>NC_057392.1:5058625-5658625 GCF_019320065.1 Cervus canadensis | reverse complement strand
CAGAGTCCCTGGGTGTTCTCAGTTCCTCTGCTGGATCCCCAGCTTGGGAAATCTGCTGTGGTCCAGTTTAGGAATCTGTTTTTTCCTTCTCCTCCTGTCCCCTAGTCTCCTTCCTCTTTTACCACTTTAACCCTTTTGTGAAGTCGTTAAGAAAATGATTCACGAGTTATAGTCAAAAAAACCTTGGTATCCTCTCCCTGCCCCTGCCCCAGGCCATAGCGATGACCATTGTCAAGGTTTCTCATATATGCTTCTAGAACGATTTCATAAACATACATGTAATATACTGTATAGATATTTCTAAGAAACAATGGGTATATGAGGGGAAGGCAGATTTTACTTGCAGTGTTTCACACTTTCATTTGTTCCACTTGACAACACATGTAGAGACTTTTCCATGTCAGCACAGTTGGATACACATAGGTTTTTTTCCAAGGGCTGCACGGTACCCCAATGCATGGATGTGACATTATGTATTTACTCAATCTCTGACTGATGGATATTTTAAGCTCTTACTGTTTTTCATTGTTAGAAACACTGCGGCCAGGAACACTCTTGTAAAGACATATTGGGGCACGTGTGTGAGTATATGTATAGGATAAATTCACTTCTGAAGAATTTCTTGGTGAAAAGTATGTACCTTTATCACTTAGAAAGGCATTATCTAATTGTCCTCTGGAGATATTTGTCCAGGGCCCTTTTGCCATTAAAATGTTCTATAGACATAACTTAGCATCAGGGGCCTAGGAAAATGTCTGAGCACTGAACAGTATGGATTAGTTTCCTGACACAGGGAAACTGCAAATCTGAGATCAATAAATATTTAATTAAATATCTCTACAATGTATTACTTGTAATGCTATTATTCATATAGAGTTCGTTATCTTTGAAAACAATTTGTAGGTTATATATTTTGCTTATTTTGCAAGAATTCACAAGTATGTATAATGACTGTTGAAAAATAGGCTTTATAAATTAAATAGCTTATCATAAATTAAACAACTCATCATAAGGATTACTTACAGCCAAGTAATTTCAAAGGCAAATTATTAGAACCCTTTCAATATTTCAATATCAGCAAAAATTATACTTAATATAGGATATATGTGTATTTCATATGATGTAGGGCATGATTTCTGACAGTGAGAGTGCATGAAGTCCTAAACGTCTTAAAATGGCCTTGATTATACAAACTGTGTAGAGAGTTGTCTGAATCTTTATACCTTCATCGGGCTTCCTGGGTAGCTCAAATGGTAAAGAATCTGCCTGCAATGCAGGAAACCTGGGTTCAATTTTTGGATCATGAAGGTCCCCTGGGGAAGGGCATGGCAACCCACTCCAGTATTCTTGCCTGGGAAATTCCATGGACAGAGGAGCCTGGTGGGGTACAGTCCATGTGGCCACAAAGAGTCAGACACAACTGAGCACTATACCTTCATCAACATTTTGTATTTTCTTTCTTTTTTTTAATTCGTGTATTATTTTTGGCTATGCTGGGTCTTCGTTGCTACATGCAGGCTGCTCTCCAGTTGCAGTGAGCAGGCTTCTCATTATGATGACTTCTCTTGTTGTGGAACACAGGCTTTAGAGTATGTGGGCTTCATTAGTTGTTGTTCCTGGTCCCTAGATCACAGGCTCAATAGTTGGGGTGCACAGGCTTTGTTGTTCACCAGCATGTTGGATCTCCCCAGACCAGGGATTGAATCCATGTCTCCTGCATTGGCACATTCCACTGTGCTACCAGGGAAACCCAACATTTTGTGTTTTCAAAATTATGAATCTGTGTCAACCTGATAGGTAACATTTTTGTGTGTTCCTTAGTTTCATATTTATTTAATTATAAGTGCAGTTGAGCATCTTTTCTGTGTATTTCCATGCCATTTTCCTCTTTACTGTGAGCTAAATTGTTGTGTTCTAGGTCCATTTTGCTATTGGAATTTGATCCTTTTTGTGTCAATTTGTTAGGTCTTTTATATAATGAGGACTATAGCTCTTTGTTACTCACATGGTGTTGTGAATATTTCCCTCCAATTTATTCTTTGTTTTTAGCCTGCTTTATGATCATTTATGTGTATTCTTTTTTTGCCTCTTTTATACATTTTCCTAGTTAAATTTAAAGTTTTCCTTTATGGCTTCCTGCAGGAAGTCCAAGAACAGAAGGAAGCCTTGAATGGTTTTTAAGCAGGAAAGTGATACAATCTGATTTGTATTCTAAATGTGGCTGCTGCCCAGAGAACTGAAGATTGGACTCTTAAGAGGGCAGGATTAAATCCAGGGAGAGTGGTTAGAAGGTGAAAGGTGATGGTGACCTGGCGTGAAGAGGATAAATGGGAGAAAGATCAAGAGACAAAACCAGTGCAGCTGATGATGGAGAATAAGGCAAGGGAGGCAACAAGGATGAGTCTCAGATTCTGGTTCTGATTTTGAAAAGGAATGGAGCAGCCACTCTCTGACATAGCAAACACTAAAAGAGGACTAGGGGTTTATGTATTTATTGTTTGTTTATATTAGTGGGGGTTGGGGTTTAGGTTGCTGAGACTGTGCGTTAGGATTAGGACATGATGAGTTGAAGTGTCATTGACATATCTGGGGGAGAAGGAGAAGCAGTTGGATCCACAGTGATGGAGTACAGAAGTGAGATATGTAACAGGTGTGTTTCCACTTTATGAGTTTTGGTTTCCACATTTAGCATCAAAGTTCAACAAACCCCTTTGTGGTCTTGACTCACCAGGTTTCACTCGAAAAGTTCAATTTGGGTCTAGAAGTTGGCATAAATTTAAGGAATTGCTAAATGATTTTCCTGCTGAGAAAAAAAGAGCTTTTGGTTTAAGCAAAAATACACACCCATCTTAACCATGAACTGATGGCCCTAAATTTTTTTAAATTTAAAAATAATATCAAACATACAGAAAAGTTGTGAGGACAATACAAAGAACGCCCTCTTTAAAAAAAGTCACTCTCCCTAGTGCTAGTTATCTGTTTTTGCGTTAAAAAACAAAACAAAACAAAACAAAAAACCTGCTGCCAAACTAAGTGGCTTAAAACAGCAACCATTATAGGAGGTATCATGATTTTCTGTGTCAAGAATTTGGGCAGAGCGCAGTTGGGTGATTTCTGTTCCATGCGGTGTTGACAGAGGTCATGGAATGCTATTTAGCTCGTGGACGGAATGATCTAGAGAATCCAAGAGAGCTTCACTCACAAGTCAGGCACCTTGGTGGGGAGAGCAGCAAGGCTGAGCTAAGCGGGAAGTGTCAACAGAAGCACCTGTGCATGGCCTCTCTAGTGCCATGGTCTCAGGGAGCTGCTGGATGTCTTATAGCAGCTCAAGGGCCCTGAAGAGAGCCTTCCAAGAGGCCCAGACAGAAAGGGCAAAGCTTCTCATAACATAGTCAAGGAAGTCCCAGAGTATCGCTTCCCACCAGCCTGGTGGTCTAACAAGTGACTAAGACCAGCTCAGATTTAAAGATAGGAATTAGTCTGTCTCCCCAGTGGTTCAGCAGTAAAGAATCTGGCTGCAAAGTAGGAGAGGTGGGTTTGATTCCTGGGTCAGGAAGATTCCCCTGGAGAAGGAAATGGCAACCCACTCCAATATTCTTGCCTGGAGAATTTCATGGACAAAGGAGCTCCGCAGGTGGGCTACAGTCCATGGAGGCACAATGAGTCAGATAGGACTGAGCGACTAAACAACAAGCAACCCAATCAGAAGAGTAGCAATAAGGGTGTGGCCATCTCTATTGTACCACAGTTCACCAGTTGTTGGTATTTTGCCATGTTTGTGTCATAATTTTTCTTTCTGAAGTAGTTGAGAGTAAGTTGCATACGTCATGCTCCTTTATCCTCAAATACTTTCCTATGTATTAATAATTGCTAAAAACAAAATAGTCTTTCTTTTTTTTTTTTTTTTTAAGCTGCAATGAGAAGTATGCAGGATCTTAGTTCCCTGACCAGGGGCACTTTTCCTGTGCCCCAGCTGCAGTGAAATGCAGAGTCTTAACCCCTGGACCACCAGGGAAGTCCCAAACAAAAAATTCTTTGATGGATCCACAGAACAGCAGGAATTTTAATGCTGAAAACTACTAGTATCTAATCTATAATCCATATTATAATTGTCCAAACCTTTTTCTGGTCCAGGATCTAATCCAAGGTTCTATGTTACATTTAGTCGTCAGGTCTCTTTAGCTTCCTCTAATCTGGAATGTTTCCTCACCCTTTCTTTTTCTTTTATAACTTTGACATTTTTAAGAGTCATGCCAATTGTTTTGTAGGATACCCCTCAATTTATGTTTGTCTGGATATTTCCTCATTATTAGTTTTATGTTAAGTACTTTGGGCCAGAACACCACAGAAGTGCAAAATATAAGGAGGCAGCAAGGTTGATTTGTCCCATTATTGATGGTGTTAACTTTGATCATTTTGTTAAAAGGGTGCTTGCCAAATTCTTATTTTTCCTTTTCTAATTAATAATTGCTTGGTCGAGAGATTTGTTGAGACTGTAAATATCTTGTTCCTCATTAGACTTTCAATCACATGTTTTAGCATCCCTTGATGATTTTTGCCCAGCTCTTTAACTAGGATGGTAGCAAAACAGTGGTTTTCTAATACCGTCACTTCTTTTGCATTTTTCTACAACAGGGGAAGCTGTTCCTAGTGCATATATGTACAGACTTGGATGAACTTATAGATTCTTATAATTAATATATTCAGTTGGTTATAACCCAAAACTGTCATACATTTGGATGCTTACTGCCTTTGGGTGTCTCCTTGTACTTTTGATCTATTCCTATTATTAATATTTCTTATTTTCTGTCACAGTCCATGTTCCAGACTCACTTTGTACTTTCCCTGCCCCAGTCCTTGAATCAGCCATTTCTTCAAGGACCCCTGGTTTGTTTGTTTGTTTGTTTTAAACAAAGAATGCTCTTTATTTTTTAATTTTTATTGATTTAAAAAAATTACCTTTAATGAGAGATGCTGCATGGCCTATCAGATCTTAGTTTCCAGACCAAGGATTGAACCTGCACCCCCCTGCATTGCAAGCACAGAGTCTTTAATCACTGAATCGTCAGGAAGTCTAAGAATGCTTTTCAGAAACTAAAACTGTGTGCTGGAGTGTGCTCATTGCCAATTATGTCAACACTTCAAGGCCCTTTCACTGGGCAAAGCTAGAAATACAGTAACGTGAAAGTGTTAGTCACTCAGTCGTGTCCAACTCTCTGCAACCCCACCAGGCTCCTCTGTCCACGAAGTTCTTCAAGCAAGAGTATTGGAGTGGGTTGCCATTCCCTTCTCTGGGGGATCTTCCCCACCCAGAGATGGAACCCGGGTCTCCTGCTTTATAGAAGATTCTTTACAGAAGATTCATCTGAGCCACCAGGGAAGCCCAAAGAGTCATGCTCCAGTCTCTGATTCCCATCAAACTCTGTAGGGGCTTTGCTTGCTTTACTCCATTTCAGGTTTGTTTCTTCCATGGTGAGAAATCTGACTCCCAACATTAGCATATTCATTTATTTGTTCAGATCTAGAAACATAGAAAATAGTTTCGGAATCTTTGCACTCATTCTATTACAGCAAACCAAATCTACTAAGTAAAACACAAGACTTACTTATTTATGTGTGTAGTTGCAAGGAGAGGCTGAAACCTATCAAGATTGCTCCCTAAATATATTGTTACTGGATTAAAACTATCATTCTGATAATGCCAAAAGGATGGGGAAGACTTTTTGGTGGGCAACCAATAATAATTGCCACAGTCTCTCAGGGTGTTATTTGGAGAACATTGTGGGAAGGGAGTGAGGTGAGCGAGAGGAGTGTAAACTGCTGAGGGACTTCCCTGGTGGTCCAGTGGCTAAGACTCTGTGCCGCCAATGCAGGGCCTTGGGTTCAAGCCCTGGTTGGGGAACTAGATCTCACATGCCACAATTAAGAGTTCGCATGCCACAGCTACAGATCCTGCATGCTGCTACAAAAATCAAAGATCCCACGTGCCACAGCTAAGACCTGGCACATCCAAATAAATGAATATTAAAAAATGAATAAATAAACTGCCAAAGTCCAGGGACAAGATGATAAATACTGGAACCAGGGAAGCCCACCATTGCCCATGAAATCATCTGAACCCTTCTAGAATCTTACATACTCTTGTCTGTGTCAGGTCCCCGGGTAATACATTTCAAATGTATATCCTCCTACGTCAGAAGAATGCTAGCTGTGTGACCTTGGACAAGTTATTAACCTCTCTGAACCTCACACAGATCACTTTGGCTCCAAGAGAAAGGGTGTGAGCCTGTCCATGACGGTGCACAGAAAATTCCTCCAAATTAGCTTTTAATCGATCGTTTGGATCAATAGCATGCTTTTCTTTAATCGGCAATTACATATTCTTTTAAACGCTGCAGGAATCCCAGGTCCTTTTAATAGATGGCACTGTAATTGCAGTTTTCATCTTAAACCATTTTATTTTCAGAGGGAATGAGAGACTATGTCAAGAACATAATGAGGTGATTCAATGAAAAAGATGAACTGCTTGACTACCACACAGGTAATAGCTGAAAAAAGTGTCCAGTGGCAATGGATCAGGTAGTGTGAAGCAGGTAACTTTCGGTTGTGTGGGTGGAATATATTCTCAGTTATTTAATCCCCATGTGCTCAAGGCCAGCCAGCATCAGTGATGGCTTGACCTAGCTTTCTCTCAACAGAGGGGGTGCTATCCATGTCAGAAGTTGGGTGTAGAGGCAACCATTGGAGGTTTGAAGTCAGTCAGACCTGCATTGAGATTCCAAATTATTTATTACTGTCTGATACTTAGCTGGTAAAGAATCTGCCTGCAATATGGGACACCTGGGTTTGATTCCTGGGTTGGGAAGACCCCCTGGAGAAGGGAAAGGCTACCCACTCCAGTATCCTGGCCTGGAGAATTCCATGGACTGTATAGTACATGGGGTTGCAAAGAGTTGGACACACCTGAGCAACTTTCACTTTCTCTTTTCACTTAGCTGTTAAATGGGGTTAAGAAATCTGACCCCACAAGATATTATGTGCCTTTGATGAGATAATAAATGGTGAAAACCCAGCACAGAGACACACAGCAAGTGTGCTTTTCCTTCTACCTCCACAGCTTCGTGGATTTCCTTCTGTGCCCTGACAAAGCCATTTTTATCATATCCTGTCATCCCCATCATGCCCTCAACCAGCGATGAGGATTAGACCACCAAGGGATGAGAGCAGAAAGGAGAAATACTTTCTCCACACCTGGTATGTTTTTCAGGACTCAAGGAGCACTGAGTCATTAGCTTTGCCCTTAAAAAAATTTTTTTTTTTAATTTATTTCTTTTTGTCTGGGCTGGGTCTTTGCTGCTGCACAGGAGTTGCTGTAGCTGCGGTGAGTTGGGCTACTCTCTAGTTGTGGTGTGTGGGCTTCTCACTATGGTGGCTCCTCTTGTTTTGGAGCTTAGGTTATAGAGCATGGGCTTCAATAGTTGGGGCTTGTGGGCTCTAGAGCATGGGCTTAGTAGGCGGGGCACACAGGCTTAGTTGCTCCAAGGCATGTGGCATCTTCCTGGATTAGGGATCCAACTATGTCTTCTGCATTGGCAGGCAGATTCTTTACCACTATGAACCACGAGGGGAGCCCTGCTTCTCTCTTTGTAAATACATTTAGTAATGTTTTTAAGCACCTGTACAGTGCTCAGTCTCTGTACTGGACTTTATGGATGAACCAAAGAAGCATAAGATGCAGTCCTTGCTTTCCAGGAACAAAAAAAATCTCATTGAGGGCCCAAAATAATTATTATAAAACAAAAATAAATAATTATAACCCAAAGCACACACAGACCTGAGTTCAAACCCCAGCTCTGCCACTTATTAGCTTTGTGACCTTGAACAGTCACTTAACTTCTCTGTACGTCTATTTCCTCACCTGTGAAACAGAGCAACCTGGTGAGGTCATCACCAGGTTTAGAAGAGCTGCTCCATGTAAGGGACCTGGCACAAGGTCGGCCCTTAGAAAATCTGAGTTCCTTTGTCTTCAAACCATATGGTAGTTAAATAGAAGTTAAACTGAAGACCTATTGCAAAACTGCCTGTAAGTCATTACCAAGTGAAATGCCCTGAAATAAAGGCTCTTGGAGTTTGGGGGAGAGGAGAACCATTCAAGCTGAGGTGGGTGGAGGAGCTTCTTTCATGAAGAAGGGATGTGCCTGGCATCCTGCAAGGATGGACTGATTTGCTCAGATACATCATGGGAGCCTTGTTTCCTGCACCAAAGATAAGGGATAAAGATTTGGATGCCTAAGACAGAAGTGGCACGTGGGAGACTGAAGAAAGTCATTCAGTTACCCACCCAATGCCCAGACCACTGATACTGTTTGTCCTTGAGCTGCCAGTTCTCACTGTCCATCTGTCTCAATGCCTTTGAGCCCACTTTGAATGCATTGTCCTTCCTCTTGCAGTAATCAGAGTCCACAGGGCAATAGCAAATGAGTCAGAGGACAGGTATGTACCTAGGAGAAAAGAAATCCTAATGGACAGAGATGTGTTCACCCCAGTGCTGTTCACAAAGTACTGCTTTGAGCAAAAATACATAGAGAAACTTACTTGCAGAAGATGTTCATAACAACCACCAGCTATTGTAAATTATGTTTTGTTCCCAAGTATCAGCTCCCTTGGGTTTCCCTGGTGGCTCAGATGCTAAAGAATCTGCCTGCAAGGCAGGACACCCAGGTTTGATCCCTGAGAGGGGAAGATCCCCCTGGAGAAGGAAACAGCTACCCACTCCAGTATTCTTGCCTGGAGAATTCAATGAACAGAGGAGCCTGGAGGGCTGCGGTCCATGGGGTCACAAACAGTCAGACATGACTGAGCAACTTCCGCCACCATCACCATCAGCTCCCTCTTCTGTAAGAGAATCACACCTCTCTTCTTTGCCAGAACTCTCTGAGGATGGAGTATAATGGTATCCCACTGACTTTAGGATAGCCAGTCGAATGTGAGACAATGCAACAGGCACCACATCAGAGCAGAAACATTAAATGCATCTCATGATTTATTTGGTCTCATGTTCTTGTCTTCTTAGATGATGCTACTGTCAATCTGCATCCCAGAATAAGAAAGCTTGGTGCTCAAGGGGAGCTAAGCACAGCCAAGTCATGACAGATAAAGACCAGTAGACCAGAACACCCGTGAGCTAGATGTTTGTTATTGTAAGCCGCTGAGGTGTGGAGATTGTTTGTTGACACAGCAAAAGCTCACAAGTACATCAACATTAACTGAACATTTGTTCAGTGCTGACACTATCCTGAGCATACATGTGTGTTCTCTCATTTAATCTTCACATTAATCATGCAAGGTAGTGTTTCATCCAGTGTTTTCTATTGTAAACATCAGAAAATTACTCTGGCTGTGTACAAAAGGAAGTACAAGAGGAAGACTTCTGCTTCCAGCCAAGAGGGAACAACAGAGCCTGGATGTGCTCTCATACCCGAAAGAACTGAAAAGGATATGAGATGTATAAAACTGTGGTTTTTAAGATATTAGATGACAGACAGTGAAAGACAGTAATCTCTGAGATATGGGAGCTTCCAGGTCATGGTGCAGAAAAAGGGGAAGCCTGGCAGAGCTTAGTGATCTCCTCGGCTTGGGAATATGGAGCTGAGAGCAAGAAGGCCAAGGCAACTAAAATTTACAGGGAAGCATACTGGAAAGGAGAAAGCTACACAAAGAGAGAACCAGGGAGATTTTCAAAAGGTGCCCCTCAAAGATGCTCTGAGCACAGGTCAGAGCATGCATAAGAGGAAACTCTAAGGTGTGGGAAGTAATACCAACAAAACTAGAGGGAACAATCCCTGGAGCTCACCTAAGACTAGAAATAGTACCTCTCCCCTCCAGCCAGAGTGGACATCAGGCAAAATACAAAAAGGGTCTTGCTCCACAGTGGGAAAAAATTTACCAGGCATGCAAAGAAGCAGGTACCTACAACCTCATAACCCAAAGGGAGGAGAAAAATCGATCCACTGAAACTAACCCAAAAATGACCCAGATAACTGAAGTAGTAGATATGGAAATTTTGAAAAGTATGACTGTATTCCATATGTTCAAGATTCTAGAGGAAGGATTGACTATGTTGAATAAAGACATGGGAGATATAAAAAAGGTCCAGGTTGAATTTATCTTTTCTATTGGAGGGTAATTGCTTTACAATGTCGCGTTAGTTTCTGTTGTACAACAAAGTGAAGCAGCTGCAACTGTACCTGTTCCTTCTCTCCCGGACCTCTCTCCCACCCCACCCCATCCCACCTCACCAGGTCAACACAGAGCTCTGAGCTGAGCTCCCTGTGCCGAATAGCAGCTTTCCTCTAGCTCTCTATTTCACACATGGTAGTGTATCTATTTTACACATGGAGCTGTCTATTCTACACATGATACCACTATAATGGCAGAGAGAAAAGAGGCCTCTTGATGAGGGTGGAAGAGGAGAGTGAAAAAGACGGATAAAACTCCGTATTAAGAAAACTAAAATCATGGCATCTGGTCACATCAACTTAATGGCAAATAGAAGGGGAAAGGGTGAAAGCAGTAACAGATTTCCTCTTCTTCGGCTCTAAAATCAACGCAGATGATGACAGCAGCCCTGAAATGAGAAGACGATTGCTTCTTAGAAGGAAAGCTATGAAAAACTTAGATGGTATATTAAAAAACAGAGTCATCACTTTGCTGAAAAAGGTCCACATAGTCAAGGCTATGGTCTTTTCAGTAGTCATGTATGGATGTGAGAGTTGGACCATAAAGAAGGCAGAGCATGCAGACCTGATGCTTTCAAACTGTGGTGCTGGAGAAGACTCTTGAGAATCCCTGGGACAGCAAGGAGATCAAGCCAGTCAATCTTGAAGGAAATCAACCCTGAATACTCATTGGAAGGACTAACGCTGAAGCTGAAGCTCTGATACTTTGACCACCTGATGTGAAGAGCTGACTCATTGGAAAAGATCCTGGTGCTGGGAAAGATTGAAGGCAGAAGGAGAAGAGGGCGACCGAGGATGAGATGGTTGGATGGCATTACTGATTCAATGAACAGGAACTTGGACAAGCTCAGGGAGATGGTGAGGGACAGGGAGGCCTGGCATGCTGCAGTCCACAGCGTCACAAAGAGTGGACATGACTTGGTGACTGAATGACGACAATAAATGTATATGTGTCAAGGTTACTCTCCCAATTCGTCCCACCATCCCTTTCCCCGACTGTGTTCATATCCAGGCTGAATTTCTAGAAACAAATCTACAATGTCTGCGATGAAAATATACTGGGTGGGATTAATTGTAGATCAGATGTAGTAGAAGGAAAAGTTAGTGAAACTGAAGACATAGAAATGGTTTAAAATGAAGCACAGAGAAAAAACAGATGAAAAATCTAAATGGAATAACAGCAATCTGTAGGGTAATTTCAGGCAGCCTGTGCAGGTGGAGTAGGGCTCCTTACAGGAAACGGAGTGGGCAGAAAAATATTTGAAGAAATAAGAGCCCCCATATTTCTCAATATGATGAAAACTCTAAACCCACAAATCTAAAAAGTTTAAAGAAACTCAAATATAAGAAACATAAAGAAAACTACACCAAAGCACATCATAATTGAATTGATTGAAACCACTGATAAAGAAAAACGATTGAAAATAGCCAGGGAAAAGGAGGGAACATTACACACAGAGGAACAAAGAGGATAACAGCAGATTTTTTTTTTTTTGGTCAGAAACAATTTAATATAAAAGACCATGCAGCAACATCTTTTTTTTTTTTTCATTTATTTTTATTAGTTGGAGGCTAATTACTTTACAATATTGTAGTGGTTTTTGCCATACATTGACATGAATCAGCCATGGATTTACATGTGTTCCCCATCCTGATCCCCCCTCCCACCTCCCTCCCCATTCCATCCCTCTGGGTCATCCCAGTGCACCAGCCCCGAGCACTTGTCTCATGCATCCAACCTGGGCTGGTGATCTGTTTCACACTTGATAGTATATTTATTTCAATGCTATTCTCTCAGAACATCCCACCCTCATCTTCTCCCACAGAGTCCAAAAGTCTGTTCTATACATCTGTGTCTCTTTTTCTGTTTTGCATATAGGGTTATCGTTACCATCTTTTTAAGTTCCATATATATGCATTAGTATACTGTTTATCTTTCTGGCTTACTTCACTCTGTATAATGGGCTCCAGTTTCATCCATCTCATTAGAACCGATTCAAATGAATTCTTTTTAATGGCTGAGTAATATTCCATTGTGTATATGTACCATAACTTTCTTATCCATTCATCTGCTGATGGGCATCTAGGTTGCTTCCATGTCCTGGCTATTATAAACAGGCAGCAACATCTTTAAAGCAATGGAAGAAAAACAAAAAATCCATCAACCTAAAATTCCTTACTAAGAAGAAAGCTTTTAAAGGTGAGAGTATGGAGAAGGGAATGGCAACCCACTCCAGTATTCTTGCCTGGAAAAGTCCATGGACAGAGGCACCTGGTGGGCTAAAGTCCATGGGATTACATGACTGAGCATGTGTGCACTAGGGTGGAGGGAGATGGGTTGGTAGCGATAAAGAGGTAGAACTAAAAAATAAATAAATAAATAAAAGAGGGTAAACAAGGCTTTTTCAGATAGACAAAAGCTTCAAGAACTCACCACCATCAGACCTGCACTATAAGACCCATACAGGTTAAAAGTAAAAGGATAGAAAAGATATACTATGATAACACTAATTTTAAGAAGAAGTGAAAGCACATTTAACAATAGCAAACAAAAGAGATTTCAGAGCAGAGAGCATTAGCAGGCGCAAAGAGAGACAGTTCATAAAGGAACACTGGTGTTTTGGAACACCCCAAAAGTATATGCACCTAAAACAAGGCTTCAAAATACGTGAAACAAAAAGGGATAGAACTGTAAGAAGCAGCAAACAGATTCACAAGTATACTCATATACCCTCTCTTATGATTGACAGAACAGATGAACAGAAAATCAGTAAGAATATAGGAGACATGAGTAACACGGCTAACCTGATGTCGTTGGTGCTCCCAGAGCAGTTCATCTGACAGTAGCAGAATACACATCCTTTTCAAGGGCGCTCAGAACGCTTATAAAGCCCAACTGTATTCTGAGCCGTAAAATAAATTTCAGTGAATTTAAAACTATTCAAGTTATAGGAAGAATGACCACATAGAAATGTTAGGAATCAATACTGGAGTGATGTCTGGAAAATCTTCAAATATTTGGAAACAAAATAACTAAATTCTAAGTAAGCTATGCATCAAAAAAAAAATTTGCAATGTCTTTTGAATTGAATGTACATAAAAACACTATGTTGCAAAATCTGTGAGATGCAGTGCTTAGAAAACAATGAATGGCACTAAAGGCCTATATTAGACTAGAAAAATGGTCTAAAATAAATTATCTCAGCTTTCCGCCTTAAGGGAAAGAGCAAATGGATGCCATAAGTAAGCCCAAGAAAGGAAAGAGAGCCAAAACAGCTTAGAGAAAATAAATGAAAACAAAAGTTGATTATTTGAGACCATCAATAAAATTGATAAACTGCTAGCCAGACTGAACAAGCAAAATAAGAGAGAAAAGGCCCAAAATACCAGTATCAGAAATAAGAAAGTTGACACCACTACAGAAATTCTCATGAAATAAAAAGATAATAAGGAAAAATTATGAACTCCATGCCAATATAGTCAACAATTATGTGACATGACAAATGTCTTGAAAGATATAAACTACTATAGTTCATTCAAAAAGAAACAAACACAATCGCTCTGTATCTATTTTAAAATAATTGAATTTCTGTTTAAAACTCTCCCCGTAAAGAAAACTCCAGGGCCAGATTATTTCACTGGTGAATTCCATAAAACATTTAAGGAGAAATATTATCATTTCTATATTTCTTTTTTCTTAGAATAAAGAAGAATGTTAAAAAAGAAAAAAGAAGAAGAATGTTGTTAACTCATTCTTTTCTTTTTCTTTTTCCTTTTTAGTGCAATTTGTTAACTCATTCTTGAAATCCAGCCTTAGTTTGGTATCAAAGCAAGACAAAGATATTACAAGAAAAGCACAGACAGTATTCTTCATGAATATAGACACTAATGGAAATCCAACCATGTAGTAAAAGGACAATATATCACAGCCAGGTGGGATTTATCCCAGGAATGCAAAGCTAGTTCCACATTCAAAACCCAATCAGTGTAATTCACTCTATGACTAGATTTAAGAAGAAAGGAAATTGGGAAATCACAAAATGACTTGGAAAGCTAGAGAGCAAGATCCAGGAAAAAGGAAAAAACCATAAAAAAGGCAGGAACAACAAAATCAACAACAAATGCAGTGCAGAGAAATACAGCTGGAATCACACCCCATACCCAATCTACTGAGCTGCCGTTGACAGCACTGATCGTTGGATGTGGGAGCGGGTACCACAGCTGATGGCGTCCTTGGGGGCTGGATGTTGCTGCTGCCAATGCCTCCATCAGAACGAATTCTCCACCATTTTGCTTTTTTTTTTTTGGAATAGTTGGTTCCAGTTTTGAAAACCCAGAAGGAAGGATGTGATTAGCCAAGCTGTCAGGAAGACTGGAAAAGGGAAGGTAACAGAAGGAGTTCTTAGTTGCCAACTGTAGAATCCACCCCACTTATTTCATGCAGGTGGGGACTTAGTGAAGCAGAATAAATAGCTTATGGAATCATTGGGATTGTTGAAAACTAGGCTCTGGATAGAACTTTCAGGAAAATTCTGTAGACACTGCAGAATGGGCCTGGTAAGGGAGCTTCTGCCACAAATGAGATGAGGAATCTGCCACTCTCATTCCGATTCCAGAAAAGAGCTTCCTCTACTTCCCCAGAAGTACCAGCCAGAGGGGATTCCGTAGGCCTAAAGAATGTTCTAAAGGAGTGAACTTCTGAATCTGACTGGTATGTTTGTCTGGCAGAATCCAGATCACAGCCACATCCAGGGCAAGGGAAGCTAGGACATGAAGGGGTTTTATTTGCTTGATTTTACCAAAAATAAAATGCAATGAGCATTTGCAAGAGATTTGAGAGCAATGACTGGGAACTGGGTGTTTTTTTTTTTTTTTCTTTTCTTTCTTTTTTTTTTTTGCCATGCAGCCTGGCACGTGTAATATTAGTTCCCCGACCAGGGATGGAACTTGTGTCCCCTGCAGTGGCAGCACAGTCCTAACCATTGGACCACCAAGGAAGTCCAATGGGCACTGGGCTTTTTGTTCATCTGTAGGATGCAGAGTTGCTTGGATTCATGTGGAGGGGAACTTCTCAGGCTTGGAGAGGTGGTTCAACTGCTCAGTATTTCAATGTGAGAAATGCCACTAAAGAAAGGTACTTTAAAAAAAAAAGTCTTTCTTGAACTTGTTACAATATTGCTTCTGCTTTATGTTTTGTTATTGTTGTTTTTTGTTTTTTTTTTGGTTATAGGCATGTGGGATCTTAACTCCCCAACCAGGGATCAAACCCACACCCCCTGCATTGCAAGGCAAAATCTTAACCACTGGACCACCAGGGAAGCCCCTACATAAAGGTACACTTATTAGTTCCATTTTCCAGGCATTTGGTAACCTGTGCAAGATCACAATATGAAGAACAAACATTTGCCAAGCCCTTGTAGACAGCACCTCCTTTAATCCTTACAACTCTATGTGGTAGACAGTATCTCAACCATTTCATATAAACGTGAGGATTACAGAAATCGATTAAAAGGCTAAAACCCTGTGGTGTGACCCTGCTGTGATCTGTCCTCTGTCTGCCACCTCATCCCAGTGTACCAGGGTCCAGGACTCTGAGTTGAGTGTGCATGTGCATGCTTGTGTGTGTCCTTATTATCTTATCCTGCACCAAGTTCAGCGTTCACTGGGTGAGTTTGGGTGTGTCTGTGACTGAGTCACACTTGTCTACTTTCTTGCTACAGATTAACTAGGGTGTATCCCAGAGTGCTGGGGTGCTCAGTCCTCTGGGCACCAATAGCTCTGCTTATCTAGGACATAAACAGCAAGAGAACGGGAATGGAATAACCTGAGATCTGCAACTATGTCAGTATGCAAATCATTTGTATGCAAATGAGTCCAAGGGAATAGTGTTGGGGTTCCCTGGGTCAATCATTGTGGTAACCTGTAGATGATGCAAATTATTTTCAGTGCATTTGACCCTCCATGTTTTGTGGCTGGACTTAAACAGTTTTAAAAAATAGACTGTATTTTTAGGGCGGTTTTAGGGACACAGAAAAATGGAGTGGAAGGTACAGAGATTTCTCATACACTTCTTGCTGTAACACATGCAAAGTCTCCCGCATTATCATCATTCCCCACCAGAGTGGTACATTTGTTATGATGATGAACCTGCATTGACATATCATTAGCACCCAAAGTCTGTAGTTTGTCTTATGGTCACTCTTGGTGTACATGCTATGGGTTTTGACAAATGTCTGATGACCTTTATCTACCATGATAGCATGACACAGAGTAGTTTCACTGCTCAAAAAATCTGTGCTCCACCTATTCATCCCTCCCTCCCTCCTAACCACTGACTAACAGTGATCTTTTTACTGTCTCCATACTCTTTTACCTTTTTCAGACTGTCATATAGTTGAAATCATACTATATGTAGCCTTTTCAGACTGGCTTCTTTCACTTTGTAAGAAATACAAATTTGGGTTTCCTCCATGTCTTTTCATGCCTTGAGAATTTGTTTCTTCTTAGTACTAAATAATATGGCTTCTCTGGTGGTTCAGACAATAAAGAATCTTCCTTCAATGCAGGAGACCCAGATTCGATCTCTGGGTCGGAAAATTCTCTGGAGAAGGAAATGGCCACCCACTCCAGTTTTCTTGCCTGGAGAACTCCATGGACAGAGGCGCTTGGGAGGCTACAGTCCATGGGGTGGTAAAGAGTTGGACATGACTGATTAATATTCCATTCTGTAAATGTACCACAGTTTATTTATCCATTCACCTACAAAGGACATCTTTGTTGCTTCCAAATTTTGGCAATTATGAATAAAGCTGTTATAAACATCCATGTGCAAGTTTTTGTGTGAAAACTTCAATTCCTCTGGGTAAATACCAAGGAGTGTGACTGCTGAACTATATAGTTAAAGTAAAGAGCCTCTTGATGAAAGTGAAAGAGGAGAGTGAAAAAGTTGGCTTGAAGCTCAACATTCAGAAAACTAAGATCATGGCATCTGGGCCCATCACTTGATGGCAAATAGATGTGGAAACAGTGGCAGACTTTATTTTGGGAGGCTCCAAAATCACTGTAGATGGTGATTGCAGCCATGAAATTAAAAGATGCTTACTCCTTGGAAGGAGAGTTATGACCAACCTCGACAGCATATCAAAAAGCAGAGACATTACTTTGCCAACAAAGGTCCGTCTAGTCAAGGCTATGGTTTTTCCAGTAGTAATGTATGGATGTGAGAGTTGGACTATAAAGAAAGCTGAGCGCTGAAGAATGGATGCTTTTGAACTGTGGTGTTGAAGAAGACTCTTGAGAGTCCCTTGTACAGCAAGGAGATCCAACCAGTCCATCCTAAAGGAGATCAGTCCTGAATATTCATTGGAAGGGCTGATGTAGAAGCTGAAACTCCAGTACTTTGGCCACCTGATGCCAAGAGCTGACTCATTTGAAAAGACCCTGATGCTGGGAAAGATTGAAGGCAGGAGGAGAAGGGGACAACAGAGGATGAGATGGTTGGATGGCATCACCGACTCAATGGACATGAGTTTAAGTAAACTCTGGGAGTTGGTGATGGCTAGGGAGGCCTGGCATGCTGCAGTCCATGGGGTCTCAAAGAGTCGGACACAACTGAGCAACCGAAATGAATGAATGAGTCATAGTAAGAGCGCTTTCGTTTTATAAGAAAGAACCGAAGTGTCTTCCCGTGTGGCTCTACCATTTTGCGTTCCCCCCAGCAGTGTGTGAGAGTGCCTGTTGCTCCATATCCTGGCCAATACTGGTGCCACCAGTGTTCTGGACTTTGCCCATTTTAATGGAGGGGTAGCAGCCTCTCATTGCTTTGATTTGCATCTCCCTGATGACCTTTGCTGTTGTTTGTTTTTTTTTTTTCCCTGATGATCTTTGATGTGGAGGATTGAAACAGTTTTTAGAACTTCTTTGAATGGGCTGGCCCATGCTAGACAGTACATCAAGTCCACTCCTACGAATGGGCCCAGGAAAACATTAGCATGGATGTGGGAGGGAAACTGGGAATGTTCATAGCAGCACCGTTCCAAACAGCCCCCAGACTAGAATCGATCTCAACACCCCTTGAAAGGACCACGAAAAAATAAATTGCTGGCAAAGATGCTTTCTTTTGACCAAACTTGAATGTCTCCTCTGCTCATCCAGGCCTGATCGCTGGCTTCCCTCTCCATCCCTGTAGAGTTTGAGTAAGAATCTTACTAAATCAGTTTAGCAAAACCCTCCCACACTTTTGTATCTGATTACCCTCACTATCTGATCAAATATCATCCCTCAGGCTGGTCTGCCTTCAACAAGGACCCTGTTGAGTTAGTCTAGCAAGAATCCATCTTATCTCTGTGTTTGCTTCCAGCAATTTTCCATCCACGGACCTCACCCTCCACCTTGCTCCTTGGCTGTAAATCCCTACTTGTCCTTGTTGTACTCGAGTTGAGCCTGATGTCCCTCCCTGGCTATGAAACCCCATCGTAGTCCACACATCACCACCCGCCTACCCTCCCCAACTCCCACCAGAGTCTTCCTCACCATCTTCAACAAGTGTCATGAATAATTTTTTAACATTGTGTTTATTCACACAATAAGCTATCATAGCCAAGAAAATGAATGAGCTAGAGTTGCATGCATCATTATGAATGAATCTTGTTGTGTTCAAAAACCAAGTCTTAGAAAACTACAGGTAGTATGGCATCTTTTAATAACAGTCAAAAAACAAGTAAAACTAAGTAATGTTTAAGCAAGGGCTTCCCTTGTAGCTCAGTCAGTAAAGAATCTGCCTGCAATGCAGGAGACCCGGGTTCAATTCCTGGGTCAGAAAGATCCCCTGGAGAAGGAAGTGGCAACCTACCCCAATATTCTTGCCTGGAGAATTCTATGGACAGAGGAGCCTGGCGGGCTACAATCCATGGGTCACAAGAGTCAGACACGACTTAGCAACTGAACCACCACCACTACCAAATAGATAGATAGATAGATAGATAGATAGATAGATGTATATACACAAACTGGGCTTTCCAGGTGGCACACTGGTAAAGAATCCACTTGCCAGTTCAGGAGATGCTAGAGACTCACTTTCCATCCCTGGGTCGGGAAGACTTCCTAGAGTAGGAAATGGCAAGCCACTCCAGTATTCTCACCTAGAAAATACCACAGACAGAGGAGTCTGGCAGTCCATGGGGTCACAAAGAGTCAAACACAACTGAGCAAATGAACACTCACTGACACACACACACATACACACATACAAACACACACACACACACACAGAGTTGACCCCTGGGTTTGACCCATAAAAGTCCACTTGTGTGAATGGTTTTCAATAAATATGTTCTACGAGATCTGTTCTATGGATCACAATAAACTGTGGAAAATTCTGAAAGAGATGGGAATACCAGACCACCTGACCTGCCTCTTGAGAAACCTGTATGCAGGTCAGGAAGCAACAGTTAGAACTGGACATGGAACAACAGACTGGTTCCCAATAGGAAAAGGAGTACGTCAAGGCCGTATATTGTCACCCTGCTTATTTAACTTATATGCAGAGTACATCATGAGAAACGCTGGGCTGGAAGAAGCGCGAGCTGGAATCAAGATTGCCGGGAGAAATATCAATAACCTCAGATATGCAGATGACACCACCCTTATGGCAGAAAGTGAAGAAGAACTGAAGAGCCTCTTGATGAAAGTGAAAGAGGAGAGTGAAAATGTTGGCTTAAAGCTCAACATTCAGAAAACTAAGATCATGGCATCTGGTCCCATCTCTTCATGGGCAATAGATGGGGAAATGGTGGAAACAGTGTCAGACATTATTAATTTGGGCTCCAAAATCACTGCAGACGGTGATTGCAGCCATGAAATTAAAAGACGTTTACTCCTTAGAAGGAAAGTTATGACCAATCTAGATAGCATATTAAAAAGCAGAGACATTACTTTGCCAACAAAGTTCCATCTAGTCAAGGCTACAGTTTCTCCAGTGGTCGTGTATGGATGTGAGATTTGGACTGTGAAGAAAGCTGAGCACCGAAGAATTGATGCTTTTGAACTGTGGTGTTGGAGAAGACTCTTGAGAGTCCCTTGGACTGCAAGGAGATCCAACCAGTGCATTCTAAAGGTGATCAGTCCTGGGTATTCATTGGAAGGACGGATGCTGTAGCTGAAACTCCAATACTTTGGCCACCTCATGCGAAGAGTTGACTCATTGGAAAAGACCCTGATGCTGGGAGGATTGGGGGCAGGAGGAGAAGGGGACGACAGAGGATGAGATGGTTGGATGGCATCACCGACTCGATGGATATGAGTCTGAGTAAATTCTGAGGGTTGGTGATGGACAAGGAGGCCTGGAATGCTGTGGTTCATGGGGTTGCAAAGAGTCGGACACGACAGAGTGACTGAACTGAACTGAGCTGAACTGAACGAGATCTGTGGTTGGTTGAACCCCTGAATGTGGAACCTCAGACACAGAGGGCCAACCCTGAAATTGTATAAAGATTTTAAACTGTGAGGAGATTGGCACCCCTAACCCCTGGATTTGTTCAAGGGTTAACTGTATAGATATTTGAAAAGAATAATCTAAGAAAATGATAAGTCTTAACAATCAGGAGAGTAGTTTTATGTGACAAGGAGGCAGAAAGATGGGCTAGGATAGTAGCACATGGGAGATGTAGGTGCCTTGGGTTGGGTACCACGTGCTTACATATTTAATATTATGAACACATGTGTAAATACCTAAGGGCCATGCATGGGTTAATGATGAAAGTGTGTCATGAACCAAGGACTATGATTAATCCAATTCTCAGCACTGATCTCAGAAAGAAAGAGAGAGAGGGAGGGAGAGGAAGGAAGGGGGTAATGGAGATAGGTTTCTTCCTCCCAGCCTCTGTCTTTCCTTCTTTCTGCCCTGCCTTCAGTCATTTCTTCCATGAACATCTATTGGCTGTCTGCTGCATACCTGGCATCAGGCTGGGTGCCAGCAGCACTGAGGTGAAACAGACACAGTTGTGCCCTTAGCAGAGCTATTGTCTGCTGCGGGAGTCTGACAGTTCCCAAAGGGTTTGCAAAGAGCAGTGACAGAAGGAAGACAACAAGCTGCTGTGGGGCTCCAGGAAAGGGGCCCTAACCCACAGGGGGAGGGGTACTGGGGAGGACCGTGTTGCTCTGAGAAATTAGTGAGATGGAAATGGAAGAGAAATTAGTGAGATGGAAATGGAGATGGGAGGTGGGAGTGCAAAAGCTATAAAGAAGAAAAAGACAGCTCTGCCCTGGAAGTGCTCACATCTTGGGGGAGGAGAGGACGGCAAGAAAAGAGGCAGCAGCAATAGTGGAATGGGGACCCCAAGGTGGGGGGAACAGGTGGGAGGGCACACACAGGACAGTGGACCCTGAGCCCCAGGGTGTCGGGAAGGCTTCCTGGAGCAGCAGACAGGCAGAGAATCGGAGTTATCTAGGCAAAATCTGTGCCAGGGAGCAAGGTCAGTGTGTTCGAAGGCTGGTGTCAGGGATGAAGCGTGGCTCAGCGGGTCTTGGTGTGGCTTGGCCCAGAGCAAAGGTGCAGGAAACTGAGGCTAGCACCAGATTCAGCTAAGAAGTGGGAAAACCATCCTGTGGGCCATTCTCTGAAAAGGGTGGCAGGGGTGACTTTGAGAAGACAGCTTTGGCTGCAGAGCAGAAGTGACGAAGCAGAGCTGTTAGGGAAGGAGACAGTGGTGCATAAGCTGCAGAGGGGCTTCCCAGATGGCGCTAGTGGTAAAGAACCTGCCTGCCAATGCAGGAGACTTAAAAGACCTGGGTTCGATCCCTGGGTTGGGAAGATCCCCTGAAGGAGGGCATGGCAACTCACTGCAGTACTCTTGTCTGGAAAATCCTATGGACAGAGGAGCCTGACGGGCTACAGTCCATGGGGTTGCGAAGAGTCAGACAATACTGAAGTGACTTAACACACAGGTAGGCACAAGCACTAGAGGGGACCAATCTCAGATAGGCCGTCCCATGCCATAGGCTAGGCTCAAATGAGGTTTCCTCTGAGGGAGGGCAGAAGACATGCCACCTGCACCCCGCATAGTCCTCCTCCCTGCCATACACCTCCTTGGAGCAAGTTTTTCCTCAACTTCTACTAAATTACAGTTAATACTGAGAAGGAGATCATGTTTGCTGAAACCTAGATTCCAAGTCAGCTGGGAGAAAGAGGCAGGCAAATGGTGGGGTTCCCAGCTTTGTATTAAATGTATTTAATTAATTAGTTTCTTTTTTGGTTGCTCTGGCTCTTGGTTGCTGCGTGAGGGCTTTCTCTAGTTGCAGCAAGTGGGGGCTACTCTTCAATGTGGTGCACAGGCTTCTTATTGAGGTGGCTTCTCTAGTTGCAGAGCTTGGGCTCCAGGTGCATGGGCTTCAGTAGTTGTGGCCCACAGGCTTAGTTGCTCTGCGGCATGCGGGATCTTCCCAGACCAGGGATCGAACCTGTGTTCCCTGCATTGGCAGGTGGATTCTTAAGTATTGGCAAAGTCCACAGCTTTGCATTATAAACAGCGATTCTGGACCCCTGACAGTAGCAGCCCCTCCATGGACTTTCTGCTCCAGGCCTGACTTTGCATTAGCCCAAGAATTCCAAGAATGCTGCAGATCTTTGTCTACTGCTGAGAAGTAGAAGAAAAAGATTTATTGAGTACCTACTCTGTATGTAAATGCTACAACACATAACCATACTCAGGAAATCCTTCTGTCCCCATTTTATAGTGAAAAAGCTAAGACTCAAAGGGCCTGAATTAAAATTAAACCCAAAGGCTGCCTGGCCATACCCGTGAAATACGTGTTTTCTTTGGAGTGAGACTGGCTAGTTCTTCAAGGGTTTGTGTTTTGAATCGCCCTTGGGTAGTTAAGAACATCTTGCATGAGTTATCTATTGGTGCACAAAGATTACCCCTGAAAATGAACAGCTTAATACAATGAACATTTATTATTTTACAGTTTCCGTGGTCAGGAATCTGGGCACAGTGTAGTTGAGTTTCTCTGATTCAAAGTCTCCCATGAAATTGCAGTCAAGGTGTCAGACAGGGCTGCCTTCTCATATGAAGGCCCAGCTAGGACTGGAGGGTGGGATGAGCTTCTATGTTCACTCGCATGGTTGTTGGCAGCCTCTGTCCCCACCACATGGGCCTCTCCACAAGGCTGCTTCAGCACATAGCAGGTGACTTCTTCCAGAGAGCTAATTCAAAAGAAAGAGAGAGCGAGCGAACATGCAAGAGACAGAGCGTGCATGCTCAAAGCCGAAGCCACCATCTTTTATAACATAATCTTGGCTGGGCCATCCATTACTTCCACATTATTCTCTCTTGGTGAGAAGCAAGTCCATGAGGTCGGCCACACCTAAACAGAGTGGTTACACAGGGGTATGAAACCAAGGGGCAGAGATTGCTGGAGACATCTTAGAGGCTGCTTACCTCAATGTGAAGAGTTTTATTAAATAACAGGCAGGCTATTCTGACTTCTCCCAAAACGACAAGTCATTTTGCTTGGTATACAGGGGCTGGAGTATTTTAGGGGCACTTGGAGTGGTGTTGTGGCTACATCTTTGGGCCTAAGGCACATCTGGAGATGTCAGCAGGTTGAACCTATCTGGAGCCCCCAGGGAAAAATTAGTTTCTCAAACTGCGACCATTGTTCATTCCCTATCTTGCTTGAGGCTATTGTGATATTTCCCAGCAAAGAGGGCAAGTGATAGGCATATCCCTCCCTCCCCCACCCTGTCAGCCAGACTAGGTTCAGGTGGAGAAACCACTGAAAATCTTCTTTCAATTCCCTTTGGCTTCTGTATCTTTTCCCCAAAATTTTCTTTTCTCGCCCCTCATCTGTGTCCATAGCCTCCTCAGTAACTTGCAGAGTAGGTGCTCCAGGAGTTTCCTGATGGGGGATAGAAAGGACTGCTGTGGAGACCCCCCCCCCCCCAAATACAGTAAATGTGAGTGCAGGTCAGAATGCCACTCAGGTCAATTCAAAGTACATTTATTCAACATCTGTTCTGGGCTGGGTATAGAGAATTCAGACACGTATAAAAAGCATTCTTGCCCTTTGAAGGGGTTCACAACTTTAGGAGGGAGACACATACAAACAGGCAATGACAGAACAGTAGGATAAATGCGATAAATACTTGATCAATACCCCCTTTGGCTGTCCCACCAATGGCTAACCTGGTTTGTGAAGCGTCGTCTTTTGCTTGGACTGTATCAGGAGTTCCAAGCTTGCTTTCCTCTATCCATTCACTCTGCTGAGAGATCTTTGGAGAATGTAAATCTGATAAAGCATTACTTTGATTAAGTAAAGTAGTAAAGTCGCTCAGTCGTGTCCGACTCTTTGCGACCCCATGGACTGTAGCCTACCAGGCTCCTCTGTCCATGGGATTTTCCAGGCAAGAGTACTGGAGTGGGTTGCCATTTCCTTCTCCAGGCGATCTTCCCGACCCAGGGATCCAACCCGGGTCTCCAGCACTGCAGAGAGACGCTTTACTGTCTGAACCACTAAAGGCCTCAACTAATCTTGAGGAAAGATCAAACTCTAGTTGACTTCCAAGACCCTAGCCATTGTCCATCCCTCCAGCCACATCTTAACTTATCATTTACACTCCCATACAAACCATAGGCTCCGTGCTGTGATAGGTACCTAGACAGATGACCACCCTGTCCCTCTGTCTCCAGGGCTAATTCATGTAGCCACCGCTACTAGGAAGCATTTCCAGATTGCCCTTCCCAGTCTGAAAAAGGAGCCCCAGAGCTGCCATCTGTTTCCCTAGGCTGAGTTACCTCTTACTTGTCTCTGTCCCAGATGAGCCGGCACTCTGCACCTAGGCCGTTTGGTATCCGGCATAGAGAGGGCTGAGGTCAGACCAGATGATTGGAGAGTGAACTCAGCTCACCTCTGGGAGCACAAAAGGCACCCAGACCAGTAACTGTCAGTTTTCCAGACAGAGCACAGATGCAACAAGCACCCTCCTGGCCTCCGCTCTGGCCACGCCCTCTTCCTCTGCTCCAGGCGGGCAATGGGGCGGCCCACCTTCAGTCCTGGCAGCAGGCAGAGTTGAAACACCTCTTTGCGCCGCGAGTGGTCGGGGGAAGCTTCCGAGAAGCAGAAGAGGTATGAAATTGGACTTTAGAAGATGAGCTGGACTCTGATCTTAAAAAAATAAAGTGTAGACACGCTCCTGAGGAAGAGGTCATTAAACCATGCTCTTTCCCCGGCTGCTATTTCCCACACAAGTTGGGTAAAGACGGCAAAGCTGCCGAATGATCGTGTGTGTCTCCTCCGGCTCAGGGGCACCCACCCTGGCGCTCCCGGCGCGCTTGAATGAATGGGGGTGGGGGGGGGGGCGCGCATGAATGAGTGCGTGAGTGAGGGAGTTCGCGGGCTAGCGGGCGGGTGAATGGCGACCGCGCCGACTCGGCACGCGGGCGCGGGCTCCACTTCCCTCTCCCGCCAGCTGGTGGCCTCGGAAAGGTGGCGGCGCCGGCAGCGGCCCGAGCTGGGACGGGCCGGGGCGCGGGATGGTGGGGGAAGGGGCGTTCCCGGCGGCCGCGCCTTCCGCGGCTATTGGATTAGTGGCCTTCAGGGATGAGCTCAGCCGGATCGGCTTTCAGCTGCAGCCTCTGGGCCGGCCGGGAAGGCGGGGAGCGGGCGGCGGCGGAGGAGGAGGGGGAGGCGGCGGCGGCGGCTGCAGCATCCAGAGCTGGCCGCGGCGGTCGGCGCGCCCGGCGCACAAAGACGCCCAGCCCCTTGGGGAGGGCGATGAGCGCACCGTAGCCCGGACCCGGGCCCCAGCTTCGAACACCAATGCGTGCGCCCAGGGCGAGGGGGCAGACGCCGGGCGCGCCAGGGACTGGCGGCAGAGGCGCGGCCCGTGCGCCGTGAGCTCGGGACTCGCCGCCCTCCAGGTCCAGCGCGGAGCTTAGGAACCGCTGGAGCGCGGGCCTTGGCGCGCCCCCGGGATCCGCGCAGAAAGACTCTTCCCCACTCCCACCCGACCCCCTGCGCCCTCCCGCCGCGCTGGAGCGCCAACTTCCCCAAGAACGCTCCAACTCCGGGCCACCCTGCCGGGCAGAGGGGGCGCTGCTGCGGGGCTCGAGCCGTGAGGACGCGCCCCTGGCCCCTGGGAACAAGCCGGCATCTTCGGGGTCGCTCGGGCGCCCCTGAGCGGGTGGCAGCGGCCGCAGACGTCTCTCCTCGGAGTCCAGGACCTGCCAGCGCTGGCGATTCCTCCAGGGCAGGCGCTTGCCCTCTCTTTTATGGTGAGTATTCTCCATCTTCTGGTAAGGGGCGCGCGGGAGCCGAGGTCTGGCCGCGCGGACCTGGTGCGGGCCGGCACCGGCCACAGTCCGCGCTCCTGGCGTGGGTCCGGTCCAGATCCCCGGGAATTCCTCTCTGCCGGCTGTGGCAATCCGAGCTGGTTGGTTTGCCTTTGGGCGTTTGGGGCCGGCCCCTGGTGGCATAGGTTCGAAGCCCGCTGCTTTTCTGCGTAATGGAGACAGCACAAAAAACCTACCCGCCCCCCGCCCCCGCCCCAGTCACCCTTCTTGGGTTTAGGTCCATGATCTGTCATTCACTGAATGAGTGACCTTGGGCAAGGCGCCAAACCTCTGTTTCCTCATCCGTAGGATGGGGATGATAATGGTACCCTTTTAATAGGGCTCTTAGTAGCATCTATGGGGTGGTCCTCGTAATGTACGTAGACCTGTTCCTGACACATAAGAACCACTCGATCAAACGTTAGCCAGCTTATTATTAGCTGTATGAACCCAAGCATGTCATCCAACTTTCCGGAGCTGCAGCCGTTCTTTCGTCGATGTATTGGGGACAGTAATTTCCAGGAGTCTGTTCGTCCGGGTTGGGGGGCGGGGGGAGTTCAGAGCGATGGAAGTTAAGCGCCTGGCACGCAGTGGGCACTGGTGAAATGGGGGCTGTTACTGTTTACTCTTGACGCTGGTTAGTGAGGCTGGTCGCCCGGTCCGAGCACTGCTTGGGGCCAGCTCCTGGCCTTGCTTGGAGACAAACTTGGCGATGCTTTGGAAGGGAGGGGGTCGCGTGCAGTGTGAGTCACGAGCAGGGGAGGGGGGTGGGGTCTGGGAAGAAGGGAGGAGGCCAGAGCCTGGAGCGCGGCAAATGTGTCCGCCTTGGTAGCGCAAGACGCGCCACGGGCTTGGAGCCAGGAGGGGACGCCGAGCCCAGGACCTCTCCCTGAAGGGAGAAGAGTGGTTGGGAGGGGAGGTGGGGGAGTGGCCGCTCCCGCCTCCGGGATGGAGGAGCATGGGCTGTTACGGACTGGCAGAGACAGGAGGGCACTTCTGGGCCGCTAGCGCTAGGAGATGGAGAGCTCTCGGCTCTGGAGTAAGGCTTGAGTTCGAATTCCGCGTCCACCACCAGCCCGCAGTGTGACCTTGGACAAGTACTGTAATCTTTCCCAGCTCAGTTTCCTAGTCTGCCCCAGCCTCCTCCTGGGGGAGCTTTAGGGGTTGAAGGTAGGAGTTCTCTCCTCTCTAGGAATCAGAGCCACCATCCTCCATGCACCTTCGGTCCCCCTGCAATCGATGAGCATAAATCAGGAAGACGTGCCTGAGCTTGGGGGAAACGCTATTAAAAGGAGAATACGGGAGCTGCCCGCCCCTCCCCCCTCCAGGCGGTCGTTGCACCTAAGGAAGAAGCGCCCGTGCAACACATCTCTCCGGCCTCTCCCTCTCTTTCCCCCTTGATGCCCCTCTCCTCCAACTCAATTCTGCAGTCTCTGTCACTGAGACTGATGGGGGATCCCTGTTCATCCTCCACAACTCCATTTTTCACGAAGTGCTGCTGATTAATGGAGTTTGTAGAAAGACACGGTGTTGGTAGCTTGATACAAGGATGTTTGCCACAAGACACCATCCTCCTGAGATACATAACCCTCTGATAGATTCCATTTTACAAACTTCGTTTAAAAGTACCAATAAAAGGAATTTAAGCCACCTTGGGCCAACAACAAACAAAATTCTGCTTGCTGACCATTCTACTCAAATATCTCTCCAGTCTGTATTTCTGTTTTGCTTAAAAGACTGGTAAACTCAGTTATATGAGAAGAAAATCTACAGGGACATCACCAGAAACAATGAAAAGATCTATAACAAACTGGGAGAATGGTCACTCCTGTCACAAAGGGCTCATCTCTTTAATGTGTAAAAATGTTCTCAAGTCATCAAGAAAAAGACCATTCACTGTTCACATGCACAAAGTAAAACTGAAATAAGAAGCATATGACAAGTTGCCCTACTTCACTCAATAAGAAAAATTCAAGTTCAAACTACAAGACAATTTTCACATATCACATTAGCAAATAATCATTTATCAGAAACATCTTTTAAAAATATAAGATAGATCAAATCCCTCCTAGTCTTAGAATCTCCTCAAGGCTGCCCAGGAGTAAGATTAAAGTGCCTCCAAAGGCCTACAGGTCTGGTTCCTGCCCCCTTTCACCCCTTTCTCACTGTTTTCCTCTCTTATTAACTTCCACCCCCTGACCTTTTGGGCTTTGCTCCAACACTTCAAAGACTTTTTCCTTGGCTTTTATCAAACCTGGCTCCTCCTCACTTAGACAGGCCTGTCCTTGGGGAGCTTCACTTCTACTCCAGAAAGTAGCCAAGACCTGGGCCAGTACTGAATTCCCCTCCTCTTTGGGAAAAGACCTAGTTCCATTCACCCTACAGGGGCTACTTGATTCTCCCCAAGAGAATGATGCCTGACGTGGTTAGATAGCCAGGTTCTTCAAGGGTCCCTTCTTTGTTGGTACAGGAAAGAAGGGTCTCAGGCAACCTTGCAGCTAGAACAGGCCACTGGGTGCAGAAAATCAGGGGGTGTGGAGGTACCTGAAGCAAAGTTACCAGACGTCTCTGCCTCAGAGTCATTTAAAAAACTAAATACATAAGTGCATACACACAACTTATGTGAACATAACCATACATACTTGGCAAGAAAGATCAACAATAAGAAATAAAATAGCAACACATTTGATTTATTTTTTTAAATTACTTATTTATTTATTTTTGGCTGCCCTGTCTTTGTTGCTTTGCGCGGGCTTTCTCTAGCTGCAGTGAGTGGGGGCCACTCTTGGTATGGGACATGGGCTTCTCATTGCAATGGCTTCTCTTGTTGCAAAGCACAGGTTCTAGATGTGCCAGCTTCAGTAGTTGTGGTGCACAGGTTAGTGGCTCCCTGGCATTTCTTCCCCAACCAGAGCTCGAACCTGTGTCCCCCACATTGGCAGGTGGATTCCTATCCACTGCACCACCAGGGAAGTCCTTTATTTTTTTAATATTTATTTATTTATTTGACACCGGTTCTTAGTTGCAGCATGTGGAATCTTAGTTCCCTGACCAGGGACTGAACCCCAGTACCCTGCATTAGGAGCTCAAAATCTTAACCATTGGACCACCAGGGAAGTCGCCAGCAACACATTTTAAATAAAATATTTTGAATAAAATATGGTCCGTAAATAAAGCTCACAGGGGGTATCTGTTCTGAAGCTGTAGGAAAAAGTCATCTCTGCGGAGTCCTTTGGGAGAGAGGATCGAAGACCCAAATCAGGTGTCGTGAACCTTCCTCAGAAGAACTTTCCTGGGTGGTGTGGACTGCGTGTGATTTTTTTGCTAAACATATTGAATTAATCCCCACTTAAAATGTGTACTTTAATCATGAGAGAACAATGTTTGTTGTTAAAAAGGCAAACTGTACAAGAGGTGTGGAGTGGAAGTTTCTTCTTCAGTCCGATGCAGCCAGAGGTAGCAGGTGCTGGTAGGAGGTAGAGGCTGGGTGGGCGGGCGCTGACCTCGCCAGGAAGAAACAGAGCCCATGGTAGAGAAGACAGCTGGGGACGCAGGATGAGGCCACAGGGCAATGGAGGAATGCCACAGAGGGTGCCCAGCCCCACTTGGAAGTATGAGGAGAATGAATACCAGTCAGACCAGGGGAGGTGAGAAGGCTCCCAGGTGAAAGGATGGGCAGGATAGGGTTTGTGAGAGGAGTCTACTGTGACTGTTCTGACGGGGGGCCGTGCTGGGAGACTGGTATGGGAGAAATAAGCAAGGACAGGTCTTGGGGATTCTTATGTACCCAGGAAAGGGGTACAGCTTCTCCCTGGTGAAGCCACCTGGAGAGCTGAACAAAAGGTGAGTGGGTGCCTCGGTCAGATTTACCCTGTGGCAGGAGGAGTGGTGGCTTGGGGGACCACCGGGAGACCCGTGTAGTAATCCAGGCAAGATCTGAACTGAGGGAGAGCCAAAGGCACGGAGGGAGCCCGAGGGACAGGGAGATCCCCGGCAGAAAAGAGGCCGTGCAGAGAGGAACCTGGTTTGCCAGAGAAGGAAGAGGCTGCTTTCAGCCCTGGGCGTGTAGATTCTGAGGTGCCTGCAGCCCCTAAGCCACCATGTCGGCTATCTAGAATGGGTGGGCGTGTCCGCGGGGAAAGAGACCCCCTGGCTTTACAGCGTCGTTTGAAGGAGCAGCTAGTCTGGGGTGATCTGGGGTGGCCAGAGGCTTCCGAGTAGGTGGGTCTGGTGCTGAGGAGAGAGAGCAGGGCTGGAGACCCAGTTTGAGAGAATCCGCAGAGGGCTGGGAATGCCAATCACAAGAGAAGAGGCACGCAGAGAGGGAGCAGCAGAACTGAAGAGGCAGCAGTGGGGGAGCCCCATTTATGAGGCAGGCCAGGTGCACCCTGGAGCAGAAAAGCTGGAGGAAACTGCCTGGAGCTCTGCACCTCCATGCGCTGGTGTGCGCAGAAGGAGGGCCCAGAGCCGCTCCCAAGTCCTCCATCTGGCTTTCAGGGATGTGAAAAGTCACTGATGGGGGAGCCTGGAGCTCTGCCTTCTCCAGAAACCAGTCTGTGGCTTTGTCCACAGAAACGTCTCGCCCGTCAGCCACATTTTGTGAGATGCCACGTCACATGGCTTCCTGGGGCCATAGTGGCTCCCTGCTCCCTAGGGCTCCCTGTCTCTTCTCTCTCTGAGTCTCCCTGTCTCCCCACTTCCTTCCATCCCCTCTGCCTCTCTAGTCGCTCCCCCCCACCCTCAGTATCTCAAAAATGCTCCCAGAAAAAAGAAAAAAAAAATTAAAAAAAAAAAAAAAAATGCTCCCAGAGACACCTGAAGCTTAACAGAAGGACCTTCAGAAATTCCAGCAGGTACCTATTATGACCTCCTAGACCAAGCCTGAGGCATACAGTTTCCATTTTCATTCAGGCATTGAGATTTCAGACAATCAAGCGAGCAAAGTTCGGTTAGGGAGATAAATGACAGGCTAGACTTGAAGGTCACTGTGTTTTCTTCCTTGAAGTTTTTCCTTGAGGGTCCGGTTATGCCTCACCCACCCCCAGCTGCTTTCTCCTAGGTAGGTCTGCTGCAGCCTCACAGAGGCCAGCTGTCCCACAGAGCCACCCACACATGCTTGGGGCGCAGGGGCAGACCCTGCCAGGAAGGCACCTGGATGTAGGGCCTCTGGCCTCGCTGCCCTAGAGGTGTGTCTCTTTCAAATGACCTTGCAGAGCAAGCTGGCTTGGTCACTGCCTAGCAAACCTTCTTCATCCCATCCCCTGCACTCCTTGCTGATTGACAGCCTGAGCTTCTGCCTTGGGGGCTCCTGGCTCTGTCAGGCGTGGGAGGATTCCCATGGAAACCCCACAAGAAGGAGAGGCGCAGGGAAACCTCATTGATTCATGCTCCCGGAGGACGGGCGTGAGACGGTTCCACCTGGAGCTGGACAGATGGCTCTCTGTGAGCTCCTGGTAAGAAAGGGCCTGCCCCAGTGGAGTGTCGCATGAGCTCCACGCATGTCTACAGAGAGAAAAGCTAATGGACGCCAGTGAATAAAAGCTTGGGGCTTCTTTAGCTCATTCACTTTTGGCAGGTTCACTCTCGGTGAACATCTTTTAATAGAATAGCCTCTTTGCTTAATGTTTATACCAAGAAAATCTTAGGAACATCCCCATCGAACCAGGTCCAAGTAGGTACCATTGGCACCATTAGGCAGAGGTGAAAATTGAGGGCTGAAGATGTAAGTAATTGACTCGCCCAAGCTCACGGCGCTCTGCTGTCTCAGTCATGCCTCAGCGGAGGCTCTTTCCGAGGCAGCAGGTTGCTTTTACTTCTTTGTTCATGCTTTCGCGCCTACCACTTTCCCTCTGAGCCAGAGCCCTGCAGAGCCCTGAGGACTCTGGTGGGGGACCCAGCCCCTGCTCTTGAGTTGCCCCCCGTCTAGAGGGAGGGAGGCAGCTGAGGAAACATCAGTGATAAGTCTGTGATGGAGACAGGTGCAGGGGCTCTCGGGGCACAGGATGACGAGCTCCCCAGAGGCACTGAGACCCGAGTTGAATGAATTACCCAGGTGAGTATATATGGGAGGGGTGTGCAAGGGAGAGTGAACAAGTGAAGGCAGCAGAGGTTCAGGACACAAATGTGTGGGCCCCTGTGGTGCCTGTGGGGAAATTCACACAGCTTAGTGGGGATGCTCTGAGGGGCTTCATAGAGGGAGATGGGCCAAGAAAATATTGTGAGGTTTTTGTGGGGAGAAGGGTTAGGAGGGGCTTCCCTGGTGGCTCAGTGGTAAAGAATCTGTCAATGCAGGAGAAAGCAAGTTTGATCCCTGGATCAGGAGGATCCCCTTGAGAAGGAAACTGCAACCCACTCCAGTATTCTTGCCTGGGAAACCCCATGGACAGAGGAGCCTGGCGGGCTACAGTCTATGAAAGAGTCGGACATGACTTAGCCGGACTAGACAACAACAAAAACAAGGGTTAGGAGTTTGTACTTTCTCCTGAAAGCCCTGGAGAGCCTGTGGGGGACTTTAAGCAGGGAATATGATTAGATCAGCTTTGCATTTCACAAGGGCTGTCGTATACGTTTGAAAGCAATAGTCAGTCTATTATAGGGATTCAAGTGGTATCAAACTGCACTGCTTTTTACAGTCCTTGTCGTTATTCAGACTTGTCACTGAGTCTGACCCCTCTGAGCTCTCCTGGATAGGAAGTGATTGGGTCTTACACTTTCCTGAAGCCTCAGATCTCCAGAGAGGCATGGTTACTGCTGGTTAAATGAAGGAATGAAATCCACCCCCAACCCCTTCCCTAGCAAGTCCAAAGCCAGAGGCCACATTGAGGGGAGGGCGTTTCACCCAGTCATCATCAATTCTGCGACAGTCCTGTCTCCTGGCAGACCCCATGCCTGACTAAGTCCAGCAGACAAGACTCCGAGAATGGGATTTGGGGTTCTGGGCCTCTGAAGACTTGAGTATCACATTTTGCAAACAGCCAAGGCTCCTTACAAAGTGCAACATCCACGCTTTGTTGTCTCCTCATTTCCCTCTCGGGCTGCAACACCCGCCAGGGTCCTGGGAAGGGCAACTGACAATTTGAGTTTTTGTTTTCTTGCTCAGCCATCACTGAGGCCCCGGGGAGGATCCTTCCGGATAATGTCATTAAGCATCCCCATTCAAGCATGGTCTAAGAAATTAAGTTTGGTTTGAGGAAATGTGATGGAGGCACTGTTCAGTATGCCCTCCGCTTGCTGGGTTGAGAGCTGATGTTACTCCTACCAGGAAGTTAGGCCCTGTTGTATCTCGTCTACGCCTAGTCCGGTGCCACGTGTTGTGGTGAAGATGAGAGGAGAAATGTGACAAGCCCTCACTCCCTCGGGCTGGAGAGAGGGGGCAGGGGCTGAGCCTGACTAGGCCACTACTACATGCCCCTGGCTCTCAGCAGTAAAGAACCTGGCACATGGCAGCCATCCACCAAGTCTTTGTCTAATGAATAGATGAGGGCTGGAAGCAGGAAGGGGGCACAGCAGTATCTAACAAGGGGCAGACTGGATATGACCCAGGATCAGAGACTCAGAGATGGTGACTGTGTTAGTGGAGAACGAGGCCCCATGTTCCCATCTCCTGACTCCAGCCCTGGACCTTTTCCTGCTGAATCCTCTAGAGAGAACAGAAAGCGAGACTTTGCTGAAGGCCAGAATCTCCTCTTCACACGATACATGTACTCTGCCCTGTCTTCAAAGCACCGTGCTTGTATATGTGCTTGGGGGGTGGAGGAAGGTTGTGAAGAAGCCCAGGGGAAGCTTCCTGTCCCCGGGACAATGTCCCTTGAGGTAGAAAAAAAACCAGGATAGTGGACCAGAAAGTCCTGGCTGACTTAGGAGGGACAGAGAGGTGGGATAGGCACCTAGAGGCCCAGAGGATCAGGGCAGGCTTTCTGGAGGAGGTGGGGCTCTCAGGCAGGATTGAGGGGGTGAGGAAGGAAGGTCTGGGGCCCCAACTGTGCATGGACAAAGACATGGAGATTGATGTGTCACCCTGGTTTAGAGGTTGGGACTTTGCATAAATAACTTTCTGTCTCCCAGCTCTGGCCTTGGCCCTTTAGCTGGTCATGCTGATCCTGACCTCTGCCTCTGACAGCTTCCATGGGAATAAGCCCAAGTAACTCAGCCCCTCTTTTTGTTAGTTCGGTCACAATTGTAGGAGACTGCAGGAGCTGGAACTTCTCAGGGGTGAGAACTGCAGAGGCAATGTCCCACTTGGGTGCTGGACAGGTATGGGCAGAGTGGATCTGGCTGGGAGCTGGGCACCCAAGAAAAAGTCAAACCTTCTATTGTGAGCTATTACACTGATCTCTGTCCTTTGTTGCTATGAACCACTTTGCCCTTTGCTTCTGTAGCTAAATCCTAGTGCATGCCCTTTTTCCTTTTTTTTTTTTAAGTTTTTATTTTTGTCTGTGCAGGGTCTTCAAGGGGAAACATCAGCTTTTTCAAGTTGCAGCGCTCGAATTTAGTCGTGTCTGACTCTTTTAAGACCGCATGGACTGTAGTCCACCAGGCTCCTCTGTCTGTGTGACTCTCCAGGCAAGAATACTGGTGTGGATTATTATTTCCTTCTCCAGGGGCTTTTCCCAACCCAGGGATCAAACCCACATCTCCTGCATTGCAGGTGGATTCTTTACTGCTGAGCCACCAGGGAAGCCCTTGGGATGCATTCAGGTGGTTAAATGTCTAGGGCAGAGGACACGCACAATTTAAAAGAGCATGTAACATTCACCAGGTGCCTCCCAGGTGCCTGTGCCATTCCAGACAGATGTCTCCCCTGATCCTTGCAAAGACAGGCAAGGTTAGCACACAGAGTGCTTTTCAGATGCATCTCAGAGAGGTTAAGCCCTTACGCAGGGCCCAGTGGACAGGAAGGGACTGAACCCTGCCCTTTGTTATACTGTGCTGTCGCTAGCTTTCCCTAGTGAATGACCATTAGTGGACATGAGCACTCTGCTTTGATCCTGTCTTCTGGGGAGCAGCAAAGGGGTTGCTGTGTGTCCACCTCACTATTGCCAGTGAGAGCAACTTTTGAGGTCCCCACCTGCCACTCATGGGGTAGAGGCTTCAAGGCCAGAAAGGAAAGCAGCCAGACCTCCATGACCTGAAGGTAGCTGCTTTCAAACCCAGTAAAGGTGTCTTTTCAGCATTCCAAAGTTGGCATAGTGTGCATAAGGATAAAGCCATTCTCCTTAGAAATGTCTTGTGTGGGCCACAGAGCTGCTTATAGTCCTGTACCACCAGAGGCTCTGTTCTTCCAATTTGTTGTGTTTTAGTTGCTAAATTGTGTCCAACTCTGCAACCCTGTGGACTATAGCCCACCAGGGACCTCACCCATGAGATTTCCCAGGCAAGAAGACTGGAGTGGGCTGCCATTTCCCTCTGCAAGGGATCTTTCTGACCCAGGGATTGAACCCATGTCTCCTGCATTGGCTGGCAGATTCTTTAACACTGAGCCACCAGGGAAACCCTGGTTTTTTATTAGATCTTTTTCTTTTTCTATTTTATTATGCTTAATTTATATACTTTCACTCTTCTTCATACACTAATAAGAGTACACCAGCCATGATTTCCTCTGAGCTCTACTTTAATAGGATCCCTCAGATTCTAATATATGGAATGTTTTCTATATTTTATTTTCTAGATACTCTTCAATTTCTATATAGGTCTCCTTTTGATCCAAGCTGTTTAAAATAGAGTTTTTAAAAATGTCCAAAGATAGAATTTTGTCAGCCATAATTTTGTGATTAATTTCTAGCTTTTTTTTCTGTATTATTAGATTCTGTATTATTTCTGCTTTTGGGGTGAGGTTTTATTTGTGGCCTAATATATGGGAACTCTTTTAGAAATACATATACATTAATTGGCTTCCCTGGTGGCTCAGAGATAAAGAATCCACCTGCAATGCAAGAGACTGCGTGCAATGAAGGAAACATGGGATCAGTTCATGGGTTGAGAAGATCCCCTGGAGGAAGGCATGGCAACCCACTCCAATATTCTTGCCTGGAGAATCCCATGAACAGAGGAGCCTGGTGGGCTCCATGGGGTCAGAAGGGTCGCACACGACTTAACAACTAAACTTCTTCCACTAACTACTACTATACATAAATTAAGTCTGTCTTACTAAGTATGCAGTTTTGGTTTTTCTATGTTTTTACTTAATTTGGTCGGTTGATCTGTCATGAGCTAAAAGAGGTGAATTAAAATCATCTGCCTCTACTGGGTATCTGATCTTCCTTGTATTTTCTGTAGCTTTGAATTTTAGTGTTGTTATTTAATGTAGTTAGTCTTCAATTGTGGATTATATTCTTCATTGTTATAAAGTGTTCTTTGTCTCATTTACAATCATTTACCCTTAATTAACTTTAGTTGGAGAAGGAAATGGCAACCCACTCCAGTGTCCTTGCCTGGAGAATCACAGGGACAGAGGAGCCTGGCGGGCTGCCGTCTATGGGGTCACACAGAGTCGGACACGACTGAAGTGACTCAGCAGCAGCAGCCTAATATTAAGGTTACAGTACCTGCTTAGTTTGAGGTTGCACTTATTTGGTATATATTTGCTTTTCCTGTTATTTTCAACATTGTTGAATTACTTTGCTTTGGGAGTATCTCTTAAACACGGCGTATGGTTGAAGGTTTTGTCTTGTTCCCCAACCTTAAAATCTTTTCTTTTTAGGAGTTTCCTATGGCCATTCATTGATATATATATATATAGGATTTTGGTCTTAGTTTTATGTCTTTGTGTTTTTGCTTCTATTGCTTTTTAAAGCAAAATCTTTCAGTGTATGGTCTGTTTTATTTTGTGCTGTGTTTTTTATGACAATTGGGAAGGTTTGTGTTTATTTTGAGTTCTTCTGGAGGTTGCCTTTGAACCGTGTAAAATGTATTTAATCTTTTTTTTTCTGAAGGCTGTACTAGTTGTCTCCCTTATGAAATAAGTGATTGTAAAATTAATTTACAAATTTGGTCACAGTTTTTGTCTGTTTTGTGACAGCTTTCTTCTGGTGAGCTTTCTTGGTTTGCCGTCTCTTTTCCTGTTCTTTTCCTCATTTCTTTCTTTTCCAGTATCTTTGACTATGTCATGTGCTGCTTCTCTTTGGAAGATGTGGACCTTCCTGATCAGCATTTTGCAGGTGGTGTGTGTAAATGAAATGCCATGAGGTATTTTGGGAGAGCAGGGTTGCTTCTGGGTTCATGGTAACTTTGTTCATAGGCCTGTGGCAATGATTTGTTCTAGCTTCTACCCAGTCAGTAGGGATCTGTAGCCATGGGCTTCCCACAGTCCAGGCCCTTCTACTATTCTGCCTCACCAGCAGACTGCTTCCTGTGAAGATGGCGGACGGTAGTATTCTCTGTTAGTCCCATCCTCTTCTTTCCCTATAGTGTCAGAGGCAGATCCCATCACTGGACCACAGACCCTGTACCCATTGGTCTTGATTCTCCTTCAGGAAGTGCCAGCTACTGGCTGACTCTGCCATCTTCCTCAGCGATCTGCAGCCACAGGTGTCTTCTGTAGGTGTTTACTCACACCTCGTTTGATCTTCACTGCTTTTGGCAGCTCTTAACTGGTTTTTTGGCAGCCTTTCCTTATAAGTTGTGGTTTGGATTACAAATGTGTTCTAGTTTTGCTGAAGATAGAATCTGCCTTCCCGTTTCTCTTTCTCCTTTATTTTGGGTGATTTTGGATATGAAGAGGAGTAACTATTTTGCTATCTTAGAAATGTCTAGTTGCATATTTTTACGTATGCTGGTATCCCCTTAGGTTAAACATTAGCCAGAGCTCTCTGGATAAGGTTGGCATGAGCTGAAGTTGGGGTCTGACAATAGAAAGAAAATAGGAGCTGAGAATAAAATCAGAAGGTTCAAAAAAGCAATGCACACTATTGCAGCTAGTGCCTATGGCACTTTGGCTGGGACTGTACCACTATTTGGGTGCGAGGGCGTGGCCAGGCAGAGCAGGGCATGGAAAATGCCTCCTGGTCTATCTCAGGGGAAAGTGTTCTGAACCCAGCAACTCTCAGACCAGGGAAGGGAAGACACATGCCTTTGCTCTAGATGGGCTGCAAGGCTCAGCTCTCCATCTCTCCCCACACCCAGGGTCCATCCAAACACCCCAAGAACCCTGGACTCTGGCTGGTCTCTTAGTGATGGTGGCCAAGTTCTCCTCCCTAAAAACCAGGGTCCTGTCTCAGAGGAGGCTGTCCAGGGTCAATGCTGTTAATGGGGTTTATGCACTCAAAGACAGAGCTTGCCCATCCAAGGGGAAGGGGTACATGCAAGATGTCCAGAAGATAGAGCCAGAAAGGAAAATCTGCCGGCAGAGTCTCAGGTTTGGCTTCTGATATTGTCTCTTAGCTTCCCATACCACTTGGAGGGAATATTTTATCCCCATTTTATAGACTGGAGTCTTAGAGAGGCTAAGAGAACCTTCCTGTGGACACACAACTAAGAGATGGAGAGAGGGATTTACATATAGTTCTCTGTGGCTCCAGAGCCTGAACACCAGCTCTCATCACCCTGCTTCCAATTCACCTTACCATGAGACCTCACCCTATCCTCAGATGCTTGCCTTATGTCCTTGTCCTTGTCCCTGGGTGGCCTTGGTGGATCTTTGCTCAGTGTCTAGCTTCTCAAGCCTGATTGCACTTTAGATGCTATTTAAGCTCCCCAGGGCAGCCAAGGATAGGAACCAATGGACCACTCCCTAAACATCTCCAGCGCCCCTGTCTTGAGCATCCTGTTCCCCCTACCTAGGGCCTAGGGCTTGTTTCTTGGGACCAAGTGCACTGGGGTTCTCTATGATCTTCAGCAAATCACAACTTCTCTGGGCTCAGTTCTTATTTCTAAAATAAAATAGCCTGTGATTTCTCCAAGAGCAGAACACAAACTCTGAAGCCAGATGGCCTCAGTGTGGATCTTGGCTCAGCCGCTCTTAACTGTGGGACGTTGGTTAATTACTTACCTCCTCTATGACCTATGCGTTTCTCATCTATAAAATGGGAATAATAATGAATGTCTTATTGGGAGGGTTTAAGGATTAAATGAACTAATAAATGTGAATCATTTAGAGCAGTGTCTGGCACATGGTGAGTTCTAGATAAGTGTCATATATCATTCTATTCATTAGTTATTATTATGAATGCATGCCCAGGGCCCAGCCAAGGCATGGGCATAGATGGCTGTTGAGGCTGCTGTTATAACCCATGTCCTTTGCTTCCTTCCAGGAGCTTGGTTCTCTGCCCCAGCCCTGTGGAGGCTGTGGGCGTGTCCAGTCCAGACGCCTGGTTTCCAGCCCCGTGGCCCATCCCTGGCTGCGGGGAGTGGAAGCTCCCAGGAGGTAGCGGTGGCCTGCAGCGGCCCCGTCCCGGCAGCGAGCCATGGGCCAGAAGCTCTCGGGGAGCCTCAAGTCGGTGGAGGTGCGGGAGCCGGCCTTGCGGCCGGCCAAGCGCGAGCTGCGGGGAGAGGAGCCGGGGCGGCCGGCGCGACTGGATCAGCTGCTGGACATGCCGGCGGCGGGGCTGGCGGTGCAGCTGAGGCACGCGTGGAACCCCGAGGACCGCTCGCTCAACGTCTTCGTCAAGGATGACGACCGGCTCACCTTCCACCGGCACCCGGTGGCGCAGAGCACGGATGGCATCCGCGGGAAGGTGGGCCACGCGCGTGGCCTGCACGCCTGGCAGATCCACTGGCCTGCGCGGCAGCGGGGCACGCACGCGGTGGTGGGCGTGGCCACGGCGCGGGCCCCCCTGCACTCGGTGGGCTATACCGCGCTGGTGGGCAGCGACGCCGAGTCCTGGGGCTGGGACCTGGGCCGCAGCCGCCTCTACCACGACGGCAAGAACCGGCCCGGCGTGGCCTACCCCGCCTTCCTGGGGCCTGAGGAGGCCTTTGCGCTGCCCGACTCACTGCTCGTGGTGCTGGACATGGACGAGGGCACACTCAGCTTCATCGTGGACGGCCAGTACCTGGGCGTGGCCTTCCGTGGCCTCAAGGGCAAGAAGCTCTACCCGGTGGTGAGTGCCGTGTGGGGCCATTGCGAAGTCACCATGCGCTACATCAATGGCCTTGACCGTAAGTGCAGCCTGCTGTGGGGGATTGTGGGGTTGGGGGCTGGCAGGGATGGGTCCAGAGGCTGCCTGTCCCTACCTAATGGAGCTGGATAGGGAGGAGAGATGGGGGGGAGGGGAAGCAGGTGAGGCCCCATCCGCCGTCAGCACTTGGGATCATCCTGCGGCATGGACTGGTGGTGAGGATGTGGACCCCGAGGCCAGGCTCCTGGGTTTGGATCTTGACTTTTTTCTGCTCACTTGGTGATCTTGGGCTGTGCCTCAGTTTCTCTCTCTGCAGAAGTGACTCAATGATAGTAATCCAGCTCAGGGTTGTTATGAGAAATCAAATAAGATAATAATAATGTGAAGTGACCTTGATGCTGGGAAAGATTAAAGGCAGGAGAAGGGGGCAACAGAGCCTGAGATGGTTGGATGGCATCACTGATGACATCAATGAACATGAGTTTGAGCAAGCTCCCTGAGAGGATGAAGGACAGGAATCCTAGTACATTGTAGCCCACGGGATCGCAAAGAGTCGGACATGACTGAGCGGCTGAACAGCAAGAACAAACATGCAGTGCTTAGGGCAGTGCTGAGAACTGTCGGTGACAGTCACACACCTTTCAGTCTCTGTAAAGTGAAAGTGAAGTTGCTCAGTCATGTCCGACTCTTTGCTCCCCCATGGACTGTAGCCTACCAGGCTGCTCTGTCCGTGGGATTTTCCAGGCAAGAGTCCTGGAGTGGGTTGCCACTTCCTTCTCCAGGGGATCTTTCCAACCTAGGGATTGAACCCGAGTCTCCTGCATTGCAGACAGATGCTTTACCGTCTGAACCACCAGAGAAGCCAGTCTCTGTAAGGATTGTGCCAAATGATGTCTCCTGTGTACCTGGCTTCAAGTTCACAGCAGGAGAAGAGAGACAAGTAGAAGACAGAGTCTCTGCACTTGAATCTCTTGCACTCAAGTTACTGATAAATAATAAGTAATGATAGTAACTATCATTTGTTGAATACCTGCTGTATGTAGGGGCTGAACACTCAAATCTAGGTCTTCCTGCTGAACTATCTCTTAGGCATCTCTCTGATTATTGCCTCATGGGAATGAGAGCCAAAAGTTGTGGAATCTTCTGACTTCTTTCCAGAGGACCCAGCAATCTAGATTTTGTGTGAACTATTCCCATTTTTCAAATTGGCAGCTGCTAAAGACACCATGTGGACAAACAGAACTCCCTTGCAGGTTGCAGATAAGCCCACAGGCTGCTGGGTTTGACTCCTGACACCTCTAAGGCTTTCTCTCATTTAATATACACAGTCATCCTGTGAAGCTAGCTTAAAACCCTGGTAACAAAAACGGTTGTCGATTTTAGGAGGGAGTCACTCAGGGAGGCAGGGTGGCCCCTGGACAGAGGTGCACGTGACTGTCTGCCCCCCGTGGAATCCCGGCTGAGTAGAGCCTGGAGTCGGGCACTTGTGGGCTTGCACATACCTTGTCCACTTGACTTATGAAGCCATACCCCTGATGAAGCTCCTGAGGTGGGCATTTAAAGCCAGAATTCCAGCTTATTAACTTTAAACCAGAGATATAACTGCCCCCTTTCAGAGAAGAGGAAACTGAAGAGCAGAGCTTACCAAGAACAAGAACCCAGGCCTACCCAGTTCTCTCAGCTCTGAAGCCCACTCTTTTCCCGTGCTCCCACTTTAGCTGAGGGACTGAGAGTAACACTCCAGAAAAGAGGTCAAGGACAAGATTATACTCAAGTAAAATTGACGTTGGCTCAAGCTAAGGTGGGCTGACCATTCTCAAGGGTGACAGGCCATCGGGAAGTGGCTGCTGTGCTCTGCTCTGTGGTTTAATTGGCGACACTTTTGCTCACATTTCATTTCCGTGGTTGTTGGACTCAGATTGACATTGAATGGCAAAGTGTTGTTCTGTTTTTTCTCTGACTGGCTGGTTAGATAAAGAAAGGATGAACATTTATCCTGAGATGGGCTAGCTTAGTCACCACAGTGCCTAGTGGAGAATGCTGGGTGACGTGGTAACCAGGCAAACCCCAGTGCTGAGAAAACCAACAGCAACAGCAAATTTTATTTTTGTTAACAAATACTCTTGTAAAATGGAACTGGGAAATCTCCTTGCCAGAATTGCTCACTGGACTAGAAGGGTGGCCTTGATGTACCAAGGCTCTGGGTTCTGACCTGCCTCATTTCCCACTGCATCCTCAGTGCTCAGTGGTTTTGGGTCTTTGGTGAGCCACTCTAATGCCTCAGGCCTCATTTTTACTCATCTGTAAAAGGGAACAGTAGCAGGTCCCTTTCATAGCTGCTGTGAAATCTCATGCAGTGGCACCAATAATATGACATCTGGGATGAAAGGACAGCATTGATACCCAGCAGAACTACCTGAGCCAACAATTGGGCCCCCAAGGTGGGCCTTCCCTTGGTTATTGATTCCACTTGGGTATTACCTGCTGCTTCATTTTTAGCTACAAGCTAAGGTGCGACTTCACTTTCACTTTTCACTTTCCTGTGTTGGAGAAGGAAATGGCAACCCACTCCAGTGTTCTTGCCTGGAAAATCCCAGGGACGGGGGAGCCTGGTGGGCTGCCGTCTTTGGGGTTGCACAGAGTCGGACATGACTGAAGTGACTTGGCAGCTTGGCAATAAGGTGCTAACAGTGTTGCAGGTAGTGGGTCCCCCACTCAGGATAGGATCAAGAGCACTCAGGCCTTGATGTTCTGCTGAGGGCAGAGTCTGGATGGGAAAGGACATTTGTGTTCCGAGCATCTGGGGCTTGTGGATCCTTCAGGTGCCTGGAGACGCTTGGTGAGGCTGGAATTTGGAATGTTCCATCCTTCCCCTTGGCAGTGATTTTTTTTCGGGTTGGCAGAGGCTAGAATGCCCATCCAGGAGGCAAGGGAAGGCTGGGATGTCATGTCATATGAGCCGTGGGCATTTCCCATTGGGTAACAGGACTGACTTGAGTACTGTGGTGTTGGCCTCTTCTCAGATAGGAGTGATGTTTTCTATCTTGGGCAGGGTGTGATTGCCAAAGGGGGAGCTCAGCTTTTCTGGGCTTTGAAAGACCCATGGTCAGTGGGACGAGACCTGACTATAGGGTAGACCAACAAAGGACAGGCCGAGGGGAGTCTGACAGGGACTGGTGGGGAGGGGACTGTGCAATGCCTATAGCTAGTAACCTGGGCTGAAGTCCAGTGGATTCCTGGACACTGAGAGGGGTTTGGCCCTAGAGAGTCCCTGGGCAGGTAGGGTGACCCAAGATGGATTTCTGAGTATGAGGAGAAGTCTGAGCAACACTGGTTGTGGACATGAAGGCAGGTCCCTAAATTCAGCCCTGACCAGGGGATTAGAGGACTACAGTCACAGAGAGGTTATGGAGCAGAGAGGCAGACGGAGTTCCTCTCTGGGATGGATTGATTTCCCACAGGATCACGGTGGGGAGAAAAGATGGGCTTAGAGTCTGGCCCCAGCACTTACCAGGAGGCCGTGGACAAGGATTACCTCTTCCCTGTGGACCGCAGTGTTCTCCTTTGTGAAACAGCTGTGGTAAAGCTTGCCAGCACAGAGCAAGCCCACAGCGACTGCTGCTCACTGCTTTGATTAACTAGGTGAGCTGGGCCAGGTCCGGGGGTTCACCTAAGGATAAAAATCAAAGTGGCCTCAATAGAGCCTTCTCCTCCAATATGTAGGAAGGAAGTTAATGGACATCATTTTCTCTGTTTTTTAATTTTTACGACTATAAAAGCAAGACTTAGAAAGAGCTAACTGCTTGTGACTCTGAAGTATGTGTTTGTGGAGGCCAAGAGCTCCTGGAAGAGCATTTTCCTATTACAGATGTGTTCTTCAGCTACACCCTGGAGCAAAACAGCTCAGCATCTGGGGTGGGGGGTTTATAGTAAAGAACTACAGGATGCCCAGGGACTCTGCCATCTGAATGAATTGAGAAGCACAGAACCGAGGCCGGGCAAACTGGCAAGCTGGCTCAAGGTACCTGTGTCTGGGGCCAAATAACAGCAGTGACACCATCACCCGTAACCGACACTTCTCTGGTACCTAGTGTGGGCTGGGCTAGATTCTAAGTACGTTTTAATTCATTTAATCCTTGTAACAACTCTTTATAGCTCACAACCTGTATGATCATCTTCATTTTCCCGTGAAGAAGTTGAAGCCCAGAGAGCTTGAGTAAGTTGCTCAAGGTCACATAGCTAATAACAGGATCAAACTGAGGCAGGCTGGTCCAGGGGGTACCTTGTACAGATATTTACCAATAAAAGGGAAGGAACAGGAGAGGCTGCTCCATCGGGCTGGATGGCTACTCAGCAAAGGATGGAACCCTTTCCTTTGGCAGTGAGTTTGGAGGAGGCCCCGAGAATCTGTCCCTCCCATTGGTTTCACCTCCAGCCCTCAAAGCTCTTGGCTTAGCACAGAGCTCTGCAGGATGCTCTGAAAAGTTTTGCATAAAGACAGCCCCAGCAGTGTCTGTGAATCAGGCGTGCTTTGGTCGCTCACAGGAGAATGTCACTGAAAGCATCCCAACCGCTGTGAGGGTCGTCCCTGGGGTGGGCCCGGCCTTTGGAATCTGTTCCAGGATGATTTCCGGAATTGCTCCCTGGCCCCCGGCTCCTCCTTCCACATGCTGGCGGCCAGGAGGCCTGACAGAACCGCTTTGTCTCCTGTCTTGGAATTCTTGGGTGGTAAGTAGTATGTGAGGGCTTTCCAGATGGCTCAGTGGTAAAGAACCTGCCTGCCAGAGTGTGAGACATAAGAGATGTGGGTTCGATCCCTGGGTCAGGAAGATCCCCTGGAGGGAGAGCATGGCAACCCTCTCCAGTATTCTTGCTCGGAGATTCCCATGGACAGAGGAGCCTGGCGGGTTATAGTCCATGGGGTCCCAAAGAGTTGGACACAACTGAAGTGACTTAACATGCACACACAAGTAATACATGAGTGACCCAGGAAGAGGAGCAGGGCCCCAGACACAGAAGCTTTGATTTGGGAGTCGTGTAACTCTATGTTTGGAGGGGTACCACCTAGGTTCTATGCCCTGGGCCAAGTGTCTTACTCACTTTTTTTTTCAGTCCACACAGTGAACCTTGAGGCAATGTTATTGTTATTATCCCCATCTTATAAATGGGGAAACTGAACCTTGGAGAGTTGAAGAGTTGGCTCAGGGCCCCACAACTAGCTACTGGCAGGCTTTACTGAAACCCGGGGCACTCCTGCACCCTGCCTCCTGCAACCTGAGCCAGCGCTGCTTCCACTCTGCCTACCGGTTCCAAAGAACAGGTTTCGGAGCCCAGGACTGACTTTCTGGGGGATGGGGAATGGGAACCCCTAGCATCTCAGTCCTGATGAGCAGGGAGGGCTTGTCCACCTTCCTTGAGCCAGGGACACTGTCGTTCCAGACGTCATTCCTAGATGGTTTAATTGATCTGCCAACAAGTATTTATTGGTGCAACAGCTCAGCAAAGAAGCCCTGGCGGCCAGCCAAGGCTTCTGGTATTGATGAAGGCCAGAGAGAGTTTTCTACCAGGATGACTGCAAGGACACTGTCCCCTTGCCAGAGCTGTCTGCTCTGTACTCGTAGCCTTCCTGCCCGACTCCCATGTGTCTCCCGGTGGTGTGGTCCTCCTAGCCGCCCTGACATCCGGACTCTGCTTCTCCTCCCTCTTGACTCAAGTCCAGGCCTGGTCTCCCCTTTGACCAGTGCCCTATCACTCTGCCCTGACTCTATCTCACCCCAGCCCTCAGCCCATGGCTCTGTCCCCTGAGCCCCCAGTTCAATACTGAGTCCTCCTCTTGCTTCACTCCACTCACTACTTTCCCACATGTGTGTGCCTTCTTTCTCCAGGTGGGTGTGAATTCCCCAGGGCACAAATGGTCACCCAGGAGGCATGTGTGGGGAAACGGGCAGACTGGGGACTTTATTTACTTATCTTTAAGATAATTTTATTTATTTTTGGTTGTGCTGGGTCTTCATTGCTGCGAGGACTTTTCTCCGGTTGCGGTGAGTGGGGGCTACTCTCTAGTTGCGGTGCTCGGGCTTCTCATTGTGGTGGCTTCTCTTGTTGTGGAGCACAGGCTCTTGGGCACACGGGCTTCAGTAGTTGTGGCTCCTGGGCTCTAGAACACAGGCTCGATAGTTGTGGGGAGTGGGCTTAGTTGCTCTTTGGCATGTGGGATCTTCCCAGATCAGGGATCAAACCCGTGTCTCTTGCATTGGCAGGCAGATTCTTTACCACTGAACCATCAGGGAAGCCCCAGAGGGATTTAAAAATATGTGTGCATTTACTTTTGAAAGGTAAACGGTGCATGTGACAACAAATTTAAATGTTACAAAAGACTGTCTGGTGAAATACCCCATCCCAAAGCTCCCCAGCCTCTTCCTGCTGGCAACCGCTATTGTCACTCTTCCCCATGTCCTTGCAGGAGTTTCACACCAGCATGATCATACAGTGAATGTTGCTCTGCATCTCATTTCCCCTCTTAGTAGATCTTGGTGACTTTTTAAATATGATTAACGTAGAGCTGCCTCATTCCTTATTAACAGCTGCATGGGTTTCTGTGTAATGGTTGTATCATAATTTGATTATCTAGACCCTTACTTTTGGACATCTAGGTAATTTCCAGTCTTTGAGGGTAAACTTTTGATCCTGATTTGAAGTTTATTTCTTACCCCTGCTGGCTAATTGGCATCCTTGAGCCTTAGTTTTTCCCCTTTGTGAGGTGGGAATAATTAGATATACCTTGCAAAGTTGCTGTGAATATTAAGGTTGATGCAGAAATGCAGCGTGTGCCAGCACGCGACTCACATTAGGTGTGGGGTGGAGGGGAGCCTTTGATATTACAGTATTTCCTGTGTTACCCATTGAGCTGTGCCAGTGCTGAGCTTGTCTTTGGCACCTGATGAATGCTTATGAATGATTTGGTGTCTGATTTAAAATATAGCACAGTTGCTTTAATTTTGTATTAAGATGGCTTCAAACTCATGGTTGGACTTTGATCATTTGATTCAGTCAGTTCAGTCAATCTTTACATGGGCTGTCTGTCAGTACCGTGAGACCACTGGGCCCTTCCTTGCACAGAGCAGATCCGTGTGCTCTGCCGTGCTTCGTCACTCAGTCGTGTCCGACTCTTTGCAACCCCATGAACTAGAGCCAGCCGGGCTCCTTTGTCCATGGGGCTTCTCCAGCCAAGAGCAGGTCCATAGAAAGTGTGTTTTGCTGATTTTTTTTTTTTTTTTACCTTTCATTATTTTATTATTATAGTTAGAAAATGGAAACTCAGAAAAACAACAGTAGTTTCTCTCCAGTCAGTGAATAGCAGAATGAAACTCTTAAAACATGTCTTTCTGGGCTTCCCTGGTTAGGGATCCATCTGCCAGTGCAGGGGACACAGGCGCCATCCCTGGTCCAGGAAGATCCCAGGACACCCAAGCTCGAGCACAACAACTACTAAGCCCGCACTCCGGAGCCCATGAGCCATAGCTACTAAGCCTGTGTGCTGCAACTGCTGAAGCCCGTGCACCTGAAAAACGGTGCTCCTCAACAAGCGAAGTCACCAAAATGTGAAACCCACACATCACAACTAGAGAGTAACCCCTGCTCACTGCAGCTAGAGAAAGAGCCTGCAGGTAGCAATGAAGACCCAGCGCAGGCAAAAATAAGTAAAGAAATGAAACATGTCTTTCTTACCACAACATGCTTTCTGTTTTATTTTACTTATTTATTTTTTTAACTTTCTTGTTCTGCTGTTTTGCTATTTTGTTATTGCTGCTGCTGCTGCTCCTGCTAAAAGTTGCAGTTCTCTGAGGCCAGAAGTGCATCCTAGTCTCCTCAGCCACCCCTGTAGCAGAGTAGATAGTAGGTGCTCAAGCAGCCTGTGTTACTGTCCTGAGCTGAGCTCCCGCCACCTGCTTAGCTTTTCTCTTCTCCACTGCAGTGCAACTGGAGTCATAGTTGGTTGGAAGGGAGTGAGCAGGGCTCAGAGCTGCCGCCCCCTTGAAGCCTGACCCCGGAGCGACCCATTTCCACCCCTCATTGTGCGTCATGCACCGCACATCTGTCCCCGTACCCAAGCCAAGCAGAGGCTGCATGATGGCCCAGAAACTCAATTCAGGGTCTCAGCATTCAGAAACTGGCCCCTGCCCTTTGTTTTCCACAAAAAGGAACAGACTTTCAGCTGAACAAAAGGGTTTCGCTCAGACAATGTGGCCCTGCTTTGAGAGCTCTTTTCACACTTAACATAGTCATGAGTAGGTTCATGACTAGTAAGTCCTGCCTGCAGAAGGGAACTTTTTGTGGTTGTTGTTAATGTTTATTTCTTTATTTATCTGGCTGCATCGGGTTTTAATTGTGGCATGAGTGATCTTTCGCTGCAGCACACTCACTCTCTAGGTTTGGCACGCAGGCTTAGCTCCTCAACATGTGGGATCTTAGTTCCCCAACCAGGGATTGAACCGACGTCTTCTGCGTTGCAGAATGGACTTTTAACCACTGGAACGCCTGGGAAATCCCAGAAGGGAGCTTTGAAGTGCAGGCCCATTTGGGACAAGTGTCACCGTGGGCCACCGTGGAGCTGCTGTCATCTGTCTTGGTGGGGGGTGCAAAGCCTGGGGTCGTGGGAAGAGCTGCGGCTCAGAGATCTCCCAGCTTTGGATTCGGTCAGGACTTGGCTGCTAGTTAGCTCTGACCCAAGTCACCACCCCTGAGCCATAGTGTCCTGACTCTAATAGTAGCAGAAATTTACTTTGCCACAAGGCGCCAGGTTCATAGGTCACATGCAGAAAGTGACTGGACTGGTGCCTGGCACATAGTAAGTACTAAAAAAGGTGGGCTTAAAAATTACCAGTTTCAACTATTACACCTCCCATAGGTTGGTAAAATTCTTTAGTGTTATTAGATGTGGAAGTAATGATTGTTGTTAAATGTGGGTCCACGTTGTGAACACTGATGGATTCCACACAAGGGAGGTTTGAGGAAGTTTGTCTCTTTTCTCTTTGAGAGACATGATGGAAATGCCACCGGAGGTTCAGAGGCCACTGTGAGTTTGTTGCAAATGAGCTGGGAGTGCTCAGCCTTCCCTATGAGCAGTTTTAAAGGTTTCCAGCCAAAGTGTCTGCTTCACGCACTCTGTAGCTTCCAGTGGTGAATTGCCTGGTAAGCATGTTTTCAACACAGATGTCCAACCACGCAGTGGCCTCACCAGTTATGCCCACGTGTATATTCAGCAGAGATGAGCTGTGAGATCGTGGGCCTGAGGGGCAGCGTGTGCCTCCGAACAGATGATTGCTTGGCCTGGCTGTGGACTGGCTGCTACTGGTCCTTGAAGGAAAGGGAAAGGGATGGGGCGGCCAGTCTTCACCTCTTAGGGACTGGCAGGGGGTGAAAGCAGCCCCCCTCCCACCCCGGGCATTAGGGCTGGAACGTGCCATTGGACAGCCCGTGCAAGACCCACATTTTACAGATGGGGGCTGAATGGACCAGAGAGCCAGGAGGAGTTACCCAAGGTCACCTGATAATTTTAGTGGCAGAACCAGAGCTGAAACCCAGACCTCCAATGCCCGCTTGGCAATGCACCTCACCAGAAACATGAGGGTGAGATTCAATGCGGTTTATGAATCTGTATTGAAAGACCCAACATGGATGAAGGAGGACACAGGAGTTTAGGAGAAGGAGGATGGATGGGGGTTAAGGGCCTTTGGAGCTTGGGTAGAGTTTAGAATAGGTGCTACCCAACCCCCACCCCCACCCATAGCAAGACCCTCCTTGGCCTTTCAGTGCCTCCTACATGTCAGACACTCTACCCCTGCTCAGACCCAGAACCACCCCTGCTCAGATCACTGAACCAGGGGGTTCAGCGCCGTCAGGACCAGACGTAAGTGACCTCTCCACTGACGACCTGGATGGCCTGGGCGTAGGTTTCCTGACTTCTCAGACCTGTACAGTGGGTGTGATGCTGGGACTTTCCCATAGACTTGCTGTCAGCGGAGCATCTCAGACCTTTGTGTGCACTCAAGTCAGCTGGAGATCTTGTTAAAAGCAGCTTCTGACATAGCAGGTCTGGGCAGGGCTCCGGGCTGTGCCTTTCTGACGAGCTCCTGGTGATGCTCATGACGAGGCATCGGGCAGTCTGTTGAGCAGAAGGGTTTCCTGAAGCGGGTGTCAGCAGCTGCCGCTGTGTTTGAACACCCTCAACTACAGCACAGCCAGCCTGTTCTCGCCCCTGACAATGGGCATCGGTGCGACTGGTGTGGGTGCCACTGGGAGGGGCAGTGAACTGGGGGTGTGGGCAAGGCCTCCACATGCAAGGCCCCCGCTCCCCTTCCTCCCCAGCCCCTCCCCCTGCCTAACCCCACTCTGATCCTGCAGCCCAGCTAATCCCCTTGGCCTATGTTGACCTCTTTTCTTTGTTGGAAATGGCCCGCTTCCCTGGCCCCAGCAAGACCCAGGGTTGCCTAGTCTGGCTCTCTGCCTGCCGCCCTCCCTCCTGGCTGATGCAAGGACCAGTCCTGTGCACCACCCCCCACACCCCTGCTCCCAGCAGCCCAGCTGTGCCTGCTGCGTAAGCCCCTTCCCCATCCCACCCCACTTCCCTCATGTCCTTGTCTTCCCCAACCACTGCGGGACTCAGTTTATGTGTCCTGAGACCCAAATTCTCACAGTTGCCAGCGAGATGCACCCAAGTGAATCCTCACTATCATCCATGGATTTCCCGTGAGGGCAACTTCTTTTGGGAAGGGATTACTGCAAATAGAAACAGCTCTGCGTTAAACAGCCCTCGAGTGAGCACTTACAAGAGACCAGATGCTGCTTAGCACAGCGGGTGCATCATCTGACTTAAACCTCCACAGGCCCCTGCCAACGCTCGTGAGCATCCCATTCACGTTATCCCGTTTCATCCACGGATGAGAAGGTGTCGCTATCCCACTTCCCACGTGAGGAGACTGAGGCCAGGGGAGATGAAGAGCCTGCTCAGGGCAGGAGCTTGGGAGACAGCCAGCCTGCAGATTTGAACCCACACCTCTCACCTCCATGTCGCACGGGGTCATGTGAGTCTTCCGTGGCTCTGTGGGTGGTCCCAGACCTTGGCGCTTGGGTGCTCATCAGAAGGGTTTCCCCACGCTGGTGTCGTCAGCTCCCACGGCCCCAGCCTGTGAACACCCTTACACCAGCAGCCAGGCCATCCATCATCACCCCTGCCCATGGGAGTGGGTGCAGCTGGGGTGGCAGTGGATGGAGTAAGCATGTTTGCAGGAGGGTATTTAAAACATGGGGAGAGCAGACAGCCTGCTGGGCTGTGCCTGTGGCTGGGGAGCCGGCTGACCCTCCCTGTCTCGTCACTTGGTTAAGGCAAGGGGGCGGTTAGCATGAGTTACGGCTTAGCCCAGACACTAATAAGGCTGCTTGTCTGAGGCCTTCCATAATTCAAGTTAAGGCTGTGCCGTTTAATGGCCCTTCTTCATCAGATCTTCCAGGACTCGGTGCCTCCTTAATGATTTATTTGCTTGGGATGAAATTAAGCCGAGACAGCGTGAGCTTGGAAAATACCGCTGAGCCGGTTCTCCCCAGTTCTTCATCCTTCGCAGCAGCCACTTTCTATAAATAGAGCTGCGCGCCCTGTGTCGTGACCCGCCTGCCGGGAGCCCCATCCCCCTCCTCCCGCTCCTCCCCCAACCGGGTACAGGCTGCCCCATCCTGGGCCCCCGGGACCACACCTGATGAGGCAGCCCACCCCAGCAGAGATGTGGTCCTCCCGGCGGTGGAGTCATTAGAATAGAAGCATGAACCCATCCGAGTCAATCCATTAGAAGCCACAGCCGCCTTCCAGATCTTGTCCTATTGGTTGATGTTTCTCTCTCAAAATGCACCCACGGGGTGTCCTAGGATCAGAGCAGTTTTGCCCTGGTGTTCAGTAAGGTGGACGATAGCTTTCTGTCTGTGTTCAGTCCCTGCTGGGAGGCCCACATGGGATCTTCTCTGAGGGTGGCTTCCGCTGGGACAGGGGTCAGAGTCACAGCCCAGGGCCACTCAGAGTTCACCTGGGGGCCAAGCCCTGAGAATGTGGGGGATGGGGGGACATTTAGTTGAGGCTCCCTTGGACCTCCAATCCTCAGGAGGGATCCAGGTTGCCTCGGGTAAGGAGGCAAGTGTGTGGTGGTGCAAGTGGTGGGTGGACCCAGAAATGGGATGCTCTCCGGCAGCCCACCACTGCCTTCGCTGCACATTTGCCCCCAGACCCCTTCCCGTCCCACTGTGCCCCACCTCTCCTGTGTCTTCTCTGTTCCCTCAATATTTGGGCATCCCTTGGGGTTAGCTCACCATGGCCCTGACACCACCTCCTGGTCTCGGACCACTTCCGGCTCACTATTAGCCAACACGCTGTCTTCCCAGGTCTTGGTTTAAAGTCCTGAGAGTCTCCGATGGGCTCAGCGCTTCTCAGGTGCAGATAGAGGTTCCCCCCAGCCCTCTGATTGGTACTTCTGGCTCAGGTCCAACCTGCTGGTTCCCTTGGTTGTGGGGAGTCCTGGAGCTGGTCACGTAGCACACTTGCCTGACCTCAGTGTTCCTCAGGGAGAGTGTGAAAACATGGATTTTGGCTGTCTCTCCTCTGCTGAATCCATGGGCCCTGGAATGATTGTGTGTGTGTGTGTGTGTGTTACAAGCTTCCCAGTTGCAGTCGATCTTGCCATCAACCCAGCACTGGCTGGAAGTCAGCTGCTCAGGATTCCTGCCTGAAGGAGGCTTCTTGGATGAGTGGGGTGCAGTCAAGTAGTAGGGGGTATGGATGGCTAAGCAGTAATGCCCCAGGTGTACAGGTACTGGTTGTTGGGAGGTGTTTGGAAAAGAGGGAGTGGGGACTGGGAGCCAGAAAACCTAGCTTAGCTGCTCCAGCTTGACAACCAGCTGTGTGACCTTGGGCAAGTCACCTCCCCTCTCTGAGCCTCTGTTTCTCCATCTCAAAAAGGAAGGGTTAGACAAGATAACCTGGAAGGGTCTCCATTATTCTTTGCTATCTAATATCCAGAGAGTGCACATTTGATTTTTTTTGGATGACAGACTTTACACACCCTCTGGTCCAATACAGAAGCCACCAACCAGGTGTGGCTATTTACATTTAAGTTTAAATTAATTAGAAACAAATTAAAAATCCAGTTTTTCAGTTGCACTTGCCACACTCAATGACTTCAAAGCCACAGGTGGCTGGTGACTACCACGTCAGACAAGGTAGGTTAGACCATTTCCATCATCATGCCAAACTCTAGTGGGCAGTCCTTCTTGAGTGCCACTGGGAGGACTGGGGAGCCCCATGGAGAGGGCATAGGCCACTGTTTCCTTCCAGCGCTGCGAGGAGATTCAGTTCTCCCATGAGCTATATTCCAGGACCTAACTCAAGGATGGGGGTCAGGAAGGACCCCGGACAACTAGGCAGCAGCAGCAGGAGGACCAGGAAGCCGTAAAGAATGTTGTAAGTCCTGGGTGGGGAAAGCCAGGAGGGGGCCACTGACAGGAGGTATGCCAGGAATGCAAGGAGGAGGGCCAGGGGACTGCAGGGGTCAGGAGCTCTCTTGGGGGGAGGGACAGCTGCAACAGAGGCAAGAACCCAGGACCCCCAGGCACGGGTTGGGGGCGCAGCAGAGCCCCTTACTAGATCTGTGTCCTTGCGGCATCCCTGAGCCAGCTGAGCCGCCTCCTCCTAGTGGGTGAAAGGGGAGGAATGAGAAAGAGGGTTGTTAATGGAGATGAAATAAAACAAACTCTGGAGAGCCCTTTGTAAATGGTGGCCTGGATCAAGGTAGAGACTGCTTCACAAGACGCTGTTGATGGTTCGCTTTGACTTGTAATCGTAGCTGTCTCAGTGGTGGTTTTAAGGTGTCTGTCTGAGGTGTCTGTCCTGTCTCTCCGTTCAGGCAGCAGGCTCTTTGGAGAAAGGGTGGTGTTTTTCCCTCGTCCCTGCAGGCAGGGGGCTTCTGTCGGCGCCATCCCACTGCAGTTGGGCAGAGCAGCATCGGTGGCTGCCGCGCAGGGACCGTGGCTCTTGCTTCTTCCTCCTGACCTGGTGATCTTTTGCTGGCCTGTAGTCATGCCCTGGGAGTCCTCCAACAGTTTTCCTTGTCCCTAACACACGTGTGTGTCTGCCTGGATCTGGTTGTTGTTTTCTCAACCCATGGGCTCCTCTCAGCTCTGACCCCAGCCCTGCAGCATATAAACAAACCAAGGGCAGAGGTCAGAGGCCAGAGGCCAGAGGCCACAGCAGGGGTGTACTTGGGGTGCTCTTGGCAGGAAGTAGCCTGGTGTCTAATTTCATGATGAAATGGACTTTCATCTGCATTCCTTGCTGGGAGGTGACATGTCTGGCTGACTGTGGATAATGGATTGCCTACTGCACCCCAGCCCTGGATGGATTCATGGCTCAGGTCTGGCTCTGGCGTTTCATGAAGTCCCCACTAGCACACACAGAACATAGAGAGGGGAGTTGAACCCCCCGAGCCACTTGTCGTGACACACATTGGTGGGCTTCCTGACGGAAGTGTTCATGAAGTTAAGTCAAAGTAAACATTTGCTGAACACCTCCTTGCCCCAGAAATGCTTTAGATATGTATATGCAATCCCATTAACTCCTTTTTGGTAGGTCATGTTAACACCCCCATTTCATGGATAGGGAAACTCAGAACTGGAATGTGGGCCCTAATCTGTCTGATTCTCAGGTTCAAGTGTCCTGAAGGTCCCCTTCTCACCCCTGGTGTCTCCCATCTGATCCCAGTGAGGTTTTTCAATGCCTGAAACGCTCCTTGCGCTCTTTGCTTAGCCTCAGTGTGAAGATCTGAACTTCTCTGGGTGAAGGCTCAGGGCTGGGCTTTGCAGAGCTCTGTGACCTGGACCAGACACAGAGTCCTTCTGAGCCCAGCTGCCCTCACTAGACAGTGGGGGCACCTTACATATCCGAGGAGCTGGAGGGGTGGCATGCCAGGCACACAGCTGCCCCCAGGTTGTTTGGAGGGGTCCCGGGGAACTGTGCTCTGTGGTGTCTGAGGAGACAGTCCCCATGCTACCCATCCTCACCACCCCCAGTAGAACCCTGGGCAGTATCTCTCTTGACCCAGGACATGTCCAGCAGAGGACATGGGAAAAGCATCAGCCCCTCTGGGGCCCATGTTCTCAGCCTTCTGGGAGTACAGATGGCTCTGCCCTGGGGAGTGGGGGCTCTTTGCTGCACCCCTTTCTCAGGGCAGACTCCAGGAGATGTACCTACTGTGTGCCCTCTCTCACCAGGGCTGGCTTCTTACCACTCTGTTACAAGAGTTGGCCCCTCATCCTCAGGGCAGCATCCGCATCTCACCAGGCAGATTTGACCTCCACACTTTCGCCTATGGCTCCTTGCCCGGATGCCATCTTCTCCATCTGCCTAGTGCGATCCTTTCTCCAGGCTCAGAGAGATGCCCGATTGTTTGTAAAGTGCTCCTGGTGACCTCAGTTGGTACCGACAACTCTGCTCTGCACGACCGGAGTGCACTTGGGTGGATGAGGGCCTGCAGGGCTTTCTAACTCAAAAGTTGAAGGCACGACCACATTGTTAAAGGCCAACGCTCCAGGGTCTTCCTCTGTGGCTCCCCCTCATTAGACTCTGGTCCCTGCTTACCTCTCCACCTCTGGAACATTCTGGGGACCCCGCAGAACAGAGGGAAAAGCTCTGAGGTCGGGTAGAAAGCCGGAGTTTGAATCATAGCTCTGCCATTCCTGGCTGGGGCCTCTCTGTCCTTCCCGTTGGTGTCATCGTCTGGAAAGTGCGGCTGATGATGGCCATGGAGGGTGGCAGAGAGAGGGTAGGGGACCTGCCGGCTTGGCAAGCCCAGCTCAGCGCTGTGGGTGGGGCTGCCCTGGGGTTCATTCCTTTGCTTTCCCAGATAACCGCAGCCCCACGTACAGCCCGGACAGTGAGCTCACAGTAAAGACTTCTTTGCTTTTCCAGTACTTTCTTCTTTTAAAAAAGATTTACTTATTTATGTAATTTTCGCCTGTGATGAGTCTTCCTTGCTGCACACAGGCCTTCTCTAGTTGTGGCGAGCAGGGGCTACTTTCTAGTTGCGGTGCTCGGGCTTGTCATTGTGGTGGCTTCTCTGGTTGCAGAACATGGGCTCTAGGCACGCAGGCTTCAGTAGTAGTGGACCATGGCTTAGTTGCCCCATGGCACGTGGGATCTTCCGGGACCAGGGATCAAACCAGTGTCCCTTGTGCTGCAAGGCCGATTCTTAACCACAGGACCACCAGGCAAGCCCTCCAGTACTTTTTTTGCGATGTTTCTCTATTAAAAGCAACCCGAGACCCTCGAGGCTGAGAGCAGAGGCCCAGTGTTGGCTCAGCCTCTGAGGGGCCCCTCCTGGCCCTTCCCTCCTCCTCTCCCACTCCCATGCCTTGGCCTCCCTGTGCCCTCCCTCCATGCCGCCCGGGTGGCTGCACCGGCCTATAAATCAAACCTGTCCCTAGAGACCTCTGACCCAAACCAGATGGCTGTACAGTGCCGGCACAGAGGAGGCTCAGCTTCCAACAATGCCTGACCCCTCCCCTGCCCGACCTGGGGCCTCGGAGATTCTTCAGGCAGCTGCTCTGTCAATCACTACCAATTGGGGATCCAGGCCTGGCAGCAGCTGGGGGCTGTGACCTCTCAGAGACACTTAGAGTCTATCTTGGAGACATTCCATTAAGCCATATAAAGAGCTCTTGACAGTTTGTGGTGTCTACTTTCTGTGCTACAGGTAGTGGCCTGGTCCAGTAGCCTGAGCTAGTATACTCTATGCTATGGTCTGACTCCTCCTCCAGGAAGTCTTCCCTGGCTACTGCTGCTGCTGGAGCTTCTATAGCATAGAATGTCTGACCCTCCAGGCACTCATTCATACAGTGAATACTCTTTGTCTATAAGCATTCACTGTGCTTCCTCTGCCTGGGCTCTGGGGAAGCTTGAACATTGCCTTGCAACCAGGAGCTCCCTGAGACAGCTAAAGCTGATTATGGGACAGGGTGAGCAAGGGACCCAGAGCACCATTAGAATTGAGAAGGTGGATGCACTATAACCTTGGAATCCAGGACAACTTCTCAGGGAGGAATGCTTGAGCTGTCTTGAAGGATGAGTTGGTGTTCGCCAGGTAGAGGAATGGGCAAGTGTGTTTCAGAGAAACGCTCGCCACAGGTACCAGCTCAGGGTGTGAAGCAGCTTGATAGATTCAGTGGCCTGCAAATTGGAGAGCAGGCAGAAAGTATACCTGGAGGATGATGGGGGCTTAGAGCTATATCAATATGAATTAGGTTGGATTGTGTACAACCCCAAATTCCAAATTTAATCGGCTTAAACATAAGTAGGGGTTCATTTCTCTCTCACTTAAGACAAGTCTGGAAATAGGGAATCCAAGGATATTGTGGGACTCCATAAGGTAATCAGTGCCTCAGGCTCCACCTGCTTGCTGCTGTACCTTCCCAAGCCTGTGATTTCTTGTCTCAAAGGTACCTCATGGTTCAGAACAACTGCCAGACCTCCAGCCTTGGCACCTGCATTCCAGGAAGTATGATGGAAAAAGAGCTGGAGGGCACACTGTCCCTCTTTAAAAAGTTGTCTCAGAAATGCCCTACTATGCTTCTGCTTATAGCTCAGTGTTTAAAACATTATCACATTCCCCTCTTAGCTGCAAGGAAGCTGAGAAATGTAGTTGTGATCAATAGGTGCTGACTAGAACATTGCTCTGCAAAGGCTCTGGAGGCTCTACCTTGGCTTTGTGGGAAGAACACTGCTCAGTTAATGATGTCTCCCTTCCTCGTGGGCATGGAGCCAACAGCATGCTTCCCAGTGTTTGTCTTGCTGGTCTGCTGCCAGAAGGTCCTCTCCCCAGGGATTCCCAAGGTGTTTGGTGCAGTTCTTGCAAACAGAGCCAGGCACATGGCCAGCCACTTTCCAAAGCCCCAGAGCTGAACAGAATTCTAGGTGAAGGGTTTCTTGGTACTTTACAGTCTGATCTTGTATCTGATCTATAGCATCCTCCAGACGTCCATTGCCCTTCAGCAAGCCTAGAGTCTGCAGGATGGGCTGTGCCATGAGAACATGGACTAGGAGGATGAGAAAGGAATACAGGGGTCACTGAGGTCACTGCAGCCTCATCCCCCAGTGAGAGCTTTTCCAGAAGGTAATAATACAGAAAGAATTTGAGGAAAGTTCTGAGCCATTTTATTTTCACAGCTGGAAATGCATTGTCTCCTGGTTTAATTTTACACCCGCTGAGTGTCAGAGCCCTGGTTTCCTTAGCTGTGAACTGGGGTTAATACTCCCTGTCTTGAGGGGTTGTTGGAAGGATCACAGGAAATACAAGACGGCAGAGGAGAGAAGAGACCCAGAGGGCAGAGCAGGCTCTGGCCTCAAACTGCCTGGGTTCCGATTCTGGCTCTGCTGCTGGTTCCTGCTTGACCTTGTGTGTGTTACTTAACCTCTCAGTTCCTTTGTCCCTGTATCCGTGAAATGGGGATGATGATGATAATAGTGCCTACCTTGAAGGGCTGTTGTAAGGCTCATACATATCATAATATGCAATAAAGGGCTTACACATCTGGCATATCGTCTGTGCATATAGGAGATAACAGGTCTGAAGGGCATAGTGTTTGGGGTCAGGCAGGCCTGGGTTTCCTCATGGCTTAGCTGGTAAAGAATCTGCCTGCAATGCAGGAGACCCGGGTTCAGTCCCTGGGTTGAGAAGATCCCCTGGAGGTGGAAATGACAACCCACTCCAGTATTCTTGCCTGGAGAATCCCATCGGCTACAGTCCATGAAGTCGCAAAGAGTCAGACACGACTGAGTGATTGAGTGACTAAGTGCCACCACCAGGCCTGGGTTAGGCTTCTGGGTAGCTGACTCCTTTGGGCTCTGTTTCCTCATTTATAAAGCAAATATAACAGGACCTGCCTTGCAGGGTGACGGTTAGTGATGGGATCGCTGTAAAGTGACACGCAGGACGCGATCAGTATGTCAGCACTATGGTGATGGTTATAATAATGATACCATATCCCAGGCTCCGTTGCAGCTCCTCTTCTGCCTAAGAACACTAGACAGCTAGGTTGCTAGGGACATTCTTCCTGGAGAAAGGGAGACCTAGGGACTTGCCCAGGGTCACACAGCTGTGAAAATGAAGCTGAGATTTGACCTCCTGGGTTCGCTGACCCCCAGCCTGAGTGGTCCTGCATGGGGACATTGGTCCTGAAGAGGAGGAGGCCCTGGGTTTAAGGGGGGAAGTGCTGGGGGTGGAGGCCGCCCAGAGCGTCAGGGACAGCTGTGCCAGAGGTTCCAAGCGACACAGAGGACCAGGGCTTCTGAGCCCTTGTAGTCAGATTCGCAACCAGGACCCTGACCCTGACCCTCGCCCACAAGCTCTCTGGGCCCGCCTTGGAGGAGGCTGTCCCTGTGGGGCTCCCATGGCAGGAGTGTGACTGGGGAAGGGCGAGTGTGGGGCTTGCTCCCTCGAGCTTTAGGTCTGCAGGGAGGCAGTGGGAAGCGTGGGAGGGGCTGAAGGAGCATGGTGAAAGCCAGGTTTCTGGAGGAGTCCCTGTTAGTTAGCAGAGGGTGGGGTGGGAGGATCGTGGGCAGACAAGACTAGAGCAGACGGTGGAGGAAGGCAGGCCACGTAGGGAGGTGGACCCAGAAGGAGGGACCCAGCAGGAGTGGGAAGTCCAGGGTGTGCTGGTGGGGCCCCCAGTTTTGGGGTCCCAACAGTGTCAGGCACTGTGCCAGCTGCTTCACATCGATGATCTTGGTTGATCCTCAAATTGTCCTGGGAAGCAGGTGTGACATACCCATTTTCCAGGTGGCAAAGCAGAGGCTCCAGAGATGCAGGGGCTTGCCTGAGGTGACCTAGCCTGGAGCAGCAGAGCTGGACGGGGGCCCAGAGCCGAGTACTAAGCTGGCCCCGAGTACTAAGCTGGCCCCGCCAGGCTGAGGGGGCAGGTGACATGTGGGTTGGGTGCGGGGAGGGATGGTGAGCGTCTCCAGCCGCCTCCTTGAGGAATCCCCTTCCTTGTCTGTGGCGGGGATGGCGGTGGTGGGACTTTTCTGCGCTTCCAACCTTCAAGGATAGACTTTTCTTTAGGAAGCAAAAGTTTGGTCGTGCTCAGTGAGCAGGAAAATGGAAGTGACCCTGGGGCGGAGATTTAAGGCCCTGTTGGCTGCCTGGGCAGCACCTTGTTTAATAGCCGGACGGCAGCAGCGGTGGCAGTGATGAATCTGCTCTGCACTTCGGGGTGTGGGGCCCTCCCTCCCCTCTGAGCTCCATCTGGACCCCAAACTCCTTCCCACAGCTGGCTTGGAAGTGGACTGGTGGTTGCCCCTCCCCTTCTCCTGACAGCAGAGCTATTAGCACCAGCTTTAAGGGGAGGTATCACCTGTGTTCCGTGGGGACACACAAAGAGTGCACACAGCTATAGGAACTGTGTGAATCCTAAAAAATAAAGCTGTAGGAACTTCGTGAGCACTGAAAAATAACACTGGGAGGCGGTGCTCCAGGCTGGTCATCTCAGTGTCTGGAGAAGAGATGAATTCCCTGCATCTTTGTGCTTCCTGTCCTTTCCAAATCCACACTCACGAAAGGATAGAACTATGAAAAGTCTAGGCCCTCTCCAGCCATCCATATTTCGTGTTTGATTCTTGGGGAGCCCACCCCATTCCCTGCTCCCTACACTGGTGGACTGTCCCAGGCCCAGAGCTTCCTGCAGGGAGCATCAATCTGCTCTCCCCTAGCCGCTGGTGGCCACTCAGGTGGATGTGGGTTCAACCTTGAGGGCTCGCCTCAACCACTGGGGTCACGGGGATCAGTGGGTGCGTGTCCCCAGTCTCCAGTGGAACCGTTCTACACAGGCACGCTCTACACAGCTGCTCAGAGGCTCTTAGCAGGAGCCCCCAGCTGTGTCCACTTATTAACACACCCTCTCTAGTCTTGCCTCCCTTTCCTGTTTCACTCTCCCGTCTCCAGAATTTTTATTTGCTGAGATTGCCTCCCCACCCTCAAACTACCTGCACCCAAAGCTTTGTCTCTGGTAAGACATGCCTACTCTGACCACTTTTCTACAGAGCATCTCAGACATGTTCTAGGCATATGCAAGGGCATCTGTGTCCGGATCTAAATACAGGTTTCCAGTTTCATATCTTGTTCCTTTATGCTTGTCTTATTTCATCTACTCAATAAATTTACTAAAACCAAAAGGAAAAAAAAAATCACAAATGGGACCATTCTGCAATGTGCTTCCTTTGTAACTGCATGAGACACTTCTGGGGGTTCCAGGTGTCGCTTGGTGCAGCTAGGAGCCCTTGCTGGTGACCTCAGGCCTGCTTATGGGGCACCCACATCCCTTAAGAACGGGACCAGCTAGAAGTTCCTTCAAGGAAGGGGAGTGTGTGACAGATCCTTGTCCTCGTCCAGGGGTCAGTTTCACTGTGTAAACACTGGCTGAGCCTTCTCCACTTCTCCCAGCAAGCCAGACCTGGGTGGGGGCCTTGCAGCTGCAAAGATGGGCCAACACGGTCCAGCCCGTATGTCCAGTAGAAGTGGAACTGTCTAGTAAGAGCCCCAGGTTCCCACAGACAGGGACAGAGGGCACACAGGAGACAAAGGTATCCAACCGGGGAGGGCCCTGCAGAGGAAAGGACTTCTGCCAACTGGGGCAGAGCCCGAAGGAGCAGGGCGGGCTGTGAGCACTGCTGGGGCAGAGGTGTGGAGGAGCGAGAGCTCATGGGGGAGGGGCGGGGAGGGCAGGACAGTGAGCCGGGGGTTTCTGACAACTGAGCCGATCATCTTCCTCGACTGCAATGAATTCTTCTGTTGCAGACTTCCACAAGCAGGCCTACGTCTGCCAGCAGCCTTGGGGTCAGGAGCCAGATGAGACGATGGACACACTTGGACCGAAGCCCTTACCTTATCCTTAGGAAATTTGTCAAAAGCCAGTTATCTATGAAAAACCAATTTTCAGGGATTTCACAGGAATCTTTTCAGAATTTGTGGGTGTTAACAGCTGTGCCACTAATCAGCTGGATGACCTTGGGAAAGTCACTTTAGAGTCTGCTTGGAACTGCTCTTTTTGTTTCTTTAAAGCAGCTACTGAGACGTAGGTACATCCATCATGTGGGAGGTATGGGAACATGCATGAACACCAGTCTTGGGTGATGCTGACCACCCACCACTTTTTTTCTGCTCCTGCTGCCCTTCCAGGCTGCTTATAAATTAAGAAGAATACTAAGCAGAATGCTTCTCTGTCTGTCTTTCTTTCCCACCACCTCCCAGATTGGGAATATACAAAGGGTCAGTCCAGAATTTAGACCCCAATTCTACTACCATATTACCCTAGCCAAGTAATTTTTTAAAAACTCATTCATTCTGCACATATTAATTGAGTACCTTATATATGCCAAGTACTATTCCATGCACTGGGGATACAGAACTTCAGGGACAAAACTGACAAAAATTCTTATCCTTATGAAGCTCATATTTTAGTAGGTGGAGTTAGAAGAATCAGCCAAGAAGTGGGACTTCCCTGGTGGTCCAGTGGTTAAGAATCTGCCTTGCAATGCAGGGGACACAGGTTTGATTCCTGGTCAAGGAACAAGGATTCCACATGCCATGGGGCATCTAAGCTTGTGTACTGCAACATTGCAATGAAAGATCATGCATGATGTAACAAAGAATCTCTGTGCCCCAACTAGGACTGGGCACATCCAAATAAATAACATTTTTTAAAAAGAGAATCAACTAATAAGTGAACTGTTTGTGGTGATGAGTGTTATGGAGAAAAATAAAGCAGAGATGGGGCTGGAATGTGTTGGAGGAAGCTGCAGTTGTCAATTTTAAAGAAGGTGGTTGAGGAAGGCCTTGTTGAGAAAGAGACATTTGCGTGAAGAATTTGAAAGAGGAGCAGGAATGAGCCATGTGGATGTGTCTGGGAAGGGCTATCCAGGGAGAAGCAACAGCAGGTGCAAAGGCCCTGAGTCACATGGTCACCTGGAGAGAGGAGAAGGGAGGAGCAGCGTGAGGTCAGAGAGGAACCAGGCAGGGGTAGGCAGACCAAGGGTGACCTTTGGCTCTCTCTCTGAGGTGAGGAGTCACTGCAGACTTTTGAGGAGAGGAGTGACCTGATTTGTCTTAGGTTTTAACAGGGGCACTTTAATTGTATTCTTGGGAATCAATTGTAGGGGTGCAAGATAGAGGCAGGGAGGCCAGCTAGGAGGCTGTTTCAATACACATGAGAGATGCTGGTGGCTTGGATCAGGATGGGAGCAGTAGAGGTAATGAGAGGTAGCTGTTGCTGGATGTATTCTGAAAGCGGGGCCAGCAGGATTTGCTCTAGGGGGTGAGAGGAGGAGTCAGGATGACCTCCAGGCTTGGGGCCCCAGCACCTAGAAGGATGAAGACAGGTTTATTTGAGTTGGGCAAAACTGCAGGTTGGGGGTGGCGGTCAGGAGCTCGATTTGGGACCTGTGAGGGTTGAGATGCCCAGAGGGCATCTAAGAGTAGGTGCTGCATAGGCCAATGGTGTTTATAACCACGACACAGTGTGAAATCCCCTGGTGGATGCGTGTCACTACTGAAGAGAAGAGGTCCCAGGACAAGCCCTAGGGTATTGTAATGCTCAGAAACCAAGCCTCTGTCTTTCCTTCTGTAAAATGGGAAAACCACAACTACTGATACCTCCTAGAGGCTGTTGTGGAGATTATGTGAGATGGTACATGTAAAACCTCTCATCCTCTGTCGTCCCCTTCTCCTCCTGCCTTCAGTCTTCCCCAGCATCAGGGTCTTTTCCAATGAGTCAGCTCTTCCCATCAGATGGCCAAAGTATTGGAGCTTCAGCTTCAGCATCAGTCCTTCCAACGAATGTGAAGCGAGTGAAAATTGCTCAGTTGTAGGAGATCAAACCAGTCAATCCTAGAGGAAATCAACCCTTCCAATGAATATTCAGGGTTGATTTCCTTTAGGATTGACTGGTTTGATCTCCTCACCGTCCAAGGGACTCTCAAGAGTCTCCTCCAGCACCACAATTCGAAAGCAGCAATTCTTTGGTGCTCAGCCTTCTTAATGGTGAAATGGTTAGATGGCATCATCGACTTAATGGACATGAGTCTGAGCAAACTCCAGGAGATAGTGAAGGACAGGGAAGCCTGGCGTGCTGCACTCCATGGAGGCTCAAAGAATTGGACATGGCTTAGCGACTGAACTGGAGAAGGCAATGGCACCCCACTCCAGTACTCTTGCCTGGAAAATCCCATGGACAGAGGAGCCTGGTAGGCTGTGGTCCATGGGGTCGCTAAGAGTCGGACACGACTGAGCGACTTTACTTTCACTTTTCACTTTCATGCCTTGGAGAAGGAAATGGCAACCCACTCCAGTGTTCTTGCCTGGAGAATCCCAGGGACGGGGGAGCCTGGTGGGCTGCCGTCTATGGGGTCGCACAGAGTCGGACACAACTGAAGTGACTTGGCAGTAGCAGTAGCGACTAAACAACAACAAAGCCTCTCATAGTAAATAGCATACAGTAGGAGGACCATAAATAAGAGTTGTTATTAATAATAGAAATTATTGTCTCAACAAACATAATTCATTTTATTTATAAGTGCATTCCAACTTTAAAATCCACTTTTTAAAAATTATTTTTGACCCTCCGAAGTGTCCTGAGCAATAAGACAGAATGTGTTTATCCCCATCTGGCAAGCGAGAAGCCTGGGGTTCAGAGAGTTTTAAGAGAGGTGCCCGGCTCTCTATACCGCATGTTAGTGACAGAGCCAGGGCTCGAGTGCAGACCCCAGACTCCGGCGGCTCTGATCTTTTTGCCACAGCCTGTTAATGCTGGCAGACAACTTAATTAAGCAGAGCAGGTGCTGCTTGCCTGCAAGAACGTGGATGCCAGCTCTGCTCAGGACAAGCCCCAATGGCCATGCCCACTGCGGGTGGTGCCAGGGGCCCAGGTTCAGGCTGAAAGGCCGGGGACACAGGCTGAAACCTACAGTGATAGTGACATGGCAGGGCAACTTCCTTTTGTGGGAAGACTTCCTTTTTAAAAGCAGATGTAGGGGTAGAGCTCCTTCAAATCCCAGCTCCTTCAGCAAACCTGGTTTTCACTGGAGCCAGCCCACCCCACTGCTGCTGCTTGTCTTAGGGGTCAATGTATTGTCCAGCCCAGCTGTAAACAAGCTTTGGAAGAAGCCATGAACCCAGAGTTAGCAATTTGGGCATGAGAAGCCTGGGTTGGCTTTGAGTCGAGCTGTTATTCAGTCGCTAAGTCTTGTCTGACTCTGTGACACCGTGGACTACAGCATGCAGTGGTCCCCGTCCTTCACTATCTCCTGGAGTTTGCTCTATTCGTGTTCATTGAATTGGTGATGCTATCTAACCATCTCATCCTCTTCCACCCCCTTCACCTTTTGCCTCCAATCTTTCCCAGCATCAGGGTCTTTTCCAATGAGCCGGCTGTTCGCATCAGGTGGCCATAGTATGGGAGCTTCAGCTTCCAGCTGAGTGGGGTTCAAATCTCAGCTTCCTTTGTCCCCAGCTTGGGAGGCCTCGTGTAGTTATTTCACCTCTTTGAGCTTCAGTTTCCTTTTCTGCATGGTGGGGAGGAAGGCTTGATTCTTAGCATGGTTCATGGACTGGATATAAAGTATGTGGCACAAAATAGGACTTGATATATAGTAGGCGATATCATTATTAGCAAACCAAAGGAAGACTTCCAGGGTGCAATCAACCTGCGTTCCCCCAAGCCCTGCTTTGTCATTAACCACATCTTCCGTTCTCGACTGTCACAAGGGGTTGATTAGGGCATTCTGCATGGAAGGCCTTCATCACTGATACAGTTAGCACCTCTATGCCTCTGTGCACCAGGAGTGAGCCTGGAGACAGGGACACAGCTAGACTCTGCTGAAGCAGCTTGGGCAGATCCTGGCTTTGCCCGTGGGTCAGTCCTCTGGAGGAGTGGTTGGCACAGGGGCTCAGTCCCCCGCTGTGGGGTCTGAAGCATCTCCAAGGGCCTCCCAAGTAGACTGACTGCTTGGAGTGAGCGTCCAGCCCTCAGCTCCCCAGGAAAGGAAGAGCAGGGAGGAAAATAGGCGGGGTGAGCAGCCGGGTGCTGACCCACAGCAGGGAGAGAGAGGAGGCAGTGCCCCCTCCCATGAGCCAGTGTATGCTCGAGATTTTATCAGCTCCTTCACCCCGCTCCACTGTAGGGAGGGGCTGCGCTCCCGGCTTTAAGGGGATCAGAGAAGTAAAGCAACTTGTTCAAGGTCACACAGCTATTTCCAGGACAGTCTGATGCTCAGGCTTTGCTCTCTGTCCTCTGCCTCCCTCTCTCAGCCCTACTCAGAGGGGGCTGCGGACCCCACTGTAGCTCTGAACAGAGGGACGGTAGGGCTGAGCCTGACCTGCCTGGCGATGAAAGGTGTTGGATCCCTACTCAGAAGGGGAAGAGGAGGCCAGGCAGCTCCACCGATATGGGAACATTTGCAGAGGTCACGCAGGGCGATGAAGCTGTTCTTTTTCATAATAGAGTCTGTAGGGAGAAATCAAGGCTTCTTGGAACTTAAACCTAAAAATGCCAGCTGGCCATAAGGACAACAACAACAATAATAAAATATGTAGTAATGCCGTATATTGTGGTAAGCACTTTCCCTATTGTAAATCATACCAGCAATCTGCCAAGCAGACATTACTCCCTACTTTGCAGATGAGGTAATTGGGTTCAGAGAGGTCACTTAACCTGCCCAAGGTCACCCAGCTAATAAGTGACAGAGCCAGGATCCAAACCAGAATCTCTGTCATTCCCAAAGCATGCTTATTCTGCTGGATGAACGGAGGTGTAATTTAATCATCACAAGATTCCACCTTAGGTAACAAAGAGGAGGCCCAGAGAGGTTAAGCGGGGCTCGAGGCCACAGCGAATTAGTCACAGCTGGGGAAGCTTCCAGATCTCCAGAGCCACCTTGCCACCCTGCGGTGCTGGAGAAGGGCCATGTGCCAGCTGCCAGGCCCCCCTGCATACTCCGCTTCCCATCCCTCCCCCCACACTCATCGATCACACACACGTACACAATTTTACCGGCAGCTCAGCCTCTTCCAGAGGCTCAGACCGGAAGCCAAGCTGGGTGTGAAGAGCCATGTGCCCACTCCCTCAGTCACCCAGAGCCTGAGCCACCCCTTCGGAACCCCAGCCCCCTCCCCTAATCCCACGTGACCCTCCTGTGTGACCTTGAGTGGGCTCTGGGCCATGTTCTTCCTAGGCTATATTCTGGGAAGTGGAGGGCAGCAGCACCCTCTCTCTGGGACATCAGGGGGCTCTGGTGTGGTGGTGTCTATAAAGAAGGCACCCGGGTGCCCGGCATGCTGTGGCTGTTGAACAAATGCCACCCCAGCCTGGCTAGGTTCCCTTTAGTTACTGATAGCTGGCCATGCTCACCTTGTGTCTGGAACAATCTTTGCGGCAGCCTGGCTGCCCAGGGCCAGCTGGGGTCCAGTGTCGCCTTCTGCTGTGGACACAGTCGTGCCCATCTTCCTCTTCCTCCTGTGGCCCCTCCGGTGGCAGCCTCTGTTCTCCTTCTGGCTGGCCCCAGATGACTGGGCACTGTCCCTCGCTCCCTCCACTGCAGAGTCGGAGTCGGGGAGCTCGGTGAATCACAGTTTGTGCTCCGGCCCCGGGCAGGTCTGTGGTGCCCCTGCAGGCACCCCGAGGAGCACCTGTGCCAGCCCTTACCAGGCCGGCAGGGCAGGACGGGGCAGCTCCTTGTCCTCACATTCGCCTCGGAGGCTGTGGGGCAGCAAAGCTGCTCCTCCCACACACTCTGTGCCCTGAGCTCAGGAAGGGTGGGCAGAACACGGCAGGCTTCGCGGAGGAGGCAGGCTTTGAGTTGGCCTGAGGAGAGCATGACTTGGATCTTGTGCTTGCTCCTGGACTTCGTTTCAGTTCAGTTCACCCCAAAAGTCGTATAAAAAAACCAAGTAGAAACTCCTCTTATCTTGCAGGGTGAGACTAGGGGAGGCCCTGTGAATTCCTCGACCCTCTGTCCTCCATTTCCTTGCCCTGTCCTCCATTCCTGCGCTGGCCCTGAAGGCTCCCTTTGGCCATGGTAGCCAGCTGGAGCTCCAATACTTTGGCCACCTGATGCAAAGAACTGACCCATTATAAAAGACCCTGTTGCTGGAAAGATTGAAGGCGGAGGAGAAGGGGTCGACAGAGGACAAGATGGTTGGATGACATCACCGACTCAATGGACATGAGTTTGAGCAAGCTCTGGGAGTTGGTGATGGACAGAAAAGCCTGGTGTGCTACAGTTCATGGGGTTGCAAAGAGTCGGACATGACTGGGTGACTGAGCAAACAAATGGCCTGCTGTCCACCCCCGGCCAGGGAGCAGCACGGTCATTTCTGGAAGTGGGGAGTGAGCACCCCAGCCCCTCATCCTCAGGTGGGGTCTCCCGACGCAGCTTCTGGCCCCGGGGGTCCCGCTGCTGGCGCTCAGCAGTGGCTGGAGTGAGAACACACCTTCCTGGTGTCGCCTCTACCCTCCTGTCCCTGACTGTCTTGTCCCCACTCTACATCATTTCCCTGCGGCTGCGAGGGGGCTTTAGCAGTGGCCTCAGGGGCCGGCAGGGAAGCATTTTAGGAGAAAGCATGTCAGATAAAGTCTTGACTGTCTATCTGCTCTGACTAGCCCGTTCCCACTTGAAGAATGCACACCTCTTCCCTGGGGCCTCCCTGGAGGTGGCAATGGGGACAGCAGACCCGGCCCGCCGGGGCGCTGCACCGGGCGATGCAGGGTGCCAGGCCATCGCCCCAGGAGAGGCCTGCTCCACCGCCCGGGTTGCGGAGGGCATGTTCAGGAAGGGATTTCCGGGCCACTCTGAGGCGGAAAATTTGAGACTGTAAGCTCCTCAACAGCTGTGTCCTCTGTATTGTTTGGGCGGCTGCCTGGAGCGCCATGGCTACGGGATGAATACAAATGCATAATGGAAGAGGCTGTCCTGGGGCTCAGAACAGACTTATTCATTCCTCGCTCCCCCACCTGCTCCCTTCCGGCTCCCCTGAGACTTTGCTGGGACTTGATGTTGTCAAAACTCATATAAATCCTAATGTCATCTGGCTCTGTTGGCTCCAGAGCCACAGACATCAGGAGGAAGAAGGGAATTCTCACTTTTCTCTGCGAGGGGAGTGGCTGGGCATGGCCCTTGCCTACCCAAACTTCCTGGGAAGCAGCTGGGACCTGGAATGTGGGGATAGCTTGGGACCCTTGGTGCCCTGGCCCCCTGGAAGATTTCAGTGCTTTCTGCTTAGGAGGCTGGGCTGGAGGGTAACACAGGGCTGGCACTGTGGGCAGAGGGACTCCCAAGATAAAGAAGAACTAGGAGGCAGATGTGGCATTGTTAAGATCCTGAGTTCAAACTGGTGGGCATCCAGGAGACTCCTAGAAGCATGTCTGGGCTGAGTCTGTGCCTGGATTCAGGAAGCGTAGCAGGGTTAGAAATAACACCCAGGACAGAAGAACTGGAGGTATCTTCCGCCTCAGCCGGAAGCTTCTTATATGCTTTCCTCTGGAAGAGGAAACCCTGGACTGTGATGACCATGCAGGGCCAGCGGTAGAAGCAGCTTAATAGGTTAGTAAGACAGCAAGTGAGTTTAGTGGCTAGAAGAGGTAGATGGTACGCTGCAGTCAAGGCTTCTCTCACACAGGTTACAGTGGGACCTCACCTCCTTTCTTTCGATGCAGTCTCTGTGGGGCTAGGTCACTTCAGTTGTGTCCGACTCTTTGTGACCCCGTGGACTGTAGCCCGCCAGGCTCCTCCATCCGTGGGATTCTCCAGGCAAGAGTACTGGAGTGGGTTGCCATGCCCTTCTCCAGGGGATCTTCCTGACCCAGGGATTGAACCAGTGTCTCCTGCATTGCAGGTGGATTCTTTACCACCGAACCACCGGGAAAAAGCAGGCAGCTCTCATTGTCCAGTCTCAGGGGGACTTGTGACTCTCTTTTGCAGAGTATTATGTCACAGAATAACATGTCCTGCCAGCCGGATCTACTTCCAAGGCCTAAAAGCAGGCCTTTATAGGAATCCTTGACAGGGTCCACCTTACTGCACTATGCCAAATTTCCTAGAATATGGAGGGCGTTTGGGTTTTCTGTTTCCATGCTCATATTATCTGTCTCTTCCAGCTTGTGCTTGCTTACATGCATGGTAAAGTCCGTAACAAACATGTTAAAATGTACAACATCCTACAGTAAATACAATGAATGTGTGACTGTCAGTTGAGTTGCTCTTGACTTCTCAACACTGTACTTTTTATTTTGGTAAATATTTGATTAAGCATGTGTTAATTTTAATTTTACGACTTTCTTCCAGTAGCTTTTGAACCAATAAATTCACCCCAGGTCTCAAACATTTTTTAAACCCTTTGAAAATTCTGTGGTTTGGGGCCTTGTGCCTGAAGTGTCCCGGTGATTGAAGCAGGTCTCCCCTCGCTCCTGGTCAGCTGCGTCAGCCTCATGGATGACCTTCCTTAACCAGGAGTCCTCGGTACATGGCTTCCAGATTCATCATCCTGGAATACCATTTCTTTTTTTTTTTAAATGATTTTTTTTTTTTTTTTTTGGCTGTGCTGGATCTTCATTGCTGCTGGGGCTTTTCTCTAGTTGCAGGGAGTGGGGTCCATAGAGCACAGGCTCAGTAGTTGTGGCATACGTGCTTAGTTGCTCTTCGGCATATGGGATCTTCCCAGATCAGGGATTGAACCCGTGTCTCCTGCTTTGGCAGGCAGATTCTTCACCACTGAGCCCACCAGGGAAGCCCAGGAATACCATTTCTTTGTTGTTCCATTCTTTATTGAAAGTCTGCATAGTTAACCAAAACCAGGCCAGACCACAAGCTCCCAGTCCCTGTGTGACCCAGTGGCCCTCTGCCCTAATGTAGGGCATCCTTGACGTCAGGCCAGGGCCTTTGTTAGCCCCCAGACCCACCATGCTGATTCCTGCATTTCCACCACTGTCACTGTTCTTACCCAGCCTGCTGCTGCTGCTGCTAAGTCACTTCAGTCGTGTCCAACTCTGTGTGACCCCATAGACGGCAGCCCACCAAGCTCCGCCGTCCCCAGGATACTCCAGGCAAGAACACTGGAGTGTGTTGCCATTTCCTTCTCCAATGCATGAAAGTGAAAAGTGAAAGTGAAGTCGCTCAGTCGTGTCCGACTCTGCAGCCTACCAGGCTCCTCCGTCCATGAGATTTTCCAGGCAAGAGTACTGGAGTGGGTTGCCACTGCCTTCTCCGCTTCCCCACCCTGAGAAGGGGAAAACTTCAGTGATCCGTCCTGGGGCCATGACAGGCTTTTTAAACAAGACTGTGTTTCCAAGGCTTCCCACATTTCTTTCAGAAGACTCCTATTTCCCAAAGTATCTACCCTTTCTCAGGAGGTCTCCTAAGGACTCTTTGCTTGGACTCTCTGCTTGTCTCCCATGAAGGACAGAGACTGGCCTCCCTCTGTTCAGCAAGGAGGGATGGGTCAGGGATGTGCAAGCAGCTCTATTGCGGAGGGAAGACCAGATGAGGAGCTGGGGTGTGGCTTTTGCCGCAGGACGCAGGGCCCCAGGGACTCTGATTGAGTGGCAAAGTGGTATTAATAATATTCAAAAGTTAAAATAATTTTAAAGTAAAAAATAAGAATAAATTATTGATAGTAATAGTGACCTTTCAGTGAGTATCCAGTATGTTCGAGACCCTTTACTGAGCACTTTGCATACATTGCCTTTTTAAGTTTTCACAATATTCACATGAAACAAAAACAGGCTCAGAGCAAATGCCACCAGCACCCAAGGCCACACAGGCTGGGAGGACAGCCCAAGTCTGTCTGGCTCTCAAACCCATGCCCTTCCTTCCCCACCAGACCTCTTTCTTACAAGAAGCAGCTTTTTTGCCAAATCTTGGAGAAATGCAGCATTCCATTGATCCATTGGTCTAGGCCTTCACCAGGACCACATGGCTTTAATTACTGTAATGCTGTGATCAAAAATGTTTTAATAGCCAGTAGTACAGCTCCTGCCTCATTACTGTTTCCTTTAGTGTTTTTCCGTTTCTTCTTTTCTGTTTACTTTTCCAGACAAACCTTAGTTAATCATTTTTGTAAGGTCCCCGAAAATCCTCTAGGTATTTTAATTTAGGTCATACTGCATTCATAGATTATTTGAGGGGATAATTGGCATGTTTTGAGTTACTTAGTACGCCACTGCAAGCATAAAGTATGTCTTTCCACTTTTTCAAGCTTTCTGATATGTCCTTTCGCATGATTTCAATTTTTACTCTTACAGGTCTTACACGTACCTCGTTGTGTTCAGCCCTAGGTATTTCATCATTTTTGTTGTTATTATGGAAGAAATCCTGTCTTCCATTATACTTCCTAGCTTGGTATGTGTCTAGCGGGAAGCTGTTGATTTTTGATTACCAGTGATTTTCTGCCTCACTGAATTCTTATTTCTCTAGTAGTTTCTCTTTTGCTTCTCTTGGGTATTCTGGGTCTACAAGCATATTGTCTACAGATAATGACAATTTTTCTTTCTTTCTCTTATCTAGTTATCCGGCCAGTACTTTTAGAACACTGCTACGTATGGGTAGCATATCCCACTCTTTGGTGGGATAATATAATTGTTAATGACTAAATAATTTGTCACCATTGGTTATATCATCATATAATTAACCATCTTCACTTTTGTACATTTAGGTTGTTTCCAATTTTCTCTTTTACAAATAATGCTTTTGCTTATACTTGCCGTCTTTTTATTTATATCAGCATGGTGGATCATTAGGAGTAAAAATAACGGCTCAAGAAATAAAAACTGCTTTTCAGATTGCTGATACTGACTGCCAGCTGATTTTCCAGAAAAGGATTCTCTAATGAGTTAAACTAACATATATATTTTAAAGCTTTGAACTTTTGATTAGTACCTTGTAGAGTCTCAGGGACTGTATCCTTAGAGGAGATTTATCTTGTGAGCTTGGTTGTTAGTCCCATTGCATAGGTATTTTGTTGTGAACCCAGGTTTAGTTAAGAACAAGAGATTGGAACATTAGAATGGGCTGGTGCTGAGGCTGTTGGCCTCTTGGGGCCCCCGATCTGAACCCACTACAGCCTGTGTTTACCTTCTGCAAATCCCCTCTGTTAGGGTCTGTCGTAAGCTATGCGGTCATCAGATATGTGCCCCAGCATTGTCTTGGCTGGTCCTGCCCTGGCCTGGGGAGCCGTGGGTATACGGCAGTGCTGGCTGTCAGCGCCACAGCGGCCGTGTGGCCCCCTGCTCGGGCTCCCAGGGCTCTGCCCGCCCACTCCGAGCTGCCTTTTGCACAAAGTCACTTTCATTGCTCTCCAGTGGTGTCTTTAAGACCCTTGCCAACCCAACTGAGCTGCAGTCAGATGCTGGACTGTGTCCTATTCCCTATCACTCTGGTCTTCCCCCCATCATCCTGGTCTTCCCTTGCGTAAAGTAAAACAGTGTTATGGGTTGGCCTGTGTCCCCCTAAAATTCTTGTGTTAAAGTCCTAACCTCTCATACCTCAGAAGGTGACCTCACTTGGAAGTAAGATGCGATGAAGATGAAATGAGATGAGGTCATGAGAGTGAGCCCTAATCTAACATAACAAGTGTCCTTATAAAAAGCAGAACAGAGACACAGCTGCTAGGAGAAGGCCGCGGAAACACAAAGGCAGAGACCAGTGCAGTGCGTTACAAGCCAAGGACCACTAGAGGTCGGCAGCAAACCCCCAGAGGCTAGGGGAGAGGCCTGGGACAGACTCTGTCTCTCTCAACCTCAGAAGGAACCCACCCTGCCGACACCTGGGTCTTGGGCTTCCAGCCTCTGGAACTGTGAGACAATACATTCCTGTTGTTTGAGCCACCCACTCTGTGGCACTTTGTAACGGCAGCCTTAGCTAACTAATACAGGGGGTGAAGCTTGTCTGCTCAACACAGGTCTCCATGTGCTCAGGAATGGGGTATCAAGAGGGCCTGAACAGGCAGAGAGGGACAAGAGCAGGGCAGAGCCTGTAGAGGGGGCATCCTGGCTCCCAGGACTTAGCTGCCCTGGGTGTGAGCCTGGAGCCTAAAGAGAGAAGGTGAGGGTGCCCTTGGTACCCACGGAGGGAACCACACAGTATTTCTCTAGGGAAGCCTGTTTATGCTTGCTGCAGGAACCATCAAGGAGGCCCTGTGAAGGGGTCAGAGGCCCCTCTTTCCAGGGCACAAGTCAACTAGCTGTTCCTTGGTGGTGGAGGTACATGGCCACCATGCAGGGATGTAACTTCAAGGAAGCAGAGGACGGGCTTCATGAGACTGCAGTTCTGCAAGTACAAAAGGACAGCTAGAAGGCGGATGGGGCTGCCCTTGTCCATGCCCCCCAGACTCTCCAAGGCCGGCAGTTGGGGAGGTCTCCATGGAAAAAGATGGGGACCTGGGAAGTCATCCGCCACCCCCTGCAGACTGACACGTGTGCCCTAGTGGCCTGGTCTGAGTGGTCCAAGGGTGGCCCTTTCCTTTCTCTCTGGCCGCTGCAGACCTTCAGGCTGGGAGACTAGGGAAGATCTGTCTAAAGACTGGGAGGCCAGCCTGGCAGGGCCGGAAGCTGGGAGCTCTGTTTCCGTGGCAGCACTTCATCTTCAGCTCGGGGGACGCCTGCCCGGAGGCCCCTGCCCAGCACCCCGCTCTGCAACCAGGGCAGAGACTTGGGAGTCCAGCTGCCTGGGGTCCAGCCCACCTCTGCCACAGCGAGTTCTGTAACCTTGGCCCAGTTACTCAGCCTCTCTAAACCTCCATCTTCTCACCTGCAAAATGGACATAGCTCCCACTTTTCAAAGTTCTCTCGAGGATTCATTAATATGAAACATATAAGCTGCCCAGCACCGTGCTGGTGCCCAGATGTGGTCACTGCCAGGCAAGCTCTTGTTGAGGTGCTCAGTCGCGTCCAACTCTTTGCAACCCCATGGACTGTAGCCTGCCAGGCTCCTCTGTCCATGGAATTTTCCAGGCCAGAATACTGGAGTGGGTTGCTATTTCCTTCTGCAGCAGATCTTCCTGACCCAGGGATCAAGGGAAGATCCACATTAGCAGCGGATTCTTTACCACTGAGCCACCAGGGAAGCCCCAGCTCTTATTACTACCTGCATAAGACTCTTCAGATGACAGATACCAAAGTCCTTTCCACCTTATGGAAATTTCCCCCTCCCTTAAGCTGAATAGCAAGCAGCACACTAAATACAAGATGCATGGTGATGCATGGCCATCTCAAGTTCATCACTGTAGGTTACTTGCTATTCATTTCCACTCACCAGTCCTTGCTCACAAGGGACTTTTCAGGATTCTCCCAAAGTATTTTACAGGGATGCTTGTGCGTTCATTGAGCTTTGTTGCACGCAGTACTCTCACTCAAGGGCCTTTTCCTCTGTGAATACTTCTTTTGCCCCACATTTAGTGCTTTTTCAGTTGTGCAGGGGCAGGCCTCAGAGAATATAAAATCTCTGAAATTCTGATAGTTTATTTAGTGGTTCATTGATTTATTTACTCCTTCATCGAAGAGCAGGGCTTCCCTGGTGGCTCAGATGGTGAAGAATCTGCCTGCAACACAGAAGACCCACAGAAGATTGAACCAGAAGACCCAGGTTCATTCCTTGGGTTGAGAAGATCCTCTGGAGAAGGGAATGGCAACCCACTCCAGTATCCTTGCCTGAAGAATTCCATGGACAGGTGAGCTACTGTCCATGGGGTCACAAGGAGTCGGATACGACTGAGTGACTTTCACTTTCACCTTTCATCAAAGAGCAGGAATGACTTAGGCAAGAAAGTTGTATCCAGGCAGAAGAGCAAGAAATTAGAGCTTTGTTTATTGGTCGTTTTTTTTGGCCATGCTGTGCAGCATGTGGGATCTTAGTTCCCCAACTAGAGATCAAACCCATGCCCCCTGCATTGGCATCATGGAGTCTTAACCTTACTGGATCACCGGGGAAGTCTTATAATTAGAGTTTTGAGAATGACTGGGGCCTGGGGACAGCTCAGCATGGCTCGAGTTGGAATGAAGGGTGTGACTGATTAATAGCAAGTATTTACTCATCATGAACCATGTACCAGGCACAGTGCTAGGTGCTAAAGATAAGGCCATGAACAGGCAGCTCCAGGGCCCACCCCATGGAACTTAGAACTCAGCAGGGAGACATGTTACAGCCAAGTACAGAGATTATTCTGTGATTCCTTTTGTGTCAGGTGGCACACCAGGGAAGCAGAGGGTGCTGAGAGTATGAGGGGCCTGGTCTGTCTTAGATGTCAGAGAAGGCCAACCGAGAGACCCTGTAGCTCAGAGTTGAAATTAACTAACTAGCAAAGTGTCTGCTATGTGGTGAGAGTAAGACAGGGTGTTCCAGGTGGAAGGAGGCAGGAAGGAGCCTGGGACAGTTTAGGAATGGAGATCCAGGTGGCACGCATGGAGTATGACAGGAAACAGAGCTGGTAGTGGGGGCAGGCAGGGTCTCACAAAGGTTAAAGGAAGCAAGCAGGAAGTAAAGCTTGGTGTACCTAAGAATTTTGAGTAACAATAATTTGGGGGTGTGGGCAAAATTGCAGGTTTACCAATAGTGCCCAAGGCCAGGTGGCCAAGTGTTTCCTTTGAGATGCCTCCTTGTTAAAATGGCTGGAGGAAAGCGACATCACACACTGCTCAGCGGAGCTCATCAACCTCAGGGCAGCCAGGCCACCCTACCTGTGGGACAGAGGCCATACCTCTGCCTCTACCTCCCAGCTGGGCTCCAGGGGCCTCATAGGCCCTTCCTTCCCCTGTTCCCAAATCCTGACAGTGCTATATAGTCACTGCACCCAGCTTGCCCTTGGTGCAGCTCCCCTCTATTCCCAGGCCTTAAAAAGAGGATTTACTGCAGCCCAGACCAACTATAGTAACTTGCAAGAAACCAGATGTTTCCTTAGTGGCCACGCCTGTTCTGTATGCCACATAAAGTTGCTGGACATCTCTCTTTTCCCACGAACCAGAGATCAGATGCAACAATTGTTTGCAACAAGGCTTTAGAGATCCTTACCTGTCCCAAAAGTGCGTCCTCTGAAGGCAGCAGTCACTAGAGACCTGGAGCCACGGGCACTGGGAGCCCATGTTGGGACCGAGCCTGCTCCACCTACAGGCCCAGCCACCCCTTCAGGATACAGTTGATTCTGAAGTAAGAGCTGGTGGTTGAGCTCTGGGATGAGCACATCCAGGTCACACGTCCCAGAACAAGTCAGCTGAGTCCTGTTTCTGAGCTGCCCTGGGTCAGGCTCTGCATGGGCACAGGGGACCCTACTCATCACCCCCAAGGAGGCATCAGCACAGGAGCCGTGCGCTTATGTGGCACTCTCAGCTCTACATAACACCACCCCTGAGAATGGACAGAAAGACTTGCTTAGGACCTTGAAAGAAACTCTTCTCAGATACTATTTGCTGTTCATCCACACACTGCTTTCATTTACACAGACTCTGTTAGCTGCCTCCCACTCCCTTTGCAGAACAGAAACAGTACATGGGAGCGTGGCGGGTATGTGAGGTCAGAGGCAAGCACCCTAAGGGCACCCCCTGCAGCATGGACCCCCCGCCCACATGGAGGGACACTTGTTCACAGCAAGTGAGAACTTCTGAAACATAGCCATTTGGGGCCAGTCAGCAAGAGGGGTGGGACAACCCCCACCTTGGGAACAGAACAGAGCCAGGTCATGGTACCAAAAGTGGCATTTTCTTTTCTAATTCTGAATCCTCAAAAATGGATTCCATTACATTTAGGGATAAATCCTTTAAGAGGAGGGCATAATACCATTTGGCAGTATCTACATATATCAAATAATTGTGGTTCACCTTAAACTTATGCGGTGGGTGCATGCGTGCTAAGTCGCTTCAGTCGTGTCCGACTCTTTGCAACCCTATGGGCCATAGCCCACCAGGCTCCTCTGTCCATGGAGACTCTCCAGGCCCGAATACTGGAGTGGGTTGCCGTGCCCTTCTCCAGGGGATCTTCCCAACCCAGGGATCAAACCTGCATCTCCTACACTGCAGGCGGATTATTTACTGCTGAGCCACCAGGGAAGCCCAAACTTATACAGTGCCATCTATTAATTATATTTCAATAAAACTGGAAAAAATTTTTTAATGAAGGCATAATAATGTATTTTAGAAAAATTCCCACCCAAAGAGATCAGACTAAAGGTAAACTGGTACTTAAATGGATAATTTATCAGAAAAATTTACTGATGTTGAAAAAGCTCTTTCCCTAAGTTTCAAATAAATGAAGTGTCAGTGGAATGAACCATCCCAGCATTAAATAATAAGAGGCACCCCAAAAAGGTGTGATTCATTATCTAATGAGGGGCACAAGCAGGGAGTGCTATCAGCTCCTGAAAGGGACTGGTCTCTGTGGGCATAGAGTGACAGAGGGGTTGGGTGAGAAGAGGACGTTGTGCGGGGCTGGGAAGGGGCGTGCATGGGCGGACGGGACAGGGAGAAGCGGTCCAGGCAGGGCGGGTGGGGGAGCAAAGGCAGGGAGGCTGGGAAGCACGAAGGAAGTCAGTGGGCGGATTCCCTAAGGGAAGCCTCCTGGGGACAGACCACGACCAGACACACTGCAGACATCTCCTGGGCAGGGCCGCTGACCAGTCCACAGAAGCTTCTTTGAGGGCCTCCCTGCCCCCCGAGGATCCCCCCTGCAGGGCCGACAGCTGGCGTTGTTTTTGGCAGCTCAGAGTCTGGAAGTGTGTGGGAGGAGATGGCCAGGCCTCGTGGCCTGCACACAGGTGGCTGGTGTCAAGCGAGCAGGGCTTGTCTGCGGACCTTGCTGCCCAGAGCTGGGCAGGGCCACCCATCACAAGCAAGCCTTTGTGGCCCCGGCTTACAAAACCAGCCAAATATTTTCCCTGTTGCTTTATGAGGTGCTAGCTCTGCCCATTCAACCCGGGAAAAATAAAGCGTCACATAATTTGCTCCGTTAGAGTTGAGAAGTTTGAAGTTAAGAGAATTCTGTGCCCCTGGAAAGGCTGGTCAGCCCGAGGGGGAGGGGCGGTCCCAGGACCCCAGCTCTGGAGGGGTCGAGAGCACCAGCCAAGCCAGCTCCAGGTTCTGCAGACAGACAGAATGAGGCCCAGAGCTTGGAAAGTCAGTCCTCAAGCCTGTGTTAGAAGAGGAGACCCTGTTCCCCAAGAATCTTTTTTTAAAAATTGGATTATAATTGCTTTGGGCATCTTAGGTGGCCCTAGTGGGAAAGATGCACCCCCCGCCCCGGCCCCCCTGGCCAATGCAGGAGATGTAAGTGTTTGAGCCCTGTGTCGGGGAGATCCCCTGGAGTAGGAAATAGTAACCCACTCCAGTATTCTTGCCTTGCCCGGAGAATCCCATGGACAGAGGAGCCTGTCAGGCTACAGTCCATAGGGTTGCAGAGCCGACCCGACTGAAGTTGACTTAGCAGGCACACACGCAATTGCTTTACAATATTGTGTTAGTTTCTGCTGCACAGTGAAATGACTCAGCTGTCTGTGTACATATATCCCCTTCCCCTTGGACCTCCCTTCCACCCCACCCCACAGCGCGCGGAACTGAGCTCCCTGCACTATGCAGCAGCCTCCCCCAACTCTCTGTTTCACACATGGTGGTGTATATACGTCAGTGCTCATCCCCCAGTTCATCCCAGCCTCCCCACCCCTCACCCTGAGAATCTTCTGTACCACCACACTTTGGGGACTGTTTGCCCGTTGTTCACAGGTGAGGTCAGGGAGCTCCCCGAGAAAGTGATGGGAATTGTCCTGCAGACCCTCCTCACAAGGCAGAGAGGATTCTAGAAGGGTTTCAGAACCGAGGTGCATTAGCGGGGGAGATGGGGGAATGACGTGCACTGAGGTTGAAAGGCATCAGCCTTGGGCAGCGAGCAGGCGGGCAGCTGCGGACACCCTGGCATTCCCGCAGGGCTTCCGGCGAGTTCTCACACCCCCTACAGTTTCACTGGTAGACGTGCCTCGCTTCCGCCTCTAACACGAAGTGTCCTTTTTCGAGCGCTTGCAGTCTCATGCCGGGCACTTGAGTAGGTGCTGCCTTCATTGCTTCTGCTGAGACCTACTGAACACTGACTGCACTCTGGCGATGCGGCAAGGAAATTCCTCACAGCAGCTCTGTCCGGAGTAGGAGTGAACCCGTGGTTACAGAGGGGCTGTGGAGCTCAAAGAGGAATGACTTGCAGAGACACGCAGCGGAGACCTACACTGACACACGGCCGAGCTGGGTTTCCCACAGGCCAGCCTGACCTCAAAGCCTGGCTTCACTCCCTGCTCAGCAGGGTTAGAAAGAGGCAAGCAGTTAATGAAGAGTAGACAATGTATGTAACCCGCCTATAATCTTTGGGCTTATCCCGGAGGTTCTGTTCAAGTTAATCATAATTTTATATGCTGATTATCGTTTGAGACGATGCTTTTAATGTAAAAGCAAATCCACGAGGCCCGCTTCCTGCCACACAGACTGTGGTGACTCCATATCGCCACCTGGTGGCAGAGCCTTCTCATAGCGGGAAGAAAGATTTTGAAGAGCAAAGACTTAACCAGACAACAGCTGCTGAGAGTGGGCGGGACTCCTTGTTGGAAGTGAGAACCCGCGGGCTGTAGTCCATCTCTGGACCCGCCCCGCTGGCACTGAGCCGCCTCAGTTCTCCGGACAGCAGATCCTTGGTTGTGCAGCTCCTGCATGGACTAGTATTCCTGGAGAGCCCCTCTAACAGACGTTCTCTGACTCCTCTCTCTTTTTAAAAATGATAGCTGTATATATATTTATTTGGCTGCGCTAGGTCTTAGTTTTGGCATGTGGGATCTAGTTCCCCGACCAGGGATCAAAGTCAGGCCCCCTGCATTGGTAGCCCAGAGTCTCAGCCACTGGACCACCAGGGAAGTCCCTGTTGTCTCTCTTATGTTGCATTAAACTTGAAGAAAAAAAAAATGCTCAGGCAGCTTTTGAGGCACCAGAGGGGAAGCCAGTTTGGGCAAATAGGACTTTCTGAAGCCCTCAGGCCACTCTGTAAAGGTGGTACCTTTTCCTACAAGTGGGCAGCTTGGCCCACTGAGGTCTCTCACTCTGGGATCCTCTCAGACTCCAGGCCGCGATGAACGTTGGGGGACATGTGCCTTCTTCAATTATGGTTTCCTCAGGGTATATGCCAGTCAGTCTTAAGGGAGACCAACCCTGAATATTCACTGGAAGGACTGATGCTGAAGCTGAAGCTCCAGTATTTTGGTCATCTGATGTGCACAGACGACTCAGTAAAAACCTCCCTGATGCTGGGAAAGACCACGGGCAGGAGAAGAGGGTGTCAGAGGATGAGATGGCTGGACAGCATCACCGATGCAATGGACATGAACTTGGGCAAACTCCAGGAGATGGTGAGGGACAGGGAGGCCTGGTGTGCTGCAGTCCATGGGCTTGCAAAGAGTCAGACCGGCCAACTGAACAACAACAGGGTATCTGCCCAGTAGTGGGATTGTTGGGTCCTATGGTGGTTTTATTCCTAGTGTTTTAGGGAATCTCCATACTGTCTTCCACAGTGGCTGTTATCAATTTGCATTCCCACCAACAGTGCAAGAGGATTCCCTTTACTTCACACCCTCTCCAGCATTTACGGTTTGTAGATTTTTTTTATGATGGCCATTCTGACCTGTGTGAGGCGATACCTTGGTGTATTTTGGTTTTGCATTTCTCTAATAATGAACAATGTTGAGTATCTTTTCATGTGTTTATTAGCCATCTGTATATCTTGTTTGGAGAGATGTCTGTTTAGATCTTCTGCCCACTTTTTAATTGGGTTGTTTGTTTTTCTGGTATCGAGCTGCATGAGTGGCTTATATATTTTGGAGATCAATCCTTTGGCAGTTGTTTGGTTTGCTATTATTTAGTAATGTGTGTTTATCACTGTGACTACTCCTGGGTGAATCTGGCTTCAACTTCACCTGTATCCAGGGTTCAGACACTGTCACCAGGATCTAGATCGGGTTTCTCTTTCTCAGCCTGATCTTGAGTGGCCTCAGCCTGCAGCAGCTTGAAACAGGATCTCAGTTTCCCAATCAGAGATTGAAGTCAGGCTGCAGCAGCGAGGTAAATCCTCGCTGGTAAATCCTAACCACTAGAGCACCAGGGACAGTGGCCAGTGACAAGCCCCTGGCCCAGCGGCTTCGGAGAAATGAGTTTCCACAAAGAGATGGAGAGTAGTAAAACAAGTACAGTGTTTATTAGGAGGAAAAGAAAAGAGTACTTGTGAATAGACACACATGGGCGGACTCAGAGAGTCATGCGCTGGTGATAGTTTAAATCACTTATATGGGGCATTTCTTCTGGATTTCCTTTGGCCAGTCATCCTACTTTGGTTATGAGTCCATATTTGGTTTAACTTAGGGTCCTCACCTGTGTGTGTGCATCTCTTAGCCAAGATGAATTCTAGTTAAGAGGCCTATGGGGAGTTTGACATCACTTACTATGGGATGATGCCCCCTCCCTTGTTGACTTCAAAGGGCTTCCCAGGTGGTGCTAGTGGTAAAGAACTACTAATGCAGGAAACATAATAGACGCAGGTTCGATCCCTGGGTCAGGGAAGATCCCCTGCAGATGGAAATGGCAACCCACTCCAGTATTCTTGCCTGGGAAATCCCATGGACATAGGAGCCTGGCAGGCCACAGTCGACGGGGTCACAAAGACTGGAATATGACTGTAGCAACTTAGCACGTGCACTCACCTTTCTGCACATGTGTAGTTGGGAAGGTCTCCTTCACCTCAAGAATGAGAAATGTGTGGTCTCTTTATCTTATAGGGCTTCCCAGGTGGCACTAGTGGTAAAGAATCTGCTTGTCAGTGCAAAAGATGCCAGACACAGGTTTGATCCATGGGTAGGAAAGATTCCTGGAGAAGGAAATGGCAAGTCACTCTAGTATTCCTGCCTAAAAATTCCCTGGACAGCTCCAGTCCCTGGGGTTGCAAAGAGTCTGACACAGCTGAGCACTTAGCACCTTTATCTTTTATCTGGACAGGACTCAGCTCCTCCTTGTTCCTGTTATTATCTTTATCTTGGAGTATCTATCCTCAGGGGACAAACTCCAGCTGCTCAGCCTGGGGCCCAGCTATGTCTTATTTCAAGCCCTTCTTCCTTCAAACCTTAGGGGTGTCTTTAGGTCTTCATATTCTCAACCTACATGAAAAGACACAGTCTAAGTAGAGACAGTGATTCCACATAAATGCCACAGAGCATCATCCCTCAGCCCCTCCCACACACATTCTGGATGGAGGCCCCATGGTTGGAGTCTTCTTTCTAGGGTCCCAAAACAACCACAGGAACCCCCTGGGGGCACCCCTTCCCTCCTGATCCAGCAGGAGCCAGCACGCTTATGCTCTGGAATGCATTCTGATTGGCCCCATTTGAGTCACATGACCCTCCCTCAACCAATTACATGGCCACTGGCTTGGAATGTGTTGTCTCAGTTCAGTTCAGTTCAGTCGCTCAGTCGTGTCCAACTGTTTGCAACCCCATGAATCACAGCACGCCAGGCCTCCCTGTCCATCACCAACTCCCAGAGTTTAACCACACTCATGTCCATCGAGTCGGTGATGCGATCCAGCCATCTCATCCTCTGTCATCCCCTTCTCCTCCTGCCCCCAATCCCTCCCAGCATCAGGGTCTTTTCCAATGAGTCAACTCTTTGCATGAGGTGGCCGAAGTATTGGAGTTTCAGCTTCAGCATCAGTCCTTCCAATGAAGACCCAGGACTGATCTCCTTTAGGATGGACTGGTTGGATCTCCTTGCAGTCCAAGGGACTCTCAAGAGTCTTCTCCAACACCACAGTTCAAAAGCATCAATTCTTCGGCACTCAACTTTCTTCACAGTCCAACTCTCACATCCATACATGACCACTGGAAAAACCATAGCTTGACTAGACGGACCTTTGTTGGCAAAGTAATGTCTCTGCTTTTTAATATGCTGTCGAGGTTGGTCATAACTTTCCTTCCAAGAAGTAAGCGTCTTTTAATTTCATGGCTGCAATCACCATCTGCAGTGATTTTGGAGCCCCCCAAAATAAAGGCTGACACTGTTTCCACTGTTTCCCCATCTATTTCCCATGAAGTGATGGGACCAGATGCCATGATCTTAGTTTTCTGAATGTTGAGCTTTAAGCCAACTTTTTCACTCTCCTCTTTCACTTTCATCAAGAGGCTTTTTAGTTCCTCTTCACTTTTCTGCCATAAGGGTGGTGTCATCTGCATATCTGAGGTTATTGATATTTCTCCCGGCAGTCTTGATTCCAGCTTGTGCTTCATCCAGCCCAGCATTTCTCATGATGTACTCTGCATATAAGTTAAATAAGCAGGGTGACAATATACAGCCTTGACATAATCCTTTTCCTATTTGGAACCAGTCTGCTGATCATGTCCAGTTCTAACTGTTGCTTCCTGACCTGCATATAGGTTTCTCAAGAGGCAGGTCAGGTGGTCTGGTATTCCCATCTCTTTTAGAATTTCCCACAGTTTATTGTGATCCACACAGTCAAAGGCTTTGGCATAGTCAATAAAGCAGAAATAGATGTTTTTCTGAAACTCTCTTGCTTTTTTGATGATCCAGCAGATGTTGGCAACTTGATCTCTGGTTCCTCTGCCTTTTCGAAAACCAGCTTGAACATCTGGAAGTTCCCGGTTCATGTATTGCTGAAGCCTGGCTTGGAGAATTTTGACCATTACTTTACCAGTGTGTGAGATGAGTGCAATTGTGCAGTAGTTTGAGCGTTCTTTGGGATTGCCTTTCTTTGGAATTGGAATGAAAACTGACCTTTTCCAGTCCTGTGGCCACTGCTGAGTTTTCCAAATTTGCTGGCATATTGAGTGCAGCACTTTCACAGCATCATCTTTCAGGATTTGAAATAGCTCAACTGGAATTCCATCACATCCACTAGCTTTGTTCGTAGTGATGCTTTCTAAGGCCCACTTGACTTCACATTCCAGGATGTCTGGCTCCAGGTGAGTGATCACACTATCGTGATTATCTGGGTCATGAATATCTTTTTTGTACAGTTCTTCTGTGTAATCTTGCCACCACTTCTTAATATCTTCTGCTTCTGTTAGGTCCCTACCATTTCTGTCCTTTATTGAGCCCATCTTTGCATGAAATGTTCCCTTGGTATCTCTAATTTTCTTGAAGAGATCTCTAGTCTTTCTCATTCTGTTGTTTTCCTCTATTTCTTTGCATTGATTGCTGAGGAAGGCTTTCTTATCTCTCCTTGCTATTCTTTGGAACTCTGCATTCAAATGGGAATATCTTTCCTTTTCTCCTTTGCTTTTCACTTCTCTGCTTTTCACAGCTATTTGTAAGGCCTCCTAAGACAGCCATTTTGCTTTTTTGCATTTCTTTTCCATGGGGATGGTCTTGATCCCTGTCTCCTGTACAATGTCATGAACCTCCGTCCATAGTTCATCAGGCACTCTATCAGGTCTAGTCCCTTAAATCTATTTCTCACTTCCACTGTATAGTCATAAGGGATTTGATTTAGGTCATACCTGAACGGTCTAATGGTTTTCCCCACCTTCTTCAATTTAAGTCTGAATTTTACAGTAAGGAGTTCATGATCTGAGCCACAGTCAGCTCCCAGTCTTGTTTTTGCTGACTGTACAGAGCTTCTCTATCTTTGGCTGCAAAGAATATAATCAATCTGATTTTGGTGTTGACCATCTGGTGATGTCCATGTGTAGAATCTTCTCTCGTGTTGTTGGAAGAGGGTGGTTGCTATGACCAGTGCGTTCTCTTGGCAAAACTCTATTAGCCTTTGCCCTGCTTCATTCTGTACTCCAAGGACAAATTTCCGTTACTCCAGGTGTTTCTTGACTTCCTACTTTTGCATTCCAGCCCCCTATAATGAAAAGGACATCTTTTTTGGGTGTTCTAAAAGGTCTTGTATGTCTTCATAGAACCGTTCAACTTCAGCTTCTTCAGCTTTACTGGTTGGGGCATAGACTTGGATTACCGGGATATTGAATGGTTTGCCTTGGAAACGAAGAGATCATTCTGTTGTTTTTGAAATTGCATCCAAGTACTGCATTTCAGACTCTTTTGTTGACCATGATGGCTACTACATTTCTTCTATGGGATTCCTGCCCACAGTAGTAGTTATAATGGTCATCTGAGTTAAATTCACCCATTCCAGTCCATTTTAGTTCGCTGATTCCTAGAATGTCGACATTCACTGTTGCCATCTCCTGTTTGACCACTTCCAATTTGCCTTGATTCATGGACCTAACATTCCAGGTTCCTATGCAATATTGCTCTTTACAGCATCAGACCTTGCTTCTATCACCAGTCCCATCCACAACTGGGTAATTTTGCTTTGGCTCCATCCCTTCATTCTTTCTGGAATTATTTCTCCACTGATCTCCAGTAGCATATTGGGCACCTACTGACCTGGGGAGTTCCTCTTTCAGTATCCTATCATTTTGCCTTTTCATACTGTTCATGGGGTTCTCAAGGCAAGAATACTGAAGTGGTTTGCCATTCCCTTCTCCAGTGGACCACATTCTGTCAGACCTCTCCACCATGACCCGACCGTCTTGGGTGGCCCCACAGGGCATGGCTTAGTTTCACTGAGTTAGACAAGGCTGTGGTCCTGTGATCAGATTGGCTAGTTTTCTGTGATTATGGTTTCAGTGTGTCTGCCCTCTGATGCCCTCTCGCAACACCTACCCTCTTACTTAGGTTTCTCTTACCTTGGACGTGGGGTATCTCTTCACGGCTGCTCCAGCAAAGCTCAGGCACTGCTTCTTACATTAGACGAGGGGTATCTCCTCACAGCCCCTCCTGACCTTGAACGTGGAGTAGCTCCTCTCGGCCCTCCTGCGCCCACGCAGCAGCCGCTCCTTGGAGGGTGTCAAGAAAGGAGCCCTGACTGTCTCAGCCCCTGTCAAAGGCTCCACCCAAGGAGCTGGGAGGGGGCAAAGTCTCAGGAACAAACAGACTCCACAAGGGAATCCAAAGATGTTTTACTAAAGGAGGAAGTAAAGAATGCTGGAGGCAAAACCATCAGAAATCCATTAGTAACTAACATAAAGGTTAGTAGAATGAAAGTTTACAGATGATTGATCTTTCAGTAAATCAGGGTGATTATCAGGGCTGTCTTTCTGATAGCGTCACTTCTTTCCACCTGGGAAATTTCATTTGGTAACAACTGTATCCTGTTCTCTCATGCTTCCATCCACAGAAGACAGTCACGCTGAAGACAGATTTCAGTGGTGACTTAGAGACCTGGAAGAAGAGAGGTGTTTCCTTAGAGTTTCAGGATTTACACATGAGCCTTGCAAGTGAATATCTTGGACTTCCCTGTAGCTCAAACGGTAGCTCAATGCAGGAGACCAGGGTTCAGTCCCTGGGTCAGGAAGATCCTCTGGAGAAGGGAATGGCAATCCACTCCAGTATTCTTGCCTGGAGAATCCCATGGACAGAGATGCCTGGCGGTCTACAGTCCGTGGGGTCGCAAAGAATCGGACACAACTGAGTGACTAACACACACACTTGCATGTGAATATCTTGCTGTAACTATTGGAGCTTCCGTACACATCCTCCTCTGCTCTCGGAGGTTCACTGGGAGACTTGTTTATCTAGACTGGGCTTCTGTCACTGTTCTGCCCTGCTTGGGCTGATATTTAAAATTCCAGATAGAAAATATAAAATAAAATTCCAGATAGAGTTCCAAATAGACAAGGCTTTAGGGACCTGGTCCAAGTCACCTCCACTGGTATAGATGGGGACTAGAGAGGACCAGGGGGACCCCAGGCTAAGTCCTTCATGGGACTGTGGATGGGACCAGTGAGGGTCAGGGCCTTGCTGAGTTTCTCCAGGCAGTTAAATTGCAGAGCCAAGACACTCCCTGGGAGCGCTTTCTCTGGGGTGCCTCATTAGCATGGGATTCCTGAGCTCGTAGGCAGGAAGGCAACTGAAGTGAAGGCCTGGATGACACCTTTGTGGTGAACAGTCCACAGAATCAGTTTTCCCTAATCACGCAGAATAGTGGGCAGGCCCCTCACAGAGGGGTTGCTGGTACCTCTACTGCAAGTACTTCTTCCTACAGCTTCCCAGATGAATCCATCTGTCAACACAGGAGACATAAGAGATGCAGGTTCAGCCCCTGGGTTGGGAAGGTACCCTGGAGTAGGATGTGGCAACCCACTCCACTGTTCTTGCCTGGAGCATCCCATGGGCAGAGGAGCCTGGAGGACTGCAGTCCATGGGGTCACAAAGCATGGGACACGACTTAGTGACAAGCACACATACTAAATCTATTCATTAGGCTTAATTAAAACAATAGTGGTAAGTCCCCTGCCCACCCGTTTGCAGCCACCCTCCCCAGAAGCAGCCAGTGCTCGTCAGATTTCTCACATTTTCTTCTGAGATGTTTTTCCAAACGACACAAACAGCAGCATTCCCCCACTGCTGCCGTGCACCCTGCTTCCTTCACTGCCTGGATCTCAGAGGTGACTCAGCACACAGTGGGCTTCTTCCTTCTTGACGCTGGTGGGGGTTCGATGCCCCGCCCGTGCATTCGAGTTTAGAGACCTTTCGCGCCCCCTCGTGTTACAGTGGAGAAGGCCAGAGGCCCAGAGGGTGGGGAGCTCCCCCAAACCCCACGTCTCCCAGCTGTCTAGCGACTGAGCCAGGACTGAAACTCAAATCTTCTGCCCTCCCATCTACCAAGGACCAGCCAGGCCCACCTCTCTGCTTCTCCGGTCCTCATTTGTCAGCCCAGCGATTAGAAAGGGGTGGGGGTGAGGCTGCCGTTTGGGGCGGTCTTATAGACCATTGGTGGACACAGCGCCACCTCTTATGGCGTGGCTCCAGATTTCCTAGGAACCTTCAGCCGTGTGCCCTCCCCTCCGCCTGTCCCTTCGCCGCCTCCTTCCCACCTTTGCGGCAGCAGCCCCGCGTCCAGCCTCTGCCCCAACCCTAGCTCAGCAACTGGTCACTATGACAACGCGGGCCTTCCTTCCAAAAGTGGCATTCCAGGTATTTTATTTTGAGCCCCAATTAAGCAGGGCAGGCTGCCGGCTGGGAGCGAAGCAGGGAAGTGTGTTTTATGGTCTGTGAGAGAGCCCAGGTGCTATTTATAGCTCCTTAATCGGCGTTGCTAAATGGGGTCCTGAGGCAACTGCGCATTCTCATCACGGAGAATATCCTCCCCACAGCCTCGCTCCCTCCATCTGGTGGTCCTTCTCGGAGGCACTGATGCCTCCTCTGTGCTCAGCAGCTGTCAGCAGGCTGCCTAGCCTTCCTGACCCCTTCTTGACACAGGCGGGCCTTTTACAGCCTTTGGGGATATTGGGTCCACAGCTGTCATTTCCATCAGGATCCTGGAGTCCTTGTGCAGCTGTTCGTCTCAGGGCTGGGATTCTGTCCCCACCCCCACCCCCCACATCGCCCCATCCTCTCCATCAATGCCCGGGTGGATCAGGGACACCTGTGACTCAAAACGTCAGCTGCTACTGCTAAGTCCCTTCAGTCGTGTCTGACTCTGTGCGACCCCATAGACGGCAGCCCACCAGGCTCCCCCGTCCCTGGGATTCTCCAGGCAAGAACACTGGAGTGGGTTGCCATTTCCTTCTCCAATGCATGAAAGTGAAAAGTGAAAGTGAAGTCGCTCCGTCGTGTCCCACTCTTGGCGACCCCATAGACTGCAGCCCACTAGGCTCCTCCATCCATGGGATTCTCCAGGCAGGAGTACTGGAGTGGGGTGCCATTGCTGTCCCACAAAACATCAGAAACATCCACAAAAGCCTTTCCATGCATACCTCCTGGGTTAACAGTCATTTCAGTTATTTAAAAGGAGCAAGGTAGCTCTTACTGCCTCCACCCATTCCCTCCCTCCCCCTCACCATTCTTTACCCCAGGGGAATTCATGCCCAGCATGGGAAAAGGAGTTAACTAATGTCATTGCCAGGCACCACTAGGAGCTTTACTTGTGGCCACCTAATTCAGTCTTCACACCAGTTGTTTATAGAGAAGGAGCCTCTATCAGTCAGGGTGGGCCAGGTCTTGCTGCAGTAATAGACAAGCTCCAAGTCACTAATGTCAAACAACCAAGATATATTTGTCTTTGCCCTTGTGCATGCTCATCCCTGGTCCCCTGGAAGCTCTATTCTGCAAAGTCTGTGTCCTCACTTCAGGTCTAGGGCAGAAGGAACAGCCCCTAATGGTCACCAACCAGCTGCTAAAGCTTCCAGCTGGAAGTGACACGCCCTTCCACTTGTTAGCCAAAGTAAGACACACGGCTGCACCTAACTTCAATGAGTGGGGAAGGGCATGGTGACCCTGTACACGGAGGATGAGAGCTGGAAAATTCGAGAACAGTCCTCTAACAACCTCCGGAGAAGTCGAGGGGTCAGGGTGAAGTGATTTACCAGATCCCACAGCTCCTAAGTGGCAGGGCAGGGAGTTGAGCACTCAGCTGTTTCTCCCAGAAGTCTGTGCTGTTTCTCCACGTTTAGATGTAGGCTCTCAGGTCAGACCTCAGGCTTGACTCCTGTCTCCCGTACTCACCAGCTGCGTCACCCTTGCTTGGCAAGACCCTCCACCACTTAGAGCCTCATTTCTCTGTCAGATGAAGATGCTAGCACAGGGTGATGTCCTGAAAAACAAAACTTCATTTCCAAGTTTAGGGCAAACTCCTTTGACGGCCAGATCAACCGGCACTGATGGGAGGCTATTTTTAGTCATTTCTTATTTCACTCAGTGTGAATATTCATAGGTTTTGCTGTAGAAATATCAACGTGTGTGATTGCAAGCACTGCCCCAGTCCCCTGGGATGTTAGGCAACAAGTGGCATGTGCCACCTAATTACTAAACTCTGAAACTCTCTGAATTCTCAAACCATCTGTCCCAGGGTTATGGATAAGGGACCACAGATCTGTCACACCTCCCTCAAGGGGTTGTCATGAGGATGAAGGGAGATGATGTGTCAGAAATTCGGAGCACAGGCCCAGCACACAGTAAGTGCACAGTCACTGGTGGTTATACTGGGTCACCAGGTTGCACTGATAAGGCAGGAAAGAGCTGAAACCAAAGCAGGAGAATAGTGGGGTGCTCCTGTTAGCACAAGATTGAAATCGGTCCCTCACCCTGTTCCTGAGCATTCTGTCCTAGTCAGTAGAGTTTCTTTAGGACCTCATAGATCCTTAAGTGTGCTTGTGGAAGGGTTCATGCTAACAGCAAATAGGATGCTTGTGCAGGTCCCTGGAAAAAACAGCATGCTTCATAAATCTAAGATATTATTCTCACACATTAAAATTAAAAGCAAAGGGTGTGCTTTTGCCAGCCATGGGACGAGAGTCTGAGGTTTTGTCTCATCACTCACTTCTTAGTATCTCACTCAGAATCGTGGAATTTGCAAGAGGGTCCCCAAATCCTATTCCTCCAAAGTTCCCAAGGCCCCACTTTAAGGTTGGAAACTGGGACCTCACCCTCCAAGCAGCTTCCTTTCTATCTGCTAAATAGACTGGGATTCTATGTAAAATTTCATTTGGCAAAAGGATTCTCATGCTTTGGCAAAGAGACCTGCCCTTCTCCTTCACAGAGGCTGAAAACTGTCATTGTGTGTGCCCCTTAGACTTGGGTTAAAACTGCCTGGGTTGGAATCTCTACTCATTAGTTGTGTGACCTTGGCCTGTTATAATCCCCCTGTGATACACTTGCCTCATCAATAAAAGAAGACGTTAATGATTGTGGGAATTAAATAAGTTAATTTATGAAAGTTCTTAAAATAGTGCCTGGTACAGTACACACACTAGAAATGCTGTTATTATCATTATTATTATTATATATGTTATCATGTTATTAACATCACAATGAGTTTGTGGCAGAGTCAGACCTGAATAAGGCTTCAAGAGTCTTATCCAACTTATTTCAAGTTTTTGAAAATAAGAAGTGGTGAGGATATGGAGAAATTGCTGATGGGAATGTACAGCAATGCAACTGCCATAGAAACCAGTCTAGCAGTTCCTCAAGAAATTAAACATGGGATCAACATGACCCAGCAATTCCACTTCTAGGTGTATATGTGCATGTCTGTGTGTGTGCTAAGTCGCTTCAGTCCTGTCCAACTCTTTGTGACCCCATGGACTGTAGCCTCGCAGTCTCCTCTTTCCATGGGGATCCTCCAGGCAAGAATACTGTAGTGGGTTGCCATGCCCTCCTCCAGGGGATCTTCCTGACCAGGTATTGAACTCGTTTCTCTTATGTCTCCTGCATTAGCAGGCGGGTTCTTTACCACTAGCGCCACCTGGGAAGCTCTAGGTATATAGCTGAAAGAAATGCAAACAGATTCTTAAAGAGATACTTTTACACTGATATTCACAGAAACACTGATCACAATAGCCAAAAGACGAATACACTCCAAAATGTCCATCAGTGGATGAATGAATATGGATATATCATGCAATGGAATATTATCAATACTTAGCCATTAAAAGGAGTGAAATTCTGATACATGCTGAACCTCAACACATAGATGAACCTCAAATACATTATGCTGACTGAAGAAAGCCAGATACAAAAGTCACATATTGTATGATCCCGTTTAACAGAATAGAGCAGTTCATAGAAAAGGAACACAGATTAGTGGTACCCAGGGACTGGGGGAAGGAGAACTCTGGAGGAAATGGCTAATGGATACAGGGTTTCCTTTGAGGGTAATGAGAAGGGTTTGGAACGTTAAAGAGGTGGTGGTTGCATAACATTGTGAATGTGCTAAATGCCACTGAGTCACTTTAAAATGGTTCCTTTTATGTTATGGAAGAGTGTTAGTCGCTCCGTCTTGTCCAACTCTCTGCAACCCCATGGACTGGAGTCCTCCAGGCTCCTCTGTCCATGGGATTTTCCAGGCAAGAATATTGGAGTGGGTTGCCAATTCGTACTCCAATGTTATGCAAATTACTCCTTAATTAAAAAATAAAATTCAGTGCAAGGAAGTTGTCCCCTGGCTTCAATCAACAGGCTAGCTGTGTCCATGCAGGAAGTATCCCTGGGGTGAACTTAATCACTCTGAGCATGGTACCGGGGAAGCACCTTTCACTTCCCAAGACCCCCAGGAAGCTGTGCACTTCTCAGATTGAGGGCATCTGACTCATTTCCAACTCTCCAGCACCTGGTCTGGCACACAGCAGTTCCTCAAGAAATGCAGGATTCCTGAGGATCATCAACAAAAACAGAACGCACATCAGTCTGCCCTCCCTTCACCCTCTGTCAAGTTTTGCGTTGGCAGCTCAGCCTCGGTGCTTGTTTTCCTCACTGAAAAATAACCCAGGACATGGTACCATGTCTGTACTCACTGTGTCGGCCCAGTGAGATGATGCCTTTAAGCTTCATGTGGCTGGACCAGGCTAGGCTCAGCCCAGAGGCAGGGCTCAGCAGAGGGCAGCTGCTACTTGCCTTAGGTTATTATTATTGTTATTTAAATCAGGGAAGAAGTCTTTTAGTTCCCCACCTTTACTGAGATACAATTAGCATATAAACTTGTGTAAGTTTAAGAGTCAAATGTGTTGATCTGATACACTTAAGTATCACAAAATGGTTGCCACTGTAGTGTCAGCAGACATGTCCATCACCTCATATAATTTGTGGTTGTTGTTCAGTCCCTAAGCCATGTCCGACTCTTTGCGACCTCATAGACTGCAGCACTCCAGGCCTCCCTGTCCTTCACTATCTCCTGGAGTTTGCTCAGATTCATGTCCGTTGAGTCAATGATGCTGTCTAACCATCTCATCCTCTGCTTCCCTCTTCTCCTTTTGCTACAGTCTTTCCCAGCATCAAGATTCTTTCCAGTGAGTTGGTGCTTCACATCAGGTGGCCAAATATTGGAGCTTCAGCTTCAATATCAGTCCTTCCAATGACTACTCAGGGTTGATTTCCTTGAGGATTGACTGGTTTGATCTCCTTGCTGACCAAGGGACTCTCAAAGAGTCTTCTCCAGCACCACAATTCTTTGGCGCTCAGTCTTCTTTATGGTCCAACTCTCTGTCTAGGTTTGCCATAGCTTTCCTTCCAAGAAGCAAGTGTCTTAATTTCATGGCTGTAATCACCATCTGCAGTGATTTTGGAGCCCAAGAAAATCTGTCACTGCTTCTACTTTTTCCCCTTCTATTTGCCATGAAGTTTTTGCTATCACCTCATATAATTGCCATTTCTTATTTGTACATTTGAGATCTATCCCCAAGCACCTTGCAATATTATTAATAATTTTAGTAATACTGTATTAATAATGCAATATTATTAAGTTGTTATTATTCTCCAAGGTCAAGGGGATCTGGTTTTGCCACACCTTGAACTAAAGGATTTTTCTGCATTTTTCTTTGCTCACAATCAAAAAAGTTGATTTTGTCAGTCATTTTTCTCTACAAATATGTTTTTGTTCATTACCCTCTACCATCTGCCACTCCTTGTCTGGAGTAAAATAAGAAATAAGAAGTTGTCTGATTTTACAGGAAAATGGGTATTATAGGCAGCTTATTATATGCAGAAGTGTTCTGGGCACTGAGGGGTGTCTTGTGAGGAACACAGACTCTGAAGCGCACGGCTCTGCCTCTACACAGAAGGCAGGAGCCCTGTCTGTATTTGAGCCTCCTTGGCTCTAATGTGGGCACTAACGTGGGCTCTAATGTGGGCTCACTAACGTGGGCTCTAATGTGGGCTCACTAACGTGGGCTCTAATGTGGGCTCTAATGTGGGCACTAACGTGGGCACTAATGTGGACACTAACATGGGATCTAACGTGGGCTCTAATGTGGGCACTAACATGGGATCTAATGTGGGCACTAACGTGGGCTCTAACGTGGACACTAATGTGGGCTCTAATGTGGGCACTAATGTGGGCTCTAATATGGGCACTAATGTGGGCCCACTAATGTGAGCTCTATTGTGGGCTCTAATATGGGCACTAATGTGGGCTCCAGTGTGGGCACTAACATGGGATCTAATGTGGGCACTAACATGGGCTCTAATATGGGCACTAATGTGGGACACAGTGTGGGCACTAACATGGGCTCTAATGTGGGCACTAACATGGGCTCTAATGTGGGCACTAATGTGGGCTCCAGTGTGGGCACTAACATGGGCTCTAATGTGGGCACTAACATGGGCTCTAATGTGGGCACTAACATGGGCTCTAATGTGGGCACTAACATGGGATCTAATGTGGGCACTAACATGGGCTCTAATGTGGGCACTAACATGGGCTCTAATGTGGGCACTAACGTGGGATCTAATGTGGGCTCCAATGTGGGCACTAATGTGGGCTCTAATGTGGGCACTAACATGGGCTCCAATGTGGGCACTAATGTGGGCTCCAATGTGGGCACTAATGTGGGCTCCAATGTGGGCTCACTAATGTGGGCTCTAATGTGGGCTCACTAATGTGGGCTCTAATGTGGGCTCTAATGTGGGCACTAACGTGGGCTCCAATGTGGGCACTAATGTGGACTCCAATGTGGGCACTAATGTGGGCTCCAATGTGGGCTCACTAATGTGGGCTCACTAATGTGGGCTCTAATGTGGGCTCACTAATGTGGGCTCTAGTGTGGGCTCACTAATGTGGGCTCTAATGTGGGCACTAACGTGGGCTCCAATGTGGGCACTAATGTGGACTCCAATGTGGGCTCATTAATGTGGGCTCACTAATGTGGGCTCTAATGTGGGCTCACTAATGTGGGCTCTAGTGTGGGCTCACTAATGTGGGCTCCAATGTGGGCTCACTAATGTGGGCTCCAATGTGGGCTCACTAATGTGGGCTCCAATGTGGGCTCACTAATGTGGGCTCTAGTGTGGGCTCACTAATGTGGGCTCCAGTGTGGGCTCACTAATGTGGGCTCTAATGTGGGCTCTAATGTGGGCTCACTAATGTGGGCTCTAGTGTGGGCTCACTAATGTGGGCTCCAATGTGGGCTCACTAATGTGGGCTCACTAATGTGGGCTCTAGTGTGGGCTCACTAATGTGGGCTCTAATGTGGGCACTAACGTGGGCTCCAATGTGGGCACTAATGTGGGCTCCAATGTGGGCTCACTAATGTGTGCTCACTAATGTGGGCTCTAATGTGGGCTCACTAATGTGGGCTCCAGTGTGGGCTCACTAATGTGGGCTCCAGTGTGGGCTCACTAATGTGGGCTCCAGTGTGGGCTCACTAATGTGGGATCCAGTGTGGGCTCACTAATGTGGGCTCACTAATGTGGGCTCTAATGTGGGCTCACTAATGTGGGCTCTAGTGTGGGCTCACTAATGTGGGCTCCAATGTGGGCTCACTAATGTGGGCTCCAATGTGGGCTCACTAATGTGGGCTCTAGTGTGGGCTCACTAATGTGGGCTCACTAGTGTGGGCTCACTAATGTGGGCTCTAATGTGGGCTCACTAATGTGGGCTTACTAATGTGGGCTCTAGTGTGGGCTCACTAATGTGGGCTCTAATGTGGGCACTAACGTGGGCTCCAATGTGGGCACTAATGTGGGCTCCAATGTGGGCTCACTAATGTGTGCTCACTAATGTGGGCTCTAATGTGGGCTCACTAATGTGGGCTCCAGTGTGGGCTCACTAATGTGGGCTCCAGTGTGGGCTCACTAATGTGGGCTCCAGTGTGGGCTCACTAATGTGGGATCCAGTGTGGGCTCACTAATGTGGGCTCACTAATGTGGGCTCTAATGTGGGCTCACTAATGTGGGCTCTAGTGTGGGCTCACTAATGTGGGCTCTAGTGTGGGCTCACTAATGTGGGCTCTAGTGTGGGCTCACTAATGTGGGCTCCAATGTGGGCTCTAATGTGGGCTCACTAATGTGGGCTCCAATGTGGGCTCACTAATGTGGGCTCCAATGTGGGCTCTAATGTGGGCTCACTAATGTGGGCTCCAATGTGGGCACTAATGTGGGCTCCAATGTGGGCATGTGCAGAGGTGCTGAGGACTAACCGGGCTGCAAGGGCAGTGCTCACCCGGCACCTGTGGCATGAAATCCATATGTGCTGTATGGTGGTGGTACCAGTACCATCCTCCAGTGGGGGTTTTTGCAGTACCCCCGATTCCTGTCGTTCTCACTCTGGCCCACACCAGCCTGGTACCCACGTGGAGAACTGGAGGGGAAGGGGGAGTGGGTGTGTCTGGTGACTGGGTGAGTGAGATCTGCCCAGTCTGGACTCTCAAAGTCCACGCTGAGACCACAGAGAAAAAACAGGTTTTTGTGAAGCTCGGGTTTGCTCATTTGTTTTTACATATAGTTGTGGATATTATGGCCATGGATGGACAGTGAGCAAATTGCTGGGTTCACTGGAGTTTGTGCCTCTGTGGTTGGTTCAGACCTTCTGGCAGGTCATGGGGGATGAGCTGCCCCTGAGTGGCAGGTTCTAACTTCCCATCACCGTGGTAGATAAGCTTCACTCTGCAGTAGAGGTGATACTGCCAGTCTAGGGCTATGTCTGGGCCTAGAAATATTTTGTGTGGCCATACTAAATTACAGTAACTCAGAAATGTCACATAAAAATTTGGAATTCTTGGCTTTTTTTGGAAAGGGCAGGGAATCTGGTAACAGGGGCCCACATTCCTGCTTGGAGCTGAGGTCTGAGCTGAGCAGTGGCCCCTTGTGTGTTTCCGGTGTCTGTGGGTGCCACCACCCTCCCCCTGCCCACCGCTTCCACTTGCTGCACACTGCTCACTTAGGGTACCTGCCTGGCCGTGAGACATTGGAGTTTGCAGCCTCTGGTTTAAAACACAGATATACTTGTGATACCGGAAGTGGTTTTCATTTATGCACTGGTGGTCATTAGCTTTTTAAAAAGTTGTTTAAAAACAAGAAGTCATTTGCCTTGAAACTAGAAGTAGAAATAGAATGGTCGTTTCTAAATTTACTGGCTATTATCCCTTATCAGGGCTCTTTACATACTGAAAATATTCATTTGCAGATCTCATCATTTACCACTTAGTAGACACAATCTTCTTCGTCCAGAGGTATCCAATAAACACGGGATTCCTCTTGAATCTAACTGGATCTTTTGACTAAAGGAGCGGGGAGCCAGGGTGAGAAACCTCGGTATACTCCATCCAAGAATTCAGTGTACTCATCAGTTTCGCTTAGCTTAAGAAAAACAAGCTTCCCCCACCCTCCTCTGGGCCTGTTTCTGAGCTCACACTGGGAAAGGTCAAATAAACACAATAAATCCATTAGAAGGCCTTCATATTAAACCCCTGGGGCTGATGCTGTTTAGCAAGAGGCTGAAGTGATGCCGTTTCCCAAGTGGAAGGAAGTTGGCCTGACCTTGGCGATTTGCTAGAAAATAGGAGTCAACTGTGCCAGTTGGCCTGAGTCGTTGGGAGGAGCGTAGCCCCAGGGCTGCGTGGGAAGGGGTAGGTGGTTCTGTGGTTGGACCTGGCTGGGGGAGGCCCCCTCATGTGGTCTGCACCTGTTTCCTTCTCCTCTCCAAGGTCTGCAGGCCAAATCCCAGACAGAACCAGGTGGATTGGGCAACCCATTAGTAACTGACCCCATAGGCAGAGTCCCTCACCTGGACCACCTCACAGCTTACCTGCCAGCCAGGGCTGGACTTTGTTGGGCCAGGGCCCATCACTGGTCCATTTAGGGACCTCTAGTGCACAAACAAGCTAGCACCACAGCATGGAGCTGGGCTAGGGTCTGGGGCTGGGGGAAGGGTGGGGGGAGCACTGCTACCGAGCAATGGAATCAGTAGGGCTGCATTTTCAGTGCAGACTGTCACACCACCTCCCAGGAGGGTGTGACTACAGAATGTGCCCCGAACCACACTGCCTGAATTCCAGTCCCATTTTCACCACTTAACTGCGGCTTTCAGCCAGTTACTCTGTGCCTTGGTTTCCTCAGTCTATAAATGGGCTCTCATGATAGTAGCTGCCTCACTGGGTCATAGCGAGGACTACGTACAGTAAGATATAAAGTCCTTGGGACATCTCATGACATAGGAAGTGCTAGGTAGGTTCCTGCTATGACTGTTCGTAACTATGATTATTTCCAAAAGTCCAACCAAAGAGCCCAGCAAGAACACCAAGATGGGTTTGAAATCCTACCAGTATTCATGCTTCTGATGAAAAGACTGGAAGGCACGTCCCCCAAAGTAGAAGAAGCTGATGGACAGGGCTGGATCAGGGTCCCCTGCGGCTGGGTCCAGACCTCTGCTCCTGATGCACTGGCTGCGCTGGCCTGTTCAGACCTCTGGTCGGAATCATCTGTGGCTGTCGACATGCAGGCATCCCACATGGGGTGTCGGGGCCTCAGCTCACCACACCAGCTGCCTCTTTTTTTTTTTTCACTTTGTCCTGAAGGACTAACTGCTCTGAAAACAAATATATGGCCCACATATGCCAGTTCCTCTGCTGGGTATCTCTGCCACCCTCTCATCCTCTCCCTGCTCCCCTGTGAGGCAGGGATTGTCACTCTTCTACAGAGGAAGCATCTGCCACGTGAGACCAGAATTAACTCCACTTCTTCTCACCCCAGACCTGTGCTTCTCCTTTCTAGCAAAGTGATGTCTTCTCCCAAGCTATTCTACATTCTTAGCAGGCAAGAGTGTAATTACCCATCAACTAGAATTTAACTGTAATTCGTCTTCTAGCCAAGCTCTCATTTGAGCCAGACTGAGGCCAACTCGTGATTTTCCTCATTAACTTTTGCCCTTTTTCCTTTTTTTGTTTTTAACAACTTCTGATGGGCTTCTCGGGTGGTGCTAGTGGTAAAGGACCCACCTGCCAATGCAGGAGACCAAGAGATGTGGGTTTGATCTCTGGGTTGGGAAGATCACCTGGAGGAGGGCATGGCAACCCAGTCCAGTGTTCTTGCCTGGAGGATCCCATGGATGAAAGAGCCTGGCGGGCAACAGTCAATAGTGTTGCAAAGAGTTGGACACAACTGAAGCAATTTAGCATGCACACATGAACTTCTGATACACAGCATTGTTTGTTTATTATTAAACATAACCTTTGATTGCAGTACACTGTCATCATTGGTCCCATGCATAGATAGCCCTCTTTCATTCTACTTTGGTGCTTCCTGTATTTCTTTCTCTCTAATTTAATGCCAACATGAATCCATCAGCCAACCTAGGACTAGAACGTTGACAACCAGGCACCTCTGTGCCTCCGTGGTTCAGCCTTGCCAACCCCCACACCCTGCCTCAAAGCCACCACTCCTGAATTTTGTATTTGCCCTTCCTTGTAGATTTTTTAGACACATATAGTATGTGTCTAGAATATGCCTTGTTTAATTTAGTTCTCAGACTTTCTAGTTTGCTCCTTCTGTTCCCATACCACACTGTTTTCATTACCATGTGAGTAGTGAAAGTGTTATTCACTCAGTTGTGTCCAATTCTGCGACCCTATGGGCTGTAGCCCGGCTCCTCTATGCATGGAATTCTCCAGGTAAGAATCCTGGAGTGGGTAGCCATTTCTTTCTCCAGGGGATCTTCCTGACCCAGGGATTGAACCGGGGCCTCCTGCATTGCAGGCAGATTCTTTACCATCTAAACCATCAGGGAAGCCCATTCATTTCCATAACTTTAAGTAAACTTGCTTTCTGGTTGGCAACTCCTGCTCTCCACACGCTCATTCTTCTTCTTTCAAAAGAGACACTTCAGGAGGAATGGGGGTCCCATCCCTGAGGGCCCCAACCTTGCCCTGCATGGGATGAGTACCCTGCTGCCCGCTTTAGTCTCCCCATGTTGGACATGCTTCTTTCAGTAGGGGCAGCCAGTTTGTTCCCATGGCTGCAGCAGCAGAGAAAACTTCTTAAGGGTGTTGGGATGACCCGTGGTGTAGGGTGCACGCCAGCCAGGCCTCCGCCCGCTCCCCCAGGGCTCCTCTCCCTACATGACATGGGGCTGTCCTAGCCCAGGGGCAGGGTGTCCAGCCATCGTGCAGCTCCCTGGGGCAGGCTCCAAGCTGAAAACAGTCAGACTTTATGGGAAAGTTTTCAGCTGAGTCAGAAGCATCTTTCCAGTAGACCAAGGAGCCGTTGCAGAGTGTTGCTAATTTTGTCTGCCTACAGGAACCTTTCTGGAGGCTTCTTGAGCTGGGTGGTAGGAAAAGGCTACTTTTAAATTTGTTACCTGCACCAGAAGAGCTGGGCCATAGTTTACCTTGTAGAGATGAAGGCTCTTTGCAGCTGCCTCCCTTGCCCCAGGCACCAGCCCGCCTACGCCCACGGGCCCAACACCCATGATGTCCAAAGCAGAGCCATGGGGGGCACAAGGACAAGAGCCAGTCCCTGCCTGTGGGATCTCACAGTCCTCAGGGGTGAGGGCGACATCACCACGATGTCAGGTGATGCCCAGGATATCACATGGGGTGGGTCCATCCCCAAATGCTCCCAGTCACCCAGATGGGCACTTGACTAAGACCTCTAGGGTATAGCCATTTCCAGTGAGAAATGGACACTGACTTTTTAAAATTTAACAGACTAGATTTTCTCCAACAATTGATTGTTGTTCCCTCAAAGTATCTGCTGGGAAAACTGTGAACTTCCCCCCATGTTACACAAGAGAGATTCTCTGAACACATCTTAGAGGTAACGTTGCCTTCAGAGGCAATGGATATCCTTCTTACCCATCAGTGGAGCTAACTCTTACTCAGCTAAGAGAGCTAAACTTCTCTTAATTGCCACCTCCTCCAGGAAGCCATCCTGCACACTCCCAGGCTGGCTTACGTGACCCCTCTTAGTGGCTCCCACAGCTCCCCCTACAATTCCTTCTCTTAAGCATAGACCCTACTGGACTTATTTCAGTCTCCCTGTCCTGTCTGTCATTCCATGAACTCTCTGTGTCTGGCTCCGTACTCAGGACCTGCAAAGCACGTCTATACGTAGAAGTCTGATGAATACATGAATGAGTGATGAGCATCAGTTGGACAAGACTTTATCCTCAGAGTCCACAAACATGACATTAGAACTCGGGTATCCCTCCAAACCCTTCTTGAGAAGGCTTTCATTAAAACAGTGATTTTTTTGGTGCCTTGGCTTCTCCATCTGCAGGATGGACCAGTGAAGTTATCTTCCATGGTTCAAGTTTGCTGCTGAAGCAGACTGGCCTTGGCCTTGTACTAGGGTGGAGCTGAACTCGGAATCCTCTCCAGCACAGCTTCCCACACCCCAGCCAGGTTCTCAGAAGTGGGGCAGGAGATGGGAGCATCTTCCTTCTCCCCACTCTCTCCAAACCCCAGCACACAGAGGCTTCTCCAGGCTGCCTCTGCTTGGAGGTTGAGAAGCCTCAACAGGGGCCAAGGCCATGAAGCCCCCAGGAGGGGAGTCCCCAACACTCGCCTGGAGCCATTCATTAATCCTCACAGCTGGGGGAGTGCAGCAGCTAACACCTCCTGGCTGTGGCAAGGCCAGGCATGGCTGCAGAGTAAGCAGAACAGCATCTCCAGCCCTACTGAGATCTTGGCTAGCAGGGCAGAGAGTATCAGTGGAGGAAAAATCCAAAAACAGAGGATTCAGGTCAGCAGATCCCTTATTCTTTTGACGGTTCTGTGGCTAAAATGAGCCTCACCTGGTACAGCCTCTGAGCTGCCAGCCTTGCCTTCCAAATAATAGCAGGTTGTAACCAGCTAGCCTCAGGCTTCCCTGGTAGCTCAGCTGATAAAGAATCCATCTGTAATGCAGGAGACCCCCATTCTATTCTTGGGTTGGGAAGATCCCTTGGAGGAGGGATAGGCTACCCACTCCAGTATTCTTGGGCTTTCCTGGTGGCTAAGATGGTAAAGAATCCGCCTGCAATGCAGGAGACTTGGGTTCGATCCCTGGATTAGGAAGATCCCCTGCAGGAGGGCATGACAACCCACTCCAGCATTCTTGCCTGGAGAATCCCCATGGACAGAGGAGCCTGGTGGGCTGCATGCATTGGCTCTAAAGAGTTGGAGGTGACTACACACGCACCAGCCAGCCTCAACATCATCTCCCCCAGTAAGCCTACCTGGCCTGTGCCAACAGCTTGGGAGCCACGACCCTGGGTTTCCAAGGCTCCCCTAACATGAATCTCACAGGCCTCCTTGGCCTTGCCATTCACTTTTTCTTGTGCATTGAAGCCTAATTTGAGTGGGTTCAGTCAGAGTCACTGCCAAGATGAAATGTGACTTCTGTTCGCCAAGTGTCAGCTGGTGTAAAGGACCTGCAGCCTTCTTGCCAATCCACTTGCCCCCCTGGTAGAAGCCGAGGCCCCAAGGAGGATGGGAAGGCTGCTCTGCCAGATGGTGGCCGAGGCCAGCCAGAGCCCAGGGCTGCCAGCTGCTCGGTCATTTCCCAGTCAGCTGTGAGGTGGAATGGGCCACACATGACCTGAATATTAGAGTCTTCTTGTCCCCAGCTTGTTGTCCAGCCCCCAGCTGTACATCCACTCCCCGGCCACCCAATCCCGCCTGCTTGCCCCCATACTCTTCATCCCCGGGAATAATGAATTGTTCAGCTGGGTGAGGAGGGAGGTGAGGATAAGCAGTGCTGATGGGCTGAGCAACAGAGAGGGCGAAGTAATGGTCACGGGGGGAGGGGAGAGGCGGTGGCTGATTGGCGATCACTGGGTTCCTGAAGGGGCACTGAGGGGCGATCCTGAGGTCTGTGGTGTGGCCCAGGATGTGGGTTGGAGGAGCGTGGCCCCAAGGATGAGGCAGTCCAGAACCAGGAGGCTGAGTGATTGAGAGGGTTGTGCCTGTGGACAAATCCATCTTCATGGGGTGGCAGGTATCAGTGGAGAGGGGACCAGGGAGGCCAGGCCAGAGCCCCGACAAATGAGGGGCTAGAGGTCAGCAGATGACAGCATGGCAGATCAGGAGAGGATGGAGCCAAGTGGTGTGAGCCACAGAGGAGCTGAGACTTCTCACAGCACATGGAGGCTGTAGAGCTTTGTGTGTGGCTGACGAAGCAAGGGGTCCTGCCCACCTCCTGCCCTGAGTTACCAACAGCCCCAGGGAAGGTTGAAGGGTCAGGGGTGTCCTGGGAGAGGATGCTGGGTTCAGTTAGGGTGAGGTGCCATATCTGTGTGCAGCAGCACTTCCAGAGGGCACAATGGAAGGTCTGAGGCTGGGGGAGCCAAGGTCTGGGGTCAGAGGTCAGGAGGCATGGAGCACTTTAGAGTAGAGACACAATAGCCACTGGATGGAGGCTCTTCCAAGCATCACAGTCTAACGGGTCTTCTTATCACTTATTCTACCTTCCTTTGCTTCTGTGATCCATTTACTCTTCCCATTTCCTGGAAGCTTGTGCCATCGTGTTTCTTGAATTCCTTTTTCATTTTGCTTGAGTATCTCCTGAAGTAACTTTCAGGCTGGGGCTGCAGAGACTCTTAGAGCCACTGAACACATCTGAAAATGCAGCTGCTATTCACTCCATGGCAGTGTAGCTCCCATCTGCTTGGAAGCACAGTGGAGTCTTTAGGTGAGAATATTTTGCTGCTGAGTCCTGGGTCAGGGAGCTGGTGGGTGGGCCAGCCCCTCGGGCACTTCCACCTGATAGAAGTGTCTGTGCCCATGATGCTTGTTGGCATTGAGTTCATCTGAAGATGCTGCTTTTGTCCTGGCTGTAGTCACAACCAGTGAAGTCACAACCAGTGAAGCTTGGTAAGGGAAAACTCCAGATTCTATGAGCTTTCTAGATGTAAGCTGAGGTCTCTGTTGGCCGTGAGAGGGCCAGTTGGTAGAGGGTTGCAGTATTTTAGAAGTGAGCAGGTAATGACACATTCATCCATTTGTATAGTTAGCTAAGTGGATTGACACCTGATAGATGCAGTCCTAGAAGGTGGGGGAACTGCCTCATTAGGGAGGAGGTGACACTTAATTTGAGTCCTGAAAGAGGACCTACAGATGTCTGGCAGGCAGTATAGGGAAGGGTGTTCTAGCTGAAGGAACAGCATGAAGGAGGCCTAGAGGCATGCAGGCAATGCTGTGAGTCCTTAGACACCAAAACCATAGTCTGTGAAAAGTGATTAGTACAGTGTCTGACATTTGATGTGTAGGTGTGCTTGCCCACGTGTATGTCTTCTTTCTTTCCCTGAAAACAAAGTGTCTACTCAAGTTCGGATGTCAGAGCTGTCACTGAAAGCTTCCCCCATCTGCTGACCATCGTCTAAACTGTTTCAAAAGAATTTCATGTCTTGACCTTAAAAATGTTCATCTTTTTTTTTTTCAAAATATGAATGCAAGAATGGGCGTACGGTGATAATTGGTATCTTGGCATCTCCCCACCATCAGCAGAGAAGGCTTCTAGGGGCCCAGATAAGGAGCTTAAGGCACCAAGTGCCTAGATCTCCACTTCCTTCACATAGACCATCAAAACCAGATGAACTAATGCACCTGTTTTATTGACAAGAAAACAGAGCTCCTGGGATGTTTTGTGGGTCATGCAGGGGGTAAGTGGTGGAGAATTATTGAAAATTCAGCTCACTGGAGAACTTTGGAAATGATTGCCTTGTGATATTTTTAGCACAGAACCAGACATCCAGCCCTGGCTCCAGTAAGTCTTCATCAAGAGTAGAGCATTGTTGTCAATTAGGATGACGTACTGGGGTATTTTTAGGACCATAATAAGTAAATTATTTACTATTTTCAAAGGGTCCTCTTGGGCTGATGACATAAGACATACTGTAGAGAAAACGCCTTTGGAACAAGAGGCATGTTATGCCATACCATCGTCACAAGGCATAGATAGAGGTGTTGCTACCCCAGTTTTACAGATGAGAAAAATGTGACTCTGGGAGGATGAGCCAGCTCTCTGGACCACTGGGGGTGAGAGCAGGAGCTGGGATTCCAAGTCAGCCCTTTCTACCTACTTTGTCTGTTGAGGCCAAAAGGTGGGAAGGTGGGAAGGTACCTCGCTTGCGTTGTGTCCACACCCACCCACCAAGGAGACAAGGCATTCCTAACTCAGCCAGTGATTAATTTTTTTAATATAAACTTGTTTTTGAAGTATAACATATAGGATGAAAGTATACTAGTTTCAGGTGATTAAGCCTGATGATTTTTACAAACTAAACATACTAGTATTGCCAGAAGTCAAAATCAAGGAGCAGAACAATATCCAGTCCTCCCTAGTCACTGCTGCTCACCACGCCTGATTTCATGCCCAATGTCACCACTGCCCGATTTCATCATCCTGCTATTGAGCTCTATACAGATAAGGTTTCACCATACGTACTTCACTTCGAGTTATTGAGTAGTTCATCTTTTTTTTTTTTTTTTAATGTAATTGTGGTTCCTTTGGGCTTCCCAGGTGGTGCTAGTGGTAAAGAACCCACCTGCCAATGCAGGAGACATAAGAGACCTGGGTTCGATCTCTGGGTTGGGACCATCCCCTGGAGGTGGGAATGGCAACCCACTCCAGTATTCTTGCCTAGAGAATCCCATGGACACAGGAGTCTGGCGGGCTACAGTTCAAAGGGTCACAAAGAGTCAGACACAACTGAAAGCGATTTAGCACGCACACACGTGGTCCTTCCTTCTCATGGCTGATTAGTATTCTACTATAAGAAGAGACTGGGGGCTTCCCAGGTAGCTCAGCTGGTAAAGAATCCACTCGCAATGCAGAAAACCTGGGTTTGATCCCTGGGTTGGGAAGATCCCCTGGAGAAGGGCATGGCAACCCACTCCAGTATCCTTGCCTGGAGAATCCCATGGACAGAGGAGCCTGGAAGGCTACAGTCCCTGGGGTCGCAAAGAATCGAACACGACTGACCAAGTAAGTACACACAGCATGAGAAGAGACTGCTAAGCACCCAAGAGAATGAAGGGACTTGGCGACTAAACACCACACACACCACACCATAAGAAGACACACAGCTGGTGTGTGCACTCCACCACGGGTGGAGAGTGGAATTCTTGAAGCATCCAAGCACATGCATTTTGGTGAGCCTGTATATACCAGGGGAGGCTGTGGGCCATAGATTCAGTCTCAGTAGACACTCCCAGTTTTCCAGAATGGTTGTTCCAGTTTACACACCCTCCTGAAGCCATATGAGAGCCCCAGTTGCTCCACATCCTCACCAGCATTTACCTCTACCTTATTTTCACTTCAGCCATCGTTGTTGGCATATAACAGAGTCACATCATGGTGTTAATTTCAACTTCTCTGATGCTTCTTGAAATTGAGTGCTTTTTCGTGTATCTATTGGTTATTTGGAAATTCAGTTTTGCAAACAATGATTCCTTTTTAAATTCATTTTTGTTTTTGTCAGAAAATATTTCTGAGAGTGGCTCCCACGCTGAAAGATGCTGTATTTCTCTTCCCACCTGGGTGATCATTTCTAAGCCTTGACATCTGGCAGTTCTGAGAATGGGTCCAAAGCCAGAAGGAGCAAGAGAGAGGAATTGGGGGATGGCCCAGGCCATGCTGGACATCCTCAGAGCTCTGGAAGCTCCACAGCCATAGCAGGGACTTTCTTAGTGTGCTCTGGGGTTGCTGCAAAGTCATCAGTTAAAGTTCCCCCAGAAATTAGAGATGGTTTATATTTCACATTGAGGGCTAAAGGCATTCTCTGGACTCCAGCCCCTCTTGCTTCCCTCGCTTCCTTTGGAGTTTGGGCTCTGGATTGATTTCAGTGACTATGGAGGAACGGGGAAAAACAGAGCTCTTTCCCTCTCTTCAGCTCCTAAGTGGGCAGGGAACACATAGAACTGAGTTTGCTGACCAGGCTTAGCATTCTGGACACTGAAGACTTAGTATGTGCCTGGAGCTTTAAAAGCTCTTACAAAAGCTCTTAAATCCTGGCAGTGACTGTCAAACCTTAACAGCTCCAAATTTTCCTGTTGCAAAATACAAACCCATCTCCCGTCACTCAAAGAAAGAATTGCTGTCCTCCCAGCAGTTCTTAGTCACTCAGTCATTTCCAACTCTTTGTGACCCCATGGACAGTAGCCCACCAGGCTCCTCTGCCCATGGGGATTCTTCAGGCAAGAATACTAGAGTGGGTTGCCATGCCCTCCTCCAAGGGATCTTCCCAATCCAGGGATTGAGCCCTGATCTCCCACATTGCAGGCGGATTCTTTACCATCTGAACCACCGGGGAAGCCCGGCCTCCCAGCAGACCCCATCTCATTAACAGCCCTGCCCAAGCTCATCCTCACAAAGGGTGACCTGGATGGGGAAGAGATAGAGGTGCCAAATGCCTGACACCTACTATGTGCTGGTTACTGTGCCAAGTGCATTATACTTTCTAGCTCATTTAACCCTCATCACAAGCCTCCTGCCCTGTTCTCAGGGGGTTTACATGAGTATGGGGAGCTAAGTCAGAAACCTTGCCAGTTGAGAGCAATTTGTTTCCATAGCTTGAAACAGCTATAGAAGACACACCCCAAGGTAGCAAGTTAATTCATTCATTTAATAGACAGTTTCTGGGCCATCCCCCTGTGACAGGCCCAGGCTGGGGGTTGGGGGCCCTAAGACAGATGCGTCAGGCTGATGTCTCTTAAATTCACCATCTCCTTGTAATTTAACAATGAAAGAGGAGATAAAAGGGACAGGACAACTAAATGCAACGAATGATTCTTAGCTGGGCTGTTTTGCTAGAAAGGACATTTTGAAACTGTAGGTGATCCTTGAATGGGGCCTGGGGATTATTAATCCACGGCAGTAGTGCCACATAATCTGGTTTAATGGCTGCACTGTAGTACATACAGGAGAATGACCCCATTGCCCATTTGTTAGGAAACGCACACTAAAGTAATTAGGGGTGACTGGGCATCAGGTTGGCAACTCACTCTCAAATGGGTCAAGAAAAAAGTTCTTTGTACCATACTCACAAACTTTCTGTAACTTCATTGTTTTCAGAATAAATGTTTTTAACTGTAAAATTTTAAAAATAATTGTATGTATTTATTTATGGCCATGCTGAATTCCTGTTGCTCTGAGGGCTTTTCTCTAGTTGTGTCTGGCAGGGGCTACTCTCTAGTTGCAGTGTGGTGGCTTCTCCTGTTGTGGAACATGGACTCTGAGTTCTTGGGCTTTGTAGTTGCAACATGCGGGCTGGGTGGTTTCAGCTCCTGGGCTCTGGGGCACAGGCTCGGTAGTTGTGGTGCACGAGCTTAGTTGCTCCATGGCATGTGGGATCTTCTTGGATTAGGGATTGAACCCATGTCTCCTGCATTGGCAAGTGGATTCTTTACCACTGAGCCACCAGGGAAGCCCTAAAAAATTTTTTAAGGTAAAAAAAAAGAAAATGAAATAGTCCTTGCCATGTTCTCTGGGTGAAGGATGAGAGCACTTCCAGTCAAGGTGGCGCCCAGGCCTGTTCCACCAATACACCAAGAGTGGGGGCCGGTTTCCCTAGCTCCTGCCAGGCACCGTGCCGAGGGGGAGGTGCTGTGATTTTGTCATTTCCTTTAATCTTCTCTGGGAACCTGGGGATTGTTGCTCCATTTTACAAGTGAAGAAACAAGCGCTCCCAGTTCCGTTCTCAAAGGCACAGACTTAGAGTTGGCAGAGTTGGAGCTTGAAATCAGGGACTTCGAATTCCTGGACATCCCCCAGAGGGCATATGCCAGAAGAGGGGGGTGTCTGATGGCCCTGAAGAACGTGAGAAGGGTCACATGGCTGGCAGGGTCCACATTGAAATGGGCAGGTGTGAGAGCAGAAAAGGCGTCTTGGTGGCAGGGCAGCCCCTTTCAGTTCAGTTCAGTCGCTCAGATGTGTCGACTCTTTGCAACCCCATGAATCGCAGCACGCCAGGCCTCCCTGTCCATCACCAACTCCTGGAGTTTACTCAAACTCATGTCCATTGAGTTGGTGATACCATCCAACCATTTATTTCATCCTCTGTCATCCCCTTCTCCTCCTGCCTTCAATCTTTTCCAGCATCAGGGTCTTTTGCAATGAGTCAATTCTTCACATCATGTAGCCAAAGTATTGGAGTTTCAGCTTCAACATCAGTCCTTCCAATGAATATTCAGGACTGATTTCCTTTAGGATGGACTAGTTGGATCTCTTGCAGTCCAAGGGGACTCTCAAGAGTCTTCTCCAACACCACAGTTCAAAAGCATCAATTCTTCAGTGCTCAGTTTTCTTGATAGTCCAACTCTCACATCCATACATGACTACTGGAAAAACCATAGCTTTGACTAGATGGACCTTTGTTGGCAAAGTAATGTCTCTGCTTTTTAATATGCTGTCTAGGTTGGTCATTAACTTTCCTTCCAAGGAGCATGAAAATAAAAGATTTTCATGACTGCAGTCACCATCAACAGTGATTTTGGAGCCCAAAAAAATAAAGTCTGACACTGTTTCCCCATCTAATTGCCATGAAGTGGTAGGACCAGATGCCATGATCTTAGTTTTCTGAATGTTGAGCTTTAAGCCAACTTTTTCACTCTCCTCTTTCATTTTCATCAAGAGGCTCTTTAGTTCTTCACTTTCTGCCATAAGAGTGGTGTCATCTGCATATCTGAGGTTATTGATATTTCTCCCGGCAATCTTGATTCCAGCTTGTGCTTCATCCAGCCCAGCATTTCTCATGATGTACTCTGCTTATAAGTCAAATAAGCAGGGTGACAATATACAGCCTTGATGTACTCCTTTCCCTATTTCAAACCAGCCTGTTGTTCCATGTCCAGTTCTAACTGTTGCTTCCTGACCTGCATACAGATTTCTCAGGAGGCAGGTCAGGTGGTCTGGTATTCCCATCTCTTGAAGAATTTTCCGCAGTTTGTTGTGATCCACACAGTCAAAGGCTTTGGCATAGTTGATAAAGCAGAAGTAGATGTTTTTCTGGAACTCTCTTGCTTTTTCAATAATCCAGCAGATGTTGGCAATTTGATCTCTGGTTCCTCTGCCTTTTCTAAATCCAGCTTGAACATCTGTAAGTTCACGGTTCATGTACTGTTGAAGCCTGCCTTGGAAAATTTTGAACATTACTTTACTAGCATGTGAGATGAGTGCAACTGTGTGGTGTTTGAGCATTCTTTGGCATTGCCTTTCTTTGGGATTGGAATGAAAACTGACCTTTTCCAGTCCTGTGGCCACTGCTAAGTTTTCCAAATTTGCTGGCATATTGAGTGCAGCACTTTCACAGCATTATGCTTTAGGATTTGAAATAGCTCAACTGGAATTCCATCACCTCCACTAGCTTTGTTGATAGTGATGCTTCCTAAGGCCCCAAGGCAGCCTGTTTAGGTGGGTGCAGACCTCATGGTGGGAGAGATGGGCATCAGTGACCTGAAAAGTGGTCGGAGCCAGAGTAATAATCTTCGGACTGTGTGAACCTGGGAGGCAGGAGGCCCTCTCCTTCTTCATACTTTAAAGTGATCTTCCATTACTGTGTGGTGTTTAAAGGAAGCAGCGTGAAGCTCCACATACAGGCTTTTGTGCTGTGCTTGTCCAGACAAGCCTCTTTCCCTCTGAGCCTGTCTCCTTTTTTCTGAAGTAGATGGCGTCAACTCTAAATGAAATAAACCTAACATAGCAAAGGGACAGAATAGATGCTCAATAAATATGGCTAAGAGATAAGAGTTTTCAGTTTCTGGCTGCCTGGGTCCAACTCCCAGCTTTGCCATTTACCAGCTGCGTGTCTTTGGACAAGTAACTTACCTGCTCTGTATTTCAATTTCTTCCTCCTTAAAATGGGGATAATAATAGCTCCTACCCAATTCCCACATGAGTGGGTACAGTCATGTCTGACTCTTTATGACCCCATGGACTGTAGGCTCCTCCATCTGTGGAATTCTCCAGGCAAGAATACTGGGAGTGGATTGTCATTCCCTTCTCCAAGGTATCTTCGCAACCCAGAGATCGAACCCAGGTCTCCTGCATTGCAGGCAGATTCTTTACCATCTGAGCCACCAGGGAAGTCTAAAGAGCAAATGAGTTGGGACAGATAAAAAGCTTAGCTCAGCACCTGGCCTACATAACACTCCTTCAGTAAACAGTAGCTACAACTGTATTTCATCTCTCATGTTACCTGGTAAGTAAGTAGCAATTTCTCATTAAATAAGGACTTAAGGGTTTTTTCTCCCTAATGTCCAGGGGCGCAGGCAGCAAGCACTGGTTCTATAGGAACTAAAAGGAGATCATGGGAAGGTCAAGAGGTCAAAGATGGGACAATTCAGGTGGAGAGGCAGGGAAAGGGGTTCGCAGAGGCCTAATTTTGGGGACAGTGCAAAGCTTGGATGAGAACCAGGTGGGGAAAGTGGGAGGAGAGCTGGGTGCAGGGGTGTTGCTAGGGGAGAGATAAGGACATCTCGAGGGGGGTGTCAGGTGTTGGCCTAAGCATGTTGACCATGTGACCACAAAACTCTGGGTGAGTGATCTGCTTTCTAGGCCTGGGAAACAAGGGATGTCTGGGCCTCCCTGGTCAGCCTAAAGAGTTTGTATGCGGATCGAAAGAGGATACAGAGGTGAGAGCATTTAAAACCACCAACACTACACCCAGATATGCCACCAGGCAGCCTTGCCCCACATGAAGGATGCCTGGGTATGCTCTTGTATGTGGCTCCCAATGCAGCAGTCAAGTCTGGCTTTGATTTTAAGGGTTCTTCTCATTAACTCTGCAGCTCCAATAAATGAAAATTCCTATAAAATGTACTCTCAACACTCCCCCATTCTTTCCATTCCCTTGTGATATTATTCCTATCACAGCTCTTGTGTTAGTGCTTACCACTTACAGTTTTATTGTATCTTAGCATGTTATAGAATGCTTTTTAAACATCACATGTTCTATTGACCAAAAAAAAGTGCTAAGATGCAGCTGCAGGCCTCTAGCATGTTCCTGTGGGCTTGGGAAAACTAGGGCTGCACAAGCCACATGAGGCAGCAAATGACAGCATCCTCTTCATTCCTGATCCAGCTAAGTAGCACCATTCCCCTCTCTCCAGACCTCCCAGCTTGTCCTATCTTATACCTCTATGTTTTTACCTGTTCTCTCTGCCTAGAACACGTCCCAGCTCACATCACATAAAACATCACATAAATTCACCCTTCAAAACCCCATTTCAGGTATCCTCCCTTTAAAGCTTTTCAAGCAATGGCCTGGCTTCTGTCTTTGTGCATGTAATAATTACTTCATATGTTAACTCTACTACAGTTATTCATGTATTTAAACCTCCAGACGTCGAGCCTTCCTCCACTTTCAGGGCTGTCTTTGGCCTTACCTTAGAGCTCTCTGTACTGGACTCTCAGTATCCCCAGAGTCCGATCAGAGGACCTGAAAGAGAATAAGAGCTTCATAAGTGTGTCTGCAATAAACCTAGTTAAAGCTTGGTCCTATGTCCAGAGGTTCCATGGCTTATGACTTTTAGTTCATGAATTTTTTCCAGAAATAGACATTAGAAGAAAATGCAGTCTTCCACTGACTATCAAAAGAGATTATGAGGAGAAGTTTGAGGTTTTATTTTATTTTATTTTTTTAATTTTTTTTTCATTTATTTTTATTTGTTGGAGGCTAATTACTTTACAATATTGTAGTGGTTTTTGCCATACATTGACATGAATCAGCCATGGATTTACATGTGTTCCCCATCCCGATCACCCCTCCTGCCTCCCTCTCCATCCCATCCCTCTGGGTCTTCCCAGTGCACCAGCCCTGAGCACCCGTCTCATGCATCCAACCTGGGCTGGTGATCTGTTTCACCCTTGATAGTATACGAAGTTTGAGGTTTTAAAGACATTCCAAATAGCCCCCGCCCCACCTGTTTCTAAGAGGATACACCCTAGGTCAGCCGTCTCACTTTTATCATGACCTGCAATGAGGAGTATTTTTTGCATTGAGACACAGTGAACACCTACATCGGAAAGAGAGCTTTCATGGAACAGTATTCACCCCTTACTGTGGGCATGCCTCTGTGTTTTTTTCTTTTCTTTCCCTTTCTTTTCTTTATCGCTGGTCACCACCCAATGAATTGATTCCATGAGTCTTTAGTCTGTTGCACCCACAATTTGAAAAACACTGCTCTAAGCCTTCAGTTTCTCCTAATATGACCAGAGAAAGCTTCTCAGAGGAGCTCAGGGCCCTCTGAAGGGCAGCCCGGGGGCAGGCAGCCGGGACTGTGCATGGGGTGGATGGGAGAGATGTGAGGACAGGCTCTCACAAGACTCTAACCCTCCTCCCTCTCCTTGCAGCCGAGCCCCTGCCGCTGATGGACCTGTGCCGGAGATGCATCCGCCTGGCCCTGGGCCGTCAGCGCCTGCAGGACATCAGCTCCCTGCCCCTGCCTCAGTCTCTCAAGAACTATCTGCAGTACCAGTGAGCGGGGGCAGCGGGGGCACCCAGAGCCTGGGCCTGTCCCTTCTCGGTCACACAATACGTCAGGAAGGAGTCTCCCTCCCCACCCCGGTTTGCCGGAACATTCAGTTCTTTGAAAGGCCGGGACGTCTTCCCCAGTTTGGAAACACAATGTCTGTTGCCAAAAGGATTTGCTGCCTTGGAAGCCACCCTCCCAAGTCAGACACCTCTTTGGAAGCCAGGAAGAGCCTGGAGCCTGCGCCGGGTTGGAGATCCTGCCCCGCTGAGCGAGACACAGCGGCCACCGATATTGATCCACGAGCCTGTTTCCTTATTCAAGAGAATGAATAAAACATTTGGGCAGGAGACTCTGTGTTGTGGCCCCGCTGCAGACAGGGCCAGGGGAAAATTGGCCCGCTCTGGGGAGAACTTTGCCTCTGAATAATGAATGGTGAAAGCAGCTTGACGCGTGCCCTTTGTGCCCCCCGCGCCCCTCCCAGAGCAGCAGGATTGTCAGGACACTTTAGGACTCTCTGCCCCTTTGAAAGACTTGTGACCCAGGGATGCCCAGCTGTGGAATTGGCGAGTGGACAAAACAGTGTTGAGACTCGTCCCAGCTTACCTCTCTGAATGTTGTTTACCTCCCCTCTCATGAGCTCCCCATCCTGACCCCCAGTCTTTGGATTCTCCGGGCACCTCTCTTCAGGGAAGCTGAGTCTGACAAATTCACCCCAGGGAATGAGTGTCTCCTTTATTATTGTTGTTATTTTAAGTAGTGATGCATTTTAAAAGAGGAGTGTGGTGAGGGCAGTACTTAGTCCACAGGTGCTAATGGGGGGCTTGGGGGCCTTGTGACACCCGAGGGGGTGATGTCCTTGGCTGGGGAGCCTTCCGGGGGGGCTGAGGGTCTCCAGGCAACTGTCCATTCAGGATGCAGCCTGGCTGCCACAAAGCTTTATTTGAGCGAATTATTTTTTCACTTGAGGATACTCACGCGAGTTTGCTTCTGTTTCACGCGTGTGTGTGTGTGTGTGTGTGTCTGTGTGTCTGTGTGTGTGCGCGTGCGCGTGCATGTGTGACGTGCTGTGTATTTATCAGCTTGGGGCCACGGGGCAGCCTTGTAAGTGGAAGGGTGGACATGGGGCACCTTCTCCACCGGCCTGGCCTGTCCTCCCTGGGGACCCATGCTGCTGCCGCCGCCGCCGCCGCCACAGGGCATCTCTTGTGTTTCCAACACTCCCTGCCCAGACCAATTTTTAACTGGAAATTGTCACAACAGTGGGACACCAGAGCCCCAGACGGCACTGCCTCCTGCCACCTTAATGTGAATTGACTGATGAATGAAGAGCGTTTCTAATAAAGTCTGTTGTTCAGTCGTTCAGCTGTTTATTCGCTGCTCTTTGGGGAGGGGCTTGGAGGGCGTCTTCTGTCAGCCTAGCTGCCAAACCCTGAGAAGGCAGGCCTGTGCCTCCCTCTCCAGGCACGTCCCATCTCTTCTGTCTGGTTGTCCCCATGTGAGTCCAGACTCCAGGCATTTTACAAAGGCCCGCCCCAGCCAAGAGAACAGGCCTGGGACTGGGGGCCATATAAGGCTAACTACCAAGGTGGAAAAACGGGCCAAATTATGGATGCCAGCACTGTGATATCCATGGGATGGCTCTTCAGGGGGCACAGGGTGGAGCAGGATAAACCCAAAGGGCCAACAGTTCCAAAGTGACCCAAAAGTGGGGTTGGATGCAACTTTGGCAGGACATGCCATCAACAAGGAGCAGTGCAGATTGCCAAAGGGTGAGTGTGTGGGTCAGCCAGGCTCAGAGTTGGAAGGAAGTCGGGAGCCAGTTCAGGCCGGGGTCTAGGCCAGGACTGGTGCAGTATCCATTCAGCAGTACAGGCCGTCAACACGCACTCTGCCAGCCTCTGAGGACCATGAGTTCAAGCAGATCTATCCATCCCCAGTGGAGTCATTCATGAAGGAAGAGGGAGCTCTTGCAGGGATTGGGGCAGATAAAGCCTGAAGGGAGGGCTTCCTGGAAGAGGCACTCCACACCTGTTTCTTTAGGGAAGACACCCCTGGTGAGGACAGACCAAAAGAACCAGACATGCTGCACCCACCCCCAGGGGCCGTGTCCTCCACCACTCTGACCCCAGGCCAGGACTCAGCCTCAGGCAGGTCTGGGCTGTAGAAGGCAGGCGCCGCCTCAGGCTTCGGGGTCAGGAGGCCTGGGTTTGAATCCAGATTTATATATGCCGTGACCTTGGATAAGTCACCCTCTTCTCTACACAGTATATGGGCTGGACCAGGTTACCGGAGGGTAAGGACCCCTTTCTCAGCACATAAGTTCCCAGTTTCAGCACCAGCTTTCCAGTTTGACTGTATCCTGCTCATGTAATTCCTTTCCCTCAGCAGCGCCCTCCCAGTCCTCACTTCACGTGCTCCAGGATCACCTTCCCCAAAGAGGTCTGAGCCATTCTCTTCCAGGAAGCCCTCCTAAACCCACCCACCAAAGTCTACCTGCTCTGAGAGTCAGTTCCTTGTCTCCTGGGCTGATGATGCCTCTCCTGGCACCTAGGACCCCTGCCCAAGCACGTGAACTGGAGCCCCTCTATGCCCTGTGACCTCATTTGCTCAGTGGCCCATGAGCCTTGGAATGGTAGGACCTGGGCCTGCTCCTTCCCACACAGCACTGGGACCAAACACATGGACTCAGCAACTCAGCTGGGACCAAACACATGGTCGGGGGTAGAGGGGTCCCATCTACAGTTAGGGTGCCCACAGAACCTGCAAGGAGAATCCAGGGAGGGGAGGCAGGCGGGTGGCAGGGAGGAATTCCTGGGTCCTTTGGAACCTCACACCTCTGAGTCCCTGGCCGTTCTACAGGTATTGTTGGGCATTTGCATGCGCCCAGTACTGCCTGGGGACAGGAGGGAGGTGTGGGCTGTCTGATGGAGCTCACATTTTAAGGAAAGGTGACGACACAGAAGCAAAACAATTGTGAGATGACGTCAGAGGGAAAAGATGAGCTGGGCCAAGGGCACCAGAGTGGGGAGCAGAGGGATCCCACTGCCGAGGGCAACCAAGGAAGGCCTCTGGAGAGATGCTGAGTTCTGGAAAAACACAAGGGAGCCAAACAAGTGTAGGGAGTGGGTGGTGGTGCCCTGCTCAATGAAGGAAACTTCCGGCTGCCCCATCCTGCTCCAAGCTCGAGGTTCTGCACCGCTGTGAGCTGAGCTGAGGTCGGGAGCCCCTGTTCTGTTCTCTGCCCCAGGTTCCTTCAGTTCGCCTGTGTATGTGCGACACACGTCTAGGCTTCCTGTGTGTTGGTACCTCCTACACACACACATGGACTTCTCTGGTGGCTTAGTAGTAAAGAGCGTGCCTGCCAAGCAGGAGATGTGCATTCGATCCCTGGGTCAGGAAGATCTCCTGGAGAAGGAAATGGCAACCCACTCCTGGGAAATCCATGAACAGAGGAGCCTGGCCGGCAAAGTCCACGGGATCACAAGAGTTGAACATGACTTAGTGACTGACCGACCAACCAACACACACACACACACACACACACACACACAGGCTCTCTGACAGCCTTTCCTTGGTGGACACCCTGGGCACCTCCTTACCGCCAGTATCCATCATCACCCACCCCTGGCCCTCTCATCCCTGGCACGTTCTCTGAGGTTCCTGACAGAAGCACTTACTCAAACAGTCCTGCTAATCACTTTTTAATTGTCTGCAAAATAGCATATGGTGGGCCAGGTTCCCCACAGAGCCGAGCCCTGCTGAGTGCCCTCCCATCAGTCCCATCATTCTCTCCTTACCCCAATGTCACATTCCCACTTTCTGGAGCCACCCCTCCTTCCCTTACTTTCTTCCCATCATTCATGGCAGCAGTTGGCTACTTTAGCCGGGGGCTTTCTTTCACCAAGAAACAAAGGTTTCATCACCTCACGATGTCACAGCCAAAATGGTAGCAGGTGGCAGGCCACAGAGTGACATGGTGATTGATCTGTGCCAGGACAGTTTTACCCGCTCCCCAGGACCTCGAGCCAATCAATGTAAGTCATACCTGTGCCTCGGCAAAGGGGCAAAAGAGCCTGCACATTGCTCCCCAGGTCCGCAGTGAGGAGACAAGATCTCCACTTTTAATCTAAAACACAGAAAACTGGTCTGCTGTTCCTTCTAGTTCTGGGGGACTGAGTCCCATCCTGGTCTACAGATGGGTATCGTTATCGTACTTAGAGTGTGTGTGTGATTTAATGAAATTGAGCCCAACTCAGAAAAAAAAAATCAAGTAATTGAACAGAAAATCCAGATTTCTGACCTCTTAAAAATTAGGGAGGTGTGGTAAGACCAAGCCCACATTCCTTGCTGGTGATGCTGGCAGAGGCTGAGTAGTGACCGCCCCTTGAGAAGGGGCCCCCGTTCTGTGATCCACCCCTCCCAAGACACAGGGGACCTCTCACTGCCAACCTGCCTCCTGGGCGTTAGCTGTCTGAGTCGGGGTCAAGGCATCTGCATTCGCCTCTCTGGACTATCACCAGGACATACATCAGTGGGTAAACACATACACGCACACACACATGCACAATCAAGCCAAGGGAGGCTTCACAAAGCACGTCTGCTGTTTCTGGACTTGACTTTGAAATATCTCACATGCTTAGCCGCTGATGTCCAAAGAGCTCACAGGCATCAAGGATCTCTGCCCAGACGCCAGAGATGCCCTGAGCGTCTCTGGTTAGACAGTGAATTCCTTGAGGACCAATTCCTTGGGTCCTCCTGTTAATGAGCTGTATTATATGATTATACAAGCCTGGTTGCATGTTAGAATCCCTTGAGGAACACTGTAAAAAGTCCCAGGACCCAGGTCCTTCCCCAGACCAATTAAATCAGGACCTCTGAGGGCAGCGTCCTAGCCTTGGTAGTTTTTAAAGCTCTCCAGGTGAGTCCAGTGTGAAGGCAGGGTTGAGCCCACCTGGATGAGGTGCTTGAGTCCATCATCTCAGTGAAGACGTCGTGATGTTAGTGAGCGTGTACAGTCCTCCCTCAGTATCCATGAGGGATTTGTTCCAGGATTCCCCAGAGATACCAAACTCCTCGGATGCTCAAGTTCCTTACCGTATAAGATGGCGCAGTGAGGTCAGCGCTCCTATTTGTGGTTCCACATGAGCAGATTCATGTTGACCCGCAGGCTGCAGAACTCCGGAATACAAAGGGCCAACTGTGTGTTCTAGAAGAGAAAAAACTGACCCAGCCTACCCAGCATTCTCCTAGAGGGGAATATTTTGAATGGCGCTTGTCACCAATGTGATTAAGTCCAAAGCCAGGGAGTCCTTCTCCTTTTTCCTTCCTTTTTAGTGATGTTGACCCAGTTGTTTTCCAGAGCCAGGAAGGAAGGACCAGCCGGCTCTGCCGTGATGCTGCACGGTTCGTGACGGATTGATTCCAGCCCTACTTACCACCACCCCCACCCTGTTCTTTGGGGCCCAAGGTATGTGGAGAATTTCTCAGAGAGTGTTGTCATGACCCATCAGAATAACTGAAGAATAGCTAGTGTGGGACAGACTGAAGATGGTTTGGGTTTGAATGGAAGAATTTGAGATAGTGAGACCTGGCTGCAAGAACAGCGTATTTCCTGCTTTCTTACACAAGATGACACGTTTGGCCAATAACAGTGTGCTCCCTCCACTTTCTTGATGGATTTGGGAGTGAATAAGCCAGTGACAAGCCAATTCAGCATGGTGACATTGTCTTCACTTGTTTTTTCTACCCAGTAAATAGGGCTCTTTTGTATGAGGAACCCTGGAGTTGCTGAGTGCCTGCCGTGTGCCAGGCCCTGCTGGTGGTGCTGAGGAAACTACAGTGAAGAAAGTGAATAAAAATCTCCACCTTTATGCAATTTATCATCTAGTAGGAAAGGAACACAAACAAGTAAGCTGGTGATGGTGCCAAACAGGGAATAGACATAGGGAGCAGATGCAGAAGTTGCTATAGCCGTATGTTTGCAGATGTCTATGGAGAAGGAAATGGCAACCCACTCCATTAGTTTTGCCTGGAGAATTCTATGGACAGAGGAGCCTGGTGGCTAAAGTCCATGGGGTCACAAAGAGTTGGACATAACTGAGTGACTAACAGTTTGCAGATGTCTAACAACCAGCTCTCCGGGGAAAAATTTAAAAGCCTGATTTGAAGTCTTTGCTGTTTTCCATAGTATAAATACTCCCACCACAGCCAATTTCAAGCTCCAGTATGATGTCCCTAAATGCAGAGTTGGGAAAAGATGGTCAGTGGCCAACCATTAAATATTTTTTCCGCCATATAGATACCTAAATGTCAGTTACCCACAGGGCAAAGATGCATACTTGAGCGTGCATACTCAGTCATGTGCAACTCTGTGACCCTGTGGACTGTAGCCCACCAGGCTCCTCTGTCCATGGAATTCTCCAGGCAAGAATTCTCCAACCCAGGAGTGGGTTGCCATTTCCTTCTCCAGGGGATCTTTCCAACCCAGGGATCAAATCCATATCTCCTGCGTTGGCAGGCAGATTCTTTACCACGAGCGCCTCTTGGGAAGCAGGGCAAGGTTGATAGTAATATAATTAAAAGTGATAACTTTAGAGTTTTTATTACCTTTGTTTTTAATATAATTTTTTGAATTTCAAGTTTATATGATTGAATTTTTAATAATGTTGTAATCAATAACCAGCTTTCAAAATTCATGAAATTTTAACCATCAGCTGTTGCAGGCTAGTAAGAGCTAGCTCCAGGATGCCACCGGTCTGCTAGGATTGGAATTACCCCAGAGCTATTCTGTGGTGCTGGAGAAGACTCTCGAGAGTCTCGTGGACAGCAAGGAGATCAGTCAGTCCTAAAGGAAATAAACCTTGAAAATTCATGGAAGGACTGATGCTGAAGCTGAAACTCCTGATGCCAAGAGCTGACTCATTAAAAGACCCTGATTCTGGGAAAGATTGAAGGCAGGAGGAGAAGGGGACGACAGAGGATGAGATGGTTGGATGGCATCACCGACTCGATGGACATGAGTTAGAGCAAACTCACGGAGATGGTGAAGGACAGGGGAGTGGTCCATGGGGTCACAATGAGTTGGACATGAATTAGCAACTGAACAACAGTGCTATTCTGATCCACCAGGTGTGACACATCCTGACTGTCCTAAGATTAAAGCCGTCTCTATGCTGAAATGCCCCTTGCAGAATGACAAGGAGAAGCTGCTTTAGAGTAGACAAGACTGAGGAAGCCACGAGTGGATGAAGCCTTCCCAGCACTGACCCAGAGTCTGACCCAGGCACAACCAGAAGTTAATGTATCTGGCCACTCCTGAACAACCACCACCATGCACATAACATTTCCAGAAACTACACAAAATAGAAACACAAGATCTTAAACAAAAATGCAAAGCAAATCCAAGATAAAAGGTTTATCTTGACCAAAGTTGGTTTGTTTCATGAGTTGATTTAAAAATCAAAAATGATGCAATTCATCATATTGACCAAGTGAAAGAGAAAAACCATTATCATCTCAGATGTAAATGTAAAACATTTGCTAAAATGTCACCCTTGTTTATGATTTTAAAAGACTCTGAAAACTAGGAAGAGGGAAACATTCTTAATCTAGTAAAAGAAATCTACAAAACACCTACAGCTAATATCATGTTTAATGATAAATTATTGAATGCTTTCCTCTTAGCCAACAAACTAAGGAAAGATTGCCCACTATTTCTATGCAACATTATATTAGAAATCTAAGCAGTTCCATAAGACATGTATATGAAATTACAAAGTATTGAAAATTGGAAGAGAAGAAATACAACCAACATTTGCAGATGACATCATTGTATACATAAAAACAAATCTATAGAAAACTAGAATTAGTAAGAGAATTTAGAAAGGTCACTGCATTCAAGAACAATGTTTTTAAAATTGTATATCTACATATTAGCAACAGTTAGAAAATTAAATGTTAGCAATGTCATTTATAGTAACAAAAAATAAGAAAATCTAATGAAATAGGTGTAGGACCTCTACACTGGAAACTACAAACAGTGTCAAGAGACACTGAAGAAGAGCCGAATAAATGGAGCAACATACCGTGTTCATTGAAAGATTCAATGTTACTAAGATGTCAGTTCATCCCAAAATGACCTATAAAATCAATGCAGTGACAATAATAATTTTCTGAGTTGTGTTGTGGAAATTGACAAGTTGCTTCAAAATTTACTTGGAAATGCAAAGGACATAAGATTGCTGTAAACAATCAAAAAAAAAAAAAGGAAAAGAATCTCCATGCTGTTCTCCACAGTGGCTGTATCAACTTACATTCCCACCAACAGTGCAAGAAGTTGCCCTTTTCTCCATATCCTCTCCAACATTTATTGTTTGTAGATTTTTAAAATGATAGCCATTCTGACCAGTGTGAGGTGACACCTCATTGTACTTTTGATTTGCATTTCTCAAGTAATAATACTTTGGCCACCGGATGCAAAGAACTGACTCCTTGGAAAAGACCCTGATGCTGGGAAAGATTGAGGGCAGGAGGAGAAGGGGACGACAGAGGATGAGATGGTTGGATGGCATCACCGACTCCTCGATAGACATGAGTTTGCGCAAGCTCCGGGAGCTGGTGATGGACAGGGCAGCCTGGCGTGCTGCTGTCCGTGGTGTCGCAAAGAGTCGGACACAACAGAGTGACGGAATGGAACTGAGCGTCTTTTCCTGTGTTTGTTGGCTATCTGTATATCTTCTTAAAATAGATAGCAAGTGGGAATTTGCAGTGTGACACAAGGAGTTCAACTCAGTGCTCTGTGACAACCTAGAGGGCTGGGATGGGGAGGGAGAGGAGTTTCAGGGGGAAGGGGATGTAGGTATACCTGTGGCTTATTCATATTGATGTGTGGCAGAAACCAACACAATACTTTAAAGCAATTATCCTCCAATTTAAAAAAATCAGAAAAAGGAAGAGTAGGAGGATTTATTTTATCAGATATTGAACCTCACTGTAAATATATAAAAATTAGGATCATTTGATTTGTATAAGGATAAACAAATAGACCAATGAATAGAAAAGAATAGACTTTGCTAATATGGTCAATGGATTGTGTTACTAAAATTCAGTGGGGGCAAAAATGGTCTTTCAAACAAGTGTTGCTGGGTCAATTGCATGTCCTTGTGGAAAAACACACACTTTCCCTCTATCTCACGTCATAGACAAAAAATTCAGTTGAAAGTGATTAGAGACCTAAACATGAAATGTAAAGCAACAACAACAAAAATTCTAGAAGAAAACATAAGATAAAATCTTCATGTCCTTGGGGTAAGCAAGACTTCTTTAGCAGAGTACACAATGCAGTAATCATAAAGAAAAAGTCACACATATAGACCATCATTAAAATTAATAACTTCTTCATTAAAAGACATATTAGAAATTAAAAATGCAAGGACATAGCCTGAGAGAAAATGATTACCATATATATAACTGACCAAGAGAGCATTACTATTCCTTACAGCCCAAACTGGAAACAACCCAAGTGTCCATCAACAGGAAAAGAGATGATCTGTGGAGGCAATATTCATACAATGGAAAAATACATTATGGTTTTTTTGAAGAGGAATGGACCACTACTATATGTAGCATGAATGAATCTCATAACGATGTCAACTAAAAGACAAAAGAATACACAATTCCACCTAGGTGAGTTCAAGAACAGGCAAAAGTGAGCTCTGATTGTAGAAGTCATAAGACTGTTACTTCGGAGGGGGCTTTGTTATTGATCTTGGGGATACACATGAGGGAGCTGGCTGGGGTCCTGGAAAGGTTCCACATCTGTATCCAGGTGATGGTGACATGAATACATATAGTTGTAGAAATTCATCAAGCTATATGGTTAGGATTCCTGTACTTCTTTTATGTATAGCATACCTAAATTCAACAACAAAAAAAGGGGAAGAAGCAGTATCAATAATATTTCTGTTTTCAAAGTTATTTCTTTCCCACTAAAAATACTTTGGATTTAATGCAGTATTTCCCTTGGCAGCAACCAGTAGAGCTATTGCATCTGAGAAGGTGGATGGTTCCACAGTAGGGGAAAAGAAAAAGACAAGAAAGAAAATCGGGTGGAGAGATTTTTGAAGGTTTTGAAGAACAAAGAACCCCATTGTGAAAACATCTCCAGGGATGAAGATGAAGACATCTCTGATGTCTTGGAGGCACTCATGGGAACACAGCATCTGCTGGGTTAGTTCCCATATCAAGTAGCCTCCTGTAAAGCAAGTGTGGATGCCTGTAAGAGTCCGATTGCCCACAGGGGACAAGTTCTAGAATTTCAGATTTCCATCTAAAAATGCACATTCCTTTCCTGGATAACAGTCATGTTACACAACAGCTCCTGGGATTTTCACAGAGAGTCTAATAGAATATTACTGCCCACTAGCTACAGAAAAAGCAAGTGGTTGTTTTTTTTTTTTTGTAAACAGAGAAGATAAGCCTTTTTTTTTTCTTTTCTTAAGAAAAATCTCTTGGCAAGTTGATCAATGTGTGGGCAGTCCTACATTCCTTCCCAGCCCCGCCGCCCCCCCGCCCCCAAGATTTTCTGATGAAGTTGCCAGGACTGGTTCTGAATTACTAGAAATTTGAAACAGAGACTGAAAATAATGCGATTCATGAATGAAACAATATTTCACAAACAAATATTTCCAGATAAAATAGCCTGATGTCAGGGCTGGAGGCACAGAGGGATCTATAGATGAAATGAGATAGGCGATGAGTTGAAAATTTTTGAACCTGGGTAATGGGAACATGAGAGTTTATTATACTGCCCATTCTACTCATTGTTTAAAATTGTCCATAATAATAATAATAATAAATGGATTCTCTGCAAGCGGGTTGATATGGAAGGTTGGACATTTATATCTGAGCACGTGAGTTGATAATTAGTGAGATCCTGATTATTGAAATCAACTTGCCATTTCTAACCAATCTTTAAAAATGAAAATAAAATTCCCTCATTTGATCTCCAGATCACTAATAATTTCCCATTATCAGTGTTATCTTCACTAACTGCACTCTAAACTTGGAGTTTAATAGCTTGAGGTTTTCATTTTTTGATCACTAATGAACATACTTGATTTTTATGTGCTTTTTAAAAAATCTAGTTTCTTTCATTTAAGATAATTGTTTTATGAAGTGTCCATATTTTTATGCGCTGCAGTAGTTCATTCCTTTTTACTGCTGAGTAGTGTACACAACAATTTGTTTATCCATTGGCCATTGATGGACATTTGAGTTGCTTCTAGGTTGGGGTTATTACGAATAAAGCTGCTCTGAATATTCATGTGTGGGCATGAGCTTCCTTTTCTTTTGGGTAAGTATCAAAGAGTAAAATGCTGGATCATATGGCAGGTGTATGTTTAACTTTTAAAGAAATTGCCACATTATTTGTTGTGTCATTTTACCTTCCCAGTATGTGAGAGTTCTACTTCCTTCCGATCCTTGATAGGATTAGCTTTTTTTTTTTTAAATAAGTTTAGGTGTGAGGTGGTATTTCACTGAGTTTTTCATTTCCAGATACTTAGTGGCTGATGCTGTTAAATATCTTTTCATATGTTTGTTTACCATCCATATGTCTTCTTTTTTGGAAATGTCTGTTAAATCTTTTGCTCATTTTTAATTGGCTTCATTTGGTTTTTATTATTAAATTTTGAGAGTTCTTTACATACTGTAGATCTGATATCCTTTATCATACGCAAGTTTTATTTTCTCCCAGTGTGTAGCCTGTCTTTTCATTCTCTTATTAGGGTCCTTTAACAGCAGACATCTTTAACTTCAATGAAATCCAGATCATTCATTTGTTCTGTTATGTACTGTGATTTTGGTGGGGTTTTTTTGGCTACCTTGGGTCTTTGCTGAGGTGCATGGGGCTCTTCCTTGCTCTGCATGGGCTTTCTCTAGTTGTGGCAAGTGGGGGTATCCTCTGTTCACAATGTGTGGGCTCTGGGGCGTGTGCGGGCTAGGTAGCTATGGCTTGCAGGCTCTAGAGCATGGGCTCTGAAGTTGCGGCATACTGGCTTAGTTGCTCCATGGTTCGTGGGATCTTAGTTCCCTGCCCAGAGATTGAACTTGTGTCCCCGACACGTGGACCCGCAACCACTGGGTCATCAGGGAAGTCCCTTTTTAGTGTCTTATTAAAGAAATTTTTGCTTTACCCCAGCTCACAAGATTTTCTCCTTTGTTTTCTTCAAGAAGTTTTGTAGTTTTAGGTTTTGTGTTTAGATTTTGGTTCACCTTGAGTTAATTTTTGTGTATTCTGTAAGATGTTGATCAAAGTTTTCCTGTATAGCGCTTGGTGCTTAGTTGCTCAGGCATGTCTGACCCTTTGCAACCTGTTGGACTGTAGCCTGCCAGGCTCTTCTGTCCATGGGATTTTTCAGGCAAAAATACTGGAGTGGGTTACCATTTCCTGCTCCAGGGGATCTTCCTGACCCAGGGATTGAATCTGCTTCTCCTGTGTCTCCTGCATTGCAGGAGAATTCTTTACCCACTGAGCCACTGGGGAAACCTAAAGGTCCCAGCACCATTTGTTAAAAAGGCTACTCTTCACCTAATTGCCTTTGCATGTTCGTAAAAATTTAGTTGTTTCTATATGTGTGAACTTTTTCTGTTCTACTGATCTACCTATTTTGATGCCAATACTACACTGTCTTGACTACTGCAGCTTTATAATGTCATGAAACCAGTTAGTACTAGTCCTCCAACTTTGTCCTTTATGAAATTTATTTTGACTATCCTAGGTCTTCTGTATTTACACACAAGTTTTAGAATCAGCTTGTCAATTTCTCCCAAAAGGAAAATTTGCTTGGATTTCAATAGGGATTGCATTGAATCTATAGATCAATGTGGGAAGAATGGCTTTCTTAACAACATTGAGCTTTCCAATTCATGAAAAACATATATCTCTCTTTTCAAGTTTTCTTTAATTTCTCTCAAAAGTGATTAGTAGTTTTAGCAGATAAGTCTTGCATAGATTCTGTCAGACTCACCTCTTTTGTTGTTGTTCATTTGCTTAGTCGTGTCCAACTCAGAGATTCACCTCTAAGTATTTAATATGTATTTAATATTTGTTGATGCTGTTAATACATTTTTTAGAAGAGTGGATATATTCATAACAGGTTCACTTTGCTGTAACCTGAAACTAATACACACTGTAAATCAACTGTATTGCAATAAACATTTTTTTAAATATTTCCTACTTGGGTCATTGGTTGTTAGTATATAGCAATACAACTGGTTTGTGTTTGTTTGTGTTCTTGTATCCTGCAACACCGCTGCACTCACTTATTAGTTCCAGTGTCTTTTTTGTAAATTTCATCAGATTTTCTACATGCAGCCAGATATGTGGCCTGCAAATAAGGACAGCGCTACTTCATTATCAGTCTGAATGCCTTTATTTCTTTTCCTTGCCTATTTCATTGGCTAACCCACCAGCACAATGTTGAATAGAGATAGTGAGAGCAGACATTCTGGTTTTGTTCCTGATTTTATGTATTCAGTCTTCCTCTTTAGCTAAGATGTTATCTCTAGGCTTTTCATAAAAGTCCTTTAACAATTTGAAGACGTTTCCATTAGAAGAAACTGCTATTTGCTGTGAGTTTTTATCTGGAGTGGATGTTGGATTTTATCAAGTGTTTTTCTCCATATTTGAGATGATTATATGGGTTTTTTTTTAGTTCATTAATTTCATTGATCAGGTGACACACATTAAACTGACCTTGCTCCTGGGATAAACTCACAAGTGATGTATAACCCCTTTTACACATTATTGGATTTGATTTGCTAACATTTTATTTTAAATTTTTGCCTCAATTTAGTGACATAGTCGGTAGCTTTCTTTCCTTGTAATGTATTTTGTCTGTTTTTGGTGTCAGGGTAATACTGACTTCTTAGAATAAGTTAGAAAGGATTCTCTCATTTTCTAGAAAAATTTGTGTAAAGTTGATATAATTTCTTACTTAAATGTTACATAGAACTCATCAGTGAAGTCATGTATCCCAGGATTTTTCTACTTGGCTAAAAACTTTATACTGCCTAAAAGAAATACTTTTTTTTTTAATGGTAGCTCTTGTCCCATCTGTTCTGTGCTCCTTTTATTCATTTTCTGTCTCCTCTTGAATGACCCGAGTATTGTTTAGGGCTTCCCACATGGCTCAGTGGGTCAAGAATCCGCTACAGTGCGGGAGACACAGGAGATGTGAGTTTGATCCTTGGGTCAAGAAGATCCCCTGGAACAGTGCGTGGCAACCCACTCCATTATTCTTACATGGAGAATCCCATGGGTGGAGGAGCCTGGCGGGCTACAGCCCATGGGATCACAAAGAGTTGGACATGACAGAAGCAACTGAGCACACATGAGTATTATTTATGCTTCATTTTATCTCCTTTGTTGACTTATAAACTATAGCTCTTTGTTTTGTTAATGGTTGCTGCTTTACCTTCTCATGTTGTACCTTCAAGTGATGTTTTACCACTATTCATATTGTATAAGGACCTTACAGCCTATGCTTTCATATCACCCATCATAGCCTTTTGTTTTTGCTGTCATATATTTCACTTGTATGTATAACCCCTACAAGCCACTGTGGGTTGTTGCTGTTGTTATTGTTATTTAAACAGTCAATAATCCTTTCAATGAAATTTAAAGAAGTAGAAAAAACTCTTATATACTTACCCTTTTAGTTACCATTTCCAGTTTTCTTCATAAAGGTACATATCTGCATGTCTGAATTAGGATTGCAGATTTTCATACTGACCATCAGTAGCAATACCTCTTCTATCTTCCTTCTTTCCATTGTTCATTACTTTGGAAACTTTGACCTCTTGAGGCTTCTTTCATCTGTGGTGTGCCATATCTCTCTCTGATTGTTATAAGATCATCATCTTCCAACTATGCTTTGGAATGTTCCAGAAAGACAGCCCATTCTCCCCTCCGTATGAAGAAAACTGTCCCATGAGCCTGCTGGTGAAATAAATAAGTGGAGTTTAATAATTTGGTGCAAATGAATTGAAATCCAAACAGAAGTTCAAGGGAATCATGAATGCCAAGGAAACTTCTCTTTCTTGAAGATAGACCGTTCTGTGATTTCCGCAGGTCAGAGAGAAGTCAGAAGCCTAAAGAAACTTGCAGGGATATTTGCAACCTAGTTCCTGACAAAATGGAAAGATGAATACAGGATCCTTCCCCTTCATTGCTTCGCTCATAGTAGACACTCAGTAAATACTCACTCACTTCTTTAATTAGACAGAGGAACAAAAAATTATTATTGGCCCTCATACACTTGAGTTTATGTGTTCTTCCTTCCAGATTTCAGTTCTTTAAACCTTATTAGGGGACTTTCCTGGTGGTCTAGTTGTTAAGAATCCACCTGCCAATACAGGAGACAGGTTTGATCTCTGGTCCAGGAAGATCCCACATGCCTCAGAGCAACCACACTGCAGGCCACAACCACTGAGCTTGCGTGCTCTAGAGCCCACGCTCCACAACAAGAGAAACCACTGAAATGAGAAGCCCACAAACCGCAACAAGAAAGTAGCCCCTGCTTGCCGCAAGTAGAGAAAGCCGGCAAGATGCAACAAAGACAAGAGCAGCCAAAAATAAAAATAAATAATTTTTTTAAATAATAATTTTTTAAAAATCTCATTGGCTGTTGAGAGATTGTAGACTTTGATCATAAATGAGAGATGTAATGGACAGCAAACAATTTTCTGTCTGTTTAGCTTCCCAGGTGGTGCTAGTGGTAGAGAACCCACTTGCAATGCAGGAGACGGAGGAGATGAGGGTCAGCAAGCCCTGGAGGAGGGCATGGCAGCCCACTCCCGTGTTCGTGCCTGGAGAATCCCATGGACCGAGGAGCCTGGCGGGCTACAGTCCATGGGGTCACAAAGAGTCAGACATGACTGAAATGACTTAACACACACGCAACCCTTTGGAACTGAGTTTGGGGACCCCCTACGAGGAGGGTTAGGCAGGTTGGGCTAGGGGATTTTCCTTTCCCAGCTTCTTTTGAAGCCAGAGACCATCCTAAACCCCACTCTGTTGGTCAGACACCCCGGGCCATCCTGTAGTTCTGAAGTTCATGATGTGAAGAAACAGGTCCTCAGGGGATCAACTCAGCAAGGGTGGCAGTAGTGGGTGGGGAGGTGGGGGAGCTCAGCCCGCAGCACATAGGGCCCCACAGTTCTGCTTCTCACAGGGATCCAGGCATTATTCCTGCCCTGAAGCTGCCTTGACTTGTTTTCTGACTCACCTGGAAATCCTGTGAGTTATATAAATATATGTTTATTTATTTGACTATGTCGGATCTTAGTTACGGCACTCAGGATTAACTTTAGTTGCAGGATGCAAACTCTTAGTTGCAGCATGTGGGATCTATTTCCTTGACCAGGAATTAAACCCAGACCCCCTGTCTTGGGAGCTCAGAGTCTCAGCCACTGGACCACCTGCCAAGTCCCTTCTGTGAGCTATTTAATGTTCTCTAAACTTTGCTACATGGACAGCAGCACAGGTATCACCTGAGAAATTATCAAAAATGCAGACTCTCAGGCCCCACCGCAGACCTAACAAGATTCCCACTGGCCTGAATTTGCATTAAAGTTATGAAACTAACAAATCTCTCAACTCCTCCATTAAAGGTTTCCATGATTTGTGATTAAGAATCTGCTGATGGGGGTGCTCATTATTAGTGCCCTCCCCGCCCCGTGTCTTCATCCATATATTGAGAAGATTGGTCTAGATGATTCCTAAGGCTCTTTCCATCATGACCTTCTGGATTCCTTGAATTTTAAAAGCCTCTCCCTAAGGGGCTCACTCACTTTCAGCCCTGCCAATCCCTTTTCTACCTAAATCTCAATCTTGTTGCTTCCCAATAAGTACAGCTATTTATCTTGATATGTGTACAGTGGAGCAGGCATCCTTGCACCAGGCACCACAGTTGTGGTTCAGTCTTGTTTTTCCTGTTTGCTCTCAAAGTGCTTCATTTGGATCTAAGGCGACAAGTTCTTAGAATTGACACAAAAAGCATGATCCATAAAAGGAAAAAATGATAACTTGGATTTCCATAAAATTTAAAACCTTTGGAAGACTCTGTAGGGAAGATAAAAAGACAAGCTATAGGATGAGAGAAATATTTGCAAACTACATATTCAACAAGACTAGTAGTATTTATAATAGATTATATAAAGAACCCTCAAAGCTCAACAGTTAAAAGAAAAAAATATATAATTCAGTTAGAGAATGGGCAAAAGACATGAACAAACATTTCATTCATATACAAATGGCAAATAAGCATACGAAAAGGTGTTCAACATCACTAGCCACTAGGGAAGTACAAATGAAAATCAAAATAAAATATCACTGCACACCTATCAGAATGGGTAAAATAAAAATTAGGGGCAACACCACTGGTGAGGGTGTGGAGAAAAGGGAACCCTTGGGCACTGTTGCTTGCATGCTAAGTCGCTTCAGTAGAGTCCAACTCTTTGCAACACTATGGACTGTAGCCCGCCAGGCTCCTCTGTCCATGGGATTCTCCAGGCCAGAATACTGGAGTGGATTGCCATTTCCTTCTCCAGGGAATCTTCCCAGCCCAGAGATCAAACCTGTGTCTCTTAAATCTCCTGCGTTGGCAAGCAGGTTCTTTACCACTAGCAGCACCGCGTGCAGTTAGTAGAATGTAAATTGCTATAGCCATCGTGGAATACAGTGTGAAGGTTCCTCAAAAAATTAAAATCTGGAAACAATCCAGATGTCCTTCAACAAATGAGGGGTTAAACAATCCGTGTCACATCCACACCATGGAATACTACTCAGCCATAAAAAGGGATAACTATTGATCCATGTGACAACCTGGATGAATCTCCAGAGAATGTTGCTGAGTGAAAAAACCTATTCCAAAGGTAACACACTGTTTGATTTCACTTGTATAGCACTCTTGAGAGGACAAAATTATAGAAATAGAGAACAGATGAATGGTTTCTAGGATTAAAGAGACAGGTGGTGGAAGGGAATTAGTAGAGCTAAAAGTCACAGCCGCACAGGTCCTGGGAATGGTATTCGGTATCTTCTCTATAGCAATGTCAGTCTCCTGTTTGTGACCTTGTATTATCATTCTACAAAATATTACCACTGGGGGGAACTGGGTAAAGGGTACTCAGGACCCCTCTGTATTATTTCTTACAACTGCATGTGAATCTATAATTATCTCAAAATAAAGTGTTTCTTCAAAGTGTCCAATTTAAAGAGTAATATATGATCATAATACTTACAGGGAACCACAGTGACCCGACCTTTGTTTATGTCTCCAACTCCTGTCCTGAACCTTCCAACCTGCCCTTCCTGCTACACAGAAATGCTTGTGCTCCCTGCCCTCCCCAGCTGACTCTACTGTTTCACACTTCATCCCTGCAGCTGAGGCCCCACTTGCTTCTGGAAGTTTCCTCCATACCCCCCATGCTTCTGGTGGAATCATGGATGCATTTCAGACCCTGATTTCTTAAAGACACCTCCTCCATCACCCAAGGCTTAGAATTATTATCTTAGGGCTGGCCTGAGGCATGTGTGTGTAAATAAATGTGGGGGTTCCTTCGATAGTTTAACAATATCTGTTTCATGTGTTTTAGGTGGATGCACTCTGGATGTTCGGGGTTTTTTTTTTTTTAAGAATTTTTAAAAGATATTTTATTTGGCTATCTCTTTATTGGGCTGTGCCAGCCAGGTCTTAGTTGTGGCATGCAGGGTGTTTTAGTTGCAGTATGTGGGATCTAGTTCCCTGACCAGGGATGGAACCCAGGTGTCCTGCACTGGGAGCGTGGAGTCTTGGTCACTGGACCAGCAAGGAAGTCCCCACTCTGGGTGTTTTTAATTTTCCTTCCAGTTTGCCATGTGCCTCCATCTAAGTGAGATCACAGTGCATTCTGTCAGCTGTGGACATCTGAGTTACTGGTACCATGTTTTCAACATATTCACTGAGATCTTCATGGTAGATATAGATAGATAGCTCAGTGGCTTGCCACCCCACACACACACTGGCCTGCCCTTCCCAATGGCTTTGCCAGCTCTGGTGTTTGGGGGAAGGTCAGGAGACAACTTCCATCAGGCACAGTTGCCCCAAACTTTGAAATCCCCAAGTGCCACACCTGCTTGTGTCAGATGTGACTTCCTCCTGGCCTTTCTTGAACCTGTCTTCACTTGTGCTCTCTCTCAAAGCAACAGGCTGCCTTTGGGGAACAGGATGTCCTACTCAGTTTTAAAGTTCTCATGAGCATCTAGACTTTGTCATAAGATCCAAGTCCAGGGACTTCCCTGGTAGTCCAGTGGTTAAGAATCCACCATCCAGTATGGGGGATGAAGGTTCGATCCCTGGTCAGGGAACTAAGATCCCACATGCTGAAGACGCAACTAAGCCCATGCATCACAGCAAAAGAGCCCATATGCCCAATGAAGACCCAATGCAGCCAAAAATAAATATTAAAAAATCCAAGTCCTATTCTTCTTCTTCTCCATGACTTGACACACTTTGTTAGTCTTTAAAGATGAAGAGGCAGTTTGGGGGAGTCTCTGTCATTTAAAAATCACTCTCTGCTCTGTGTTCCAGCCTCTTGATGCTATTCACTTGCTGCAAAAAAGACTTTCCATTGTGTCCCTGCTGGACACACAGGATTTTAGTACAAGGGCTCACCCTTCAGGCTTCCCCTCCTTATTGATTTCAAAACTTTATTCACTCCAACCACTGAAATTTACATCTGTTCCACAACACTCAAGGGCAACAAAGCCTCCATGACAGCCCTTGATAGCATGGATCTGAAGATTCAACTGAGAATAGCAAACATTCAGGAAAAAATACATTCCAGAAAGTTTCTAAAGCAATACTTGGACTTGTCACATGCTAGCAACTATTTACATTCTATTTATAAGTATTTTCATAGCTTTTATATTGAACTTGAAACTATTTACATAGCATTTATGTTGTATTAGATAGTATAAGTAATCTAGAGATGAGTTATGTACACGGAAGAATGTGCAGTAGGTTATATGCAAATATTACACCGTTTTATCAATATATAAAGGACTTGAGCATCCCCAGATATTGGTATCTGTAGAGGGCCCTGGAAAAAATCACCTCTGCCACCCACTGCCTCAACTCGGACACTGAGAGACAACTGTACTTTCTTTTCTTTTAACTTAAGTTTAATCTGGCTTTCAGCCCCCACTTAGTAGGACAGTGAGATGCCCAACATAACTCATGTTTGGGGATACCCTCCCTTTTCCAGGGTCATGCAAGAAGCCAAGGGGATTTACACAGTCCTAAAAACTTGAGGAAACATCTCTGGTCTTCAGGTCATCACAGCCACCACTGAGATTCTCATGGTCTACGTTATCCGTTTAAAATGGGTGAGGTCAGCTCCTCCTGCCTGGCTTGGGCACAGCATTTGCTCACTGCTGCTCCCCAGAGTCACATATACTAAGGCCCCCTCCCTGACATCTGTGTGCCTTCCCTCGGGGCTGCTGACCTGAAAGTGAGGTGTCATCCTCACCTTGCATGCACTCACCACCACTGGCTTCCCCCCATCTCCTGAAGTCACCCACACCCAGACTCCAGCCTTTCCTCATGGACAGCCAAGCTTAACCTCCTCCACGTGGCTCTGTCCATCTGGTTCTGGGTCACTGGAGGTGTTCTGCTCCTCACCCTAGCACTCACCTTTCTGGGGAGGCCAAGAGCATCTTCTTACAAAGCCCCTGAGACTCTGCTCAAGGGCTTCTCAAGGTGCAGGCGAGTGTGGGGTGCAGGACAGTGTGGGGTGCAGGAGAGTGTGGGGTCCAGGGTGCAGGCCAGAAGTGCCCAGATGCTAAGGCCCTGGGAGCAACTTCAACCAATGACAAATATCCCTTGGTGGATAAAAGCCCACCAGCCCCTGGCGAAACAGTGCTGTATCTCCCACCATCTCCCAGGTGTCTGGGGGCGGGAGTAAGTGATTTCCCTCCAGCTCCTGCTTCACTCCCCAACCTGTGACTCTGGGGATTGCCTTCCAGACTGTCCCAAATCCTTATTCTTGGGACCTGCTTCTGGGGACCCCGACTGAAGACTCCTGGAAGTTTCTGTTCTGGGGTCTGAAACCCCAAAATATTGACATCTCCAGAGGTAAGAAGCCCTGGCCCTGTCTGCCGTTATCTGTTCAGAGAAGCAAGATAAGGGAGAAAAATGACCTTCTCCTTCAGAGGGTCTCCTGCTGCAGAAAGGATACGAGAAATGAACAACCAATCCATTTTCCTGCCGTAGAACACTCACTCACTGAACGTCCAGCCTGACCCCCCGCCACCACGGGGGGATAAAGAAGAAAAGTGAGACAATGTGGATAAGTCAGACCTCAGAAGAGTATTAACATGTGTGGGACGGGAATGGATACTCGGGGAGCACTTCATGTGCTATGTGTCATATACTCACCACCCCTGGTATTTATTGTGACTCACAGGAATGCCATGATGTGCTCAAGCTGAAGGACCCCCTGTCCCAATGCCTTGGGAGGATCAGGCATTGGCCAGCAGAGCCTACTGTGCCAATACAGGGTCTCTGGGCTGCTAGGAGGGGAGATTGACCACAGCGGGACTTAATTTGACAGGACCAAAGCTGGCTTCTCTGCCTTGGCTGAGTTTGTTTGTTTTTTTAATATTCATTTATTTATTTTTATTTGGCTGCACTGGATCTTAGTTGCTACAGGCCAGATCTTTGATCTTCCTTGTGGCATGCGGAATCTTTAGTTGCGGCATGTGAACTCTTAGTTGCAGCTTGTGGGATCTAGTTCCCTGATTGGGGATCAAACTTGGGCCCCCTGCACTGGAAGCGCAGAGTCTTAGCCACTAGACCACCACTGAAGTCCATTGGCTGAGCTTTATAAAACCATATACTCTAGCCCCACTTAGCCTTTCTAAGGAAGGTGTGGTTCAGAGAAGATAAAAATGACCACTCACAGGACGAGTCAATAACAGTGCAGGGAACATCTGATTCCCTGCCCACCTGAGTGACCTGGGAGTTATAGGGGTCACACACAGCAGAATTGGTAGATACCACTCTGTAATCTCTGGTGGCTCAGAAGATAAAGAATCCACCTGCAATGTGGGAGACCTGGGTTCCATCCCTGAGTTGGGAAGGTCCCCTGGAGGATGAAATGGCAACCCACTCCAGTATTCTTGCCTGGAGAATTCCATGGACAGAGGAGCCTGGTGGGCTACAGTCCATGGCGGGTCGCAAAGAGTCAGACATGACTGAATGACTTTCACTTTCATTCTGTAATCAGGTCAGCAAGGGTCAAAGTCACTGAGTTTGGGGACTCAGAGTCTTCTCAGTACCACTATTGGTGGCTGTCCCTTATCCTGGACTCCCCTCCTGTTTCTTGTATAAGAGAGCCTGGCAGGGCTGGCAGTCTCTGCTGAGACAAAGTGTAGGCTGTGTTTGGTTGAGCAACTTCTCAAACACACAGTCTGTGTGGAGTGTGCCTTCCCTGGCTTTCCCCTTCTAAGGACCAAGAGCTTGCAAATACTGCAATGTGAACCATGCATTAAAATTTTATACACCAATATATATTTTACTGAACTTTTTAATAACCCAGGGAGAAATGGTTTTAAATAATTCAATATGGTGTTGGCCCCCAGCTGAACTATGCTACAAGTAACCATGTATAAAATATGACACTCATATTGCATACCTTAATAGAATAAATGTTTATCTTGATAATAAGCCATTTGAATTCGAGTAATGTGGGAGTTATGGTTGCCATGGCAGGGGCTTGTTAAGGTTTTACACGAGACCTCAATGGCAACGGCAACATAAATGCATGCGTTCACCTTTTGCTGTTTATAAATGAACCGAGTGGACAGTGAATGGCTTATTCATCAATAAAAGTTTTAAATACCATTTATGAAGCAATTGAATGACTGAAGAAGTGTGTCGCCAGTGATGTATGTTCTTTCTTGGAGCCAGCTTCAGGATTTTACAGAAAGTGCAGTGTGAGGATGGAGGGTCCCCTCCCCACCCAACAGGAAGGCCATTGTCAGAAGAAGGTGACTCGGCACATAGTAGGTGCTCAGGAAATTCTCATCAGATGACTCTTTAAACAACTGCCTTAAGAAGAGGAATTTAAGAATCTGAGTGGTTTCCAAACCTGGCGACGTATCAGAACCACCTGGACTTTGCATTAGAAATACAGATTTCTAAGCCCCACCCAGACACCGAGTCAGACTCTCCAGATCTGCAGCCCAGAAATCCCATCCCAAGACCACGGTAAATTTGCCTTTCATTACATTTCTGTAAGATTTTTAGGCAGAAGATCTTAGAGTTGGAAGAAACCCTGGAGATGACCTAATCCAACCCTTAAAATCACAGAGCAAGTTTGTGGGAAAGCTGGGACCCAAATCCAGTCTTCTGGCTCCTATGCCAAAGTTCTGAAATTCTTTCCAGTCAGACTGGGCCTCCTAACTGGGGCATGTGTCCACGGGTTGAATTAGTTAGAGCTCTGTGGGTTACAAGTGAAAGAAACCTAATGCAAGCCAGTTTAACCCCCAGATTATACAGCTTCAGGTATAGCTAGATCCAGGGACTTACACGGCCCATTGGGACTTTTCCTCTTTCTGTTTGAATTCTGCTGTGCTTTGGATTGATTCATTCCCTAGTTTTTCTCTACTAGGCCCCAAGGTTTCCAGGCTGTCTCCCAGCAGTTTAGCCATTCTAGCATGAATAGGCCTTCTCATCCTAAGACAGGAGATAGATGAGTCTCATGTTGAACAATTTCAGAATTATTATGGACAGAAACTCCATAATAGCAGAAACACCATAAAAGCAGGATGATGGAGACTGGGTCCTGCTCAGATGAGATAAAAGACCACATATTCCTCATTCTCAAAGTCAAGGAGACTTCCTCATTACACATGCACAGAAAGGCTTCTTAGGGGTCAAAAAGGGAGCGGGCATCACCTCACAGTAAGTCAACTACCCCTAAGCCTCTTTGCTAGAATTCATCTTGGCTAAGAAATACACACACACACACACACACACGTGGTGGGAGGATCTTGAGATAAACCAAACACAGACTCAGAACCAGGCAAATCAAAATGACTGGCCAAAGGGGATCTGGAAGAAATGCCCCATTAAAGTGATTCAAGCTACCATGAGAATCGCACCCTCAGTCTGAGGGTGTCTAATCCCATGTACTGTATTTTTTCCTCCTAATAAACACATTACTTGTTTCTCTACTTTCTGTCTTTGTCAGAATTCTCTTCTGCAAACCCAAGAAGCCAGGGCCTTGTCACTGACCACTGGTCTAGTGGCTAGGCTTCAGTGTTCTCACTGCAACAACCCAACCTCAGTCTCTGGCCTGGTAGTAACATCATGCTTTACGCTGCTGCAGGCCGAGGCCACTAGACATCCACCCCAGTAGTGGAAGCAGAAGTCCTAAAACTGATGCAGATTGGCTCAGCATGGGTCATGTGTTCACTCCTGAGTAACCACTAGGCTCAGAGGAAGGACATTTGATTTAGGAGGTCTCGCCCCCAGGACAGAGGGCAGAGTCTGACTATGGACAGAGAATGGGGGAGGATGGTTCTCTCGGAGAGAAACTGAGTCATCAGCACCAGAAAGGGAGGGAGACAGAAAAATAGCAGAATGGTTGTCTCCACACGGAGACTGCGCTGGCAGGATGTGGAGTCATAGGGAAATTCAGGCCTCTCTGTGCAGCTTCTGTTTTACTCACGGAAAGAAGTTTAACACACAATGTTAGGTTACAACAAGCCCAGAAGTAGAGTGCAAAATTCTCATGAATTTTTAAGGCGTAACAGGTAATTTCAAAGAGCCCTGGAGCTGGTAGCAGGCAGTACAGGCTCACCCCAGACTCCCGGGAGCCCCAGGCAGGGCTCAGTGGATCCGCTCACTGGTGGAGTCTGGGTGGGGCGGGGGAGGCGGAACTACAGGGTTTGGTCCTGATATGTGACTTTGAATTATTCATTATTTGTTCTCATGATAAATCTAGTATCTCTGATTGCTATGGCCAAAACTTCCAACACTATGTTGAATAGTAGTGGTGAGAGTGGGCACCCTTGTCTTGTTCCTGATTTCAGGGGAAATGCTTTCAATTTTTCACCATTGAGGGTGATGCTTGCTGTGGGTTTGTCATATATAGCTTTTATTATGTTGAGGTATGTTCCTTCTATTCCTGCTTTCTGGAGAGTTTTAATCATAAATGAGTGTTGAATTTTGTCAAAGGCTTTCTCTGCATCTATTGAGATAATCATATGGTTTTTATCTTTCAATTTGTTAATGTGGTGTATTACATTGATTGATTTGTGGATATTAAAGAATCCTTGCATTCCTGGGATAAAGCCCACTTGGTCATGGTGTATGATTTTGCAAAACAGAAAAAGAGACACAGAAGTACAGAACAGACTTTTGAACTCTGTGGGAGAAGGTGAGGGTGGGATGCTTCAAAAGAACAGCATGTGTATTATCTATGGTGAAACAGATCACCAGCCCAGGTGGGATGCATGAGACAAGTGCTCGGGCCTGGTGCACTGGGAAGACCCAGAGGAATCGGGTGGAGAGGGAGGTGGGAGGGGGGATCGGGATGGGGAATACGTGTAAATCTATGGCTGATTCATATCAATGTATGACAAAACCCACTGAAATGTTGTGAAGTAATTAGCCTCCAACTAATAAAAAAAAAAAATCTAGTATCTCCCCATCCTGGTTATAACGACTCCATGGCGGTGCCTGTTCCTTCTCTCCCCTTGGCTGTGAGGAACAGATCTCCCTTTGGGTAAAAGAATTTCACAGGGACTTCCCTGGTTGTCCAGTGGTCAAGAATCTGCCTCCCAATGCAGGGGACACAAGTTCAACCCCTGGTTAGGGAACTAAGATCCTACATGCGTGGGGCAACGAAGACCCAACACAGCCAAATAAATAAATAATTAAAAAAGCAACATTTAGAAACCACTCCCACCTCTAGCTTCAGATACTTTGCCTAGACTGAGTCCCACAAGGGCAGAAATGGGGTGCCCCAAGCCTGAGCTGAGGAGAACTAGAGGTTGAAGGTGTAGCCCTGGCCCCACCAAGCAGGATGTGCAGTGCAGCTGTGCAATGAGGCTCCTGGCTTCCCTTGCTCTTATTTTGGCATCTGAGCTGGTGAACATGGATGTGAGGCCATCTACTCAAGCCACAAAGTGCCAGACCCTGTTCTTGGACACTGAGCTATTAAAGATGAATACAACAGTACCTTTGTTCTCAAGCTGACCCCTTCTAAACTCCCACTAGTCTGAGAGCTGTTTTGTTTCATTTTGTCAGAAAGCTGTGCAGGTTCTTAAGTGTCAGGCTCTCCATGTACAGTTGTGCAGGTTGAGCACTGCACCAAGGCCCCAACTGAAAGGCAGTGGGACTGAAGTCCAGTCAATACTCCTCTTGCTTATTTATGAATCCTGACCCAAGCAGTGTTTGCTTGGAGGAAAAGGCACAAAACCACCCCATGGGCTAGTGGCAGCCCTCAGGGGACCATGTTCCCAAGACCTGAGTCAGAGCTGAGGAGGAAGCTGGACAGCAGAACCATGGGGAGCCTTGAGATGCTAGCCCAAAAAACAGGATCTCCAAACCCAGCAGCAGGGAGAGGAGAGAGCAATTTTGTGTCGGCTAAAAAGGCAGAAGCCTTAGTCAGAAGCCAGAAAGAGCCTGGAAACCAAGACACATGAAGTCAAAGGAGGTGGGTGGGAGGGCAGGGCATGCGGCAATCTACCCAGGAGGGGCAGGGAAACTGCCCGCTGGCTCTCTGCCTGATCCTGGGCCCTCTCCTGCACTGCTCAGTCCTCCAAGGGCTGCCTTGCCAGCCCCTCCTGCCCTCTGGCTGCTGGGCAGTGCTCTGTGCAAACTCCAGCCCTGGCCGCATGCCCTTCCCTTCATCTCCACCAGCCCCACTGTTTCAGAACTCAATCCAGGGGGCATCTGGCCGAGGGCAGCGTTTTTAGCTCAGAGCAGATAGGACATCGCTCCCCTGGTCCCCATAGTCCCCCGTGCTTCCTATAGCAACAGACAGGCAGTGTTGTTGTAAATTGTAAACGGACTGATCTGTCAGTCCCCTCCCCACCACCCAGCAGGGAAGAGAGGCCCAGTTTCTTTGAGAAGAGTCTGAATGGCAAGATTTCTCAGCAAAGCTGTCTGTCAATAAATTTTAGATTTCAGAAACTGCCATGGAATGCAGAATTGTCACAGTCCCCACCTCAAACATTTTAATCACACAAAACCCTCCATTTACTGCTTTGGAGTTTTTAGCACATGCACCATCAAGAAGCACAGAGGAACTTGTAAGGAAAGATGCCAGCCATCCTCCCGGGCTCCTAATGGGGTCACTCTGAATTCTTCCAGCTGCTCTGCTGGTGGTTCACTCTATATCTTAAGACAGTATGACTTTAACATGCTTTCTAGAATGATCAATTTTAGGTATGGTCTATTAATCAGCTTCCTGATTAATCTGAGTTCAGATATTCATATGCATTCCTTGCTTGGATGACTATAAAAGTATAAATACTACCTTTATATTTCTACTTCTAAACCCATCATCCTTCTCCACTGCCTTTTGACTTTCCCTTGGTGAGATGAAAAATATTATTAATTTCCCTCTCTATTCCTTCCTCCCAGCCCTGCTAAGCTTTACTTTATTTTTTCAAGATTGATGTTCTGTTCCACAACTATAAATAACATTTCTGCTCTTTGTTTACAGGCCAAGTTTAAAAATTGAAAATGGAGGAGCAGTTTTTGCATGACTATGGTTAGGCCAATATTGATGGTGGTTCGGCCAGTCACTGTAACAACATACTATGAGCACATTGTCTTTCCTGTAAGCCTTTTGTTTGTCCTGGAATTTCTGCTTGCCTTTCTTTTCTTTGTACTATTGTCTATTTCATCGCCTCACTTTTATTTAAAAACTTTCATTTATAACAGATACTCTAATGAGCAGAGAATTATGCTGAAAAGATTTAATCACTAACCAACCCAATTTAATTCAGTATATGGGGATAATTCATAGCAGATAGTGACCAGAATGGACAAAGCGCTTGCCCCCAAAGCCAGGGGCAGATGGTAGAAGCCCCTCTGTTGTGCCAGGTATTAACTCCTGGAGTCTGGATCTGCATCATGGTAAGGTCCAGCTGCCAGGAAGAGGCTAGGCTGGGAAAGAGGGTGTCTCACATTAGCTGCTATTCAACAACCAATTCAGAAGTACTTAAACTGGCATATCCTGGCTAAACATCAGGCCTTCCAACGAGTCATTTTCCCCTAAGTCCTCCAGCATCAGCTCCATCTGCACTGGCTACCTTTTGGGCTTGCTGCCCAGCAGACATTCTGACATCCCCTGCCCAGCTGTGCTACAGGGAATCCCCTGTGACCCAAATCCCACGTCTCCTTTCTTGGTTGACCCCCATATTTTGCTAAATATAAAGCCCAGTGTTGTCATACAATACTCAGTTCAGGGGATGATATTAAACATATTTAACCACCAACTAATTCAGAAATTTTGGTTACTCAGTATCTTGTTACAAAGTCACACAAAGATTTTGCTGCTTGAAAATCTCACTTATATAAATTGACATCAGTGACAAACCACAGTTGAAGAATTACTGTATTTTCAATAGCTTGAAAGCCAGCAAACAAGAGAGGGGTTCTCAGGACTTCCCTGGGAAGTCCAGGGGTTAAGTCACCCCACTTCCACTGCAGGGGGCGCAGGTTTGATCCCTGATCAGGGAACTAACCAGGGATCTGCATGCTGTGTGGCATAGCCAAAAAAAAAAAAGAGAGAGAGAGAGAAAGGGTTCTCAGCAGTCTATCCATAGGTGAAGACTCTCATCCTTCTCTCAGGATGCCTCACCTACTAGGAGTGAGGCAGGACTATCCGTCAGCAATACCATTTTCAATCTGGATATCAAATACCAGGAGATGATTAACTATGTTCTTGCTATTGAACTAAAAACTAAAGTGCAAACAGAAGTTCTAAAGTGGTCTTTCTGCATTCCAGTGGATTGTCTTAGACCATCCCTGAATGCCCAGCTCCTATTTTAGGCACCAATGCTTTATTAACAAGCATTTACTGAATGTCTTACATGGTCCAATTTCCCATCCTCCAGGAACTCGCTATTTAGAAGAGAATATAGGCCAGCGAACAAACCATTATAACATAGCGATCAGTGAGGTGACAAAGGGAACACAAATGACTGTGGGAGCACTACAGAGGAACTTCACCCAAAAAACAAAAGCATAAACAGTTGTTTAGATGGATGTACAGATAAGTGGTTGGATGGGTAGATGGATGAATGGATGAACTGATAGACAGGTAGGTTGATAGTAGGCAAATAGGTGGATGGATGGAGGAGTGAGTAGATGAATGGGTTAATTGGTAGGTGGGTCTATGAATGCCAGCATGGGTGAGGTGACATCACAGAGTTGAGTGGGGGTGAAAATGCAGTCCTGCTTCTTCTCGAGTGTGAATACCTGAAAGTCAAGGCAGCACCTTCAACCTAGTCAGCTCTGTATTCCAGGGCCTAGCACAGGCCTGATACATGATAAGTATTCAAGAAACGTTTGGCAAGTACGTGACTCCATGAGAATTAACGAACACCAGCCAGTTCAAAGAGTTCAGCTAAATCTCATCCCCTTTTTGGCCTCAGTTTCTTGTGTAAATCAGATATGAAGAGACCTGCCACAGGAATTTCTATTGTTATTGGTGCTAGAGAAGGGAGAATAGGATTGGGGACCTGTTTTAGATTCACCATGTGACAGACCTCAGGCCACCAGCATCTTTTACATCACCCACTTTAATCCCCCACATCTTTGCCCTCTCTGAAGCATTTCACACATATTATCTTATTCGACACTGAGACAAGTGTTATTATAATTATGCCTCTTGAACAGATGAGGTGACTGAGGCTTCAAGAGGGTAAGAAACTTTGAAGTTGGATCCACTGGTGTTGAAATCCTGGCTCTACTATGTAAACTTAGGCAAGTCACTTCACCTCTTGGAACCCCTCAACAATGTAAAGATGAAATGGGATAAAGCATTTAAAGTGTTCAGTCTACACGAGATAATTAAAAGTCGTTTTCTTTGTTGGCCAAGCCAGGAAGGTGCAGAAATGAGATTCTGCTCTTTTTACCAACCATGCGGATAACCTGAAGTCAACAAGAAAGATTAAAGTTCTGCTTAGACTTTGGTGCCAACAAAGGTCCGTCTAGTCAAGGCCATGGTTTTTCCAGTGGTCATGTATGGATGTGAGTTGGACTCTGAAGAAAGCTGAGCGCTGAAGAATTGATGCTTTTGAATTGTGGTGTTGGAGAAGACTCTTGAGAGTCCCTTGGACTGCAAGGCGATCCAACCAGTCCATCCTAAAGGAGATCAGTCCTGGGTGTTCATTGGAAGGACTGGTGCTGAAGCTGAAACTCCAATACTTTGGCCACCTCATGTAAAGAGTTGACTCATTGGAAAAGACCCTGATGCTGGGAGCGATTGGGGGCAAGAGGAGAAGGGGACGACAAAGGATGAGATGGCTGGATGGCATTACCGACTTGATAGATGTGAGTTTGGGTAAACTGCGGGAGATGGTGATGGACAGGGAGGCCTGGCGTGCTGCGATTCATGGGGTCGCAAAGAGTCGGACACGACTGAGCGACTGAACTGATGGTGCTTCAATTATACGTGAGGAAGATTTCAGTAACACATTTCGAAACTTGTAATGTTTAGAATAACTAAAATAATCAATGAGCTTCTGTGCCTACCCCAGCCCTAAGGTAATGGGTTCACCAGTCATTTGAAAACAAGTTTCTCAAATCTAGTGGCTAAGCCACCTCTTAGGCGACCCTTTTGTGCTATTTCTTTCCGCCGCTTGCCCCCTGGTGGTGAATGTAGGCACAACAGGTTCAGTATGTCACCAGCGTTCCATTTAAGCCTGTCCCCGACTCGCGGCTGCTGCCAGACGCCGCCTAGCGGCTATTGTTAACACTGCAGCTCACTTCCGGATTTGGTCCCTCACTGGCTGCGGGACCTTGGGCATATGGTTTAACTTTCCCGAACGTTTCCACATCAACAGAATGGATACTACACCTACCTCAGGGAGTTTTCCTGATGAATAAGATAACGGAGGCACAACCCCTAACAAAAGGTAGATGTGCCATAAAATTTAGCTCTTCTTCTAATAAAATGAAAAAGTTAAATAGCATGATTGAATTATCACAAACTCGCTTACTGATTTCATGGCAGAATAATGGGTCACTGGGCAAGGCCGTTTTGAGAACAGGGGAAGGAGGGGAAAGGAAATTGTTAGGAAAATCCAGGGCTTCAAGCCCTAGGAAATGTAGGTGCAGAGTGGGGAAGACATTCAAGACCCAGCCAGTGACCTTGAGACATGACCTCTACTTGTGTTCTTAGAACACAGACATGTGAAAATCACAGGACACAGCAGAATCCAAGACATGAATGGCAGCGTGTTCTAAGAAGGAATATGGGCCAGGCCAATCATGGAGGGCTCCCTGGAGACGGGGATATTTAAGCTGGGATGGGATTTGGAGAATAAAGAAGGGCTCTAGGGGTATTCCAAATCAGGGAGGGGAGGAGGGATGAAACAGAGCAAAGCGTCCAGCATCTTCATGAAGGAGACCAGCAAGAGAGAAGGCAGGAGCAGGAGGTCAGATCAGACCACCTTGGGGCCAGGAGCTTCACCTGAGCCCTCTGGATGGGGAGAAGCCAGAGCAAATGTTCAAACAGGAGCTGACATTCGCCGACACTGTGCCCAGCTGCTTAACTTGGCATCTCTGTATGGGATGGATGGAAAGAAGAAAGACTAGATTCGGTCAAATGCACAAAGAATTCAATGTTACAATCCCTGAACCTGGTGTTAGGGAGGAAAAACAAAGGGACACAGCTGTCTCCTGGCACTTCCACTTTACAGCAGGCTCTCCTGGGCCTACTGCTGAGTGTAATTCTTTCATACTTGGCCAGACCCCTGTGCAAGGCTGCAGCTGCCTCATCAGGGGCAGGCAAGCAGCAACCCCTCCTTGCAGCCCTGAGGCAGCAGCTTCTATCACCTTGAGGCAGTGGGACCTGATGCAGGGCCAGTCCTAGCCCAGCTGAGCATCAGGGTCATCTGGGAGACCTGGGGCCCTCGTGGAAACAGACTCCCAGCTCCAGCTCCAAGCAACTGAAGCAGAATCTCTGGGGTTTGTCCCTAGACTCAGAATTCTGTCTCTTTTTTCGGCCCAGTCATGTGGCATGTGGGATTTTAGTTCCCAACCAGGAGTTGAACCCATGCCCCTTGCATTGAAAGCATGACTCTTAACCACTAGACTGCTAGGAAAGTCCCTGGACTTAGAATTCTCTTTAAGTATCCTGAAATACAAAGTTGGTGCTATTTTTTAAAACTTATTTTTGGCTATGCTGGGTCTTTGTTGCTGCATGGGCTACTCTCTGGTTGCAGTGTGAGGGCTTCTCATCATGGTGGTTTCTCTTGTTGATCACAGGTTCTAGGGCCCAAGGTCTTCAGCAGTTGTGATTCCCAGGCTCTAGAGCACAGGCTCAGTAGTTGTGGCACTCAGACTTACTCACTCTGTGGTATGTGAGATCTTCCCAGATCAGGGATCGAACCCATGTCTTCTGCATTGGCAAGCAGATTCTTTACCGCTGAGCCATGACAGAAGCCTGTAGACTCAGAATTCTTAATAGCTCTGCAGGTGATGGACATCCTTATCCAGGCTCAGGATACCTGGTGAGCAGGGAATGAGCAGTGATTTGGCGTCAGACAGACTCAGGTCAGTCCCAGGCCCATTCCTTTCAAGCTGCACTGCCCTGGTTGCTCTGGGCAAGTCATTTCACCACTCCAAGTGCCAGTGTCCCACCCACAAAATTGGCATGAAAAACTCTCCCAGAGGATGATGGAGGCTGTCAGCAGGGAGTCAGGCACACAGCAGGTAGTTAGTAGATGGAAGATTAAACCTGAGCATGCCCAGGGGCCCTGACTGTCCTTCCTTACTCTCCATACAGACAGCCTATGAATTGATAATTAAGTCTCCCCAAGAAGCAGTGGCTGGAAATGACTTTGGGGGGAAAGAGGGAAGTCCCGAGGAAAGGCCTGCTGCAGCAGATCTCAAAAGCAAATGTTGAGATCTGGCCTGGCTTTTCTATTGGGTGTGACACCATCCCATCTGGCTGGACCTGGAGGAAATGGTGGGGCAGCCAGGGCTTGTCCTTCGTCCTCACGTCCCTTCAGGGGCTCCTCTTCCCTTTGCTCAAGCAGGCTCCCAGGCTCCCTCACCAATGCAAGCATGTGCATTCATTCTTTTTTGGTTTTTTTAAATGTGGTTCAATTATCACTGCTGACACACCTCATTAGCATGAAATTCTTCACCATACATACTAATCGCAGTAAAGTTACCCCCTCCCTTCCTTGGGGGTGGGAAGAACAAGAACTACTCTGGAAGATAATTTTCACTGAAATCTAACCAAACTTTGTTAAAGGGACCGTGACAAGATTATAAATGGTATGAAAAATGACATTTTAACATTTAGCCATCAACTTAAGGAAATGATTTGCTTGTATAAATTTTTGTAGTTTTTGTTTCATTTTTGGCTGTACTGGGTCTTCATCGCTGTGCATGGACTTTCTTCAGTTGTGGAGACTGGGAGCTACTCATCCTTGCTTCTCCTTGCAGTGGCTCCTCTTGTTGTGGAGCAGAGGCTATAGGCACACAGTCTTCAGTGGTTGTGGTGCATGGGCTTAGTTGCTCCATGGTGTGTGGGATCTTCCCAGACCAGGGCTCAAACCCGTGTACCCTTCACTGGCAGGCAGATTCTTAACCACGGGACCACCAGGCAAGTCCCAATTTTTGTAATTTGTAATAATTCTACCATCACAGCTCCCGGTCACCTTCACCTCTCCGTCTCTCCTTTCACTTCAGGCCTAGCTCCCAGGATCACTGCCTGTATTCAGCAGTTTCCCAGCTCCCCAGGACCCCAAGAGCTATGGGTGGTTGTGGAGTGACAGTTTACAGTGGCCCGAACCAGGGGCTAGAGGCAGTGTGCATCCTGAGATACAGTGAGGACCTGATCACTGGCTAGGTGTAAGAAGACAGGAGGGAATTGAACACGATCAACCCTAAATATTCATTAGAAGGACTGATGCTGAAGCTGAAGCTCTAATACCTTGGCTACCTGATGCAAAGAACTGACTCATTAGATACTAACACATATATATGGAATTTAGAAAGATGGTAACGATAACCCTATATGCAAAACGGAAAAAGAGACACAGAAATACAGAACAGACTTTTGAACTCTGTGGGAGAATGTGAGGGTGGGATATTTCAAAAGAACAGCATGTATACTATTTATGGTGAAACAGATCACCAGCCCAGGTGGGATGCATGAGACAAGTGCTCGGGCCTGGTGCACTGGGAAGACCCAGAGGAATCGGGTGGAGAGGGAGGTGGGAGGGGGGATCAGGATGGGGAATACGTGTAAATCTATGGCTGATTCATATCAGTGTATGACCAAAAAAAATAAATTAAAAAAATAAATAAATAAATAAAAACCAAAAAAAAAAAGAAAAGACCCTGATGCTGGGAAAGATTGAAGGCAGGAGGAGAAGGGGACGACAGAGGATGATGTGGTTGAATGGCATCACCAGCTCGATGGACATGAGTTTGAGCAAGCTCCTGGGGATACTGAAGGACAGTGAAGGCTGGTGTGCTGCAGTCCATGGGTTGCAAAGAGTCAGACATGACAGAGCAGCTCAACAACTACCACTTCTGGTATGGACAAGGGGAAGGCCAAGAAGGGAATGGGGTGGGAGGGGGCGTTAAGACACACGGGAGAAGGACCAGGTTTGGGATGGGAGAAGATCATTAACTTCTCAATGGGCAAGAGGAGGAGAGATATATCAGGATTCTTGTTGACTCCCAAACTCAACAGATTCAACAGGGACTTAAACACACGGTGCAGTGTTCTGTACTGTATGTATGTCTTCTCCTCCCATAAGAGAAGTCCAAATGAGCATGCAGGGCAGGTGTTGAGGCGCTGCCAAGTTGTCCAGGATCCAGACCGCTCCCAACATTTGCGATCTACCACTCGGAACCTATCCCTGAAGTCAGCTCATGATCCAAGTTGGTAGTGGAGTAAAACATGACATCTCCCTCCAGTCAGTGAAAAGGAGGAAGGGGAAACGATAGACGGGAGGTGACCCCAAGTGAAGTCTTCCCCACCCCCAGCTCTGCCGCGTGACGAGTTCACCTCAGCTGGACCAAGTCATGGGGCCACAACCACAGGTAGGGGAGGCTGGGAAATACCATCTTTTTTTTTGTGAACAATAACGTAACCCGGTAATTATCAGTGATCCGTTACTAGGCAAAAAGAGGAGAGTAAATGCAACCCGCAGTCCCTGTTATAATCATCTTCCCCAAGATGCCAGAACTTTCCAAGGAGAGGCGTGGCGTCAGAAATGATGGTTATGACATCAGCGTTGCTCAACGAGAGCACCCAGAGTGGGAAGATGCCTGGAGAGTCCAGTAGAACTGCTCTTTCAGGGGCGGGCCGGGAGGAGCTGAGACGCGGGAGGAATGAGGTCATGAAGCCCTAGGACCCGGGTCTGGAGCGCAGGGCGAGTTTCCGGCTTGGACTCAGCGGAGAGGGGAGTGGCTGCGGGGTGGCCGCTAGATGTCGCCGCAGAGGGGTCGCCCGCGGTGTGAACGCAGCGGGTTTCGGTGGAGCGGAGACCGCGGCGGGGACCAGCTGGAAAGGCTGGGGATCTGGTGCCTGGACCATGAGCAGAGACGACTTTTCCAGATCTTGGCTGGGGACAAGAGGAGAAAGATAGGACAGCAGGTGGAAATGGATCACGAGATTTAAAGCGGGTTTGTGTTTGTTTTTGTTTTTCTTCCCCTCTCCCAAAGACTGAAAGAGAACTGAGTCTTTAAATCCAGATCCGAAGAAGTCAGTGGAGATAGCAGTTGAGACCCAGAGAAAGAGGAGAAAAGTAGAGGAGTGAGGAGACAGAAGAGGTGAGAATTGCAGACACGGGAGGTTTGATTCTAGGAAAAGGAGGCATCTCTTCCACTGAGGGAGACGGACTGCCGAAGGGGCTGGGCGTGGCGGAGGGGGCATGTGAGGCAGGTGTCCCAGGTTAAAGAGTGGTTTCTAAAATCAAAACGGGAACTTCAAGTGGCGGTCCAGTGGTTGGGATTCCGCGCTTCCAATGCCGAGGACGCGGGTTCCATCCCTGATAAGGGAACTAAAATCCCACATGCCGCACTACAATAAAAATCATATAAATAAGTAAAATCAAAACTGGCTGTAGTTCCTTCCCCACCACTACCGTCCCGCCTCATCCCAGAGGGTCAGAGGCGGGAGGAGTTTCCCTTCTTCCCCTCCTCCTGGCAGAGGCTGGGGCACCACAGGGACTCACAGGAGGTGCCCCGTTGCATAGCCGGAACATGTGGTCTTTGGCCACGAGGTAAAAGGAAGACTGGATGTGGGTGTAGAGTCTGGGGAGGGCTACGCTGCTCTGAAAACGAGGTGGGGAGGGGTGCTGCCACTGCTGGGCTGTGAACAAAAGCAAAGCAGAAGGGAAGGGGAGGACTTCCCTGGCGGTCCAGTGGTTAAGACCCTGCACTTCCAATGCAGGGGGCGCAGGTTCCATCCCTGGTTGGGAAACTAAAGATCCTGCATGCCCCGCAGTGCAGCCAAAACAAACAAATCCCCAAAAACAGAGGGCAGAGAAGAATGGTGCCCTGGAGAGGTGGTCTAACTGGCAAAAGTGGCTCAGGGGATTTTTTTTTTTTTTAGGAAAAGGTTTTTATTTTTTATTTTTATTTTTTTATTAGTTGGAGGCTAATTACTTCACAACATTTCAGTGGGTTTTGTCATACATTGACATGAATCAGCCATAGAGTTACACGTATTCCCCATCCCGATGCCCCCTCCCACCTCCCTCAGGGAATTTTATGAACAGGAAATTCTAAGGCTCCACTTTGGGTCAGACACTGCTGAAGTGACAGCACCGCACAATAGTTGATTTACAATGTTAGGTTAGTTTCAGGAGTACAGCAAAGTGATTCAGTTATGAAGTGTTAGTCATTCAGTTGTGTCTGACTCTCTGTGACCCCACAGACTGTAGCCCGCCATGCTCCTCCATCCATGGAATTCTCGGCAAGAATACTGGAGTGGGTAGCCATGCCCTTCTCCAGGAAATCTTCCCAACCCAAGGATCGAACCCACATCTCCTGCATTGCAGGCAGATTCTTTATCATCTGAACCACCAGGGAAGGCCCTGATTCAGTTGTACAGATACCTATATTCATTCTTTTGACAGACATAACTAATGGATCATTGCACTCTTCTCTGGTGAACCTTGAAGTTCTCAACCTTGAAGCAGTCTCAACCATTTTCCTGGGAAGTCACCAACAATGGATTAGATCAGAGGTCAAAAAGTATGGTCTGCAGGCAAATCTGATGCTCTGCCTGTTTCTCTAAGTAAAGTATTATTGGTGCACAAACACACCTGCTCATTTACTTACTGTCTGTGACTGTTCTCCTGCTACAAGGGCAGACGTGCATAATTGTGACAGAGCTGGTATAGCACAGAAAAATTTTTACTCAAATATTTACTCTCTACCTCTGAAGAAAAATGTAGCTTGGTCAGAGTCTGTATGAGAGATTAAATACAATTGATCTCCTTGGATTCAAGGAATACTCTGCTCAAGACCAACTGAATTTTTAAAAATTTTTCCAATTTTTGTTCTCTTTTTCAACATTGGAAAAGCGTGCCTGTGTGCTAAGTCACTTCAGTTGTGTCTGACTCTTTGCAGCCCTATGGACTACAGGCCACCAGGCTCCTCTGTCCATGGAATTCTCCATGCAAGAATACTGGAGTGGGTTGCCATGCCCTAATCCAGGGGATCTTCCCCACCCAGGGATTGAACCCACCTCTCTATGTCTCCTGAATTGGCAGGTGGGTTCTTTACCAGCTGAGTCACCTGGGAAGTCTGAAAAAGTGTGACAAAGTAAATTGTCAAAAGTGCACTGTTTTTCAATGTATAACCAATAAATTTTCACATATGAATATATTCACGTAGCCACCACCCAGGTCATGACAAATATTGAGTTGACCAAAAAGTTCTGTTGGGTTTTCTCGACAGAGGTTTTGAAAATCCTGAATGAACTTTTTAGCTAACTCAATACATGTCCAGCTCCCAAAAGTTTCCTTTCCACCCCGTCACAGTCAGTATTCCCCATCTGGAAGTCACCTCGACTCTGACCTCTATGACTTGTTATTTTGCCTCTTCTTGGACTTGATGTGGATGGAATGATACAGTATGAGCCTTTTGTGTCTCTTTTCATTCATTGTATGTCCATAAGATTCATCTGTGTTGCTGCATGTATCACTACTTGATTCTTCTTTCTTGCTATGTAATATTTTATTGTATGGATATCCACAGTGTTTTATCCATTGTTCTGTTGATGGACATTTGGGGTTTTGGCTATAATGGAAAGGGTTAGGATGAACATTCTTTTGTGCGATGTATGCATTCATTTCTCTTTATTATAGACCTAGAAATGGAATTTCTGGATCATGGGGTGTTTTTCTTTAGCAAATACTCCCCAAATTGAATCATTTTATTAAAGAAAGTGTTAGTCACTCAGTCGTGTTCGACTCTTTGTGACCCCCATGGGCCGTAGCCCGCCAGGTCCCTCCATCCATGGAATTCTCAATTTATGCTTATGTGCAAAACTGCACTTGAACAGCATGGAAACCTTAGTTGCTGGAGAGATGGCTCCTAAGGAAGAACACTCAGGTGTTTGAATAAATAAAGGAAATGGCAGAACCAGTGGTCCTGAGATCACAGCAAGAAGGTGGTCATGCTCCCTGGTGCAAATGTGGATCAACTGGATGTCATTAATGCAGTACAAAATAGACCATGCCTTCTTAGGCCACCGGAACCTGAGGAGTCCAGGTTCCAAGTGGTCTGGGATTCTCGGGCCACTCAGGATTGGCTCACATAACCATACTCACAGGAGACTGATGTACCCCTCTTCCCCTGGAAGGGAGTATATTCACAGAGTGGGCTTCTGATCTGGAGTCAGGAAGGTTCTGAAGGAGTCAGTGGGCTTAGAAGGTAACATTGTAATCATTCAGCTGCTTAGGAAGCATGAGCCCTTAACCAGAGAAATCTAAAATAACCTCCCACCCCATGGCTAAGTTTCCTCTCTATGGCAGGTCTGTCCAGGACCCTCTCTCCAGGTCTCCCTTCCTTGGATAATAGCATAGTTTTCTGCCTGAGGGCCTGATTTTCTCTGCCACTTAGAATCCCTCTGCTGCTCCTTCTTGAGCTGGGTTCATGTCCCTGAATTAGCTATAGTCTCTCTGTGCTACTCTGGAGAGCCCACAAGACATCCCCTGTGGATTTCATTCATCAGATCTTAGAGTTTGGGGACTTGATTTTGTACTTGCCATGAGCTTGGTTTAGGATGCACTGAATTTCTGTCCCTTTTGGGACATGGGAGTCCAGCAGGAAAATAGACACACAAGTCAAGGGCTTAAGAAGTCTAGTCGGACCAGGATTCAGATTTGGTAAAAGAAGCAGCTGAGATCACTCAGGGTACAGAATTTAACCTTGGGGAACACATCAGAATTTTAGGGCAGAACCAGAAGAGGAATAGAACCTAAAAAGAACCATACACTTTTAAAAAATAAGAACATACTCATCAATTTTGCCGATATGTCATAATTATTCAATGCACTTGAATATTTGCTCAGAAGGCTTTGTGTGTTATTAGTATTGGTACCTAGAAGAGTAGGTATTAGGCATCAGAAGGACTTTGGATCTGATGATCAGTCTGAGACCTCTGATGGTCCACTCTGACTACAACCATCTCCCAGAGTGATTTGAGGAAATCTCTTGGATTCTGGTCCCCAAGGCTGGAGAGCAAAGTTTACTTGGACATCCCCCAGCAAGGCTGAGATGTGTGATTGCATAAATGAGAGCTCCAGAGCAGTGAGGACTTGCTGCTTGAGGGAAAGTACCCTGCTTTGTGTGAAGAGCAAAGATTTACTATGTGAAGACGCACGCCATGTCTGCCTAATCTCCATGTTTCCATTACAACATCTGACTCTGGTGCTCCTTAAATACTTGTTGGATGGATGGATGAACAAACGAATGGATGGGTGGATAAGTGGATGGATGTTGGAGTGGATGGATGGATTGGGTGGACTAAGGGATGGATGAGGGGATAGATGGAGGGCAGGGTGAGGTTTTAGTCACCTGTTTTCCAATTTGGTTAGGTTTCCTGCCTTACTCCTCTCCCGTGGTCCAAACAAGCAGGACCCACCAAGAAAACATAGAGGCCCTTTACTTAATATGTTTAACTTCAGGGATGATACAGACTTTGTTTTCAAATTTGAGGTTTATGTTTACTCAACAAAAACAATGCATGTGTGGAACTCAAACCTTACAAAAAATAAGGTTGAGGGATTAATAATAAATGTGAGTATAAAAACTTTCTAATACATTTATTAATATATAACCTCTAAAAGAACAATAGAGTATCAATTAAAAAAAAACACCCAACATCTTAATAGCATTTGAAACATTTTAGGTTAGAAATAACCTAATATATAATTAATTCACAAGAAATGCTTTCAGAATCTAGTTCTCTGACATTTCAAAAAGATTCTTGTATATCTGCTTGCCTTACTGAAATTATTGTGCATGAAAAGCACTGTTTTTCATCCACATCATTCCCCATGCAAATAATCACATCTTTCTGACATTATAAGCAGGGTCCCCAAGTCATGTCTGGAATGACACACCATTTGTCCTGGCTCCATTCTAATGGGGCTCCTGAGTGTGGGGAGGGGACTCAGGAGTCCAGCCACATGGATAAGCCTTTTGAACTAGAGGGATGCAACTGGGGAAGAATTCCTGTACCTGTCACACCTATTCCACAGGGCTTCTGGGAAAAACAGATGAGAGACTCTTAGTCACTTTCCAGGCCCTATGTAGCTTCTGTGCAGTTCATGTTATGGGTATTAGAAGAGGATCATCCTTCCAGACTGACTCTTACTCTCAGGTCAGATGATGTCACTCACCTGCTCAAAGGGCTCAGGCCTGTCCGCTCACATGGCCAATGTAAAAAAGCCCTCCCCACAGTCTGCAGGGCGATCTGTGATCTGACCCCGCTAACTGTCTGAGCTCAGCTCTTATAATACTTCCTGTACTAACTGGGCTACAACCTGCCAAACTTGATCCCACCCCAGGACCTCTGGACTTGCGATTCCCTCTGCCTGGAATACTCCTCCTTCTAATACGCTCACTTCTTCAATTCTCTGCTCAAAGCTCCATCCTCACAGACAACCTCTCTTCGGTCCTATCTAAAATACCATCCACCTCCTTCTCTATTCTCTTGCCTTAATTTCTTTTTCTTCACAGCAATAATTTATTAATATTCTTATTTCTGTCTCCTCCACCAGAAAGGAATGTCCATGAAGGCAGCAAACTGTCCGTCTTGTGTCCATGGCACTAAGAACATGCAGAGGTGCTTGTAATAGTTTTCTATTGCTGTGCAACAACTCATCACAAAGCTAGTGGCTTAACATTTATTATCTCAGTGTTTGTGTGGGTCAAGAATCCAGGTGTGGTTTAGCTGAGTCTTCCTCTCCCGGATTTCTCATGAAGCTGCAGTCAAGGAGTTGGCCAGGGCTGGAGTCTCATCTGAAGATATGACTGGGGAAGAAGCTACTTCCAAGCTCACATGGTTGTTGGTAGGATTCAGTTCCTTGTGGATTGTTGGAATGAGACCCTCACTTCATTTCTAGCTGTTAGTGAAGTGTGCCCTCAGTTGTCAGAGGGTCTCTCCATAGTATAGTTCACTACATGGCATCTTGCTTCATCAAAATCATCAGTTAACAAGACAGAAGTTATATTTTATGTAAAATAATCACAAAAGTGTCACCTCCTTTGCCATTTTCTACTGGTTAGAAGCAAGCCACAGATCATACCCTTATTCATACAAGGGTGTGACTATCAGGAGGTGGGGATCACCGGGGGATATTTTAGAGTCTATCTGCCACATTACTTCAGTTCAGTGCAGTCGCTCAGTTGTGTCCAACTCTTGGCAACCCCATGGACTGCAGCATGCCAGGCTTCCCTGTCCATCACCAACTCCTGAAGCTTGCTCAAACTCATGTCCATTGAGTTGGTGATGCCATCCAACCATCTCATCCTCTGTCGTCCCCTTCTCCTCCTATCTTCAATCTTTTCCAGCATCAGGGTCTTTCCCAATGAGTCAGCTGTTTGCATCAGGTGGCCAAAGTATTGGCATTGCAGTTTCAACATCAGTCCTTCCAATGAATATTCAGGACTGATTACCTTTAGGATTTGCTGGTTTGATTTCCTTGCTATCCAAGGGACTCGCAGGAGTCTTCTCCAACACCACAGTTCAGAAGCAATCCATTCTTTGGCACTCACCTTCCTTATGATCCAGCTCTCATGTTGCTTCCTTAGTAAGTACCAAACATCACCAAATCCAGTGCTGAAAGGCTGTACTGGGCAGGTGAGCTGTGACATTGAAGCTTCTTGCAATCCCTCTTTTGTACAATATGGAACTTCTATGGAATTGAGTGGTTTGTTTTCTTTCCCCTCAGCCTCCTTCTAATGCTTTGTGATTAGCCTGGTCTGTTAGCTTGTGTGGACTGCCCCAGGTTTTGAGGACTCACTCAAAAGAAGTGACCCACACACACCCAGGCCCTTCAAGAACCTACAACCCGAAGATCACTATTCACAGAACTTGTTCTTTATCTGCCAGGATCTCTGGAATTAATGACTTGTATCTTATTTATTCCATGCTGGAAGTGGTGGTCTTCTTGAATGGGCACTTTGCATTTATGGGGTCTTGCAGCTAGCTAAGTTAATAATGCATCTAATGAAAAAGAAAGAAAGAAAGAAGCATGGTTCAGTTGGATAGATCTTATTAATATGATTCAATTTTAAAAGGGCCATTACTTCAGAGTCTTCATGTCTGGGATGCCATTAAAGAAATTTTTTTTTCAGAGTCACCATGACAACAGAGCGATCCACCCCCACCCCACCCCCCATCCCCCCCACACACGTACTCCCCTGAATCAATTACAGATTTGTCCATGTAAGGTACTGGAACACATCCAGCTTATTGGGAATTCTTTTTTGCCTCCTTTGGCAAAAGCTCCAACTTGTCCAAAGTGAGCAGGAGTCTCAAATCCATCAATATTTACTGATGAAGTCATCGCCATTCATTAACAGGGACTTGATTAGCAGACATTTATTGATTGCCAGGCATGTGCAAGGCACTCTGGGGAATTCAGAGCCATCACTATCCGAGAAGCTCACAGGCCCACTGCAGTGACAAGCCACAACCACATGAAGCAGCAGGAGCTGAGTGGGGTCCACCTCTGGGTGGTGCAGACCCTGCTCAGGCACTTGGGATCTGCACAAATGACCTTGCTGGAGAATCATGATGTCACAGTGTGCATGCTGAACACATCTGCCCTGCAAGAAGCGGGCGGGCGTCTTGATCTGGGAGGGAGGGCTGCCCTGACGCAAAGCATGAGACAGGGTCGCAGAAACCTGCCCTGGGCCTTGATTTTATACTAACTCAAGCACTAAGTTGCTGGGTCATCCAAGCATGTCATTTAATCTCTCTAGCTATTGCTTTTATCCCTTACATGAAATGGGATTATGTTTTTTCCTGCTGAGCCCACAGGGATCACTTGCTATCTGCTGCTTGTTTGGCCAGATATCCCCCCAGACAGGCCTAGCAGGCTGCTCAGGCAGCCACAATTCACTGCTGTCTTCAAGGCCCCCGTGTTACTGAGTCCAAGCCTGCTCTGCTGGCCGTGTGTGTGTTAGTCATTCAGTCTTCCTACTCTTTGCAACCCCATGGACTATAGCTTGCCAGGTTCCTCAGTCCATGGAATTCTCCAGGCAAGAATACCATAGTGAGTTGTCATTCCCTTCTCCAGCAGGCCTTCCTGACCCAGGGATCAAACGGGTCTCCTGCATTGCAGGCAGATGTTTTACTCTCTGAGCCACCAGGGAAGCCACATGAGAGGCCAAAAAGTTGGGTGACAAGGTGTTGAGGTAAGGAATAACAACTTTATTCAGAAAGCCAGCAGACCAAGAAGATGGCAGACTAGTGTCTCAAAATAACCATCTTACTGGAGGTCTGGCCAGTTTTATAGAACACAGATGGAGAAGAGGTGAGGGATTAAAGTAAAAAGCCAATTAATCTTGCAAATATTTCCTGGAATGACCATTCTCAGGACAAGGATGTGTTAATTTCCTTTTTCTTGCAGCCATTCACAAGTGGACAGGGTCAGGGTGTTTCCCTAAACAAAGGCACTTTGGTTTAACCCTCAAGCAGAGGGACAGAGTTCCCCACAGCAGGCTGTTATATATAGCATGATGAGTCTCTTAAGTCAGGTCCAACTCTTCGCAACCCCATGGACTATAGCCTGCCAGGCTCCTCTGCCCATGGGATTTTTTAGGCAAGAATACTGGAGTGGGTTGCCATGCTCTGCTCCAGGGGATCTTCCCAATCCAGAGATTGAACCCACATTTCTTAAATCTCCTGCATTGGCAGGCAGGTTCTTTACCACTAGCACCACCTGGGAAGCCCATTATATATAGACAGTATTCTTTTAGTGAACAAAGCAAACACACAAACAAAAAACCCCAATATGTAGTCAGACTTTATTCTTCCCAGTAACACCAACACAGTGCAGGCATGTCCTAGGTACTCAGTGGGGAGTGGAGGCTTTTTGCAAGCTCTCCATTCTCTACCTACTCCTCCATACTGCCCTTATGCTAGCCTGTCACTCTTTCAAAGGCACTTGGGTCCATCCTATCTTTGGTTCTCCAAGACAGCAGGAAGAACCCCAGTGTTCCCAGGCCTGCTTTCCACCCCACCCCAGACTATGGCTCAACGACCATTTTGTAACCCACAGAGGATCCAAGGGAGTAGGATAGGGTGTTGGAGCCAGGCATGATGGATAGAGAGAAGGGCGCAGAGGAGGAAGGGGTGAGGGATATTTAGCACTTTGGTCCCATAAGATGTGTGAGAATATACTGGGTGCTCTGGGCATTGAGGGAGCAGCTAGATCTAAATGCTTTAGTTTCTTGGGTGGAAGGACTCTTTTGAGCCCCTTCCCTCAAGGGGAAGTGAACAGGTTTCTCATTAAGCCTCAAGCAGAAGAAACAACAGGAAAATGACATCAAAGCAAATCATCATCTAATTACTTAAAACCATTGACAAGAGAAAATTATAACAGCAAGCAGGGGGGAAAAGACACATTATGTAAAGAGGAAGAAAGAGAAAAATAACAGCCAATTCCTTGTCAGAAACAATGGAAATCAGTGTTTGTGCATGCGTGCTCACTCAGTCATGTCTGACTATTCTGTAGCTCCAAGGACTATTGCCCACCAGGCTTCTCTGTCCATGGGATTTTCCAGGCAAGAATATTGGAGTGGGTTGCCGTTTTCTCCTCCAGGGCATCTTTCCAACCCAGGGATTGAACCCGTGTCTCCTGTGTCTCCTATATTGGCAAGTGGATTCTTTACCACTGAGCCACCTGGGAAGCCAGAAATCAGTGATGCAACATCTTTAAAGAACTGAAAGACATAGGCTATCAACCTAGGATTCTATACCCAGTGAAAATATCTTTCAGAAACAAAGGTGAAACCAAGATATTTTTCAGATATACAAAAGCTGGAAGAGTTTATCACCACAAGACATATAGGGTGAGAAATGTTAAAGAGAATCCTTTAGGCAAAAAGAAATGATACTAGATGGAAATATGAGTCCACACAAAGAAATGGAGAGCACCAGAAATGGTAAATATGTAATAATAAAATGACTCTTTCTTATTTTAAAAATCACCTTAAAAGAGAAGTTGATGGTTTAAAGCAAAAGTGATAACAATGTATCATGGAGTTTGTAACATTTGTAAATACAGGGACTTCTCTGGTAGGCCAGTGGCTAAGATTCTATGTGCTCCCAATCCAGGGGACCCAGGTTTGATCTGTGGTAAGGGAACTAGATCCTACATGCCACAACTATGAGTTCATATATCACAATCAAAAGATCCCGCATGCTGAAACTAAGACTCAGCACAGCCAAATAAATAAATAAAGCTTTAAAAATAAATAAAATGAGTTTTTAAAATGTAGCCATAAAGTGTATAAAAACATTTCAGTGGGTAGGAGGACTAATCAAAGTATATTTTAATATGTTTCTTATACTATTAATCAAGTGGTAAAATAAAATTAGCATGACTGTGATAAGCTAAAAAATGTATACTAGAACCCTAATACAACCACTGACAATAAAAAAAAAACAACAAAGAGACATAACAAATAAGCAAAGGAGTTAAAAAGAAAACATAAAAAATACTCAGCTAACAAAAAAGAAATAAAAAATGTGTAGAATGGGACAAATAGAAAATAGAAAAATGATACTATTAAACCCAATATTAATCTCATTAAATAAAAATAGTTGAAACACCTCAAATAAAAAGCAGAGATTGTCAGGTTGAATAAAAAAGCAACATACAACTTTTCTATACTCACCAAAAACCACTTTAAATATAAAGATAAATAGATTAAAGGAGAAGGGATGGAAAAGATTGTACCACATATCCTAAAGAAAACTGGACTGGCTATGTTAACATCAGATGAAGATTTCACATCAAAGATATTAAAAGAGATAAAGAGATAAAGGAGCAATTTATCAAGTGTACATAAAATCCCAATCATCTCTGTACCTAATAAAAACTTAAAAACACATGAAGCAAAAATTAGTAGGTCTGAAAGGAGAAATAAATTAATTATAATAATTATAGTAGATGTCAACCACTCATTCAATAATTGACAGAAAAGTAGAAAAAAATTTAGTAAGGATCTGAAAGAGTCGAAAAACACTATTGACTTAATTTGCATCTATATGAGACGCCACCCAATAATAGCAAAATGTCACATTCTTTTCCATTACTGTGATTAATTTGGGGCAGATTGATTACCCTTCTGTCCCTCATTTCTCTGAGCATAGACTTCTACATTGGCAATGGTGTCTTTCAGAATTCCAAGACTATTTCCTAGCTTCCATCTTTTCTATTTTCAGTCCTGACTGAAGTTTAGGGTGTTAGCTGGGCCCCACATCTCTCATGGGCACTAATCTCCCATTTTTTTCTTCCAAGGAGTCACAAGATTGCAGAAAGTTCCACCAGATCCCCACTCTCCTCCTGTCTCCTTTCTGCTTGACTTCTAATTGTAAAACAAAGGGGATGGGCTCCAGGTCCATTCATCCATTCATCCAACTTAAATACATATGTTCCTGGCACTGTTGTAGATGAAATAGACAGCTGAAATCCTTGTTGTCCTTTTGTGATTTCCAAATAAGATTTGTGTGAGTTCATCCAGTGCTTATCTGTTTCTTTTTTGCCTAGAAACATCTTTTGGTTGGGCTCAGAGTTTAGAGGACAAAATGAATATTTAGACTTATGATTCAGTAAATTACTTCAGTTCTCTGTGATTTTTTTTGGCTCAAGGTCAGGTTTGAAGCCATCTCTTATTTTTTATTTAACGTGGTTATTTTGTGTTCTGTTCTTCCAGATTTGCCTTTCTAATTAGATTTCACCCAGCTAGATGGTAAAATGAGTTTGCCCTCCCTGATTGCTCTTCGGAGGGGCAGGGACTTGTATAATAAGCCTGTTGGCTTGGGGAGATGAGGTCGCAGCTGGTATCGGGTATGATGAATCATGCATATACGTAAACAATGGAGCACGGACCACCCTGGATCGGGGAGGCCCTGACAACAGTTTTGAAAATTATACATATGTTAGGGAGAATGCAGGAGATTTGAAAGGACCTAAGAAATGACTTTTAACCTTTTGCAAGATATTTATCTCCCTGAGGTCCTGGGGTGGCCAGTGGTGGAATGGAAGCATGTATGGGTTAGTCATCCCACTTTAAATCTTGGTTGGATGTTTACCTTATTATTTGACATACACTTATCATGGGTCATTTAAATTTTCATCTTTGTGTGTACTTCATCTTTTCCCAAGTTTTTACAATGAGTGGGTACTTTTATACCAGGGAAACCCATGGTAAATGGAACTTTGAAAAAATATCAGTAATCTAGATATTGTGGTGGGCACAAAAGAAATGTTTTGCATTGATGTGTAATTCTGTCTTAAGGCAGGTTGTGGGCTGCACAGACCTTTGGAACTTAGAACCTGATGACAATCGACCACCTCACCCGGGTGCCTAGGGGCCTCCCTGGTATCGTTCTTATCTCATACCCTGTCTTAGACTTCTTGTTTTCCCCTAGTCAATCCTTTCAGGCTAGGGGCAGTAGCCCACTGTTTCTCTAAGTCTACAGAGCAGGACAAAGGAGGTTGTACAAATATTTGCTCAGCTTTTTTATGCTCAACGGATTGAAACTGAATTGAAGATGGGCACCTGCTCCCAGCTGCTCCAGGCGGGGGCTGCTTGCACAGAATGACAGTAAGTACTGCCTGGCAGAATATTCATGACTTGGCTGAGTCTGAGACTATTTTTATAAGATGGGAGGGTTCAACTTTCAATGAATTTTGAGTTTCCCTGGGGGCCAAAATGTGTATGTGGGAAGGACAAAGTCTGGGAATAGAAGGGGAAACCAAGGTTACGAGCAAATGGTCACTTGCGCTGTTTCCTTTCTCCTCTGTTTTACAGTCATTGATGGGCATGGTTTGTCCCCATCACATGAATGATGATGATGAAAGATTATTCTTTTTCAGGGGCCAATGTGCCAGGTGCTGTGCTGTGGGCTTGTGCTACTCAGAACTCTTTCAGTTGCACTTTATGAAAAAAACAATTCTAGCTTGCTTGGGGGAGAAGCAGAGATTCATTGGACATGTACTTGAAAAATCCAGGTCCTGGTTTTAGGCATGACAGGAAGCTGCCTCTCGACTGTTTTCCTCTGGGTGGTCAGCATTGGCACAGCCACCCCAGGTGCTGGCCAGGAGGTCACCAGCTGCTTCAGGCCACATCTTACCTCCTCACCAACCACAGAGGAAAGAGACTGAATGGCAGTAATGGTTTTGAGATGCTTCCTCACATATATTTCCCCTGTAGAAATTTTTTTTTCTCTTTGTAGCCCCTTCCTCCTTTAAATTTCAGCCAATGAGTGTTACTACGCCAGGGGCCAGGATGGGTGGGTACTACTCAGAACCCAAGTCCACAGGGAGGAGGGAGAGGACACCTCCTCCAAGAAAAAAGGGGGATTGAAGCCATCAGAGAATCGGGGAAGCGAGGAAAGAGACAGAAGGAGAATCTAGGGAGAATATGATGCCTGGTTCCCAGAGAGGCCTGAGACCACCTCTGTACCAAGTCTTGACTTAAGGAGGGCGTATGGTAGACAGGAAGCTGTAAGCAGAGGGTCTTGTTTCCCTCTCCCTTTTTGGAACTCTGCCCCTGTTTGGAACCCTTTTCTGTTTGGAAAATGCCCTGGGCCAACGCAGGCAGCTTGCAGCCAGGTGAACTGTAGTGAGGTGTGTTTTGTGGGGAAATGGTTAGCAGTGGTGCCCCTGGGTCCCCTTCGGTCCTGTTGTGACAGAGAAGGGATGCAGGGGCAGGCACTTGTTGGGGCTGAGCAGGTAGCAGGGAGAGACAGAACCACCATGGGGTCACAGTGGCTGGGAGGACAGGTTGGACAGGTGACCCAACCAGAGTCAGGCCCAAGGCTCGCAGGAATGGTGGGCAAGGAGAAGCACTTTTTCTGCTGGCCTTGTGGCTGTGACGTTGTGAGCCTGGATCTGCTGGGGTCTTGCAGAGAGCCTGAGAGTACAGCTCACATGGAAGGAAGCAAAGCTGGGAGGTGGAGCATCCCTGAAGGCTTTAGTTTCCGGAGCTAAATCCAGGCCTGAAGCAGATGTGCCCTGAGCTTTTAATTTACGTAAGTCAATCAGTTCCTTCTTGTTTAAGTAAGTGTGAATTGGGCTGTCTGTCATTTAGAGCAGCGGTCCTTAGCAGCCTTTTTAAAACTTAATTCAATTCATTTGGCTGTCCCAGGTCTTAGTTGCATCCAGGATCTTTGATCCTTGGTTGTGGCATGTGGGATCTAGTTCCCTGACCAGGGAATAAAACCCGGGCCCCCTGCATTGGGAGGTCAGAGTTTGAACCACTGGACCACCAGGGAAGTCCCCCTAGCAACCTTTTTGGCACCAGGAGCCAGTTTTGTGAAAGACAAGTTTTCCACAGAGTGGGGAGACGGGAGGGTTAGGATGGTTAAAGTGCATTACATTTATTGTGTGCTTTATTTCTATTATGATTACATTGTGATAATTTTCCTATGAGAATCTAATGCTGCAGGTGATCTGACAGGAGGCAGAGTTCAGGTAGTAATGTGAGCAATGCGGAGTGGCTGGTAAATACAGATGAAGCTTTGCTCATTTGCAGTGCTTCTCACCTCCTGCTGTGCTGCCCAGTTCCTACTCAGGTTTGGGGACCCCTGATTTAGAGCAGAAAGTGCCTTAACTTGTGCAAGGAAGAGGGAGGCAGCACCAGGGAAGGGGTAGAGCCTGGACTTAGTGAGAGGATAGTCAGTGGGATTGTGAAGGAAAGGAGGAGAGGTGTTGGATGGATAGGGTGGCCTGAGAGCCAGGTGGGAGAATATGGGTGATGCTAAAGGGGACAGTGAAACGATTTTGTCCTGGGAGGTGCAGTTCATGCCTGGGCAGCGTTGTGTCAGAGGTCGGGGCAGGAAGGATCTGAACACAGCCTGGCATCCCAGGAATAGGAAGAGAAAGGCAGGGAATCAGGGTTTAGAAGCTAAGGCTCCCTGGACCTTGAGCCTTCAGCTGAGGAAGGCAAAGCAGGAGACAGTGAACGTGATGAGACCATTGAGTAGATACTCTTGGGAGCTGGCAAGAGATAGAATTTGGTGCTGGGAGTGCTGAACTGAGATGGAAAGTTCTGACCAGAAAGCAAGAAAGTCAGTAGAAACGTGGGTTACATCTCTGTGCTGAGTGTGGATTTGGGAGCCACCAGTACGGGAATGAGAGAAGAGGCCATGTGAGAAACGCCTCCAGAAAGCGTGCTCAGAAGGTCAACAGTAAATACTTAGGAGCCCATTTTGCTCAAGACCAATTGCTCTAAGGTACGTAGGGGTCACTGTAGTCCTGGAACTGATACCGAAGGCCTCTCTGACAGTCACCGTGGGTCAGATTATCTTGCGCAGAGAAATCAAGTAGTAATCCCCACCAGCTAGAGCCCAACATTTGAGAGAAATGACCCCTCCCCCCCGCCCCCATAAAGTATCAAACCAAGTTCAACTGCAAGCCTCAAGTGTGTCTAACAGAGAGTTACTCAAATCAGACAAGTGCTCAATGGCTTCCCGGTAGCTCAGAGAAGGGGTGGGGATGGAGGCTGCCAGGATGGCGACTCGACTCCGCAGGGCACCTAGAGGCCACCCCGAGGGAGCAGCCTGGAGGTCTAGTTGACACACACGGCCGGATGTGGTTGGGGCCGGAAGGGAACCTGGAGTAGGCTGGGGGCGGGGGGAAGGGCAGTGGTGGGGAAGGCAAGGTGGCCAGAATTGTGACATTTTGGGTCTATGAGGCTGCAGTCACCCAGTAACGGTGGGTCCCCCAAAACGGGCGACCAGCTCAGCACCGGACCCCGGGTAGCGCCGGGTCAGGCCCACGGCCCACGGGCACCCCACACTAGGGCCCCGGGCCCGGGCCGTGTGTGCGCACCCGACCTAGGCGTGCGTCCACTCCTGATCCCGAGTCCGGCGTTGTTAGGCGCGCAGAGGCCCTGCGCTCAGGTGGCCGCGGTCCCCGCGCACTCAGCGTGCCCGTGACCGCGACTTTCGCCCGCGAGATCTCCGATGGTTGTCCCGTCCCTGGGGCCTGTGTTTGGCCTCCTCCAGTCAGTGTCCTCTCCGCCGCTCCCTTCTGGCTTGGCGGGCCGCACCGCAACACCGCCTCCGGGGCGGAGCTCGAGGGCGCCCAGCGCGGGGCGGGCCGGGCCCCGAGCGCCGCGAGGTCAGTAGGGGGCGCTGCTAGATGTCTCGCTGCCCGAAGTCGGTGCGCGCCGCCCTCGCCTCCCCCTGCGCCGGCCCGAGCAGGCGGCAAGCGCGGAACCGGGCGCGCTGCGGCGGAGCCGGCCCGGGCTGGGACCATGGGCGGTGAGCGCGGCGCGGGCCGCGGTCGAGGAGGTTGCCTTTGAGGCTGAGCGGAGCCTCCCACCGAGGCTCGAGGTGGGCGGGTGTCCCTGGGGTTCGGGCTTGGACACCGAGGGGGTCTTAGGGACGCGCCAAGGCCGGGACGACCAGGCAGAGACTCCGGTGGGAGAGGGGTGCGGGGGCGGGGGAGGTCAGGGGCGCGCGTGAGAGTACCCGGTCTGAACCCGGCTACCAAGCTCCCTCCTCCATCCCCGCCTCTTCCCCAGACCCCGGCCCCGGCCTCGCTCCTTCTCCCTAAGCCGTCCCCCCAGCCCCCGCGCCTGGATCCCAGTCCCCGCCTTCTGATCCGCCGCCCACTCTCCTAGCCCCAGCGCCCCCTAACCCGGCCTAGGATCCCGCCGCCCTTTTCCCAAGTCCTTGCCCCGCACCCCCCGGCGCGTGCCTCCTCTAAACCCCGCCGCCTCCCGCTTCTCCAGCTCCGCACCTCGTCTGCCTCGGTGCGCGCGGTCCCGCCCCTCCGGCCCGCGCCGGCCCGGCCCCCGCACTTCTGCTGCCTGATTGCAGCCGGAACTGGAGCTCCTCTGCAAGATCCCCCTTCCCCGGCCACCGCGAGCCCGCGGGTCTCCAGGTAAGCAGGCGGCAGCAAGTTCTCGGCGGCCTTCCTCGGCGGTGGGGCCGGCTGCTCCGGCCGCTACCTGCGCGCGGCGCCCCCGGGACTCCCGGGGCCCCGCGGAGCGGTAGCTCCACGCGCGGGTGAACGTTCCGGGATGCTCAGATCAGGACTGCGGGGTTTCCACCCCGCGCTGTTGCTCTTGCTCGCGAACTTGTCTAGGTTAAAGCAGCCGGCTTTGTCATACACGCGAAATTGGATGTGCTTCGAGCTGGCCGCGTTCTTGGTGGCTGCAGCGGTCTGTCTAATTCTACCTGTGGGTGGGTGTTTGAGGGTTTAGCGGTGCAGGAGGCGTTGGAGCCATATTTTACCCGCTTCGGCGGGGCGTCTCGGGGCGCGGGGGAGACATTCCCGCCCGGGTGGCTGGTGCCTTCGTGGGAAGACAGGGTGCTTTGTAAGCATTCGAAAAGTAAAATCACGAGAGTTGTGGGATCAGATCGCGTGAGAATGGGGAAGCGTGGGGTGGGCGACTAAGGGAGCCTCAAGAAGGCTTCACAAGTTGGGGACATTTGTTACTATTTGCAGAAGGCCCGCGGATGAACCCGAGTGTGGAACACGCTGTGCTCGGCCAGCCTCACAAACGTGAGGTGACTGCGGACCCGGCTCGGCTACAATTCCTTCTTGGAGGTGTCGGTGCGCTGTTCGGACATCTCTGGGAAGAGGGTTTAAAAAAACAGGTGGTTTGAAAAACCTCCAGTTTCCTAGAGAGAGGTGGAAATGTTGGGTGACAGTCAGAAAACCAGTGCATGAATCCGCCCCATCCATTCTCCTGGCTTTCATTAAATTTTGGATTGAATGAATTGCCTATTTTAGAGAGGGCTTCTCTGGTGGCTCAGTGGTAGAGAATCCGCCTGCCAATGCAGGAGACAGGACTTCAGTTCCTGTCTGGAGACGGAAATGGCAACCCACTCCAGTATTCTTGCCTGGGAAATCCCATGGACAGAGGAACCTGGCGGGCTACAGTCCGTGGGGTCGCAAAAGAGTAGGACACGACAAAAACAACGACTGTGTTTTAGAAAGGATGTGTAGGAGGCGTGTCTGTTTTACAGGTTAGCTCCTGGCCAGCCCCCCATCACTGATACCTGGGAGGCTACTTTCGGGCACCAGGGACTAAGTGGGCCCCCCGGCCTTTGCAGCAAGCACCGCACTTAGAGCGTTTGTGGAACTGCGGTATCTGCAACTCTTTTCTTTCCAGTGATTGGTTTGAAGAGTATTTAGCTCAGTAGTTTTCACCGTTGAATAGTGAATTAGTAAGTAATTAGCCCCCGGTCACACTGGGGCTCATAGGGTCCCTCTGAGTGCCCACAAATTCCTGTGGGTGTTTCCTCAGCCCTCCCTAGGCTGCTGTGTGATGAGTTATTGAATGTCAGATGCCCCACTGCCCATGAGGGTGAAACCATCGTTGAGCCCGCAGCACCCAGGCTTCCACTCTCTAAATGACAGGTGATCAGTGTTTGTTTAGGAAACAAGTGGGTGTCCCTTCCTGAATCCAGGCTGTCAGAGTCCATAACCCATGTTTCCCATTGTGCTGCCCTGTTTCCAAAATGTTATCCTTCATCAAATTTTAAAGAAATATCTGAGTGGAGACATTCATTTATGTGTGTATTGAGGGCAGAGAGCATAATTTATGGGTCCAACTTTGACAACTGGGTCTCTAACTCAGGGGGCAGTCCAGAGTTTCCAGGAAGAAAATAAGTTGTCTTCATGCCATGATTGGAGTGAGAAGGTGATGGCCACCATGGGGAGCTAAGACTCTCTGGTGAGGGGTGAGTCCTCGACGGCTTGACCTCTAGGGCTGTGGCCGCAGCCCCGTTCTGGGTCCCTCATCCCTGTGCATAATGAGGGGGAAGCCACTTGTGGAGTCCCGCTAGCTGCTTCAGATCACAGCATCTTCACTCCAGTGGGGGCTGCCCACCCTGGAGAGAGCTAAGAACACCCCTTCTTGCACTTTTCTGGCAATCTGATTTGCTGACCTGTTGAGGAGAGAGAGGCTGGTGTTTGGGGAAGGTGTTTCTGATTGTGGGGGGTGGCCATGACCCCCCGGCAGGTGGATCAAAGTCCAGTTCTGCCGCCTCTATCAAAGGCCAGCCCTGGAGAGAATGGCCAGAGGCAGCAGGGGTGGGAGTAGTCTGTGTCCCCTTTTTTCAGGAATCTGGGAAGGATTGGAATTTGGAATGTCACTTTGAAGTGGGAACCTGCACTACTTGTGGGTTCAAAACTGTTGTGGGCTTATCTTCCTCACCCGGACTGTCTCTGCCTCCAGGTCTGGCTCATACCCAGGATTCCTGCAGCTGTTTTCTAGAAGAGGCTTAATTAATGCCTGAGGTCTGTAAGTGAGAGAGAGAAAGGGAGGAAGGGAGAGAGGAAGAGAGTAAGCTTGCTATCTGGAGGAAGTAGGAAAAGGGATGACAGAATAGCCAAGGTTCTGAAAACTCCCAGGGGTAGGCTTTAGCCCTGGGACGAAGTTCTTGGTTGGTGGATGATGTGTCATGGGCCCACATTCTGGGGGAGGAGTTACCATTAGGAGCAAATTCGCTGAGATAGGGAAGGTGACCTCACAGTTACCTGAAATAAGGTGTGCCGGGCCCACCGTTCTGCTTCCTAGAAGGCCGTGAAAGCCAGGTGAGAGCTGGACCCGGGGAGGTGGGAGATCGGAGCCATCTGAAGTGGTGAATGAGGGATGTGCCCCTTTGGAAAAGGTGGCTTGAGCAACAACGATATTGCTTCAGGGTCCAGCCTGGAGGAGCCAGCTCACACCTGGGATGCTGAGGGGCGTGGCCAAAAGAGACAGCTGGGAGGATCTGAACCTGTGCTTGGGGCTTCCCCGGTGGCTCAGCAGTAAAGAATCCGCCTGCAGTGCAGGTGGCGCTGGAGACATGGGTTTGATCCCTGGGTGGGGAAGATCCCCTGGAGGAGGAAATGGCAACCCTTTCCAGTATTCTAGCCTGAGAATCCCGTGGACAGAGAAGCAACTTAAATATCTAGTGGTAGCAACTTAAGAATTTGAAAATTATGTGTTTGCGTAGTCACTCCCCCAACTTATGCATTCATGTTTTTGTATTATGAGGCATCCTTTTGTCATCTGCTTACCACTCTCTCTGCCTCTGTGTATAACCAACTTCCAGAGAGAGCCACAATCAATAGCATAGAAACCATAGCTTTAAAGAACAGATTAAGATGAAAATCATTGTACCTGGTTCTGATACTTCCTCCCCCTCCTCTCCTCTCCACTCCTGTCTGTGGTTAGCATCATCATTTACACCCAGTTTACAAATAGTTTGAATACTATATGTCCTACCCCTCAATTACATGGAGACATGTGTCTTTCCAGCTGACAGAAACCACGGCGTACTTTCCTAGACCCACCTCATTCTTGGATCCAACACCAAACTCCAGGCCTTCAGAGGCAGAGCAGTATCATTTTGAGCTTTTTAATTATAAAGTAAAATGAAGCTCTTGCTTGCTAATTGTGTCAGCTGCTAATATAGAAGAATCTGAAGTTAGAGTAAGATATTTACTGCCTCGTTAACTTTTTATGCATCTAAGATGAAAAATTAAGGTAAAATTATTAAAGTTATAGTAGAAATGTCTGAAAGCTCAGAAGTGATAATGGAAGGACCCAGGCTTACAGAAGTAAATTAAGCTTTAAACATTGTTACTGAAATGTGAAGAGATATAAATAGGACCTTCCGTAGAAGTATATACAACATAGAATTTAGACAAGTATAGATTGATAGGTATAGAAATTTTTATCTGTCCCTTTACTGAAATATATTAATCATTATGATCATATGTTTTGCTTATGTAGTAGCTTACCATTTAAATAGGGAGTTGTGTCCATGATCTTGTTCAATCCTTCTTTCAGGTCTGGGATCTTCTTAGGGATGGGGACATTGGACCACAGGGTGTTTAAAAGGCTTCCCCTAGAGTTCAGATCTCTTGAGTGGAGAAATACTATGTACCTAGATCTTCCTGCTACAGTGCTTGATAACTCAATGTGGTTACTTAGTTATGTAAAAATTACAGGTGGTCTCCTGCTTAGCGGTAAAAGTAGGTACTGCTTTTCTCTAAAATGTTCTGTAAGTCAACCAATGTTGACTTAGCATCATCAGAAACCATCTGGAAGGAATCCTCAGGGTGTGTGGGTGTCAGAGGTTCTCTGGTGACTTCCTGATACTAACATTCCTGTGGGTGTGTACTCCGCAGAGTGCAGTGGGTCAGAGTGTAGGCTCTGCAGCCAGCCTGGCTTTAAGTCCTGGATCTGTCCTTATTAGGTTTGTGCCCTTGGACAAGTTACCCAGCCTCTCTATGCCTCCGTTTTCTCTTTTGTAAAACCAAGGTGGTGATAATAATACCCACTTCATGGTATTACTGTGAAGCTGAGATGAGACAGTGCATGACAAGGACTTAGAACGCATAGTACATGCTTAAATGTTAGCCGTGGTTTTTCTTGGTCTTCATTTTTTTAACCATTCATTCCTTAACGCTCTTGCTGTTTAGTCACTTAGTCGTGTCCGATTCTTTGTGACCCCATGGACTGTAGCCTACCAGACTCCTGTCCATGGGATTTCCTAGGCAAGAATATTGGAGTGGGTTGCAAAACATTTTTCATACCAACCGACTGCACTGAGATGATGGAAGTAGGATGATAAGATACACATAGCCTCCTGCCCATAGAATGGAGGACATCATACACAAATTCACAGTGAAGGACAGGAACAATAGCAGAGGCATTTCCTGGGCACTCACCTGACTCCAGGCCACTTTTTACGGCCTCAAGAGGCCAGAGTATAGCCTGTGAAGGGTTGCCCAAGGCAGGAGGGGTGGGGCACAGTGCTATACTTCAGCTGCTATACTCTGATGACGTGGCCTTGCTCGCTGCTGAACATAGGCACTCATTTGGCTGGTCCATGTCTGACACATGCTGGTTGTTCATGTTTTAACTATCACTCTTGGCCTCAGGTTGTTAGCGGGAAGCATGATAAGAGACTGTGAACTCAGTGTTTACGCACCTGGCTTGCCAAGCATATTCCTGGTCCTGGTCGATGGCACCAGATGCCCTGACCACTGTTCTGGGCTGATTGTCCATCACCCCGGAAACCGATGATCCCACCGGAGACCCAGTTCTCTGAGTGACGAATGGCACAGCTGTTCCTGAGAGCAAGTCCAGGACTAGCCTGAGGCAGAAGGCCAGACTACTAGGGAAAAACAAAATTCAACCAAGCACATGTGAAAATCTCATTGGCTTTACTCAAGAGTCCTGAATGGGCAGCACCCCGTCTAGTAAACAGAAGGGCGCTCTGAGGGGCTGTGCAAAGAGACGGTTTTTATAAGGAGGAGGAGGGAGTGGCAAGGAGGCTATTAACAGAAGAAAATCCAGGGTTGTTTCAGGCCAAGTCGCGTTCTTCTGGGCGAGGGGCAAGGGTCTATCTTGTAGTTTATCTCTACTTTCTCTGGGTGGTAGAGAGGACTCATGCGACAGATCATCTCATTGGTGCTGGCCAGAAAACTCCAAACTGGCCCGTTAAGATGACGTATCTGGGGGAGGCTGAAATGGCAGTTGGGTCAAGTATTAAATCTAGGTTTGGCGTCATGGCTTTAGCACAGGTGATTCCATTTTGGGCCTGTGGTTTTGACACTGTCATGTGTCCTGTGCCTGCCATAGCTGGAACCTTCTGGATCTGAAAGTCTCTGGGACTGTTGACAGGCCTGAGTTTAATACTTGGTCCTTGAAAGGGCGGCCCCTCCTCCTCAGACCTCACCCTCAGTTGCTCTGTGTGTCCTACAGAGAAGCTCCAGTGTGGCAGCCTGCCCAGCTGGAGATGGCCTCCAGCGCTGGGGGTGGACTAGAGGAGCCTGTGATTGCAGCCTCAGGACCCGAGTGCCTCTCTGCTCTGTGTGATTAGCACACCCTCTGGTCTCCACTGGAGTTCTTTGTACTCATAAGTCGGCAGTCAGACTGGAAACCGGATAATCAACCCTCTTAATGAGGAACCTGCTTATTCTATTCATTAAAAAAAAAATTTTTTTTTTTTTTTCGTTGTGTTGGGTCTTCATTACAGCACACAGGCTTTCCTGTAGTTGTGATGAGCAGGGGGCTATTCTCCATTGCGGTGCACAGGCTTCTCATTGTAGTGACTTCACTTGTTGCAGAGCACGGGCTCTAGGCTCATGGGCTTCAGTGACTGCAGCACTCTGGCTCAGTAGTTGTGATGCCTGGGCTTAGTTGCTCATGGCATGTGGGGTCTTCTCACCCCAGGGATCAAACTTGTGTGCCCTGCACTGGCAGGGGGATTCTTATTCACTGTACCAGCGGGGAAGTCCTAGTTTATTTATTTTTAAACTTATGGAATCTGAGGTCAATGAGGCTTTGTCTTTTTTTCTTAAAATACTTTCCCCATACTTTGAAAGTAAAGAAATGACCAATAATACCATTCACTAAAAAAGAAAAATTATTTGTGTCTAGGCAGCATTGAGTTAAAAGGAGGAGAACCTTTACTTTCCAGTTGCTTCCCCGACTGCTCTGACTTCTCTGGTTTTGATTTCCCAGATGGGGTTGATTTTTGTTGCCAGTTTGTCTCTACTGCAGTTCTTAATGGAAACACAGACCTGAGAATCGAAGTTTGGGCATTTATGGTTGAAGGTCATGGCATAGACGTTTGATTTTTTGGGCTATCTTCAAGGTGAAAAATGACTGTGTCTTTGAGAAAGAGAGATCCTAATGTCAGCAGGCAGGAGGGTCTAAGGGTCCAAGCCAGCCTGTCTCATCCTCGGTTCACAGACTTTCCGGCATGTCTAAGTCAGCGGCAAGTGAGTTTTTATATTCTCCTCTTGCGCATCTTGCTCTAATGACTGCTGATTATCTTGAAACAGCTGCATTAATTGATGGTGTTTAGGGACTCAACATGCAGTAAGTAATTGCAATTGGCTCGGCCGAGCACAGCACGTTCCTGTTATTTGCTTTTCAGCTTGAGGGGTGTTTGCGCTGTGTGTTCAGTGCCAGAAAGGGAGTTGGGAGCTCCTTGCCTCCGTGCTCCCCCACCACCATCGCTCACACCCCCCAGACCATCTTGTGCCACCCTGGCATCTGTTCCCAATGCATTCAGATTGTCTGCCCGTGGGCCTGTCTCCGCAGCTTCACTGGGCGCTTCGGGAGAGCAGGGGCTACACCCAGCTCACCTCTGTATCTTCTTCCCTCAGCTTAAGAACTGGCATGAAATAGGCCTCAGTAAAGATTGGGGGAATAAATGAATGGATGAATGAATGAGTGGTTGTAAAGCAGGCTTGTGTTAGGCTGCAGAGTAACCTACCTTCCTGGCTTCAACAAATAATGGTTTGTTTTTCTCGGGTAACAAGATGTTTGAAGGTAGGGGTTATTCTGTCTGAACTGACACACTGTTCTTTTTCCTGGCCTTTTCTTCATGATGGCAGATTGGCTGCTGCAGGAAGGAAGTGCCAGCCACCTTGATACCTTTTATCAGGAAAACAAGACATGTCCCCCACAACATCCAGCAGACCTCCTCTAACGTGTCAGGGCCAGAACTGTGTCACATGGCCATTCCCAGTTAAAAGGGTCATATGAGTAGTTAACAGGGCACACTGCTGCTTAGAGGAGTTAGACAGGCTCACCGCTGAAACGAACAAACCAAATGCAGTTGACCCTTCAGCAACACAGAGGTTTGGGGCACTGACCTTCCCCCACCCCCAAGTAAAAAATCTGCATGTAACTAGAGTTGGCCCTCCGTATCCGCAGTTCCACATCTGTGGGTTCAACCAACCTCAGATTGTGTAGTAGTGTATTTACTGTTGAAAAAGATTTCTCTGTAAGTGGAGCCATGTTCAAGGCTCTGCTGTCCATTTAATGACTCAAATATGATGGACATTAACTGTTTGCTCACACAGAGTCCAAAATGGCTGTTCCTGATAAGGGAGGCAGGGGCTCTTTTCCGACAGGTGATTCAGGGATCCAAGCTCTTAAGGCTGTCATGCTCGTTTGCGTCAGTCAGCGAAAAAGGAAGGAACATGAAAGATGGAGGATGGAAAGATTTTATGGGCCAGACTTGATAGAGAATTACTCCCACTGACCTTGGCCAGGGGTCAGTCACATGACCATACCTCCTGGGAGGGAGGCTGGGAAATGTGGTCCAGCCCAGTGCCTAAGAGGAAGAGGAGATGGATTTTATGGTGAGCTGACAATGCCTGTGACACTTCCTCACCACCAGCCTCAAAGTGAAAGCGGAAGTCGCTCAGTCGTGTCCGACTCTTTGTGACCCCATGGAAGTCCATGGAATTCTCCAGGCCAGAATACTGGAATGGGTAGCCTTTCCCTTCTCCAGGGGATCTTCCCAATCCAGGGATCGAACCTAGGTCTCCTGCAGTGCAGGTAGATTCTTTACCAGCTGAGCCATAAGGGAAACCCAAGGATACTGGAGTGGGTATTCTATCCTTTCTCCAGCGGATCTTCCTGACCCAGGAATCGAACCAGGGTCTCCTGCATTGTAGGTGGATTCTTTACCAACTGAGCTACAAGGGAAGCCTGCTACTCCCCCCCACCCCCAAATCAGGATTCTGTTAGTAAGGAATAAATGAATATTGAGGGGCAACTGGAGGTGTCTGTCTTGGAAAGAAAAGCTGTGCTAAGAAAGCTCCAGCCAGAAATAGTCTTTCTTTCCAGATCATCTGTCTTAAATCCCAGCTTCTGTTCCTACCTTTGGGAACTGGGTCAGCAGAATAATGGAAGTTCCTCATTATCACTCTTTCTTGATTCAGGCCATGTTCTTAACAGCTTTGAGGGAGTGAGTCCTAGTTGGTTCCCTTCAGCAGTTGGAGGTTACTCCAGAAAGAATGGCCTTCAACTTCCTTGATACCAGAGGAACCTTCAAGAGCTTTGAGCCCATGAGAGCTGCTTGTGCCCTTTGAAGTGGCCTCACTCAGCCAGTCTCCCAACATATCTCTTCCCCTCCAGCCCCCACCCCCAGAGAGGAGGAGAGGCCACAGCAGAGTGGCCTCTGCTTCCCATTTGAACCCACTGAAAAGTATTTTCCCACCAGTTCCTGCAATTTTTTTTTTCAGTAAACTTGTTGGTGAATGGTTCATTGATCTGTTGGGTTCTGGTGTTTTGTTCTTACTCAATCTGTTGTAGGTTTCAGTGACAGGTGCTTCTCCACCCACAGGATCCTTGGTATCTTTCTTCCCTCCCTCCCTTCCTTCTTTCCACGGACACCTGTTGAATACCTGCTGCTTCCTCAGCTCTGCATCCACCCAGTCCTGGGGGAGGTAGGCAAGGAAGCCGACACAAGCCTGTGAGGTTGAGAAGTGTTGTGGGAGGGCTGAGGTTGCCCTGTGTGGGGGGACCTCACCCAGCCTTGGGATTAGGGAAGGCTTCCAGGGGAGGTAGGATTTGGGCTGAGTTCATGGATGAGTGAGAGTTCACAAGATCAAGAAGGCATCTGGGCCAGGAGAGTGAAATGGCAGGCACTGAGTTGGCAGAAGGGGAACCTAGGTTTTGGGGCAACAGCGAGGAGTCCATTGTGCTGAAGTTGGGGTGGGGCGGTGTGGTCATTCGTTCATTAAGCACTGCTCTGCTCCAGGTCCTGGGGTTAGAGCAGTGAACTAGGCAGATGAAGTCTCAGCCCCAAAGGGGCTCGAGGTCTGGGTTCTGAGAGGAGGGTGGGCTCGGCTGCTGTCCCAGACTCGACTCTCAAGGGTTTGCTTTTGGAGACTGAGTAGGATGTGGGCCCCAGTGCTTGTGCCATCACCTCTTGTGCCCTGTCCCTCTATCTCCAGCTCTTGTCTGGTCCTTTGCCTAAATAATCCTAGCATTATTCAGGCTATAAAAATAGAGGCTGGCACCAGAACACCAGCATGTAGTTGGTGAGAAAAGCTGGAAATTGTCATTCTGTGTCAAGATATGTGCCAGCTAAGCTTTTGGTGGAGCACATTCTTGGAGCCCCAAAGATAAGGTTCTAAAGTTTGCTTACATTTTTTTTTTTTCTCCTTTCAACTCATACCAAAACTTCTGGCCACTTGGCTCAGGATAAATATGTCCTGGTTGTGCCTGTTCCCCACCCTGTGAGCACATTGAAATGAACCTTTGATGCTGAAATCCATTAAGTGAAGATTGGTCTTGCCCTGGGCTGGCCTGATTGGAGGGGCTGAGTCATCTCCATGGGATGGTCCATTCAAGGTTCATGTCTAGGTGAGGACCATGGTTAGCACGACCTGAGAACGGACCAGCTGTCACCAGCCTATAAAGTTTTGTTCATCTCCCCATGGAAATGAGGGCTGAGCTAGGGTTTAGAAGAGCCTTCTCTGTGATGAATGGCCTCGAGGGTGGTTTCTTTCATTCTGCCTTCCCAGCCCTGTTTGTTAAGGTGGAATTGACAGTGCTGGGGGGCAGGGTGCAGAGAGAGGAACTTTCATGCTAGTCTAAGCCCAGGGCTAAATGTAGGGCACTTTGTTTCCAGGTAGAAGGATCTCAATCTGCAGATCAGTCCTGTGTGTTTCTGGGGTACCTTTTTGGTGCCAAATGCTATAGGGAACATGCATAATGATAAAATGAAGAGAAGGAGCATCATTACAACTTGGGATGTTCTGATTTGTAATAAGAAGTGTCTATTTGTTCTTTGTCACTGTTTCTGACACAGAGTTCCTCAAACCCTTGACATTTCCTAGAGGAGACTGGAAAGGTGTCTTTCATTATGTGAATGAGGTCAGTTAAGCCTCCAGGTAACCTAAGGTTTGAGGCTGGTTGCCAGGAGAACCAGCCTTGTGATGAGAGGATTAGAACTTTCAGTAGTACCACCTCTGATTTCTGGGGAAGAGTTGGGGGGGATGGAGGTTGACTCAGTTACCATTAGTCAGTGATTTAGTCAGTTATGCCTAGGTAATGATGATCTCAGTTTTTGTCTTTTTAAAACTTTTTAAACTTTGTCTTTTTTTATTTTATTTAGTTGGCTGCACTGGCATCTTTAGTCTTTGTTGTGGCATTCCGGATCTTTAGTTATAGCATATGAACTCTTAGCTGTTGCATGTGGGATCTAGTTCTCTGACCAGGGATTGAACCTGGGCCCCCTGCATTTGAAGCATGGGGTTTAAGCCACTGGACCACAAGGGAAGTCCCTCAGTTCTTGTCTTAATTTGAAAAAAAAAATTCAGTAAAGAGATGGAGATAGTAAAGTGGGTTAAGTGTTTATTAGAAGCAGACTCATGTGAAAAGGACACACAGGCGGGCTCAAGAGGGAGAGTTGCACTTTTGACTTAACTTGCTAATATAGGGATATTTTTTCAGGTTTTCTCTAGCCAATCATCTTGCTCATTGTGTATAGCTCTGTGACTCAGGACCCTCCCCAATGTGCACATACATCTTTTATTAACCAAGATGGATTTCAGCGTGAGAGTTTCTGGGAGGCTGGCAGGACATATTATTGGCTGGTACCCTCTCCCTTCCCTTATGCCCGAGGAACTTTTCTCTGCACATGTACTTTGGGAGGTCTCCTTGATCCCAGGAATGAGGAATATCTGGCCTACATATCTTTTTTTCCCAAGCAGGACTCAGCTCCACTCTGCTGTTTATCTTGAAGTATCTGTCCTCAGGAGACAGAGTCAGCTGCTCCGCCTGGGGCCCATCTATCTCCTGCCTCAGTGATGCCTCTATAACAACCCAAAGGATGCAGTTTGTAGAACTTCCAGGTTGGTGAACACATGGAGATGTAGGAAGAGTGGTACTCTGCGAGAGACCGTGAACGCTACAAGACCTTTTCCACATACCTTGCCATATGCTTCTCTTCCATCTGGCTGTTCCCGAGTCATATACTTTGTAATACACTGGTAGTCTAGTAAGTAAATTGTTTTCTCTGAATTCTGTGAGCCACTCTGCAAATCAATTGAACCCAAAGAGAGGGAGCTCATTGGAACTTCAATCTATAGCCAGTTAGAAGCACAGGTGACAACCTGGATGTGCAGTTGGCATCTGAAGTAGTGAGCGGACAGCCTTGTGGGATTAAGCCCTTAACTTGTGAGAGCTGAGGCTATTTCCAGGTAGATGGTGTCAGAGTTGAGTTTGTCAATGGAAGAAAGTGCACAACTTAAAAGTTGAGAATTATGTTTTATGTGGTAGACAAAACTGGGGACTTAAGCCAGGGACCCAGCATCTCAGATAGTTGTGAGAGACTGCTCCCAAGAGGTCAGGGAGGGGCCAGGGTATATAGGAGTTTTTGCTACAAAGATCAGGTAGTTGGAATATCAAAAGATCACTGTTAATTAAAGAAAACCAGATATCTCAATTTAAAGATCTTAACCCTCTTCTGGGAGTGGGAAGCTGTAAAAGCCAGGGCTCATTGAAATCATTCCTTCGATATGCACCTCAGCCAGTATCCTGTGCTTTCTCATCCTGAGTCTCCTCAGGGTACGCCTTGTGTGGTGGAGTGAACACCTAGCTGGTGTCAGATAGAAAATTGCTTTGTGCTGTGGGAAGAAAACCCCCTACACATTGGAATTAGGTGTAGAATCATTACTACCCTAAGTGCATCCCAGAAACATCTCATCCAGTCCTTTCCACAAACCCAGGAATGGGTAATTTCACATTCTACTAGAATCTAAGCTCCACGTGGGTGGAAATTTTAGGCTTATTTGGTCACTACTGATCCCATTTCTATGACTGTACTTGGCATATAGCAGATGCTCAGTAAAGAATTGTTAAATGAATATTTGAATCGCCATCTACAGGTGAGGAAACTACAGCTCAGAGAGGTAAAGCAACTTGCCTGAGGTGCCACAGCCTGGATCTCAATCCCAGGGAAGTATCACAAGCTGTGGCTTGGGGTTCCCAACCCCACTGGCCTTGGAATACCGGCTACTTATGAGATAGAACTGACCAAATGCAGCACAACCGTGACAAAACCTTCAGTTGAGTGACAGTGAAACTCAGGGCCCAGAAGGTTGTCTGTCTTCTTGCTGCCAGCGTCTTGCTACAACTCAAGGGTAGAATGAATATGCAGGGGTGTATCCATCTGTAGACAGTGATGTTTCTTTAATGCCGCCTTCATTCTGTCATGCATGCCATCCGGAACCTGCTGTGGCTCCCTGCTCCCACAGGAACCTAGTCTGGTCCCAATCATCCTCCACCTGTTCACTGATGAGTCAATGTGTAAAGCCTGCCAGCAGTCAACAGTTCAGAGGATTTGGCTGTGCTTCCGCCTCTGCACCACCACCCACATCACTTATCTACTTCCAAATGCCTCACATCAGGCATGCCCACAGATGTCCTTCCTGCCCTTTCAGTTTTAACACGGATTCTGCTGAGTCCCTGAAGCCCTCTCTGACCATCCCAGCACAAGCCACCGCCATCCCCCGCCCCGCCCCCTGAAGCCCAGCCTCTGTACGGTGCATTTCCCGATGGTGTTCCTAGAACCCTGATTTCTGCAGTGATGGGGCTTCTGCCTAGAGGTGCATGCAGCCCCTCCTAGCAAACTGCCTTTATCTCTCTTACACATCAAGTTCCATGTTGCATTGAGTTTTGAAAGGGCTACTGTTTCAAAACCACTAATCTCTTTATAATTTATCCTGTACCCACCTTGTGACTTCTTGCTTAACCACGTTAATAAATAAACTTTACAGCTTTCTTTTTTTTTCTGATTGTAACAGTAAGACATGTCTACTTAGGAAAATTTGGAAAATGCAGAAAATTACCAATGACAAATCTTCTAAGATGCCACCACCTGCTTAAAGAGTTTCCTGTCAGTCTTCTGTCTTGTGATTTGTTTTAAAGAAAATTAAGATTACCTGTAATCCCAGCTATAAGCACCCGTAACATTAAGGACATTTTTTCTCTTTCCTTTTTTTTAAAAAATTTGTTCCTTGTACTTTTTTAAAAAATAGTAATAGGTTCAAAGTTCTGAAGAGTAAACAGTAAAAAGCCCCACTCCCACTCCTGTTTAAAACCACTCAATCCAGTTTGGTAACGTATCTACTTTATAACAAAATTGAGTTCACACTATACAGGCTGTATTAGGGCTTGCTTTTTTTTTTTTTTTTTTGCAGCATTAACATTTTCTTCTGCCATTACTAAATCTTTTAAAATCTGTACACAACACGTTGTACAAAGAGAGCACTAAATATGTGAGTAGATATTGAAAAGTATACAGTCGAGGTTAAAAGTCCACCCCTGTTAATTTAGAGGGCTGTCTCCCTCCAGACCTTTTTCAGTAGGTTTGCATGTTGTCTTAAAATTTCCATAGATCCGTTGAGATATGCAAATGTATGTTTTACCTACATGAAATTTTCCTATATCTGCTATGCCAGCACTCTCTCTTCTATCTTTCACTGGGCAGTGTCTCCAGAGGTTTTTTTCCATGCCTCCACCTCTTCCTTTTAAGGCTGAGTCATATTCCATTGTGTGGACAAACTGTAATTTTCCAGCCATTTCTATACATAAGAACATGTCAGTTTTCAACTTTTTATAGTTATTCCTAGTGCTGCTTTGTACACATGAGTGAGCAGTCTTGGGAATTAGATACCCAGAATATGAATTCTTAGGGCAAAGGATATGTGTGTTTATTGTTTTAATAAGACCACTGGTTCTCTACAAATTCCATTCCAGTTAACCCTCTCACTAACAGTATGTGAATGAACTCATCCCTTTTGAGACTAGTGCGCAGCAGAAATGAATAGTCTTTCATTTTTTTGCCCATCCGAAGGATGAGAAATACCATGTCATTTTAAAATTTATATTTCTTTCCATCCTAGTTTTCCAAGCATATACATATATACCTTTAAAAAATTTAGCCATGCAGTACATGATTCTGTAGTTTTTTCTTTTTCACATCACATCCCATTAAAATTTTCACATTTTGTTTTCCCAGTCATTGCGTTGTCAAAGGCTTAGTTGTTCAAAGGTGTTGTCCTACTGAACTGTTGCAGATCACCTGGAATTTATTTCTGTCCTTAATCTCCAAAGACCCTGGGAGTGACAAGGAAGAGAAAAGAATCCCTCTGCAGAAAATTGACCCAAGGTCTGTCCAGGAAATAGGGGCCAAATTAAAATCTGAATTAAATGTTTGCTCAGGGTCTCACCCCATAGGTATTTGGCAGGGAGGTGCCTAAAGGATCACGTGAGCTCTTGTTCCGTATAGGTCTTGGATACCATGCGTTCAGTGTTAAGAAGCTTCACCCATTTCATATGTTCCATTATGAAAAGCACCCAGATTTGTTTGTTGTTCTTTGGTTGGAGGATTACGATGCCGCTAGAGCATTTAACATCCGTAAAAACATCCAGGAGGCAGTGTGGTGTAGTGGGAATGCACTGAACTGGCGAGGCAGAGAGCTGGCTCCAGGTTTCAGCTTTTCCCCCCGACTGTTGTGTAGACCTGAAGAAGACACTCAACCTCTTGGGTTCCCCAAGGTCTGTGTGGTTTGACCAAGGTGTGAGTGGATTTGGAAAGCCTGGTGGAAGATAGGCTAGTAGTTAACAGGCTAGTTCTAACTCAGTGAGAATTCTAATAATTTGAAGCTTCTAATAGTGAGGTTGGCTGTTGTGGTATCATAAAAAAATTAATATTCAGTCTTTGTCCCAGGTTCTGGCACACCGCTCTTAAAACCCCTGGAATCTCCAGAGTGCTAAGTGTCCAAAGTATTAGCCACTCAGTCATGTCTGACTCTTTGTGACCCCATGAACTGTAGCCCACCAGGCTCCTCTGTCCAATGGAATTCTCCAGGCATGAATACTGGAGTGGGTTGCCATTTCCTTCTCCAGGGATCTTCCTGATCCAGGGATTGAACCCAGGTCTCCTGAATTGCAGGCAGATGCTTTACCATCTGAGCCATCAGGGAGTGTCTTTTATATGCTGATGAGATGACATATAACTGAACAGAGGCTAGATAGCTTTAGGATGGGAGCCTTTGCCCAAAAGACCAAGGCAGGATTAAGGGGTTTTAATGATAAGTAGGGGAGAGAAGGGAGCCGGAGGTAGAGTTCAGTCATCAGTGCCATTGATTTAAGTACTCTTGCCTACATGGAGAAGGCAGTGGCAACCCACTCCAGTACTTTTGCCTGGAGAATCCCGTGGACAGAGGAGCCTGGTGGGCTACAGTCCATGGGGTCGCGAAGAGTTGGAAACAACTGAGTGACTTCACTTTCACTTTTCACTTTTCATGCATTGGAGAAGGAAATGGTAACCCACTCTAGTATTCTTGCCTGGAGAATCCCAGGGACGGAGGAGCCTGGTGAGCTGCCGTCTCTGGGGTCGCACAGAGTCGGACATGACTGATGCAACTTAGCAGCAGCAGCAGCAGCCTACGTAAAACCTCAACAGAAAACTCTCAACAGTGAGGTTTAGAGAAGTTCCAGGTTGACAGACACAGAGGGTGGTGGGAGGGTGGTGAGCCCAGAGAGATCGTGTAAGCTATGTGCTCTTGCCCCGTATCCTGCCCAGTGTGTTTCTTCCATTTGGCTGTTCCTGAGTATCTTTTGTGATAATCTACAGTAAATAATAGTTAGTTACTCTGCCTCCAGACTCATGAGCTCTCGTAACAAATGATCAAACCTGAAGTAGAGGGATTGCAGGAAGCCTCCTATCTTTGGAACCAAAGCAGGGCAGAAGTGGGCAGCCTAGGGGCGGAGACCTGTGACTGGCATCTGATGTGGGAGAGGTCTTGAGGACCAAGCCCTTAATCCTGTGGGGTCTGAAGCTGACTCTGGATGGTAAGCGTCAGAAGCAAACTGAATTGTGGGATGCCCAGCTGGTGTCCAGAAAACTGGAAAACTGGTGGGTATGAGAAAAAAAGCCCCATACATTTGGTATCACGAGTGTCGTGAGTAAAAACAGCTAAGCTGAATATCGTCCAGAACTGTTCTGACGTGCTTTCAGCGGACTCTGTGCCAGGTTTTGTTCAGCGCTGGAGACACATTGTGAACAGACAGAACCCATCCCTGCTGTGAGGTGGCTTACAGTCAAGCACAGGAGGCAGTGGGCCAGCCAGGAATTTCAGCAGCTTGGTTATGTAATGATAGTCCTGGGGAGTGTCATGAAGGAGAAACACAGGGTGATTCGAGGGTATCAGACAGGATGCTCATCTAGACAGGAGATGGGCAGTTACCCTGAGAAAGGAGAAAGTGATTCTGGAGCTGGGATCCAAGGGCTGATCGGGAGTCAGCAAGTTGGGAAAGGCAGCATGCTGGCCAGAAGAAGTACCGAGGGTGGGTTGCTGGTGGTTAGAATAAGCTGCTCCTTTGTTCATTCATTCATTCTTCCAACAAATATTGATCAAGCACCTGCTTTGGGCCAGGCACTGTTCCTGGCACTGGGGATACAAGATCAGGGAGCAAGACTCAAGTTCCTAGCCTTCGTGTCATTCAGTGTTGGTGCAAAACAAATCCTCAAGCTGGGTGCTTAAGATAATCATCCTTTTACTCTCATCCTCGTGGTCTGGAGGTGGACCAGGCTCAGCTTATGCTTCTGGCTCAGATCTCTCACATACTCATTCAGGGGATGGCTGATCTGGAATCGTTCAAAGAGTCCCTCACTCACAGGTCTACTGTTGGGCATCCCCATCCCCAGATGGCCTCTCGTGGGCTTTCTCCTGTGTTGTGGCCTTGGAGCTCTGAAGCATGTGGCCCAGGCAAGAGCAAACGAGACAAGCCAGGTGGAATCTGCATAGACTTTTTTGAGCTAATGTTGGAGCTCACACAGCATCATGTCTATGCCTTTCTACTCATCAAGGCAGTCCCAGTGCCTGTTCCCAGGACCTAGGACCACTTTCTGGTGGGAAATGGGACAGAAAATTTGTGGATGTGCATTAAAACTTCCATTGCTCTCATGCTCTGCCCTCCTGAGCATTTTAGCCTTGGCTTCAAACATAACCTGCCTGCCCTGCCCCTCTCACCAGAGTCCTCCCGGCAAGATAAACCTAATGGCCCCTTGCAGTCCCACCTCCCTACTCTGCGCAAGCAGCTCCAGAAATGTACAGTTTTCTCCACCTCAGGCCCTTTCCTGTGAGGGGCTGTGCCCCTTGTGAACTGGTACCCCCAGACATCTGCCTGGCTCCCCCATCTCCTAATTGGGTTGTCAGAGGACAGGCATGGATACAGGTCCCAAGTCCCCAAGGAGCACAGCTCTTTTGTGGGGCTAAGAGATGACCAGGATGGCTGGGGGGCTCTTGTGCATGGACTTGAGGTGAGGCTGGGTCTGTAGGCCATGGGCAGGGTTTGGTCATCATCCCAAGAGCATTATGGGAAACCACTAAAGGGTGAACGTTCAGATGACCACCTGCTGGAAAGATGCTAGATGACCATCCTTCTGGGGATGACAAGATTTTGCATTATAGTTTTAAATGAGTCTGTTAGAATGGTTTTATTTTTCTTACAAAAGAAGATACCAGAGACGTCCCAAATTCGAGAGGAGGCGATTTCTCCATCCTGATTCGATCAGTCATAACAAGACTAGTGATACGGCAGTCTGCAGTTAGTTATTCCTGGGTTGGTGGGCAAAGCCAGTCTTCCATAACCAACAGTTCACAGCAGTGTTACAGAACACAATCCACAGCACACATTCCCACCACTGTGATGTCCTGTAAATACACACAGTAGTGCCCAACTTATCATGCAGCAGACTTTGGAAGATGACTGTGAAAGCTGTAAATATTACAGGATAGCTCTTTGCCCTGTTTAGTAGACATATGTGGAAACTCAGTTGTAGGGTGAGAATACAGAATAAGTATTTGCTTATTTAGTCTTGTGGCTATCCCATTGTTTGGCATTCTCAAAAGCACTTGCGTCAATAGCTTCTTCCTTCATGTTTCTCATTAAGCACCTTTTGACTTTTTTTAGAACTGCTAGTAAAGTACAAGTATGACTCACTCTGGAAAACTGGAAAGGGCTCGCCATCTAGTGAGATCTCACCTTCTCTCAGTTTCAAGTTAAGTGTTCAAGGCAAGCCGCATATACCAGATCACAGAGTGATTTAAAGATGTAAATAAAACTCTTCAGAAAATGTCGCCTGATAATAAGTTTAGGGGTTAGCCCCAATCTATACATTTAAATATTCCTATAAAATGCTTGCTTCAAAGCAAAAAAAAAAAAAAAAGCAAGATTTTATTGGTGTATTTTCACGTAGGTGGCAGACCCATGAATATAAAGGAATTAACCATGACTGAGCTACTATGACTCAGGTGTTTCATGATATTTTGCTTAATCTTTATCAAAAGCCTATGTATATGGACACGTAATTGTTAGGAATTGTGTTAAGCTACTGTAACAAATAAACTTCCAGATTTCAGTGGCTTAACACAATAGATTACTTTTCGTTTCCAAAAACAGTCTGATTTGGTTCCAGGACAATGATATCAAGGATGGGGGTGTGTTAAAGAGGCAGGACCTGTGTTCCACACAGATTTGGGGTGCCAAGCTTGTGGAAGCTCTGTTTCTGTAGCTTGTGACTTTCAAGTTTGACTCTCTCTCTTTTCTTTTGGTCATTTTCTTATTTTTTAGCACTATACATTCATATATACTCAACACCAATTTATATCCTATCTTCTTTCTTCTTTCAGTTTGATTGATGCAGTTGACATGCAACATTGCTTTAGCTTAAGGTGTATAACATAAGGGTTTGGTATATGTGTGTATATTGCAAAATAATCACCACTGTGAGTCTAGTTAATATCATTTACCTCACAATGTTACAAAACATTTTTTTCTTACAGTGAGAACTTTGAAGATCTATTCTCTTAACAACTTTCAAATATAGGATAGAGTATTGTTAACCATAGTCATTATACTGTACCTAACATCCCAAGAATTTATTTATCTTATAGTTGGAACTTTGTACCTTTTGACTGCCTTCGCTCATTTCTCCTACTGCCCATGCCCTACCTTTGGCAACCACCAATCTGCTCTCTATTTCTATGAGTTCAGTTTTGTTTTTAAGATTATTCCACATATAAGTGAGATCATATGCTATTTGTCTTATTTTGTCTGACTTATTTCACTAACCATAATGACTTCAACGTCCATGCACGTTGTCACAAATGGTAGTATTTCCTTATTTTTCATGGCTGAATGATATCCGTTTCATGGCTGTGTGTGTGTGTATGTGCATGCATTTGTGTGTATAAACAACCTAAGTGTCCATCAACAGGTGAATGGATAAAGAAAATGTAATGTGTATAAAGATGTAATAGATACAGAGGTAGTCTTGGTTATTGTAAATAATGCTGCTGTGAATGTGGGGTGCAAATGTGTCTTCAAGAGTGAAATTTTGTTTCCTTGAGACATACATCCAGAAGTGGAATTACTGGATCATAGGGTAGTTCTATTTTTACTTTTTTAAAGATCCTCTATACTATTTTCTCTAGGGACTGCACTGAGTTACAGTCCAACCAGTGTACACAAAGGTTCTCTTTTCTCCATGTCCTAACACTTATTATCTTGTGTATTTTTTGAAAATAGCCAGTCTAATAGCTGTGAGGTGGTATCGCCTTGTGGTTTTGATTTGTGTTTTCCTGATGATTAGTGACATTGAACATATTTTCATTTTCTTGTTGGCCATTTATATGTTTTCTTTAGAAAAATGTCTATTCAGTTTCTCTTCTCTATTTAAATCAGATTGCTTGTTTTTTTGCTGTTGAGTTGTGTAAGTTCTTTATGTATAATTTGGATATTAACTCCTTATTTCACATATGATTTGCAGATGTTTTATCTCATTTGTTTTCATTTTGTTGGTGATTTCCTTTGCTGTGCAGAAGCTTCTGAGTTCGATATAGTCCCGCTTCTTTATTTTTGCTTTTGTTGCCTTTGCCTGTGGTGTCCAAATCCAAAAAAAAAAAAAAAATCACTGCTAAGTGATCTTGGAGCTTGCCCCCCCTATATTTTCTTCTACGAATTTTATAATTACAGGCCTTATATTCAAATCTTTCATCCATTTGAGTCAGTTTTTGTGTATGGTGTGAGATAGGGATCCGGCTTCATTCTTTTGCATGTGGCTGTCCAGTTTTCCAGTACCGTTTATCAAAGAGGCTATCCTTTCCCTATCCTTTGCTTCTTTGTTGTAAATCAATTAACCATATATGTGTGGGCTTATTTCTGGTTCTCTATTCTGTTCCATTGATCTGTGTGTCTGTTTTTGTGCTAATAGCATACTGTTTTAATTACTATAGTTTTATAATGTAGCTTGAAATCAGGAAGTGTGATGCCTCCAGCTTTGTTCTTTCTCAAGATTGCTTTGGCTAATTGTGTTCTTCAGTGTCCCTTACAAATTTTAATTGTTTTTCTATTTCTGTGAAAAATGACATTGGGATTTTGATAGAATATGTAGATTGCCTTGGGTAGTATGAACATTTTAACAATATTAATTCTTATAAACTATGAGCCTGGAATATCTTTCCATTTATTTTGTCTTCACTTTCTTTCATCAATATCTTATTGTTTTCAGTGTACAGATCTTTTACCTCCTTAGTTAAATTTATTCCTGGTATTATTCTTTTTGATTCAGTTGTAGATGGGATTGTTTTCTTAATTTCTTTTTCTGATAGCTTGTTTTTAATGTAGAAAAGAACTGATTTTTGTGTATTGGTTTTGTATCCTATGACTTTACTGAGATTGTTTATTAGTTCTAACAGTTTTTTGGTGGAATCTTTAGGGTTTTCTGCATATAATATTATGTCATCTGCAACTAGAGACAGTTTTACTTCTTCCATTCTGATTTAAATGCCTTTTAATTCTTTATCTTGCCTAATTGCTCTGGCTAGGACTTCTAGTACTGTGCTGAATAAAAGTGGCAAGAGTGAGCATCCTTGTCTTGTTTCCGATCTTAGAGAAAAAACTTTTAGCTTTTCACCATTATATATATATTAATACCGTTGACTTTGAGGCTTGTATTTCATTACAACTTTAAGAGGATTCAATCTAAATGGAACTTATTATAGTGTTATTCCCTACTTTATTGGAAGGGTCAGTCAGTTCAGTTGCTCAGTCATGTCTGACTCTTTGCGACCCCATGGACTGCAGCACACCAGGCTTCCCTGTCCATCACCAACTCCCGGAGCCTACTCAAACTCATGTCCATTGTGTCAGTGCTTCCATCCAACCATCTCATCCTCTGTCACCCCCTTCTCCTCCCACTTTCAATCTTTCGCAGCTTCGGGGTCTTTTCCAATGAGTCAGTTCTTGGCATCAGGTGGCCAAAGTATTGGAGTTTCAGCTTCAGCATCAGTCCTTCCAATGAATATTCAGGATTGATTTCCTTTAGGATGGACTGATTGGATCTCCTTGCAGTCCAAGGGACTCTCAAGAGTCTTCTCCAATACCACAGTTCAAAAGCATCAATTCTTCGGCACTCAGCTTTCTTTATAGTCCAACCCGCACATCCATACATGACTACTGGAAAAACCATAGCTTTGACTAGATGGACCTTTGTTGGTAAAGTGATGTCTCTGCTTTTTAATATGCTCTCTAGGTTGGTCATAGCTTTTCTTCCAAGGACAAAGCATCTTTTAATTTCATGGCTGCAGTCACCATCTGCAGTGATTTTGGAGCCCCCCCAAAATAAAGTCCCTTACCACTTCCATTGTTTTCCCATCTATTTGCCATGAAGTGATGAGACCGGATGGAAGGAAGTTGAGACTAAATAGCAATTCAGATTCCTTCCAAGATAAATGTCTGTGATTCTATGTGACCATGTTCTTAGCTCTGTTTTTGCTTTACCTGTATCTTCATACATGCAAAGGAGACAAAAAACCACACCAGTTTTGAGAGTTTCTCAGAACATCTGAATCAGAGAATTTTTGGATCTCAGCATATGGGTGCTGTTACAAGTCATCCCCGTCACCCCTCCACGGCACCTCCAGCAGGTAGCTGCCCATTTGACCACCTCCTTAGGTAGGAGGGCTAATTCCGTATCGATATTGATGCTGCCAGCCTCACACTGAGTCACCCAGCAGTTTTCTTTCTTACTTTAAATTTTTTATTTATTTCCTTGTGCCTAAGCTGGGTCTTTATTGCTGCGCTTGGGCTTTCTCTAGTTGTGGTGAGTGGGGCTACTCTTCCTTGTAGTGCATGGGCTTCTCATTGTGGTGGCTTCTCTTGTTACAAAGCACAGGCTCTGGGGCACGAGGGCTTCAGTAGTTGCAGCACACAGGCTCAGTAGTTGTGGCAGACAGGCTTAGTTACTCCCCACCCAGAAATTTTCTGAAAGGTATTTTAGAGGCATAGAGCTCCTGCCCACCAGCACCAGCAGTGATAGTGACCCGCAGAGGACCTGGGCCCCATGCCCGGTCACAGCTGAGTCGTGACGTGGGCCAGCGGTGGGCATGGGTTTGTCAGGGCTCTCTCAGTGAGAGTGCTCCCAGCCTGAGCAAGGCCTCCCTGGGAGAAATGCCTCGGTCTGTCGTGTGAACAAGTGCTCTGTTCGTGGATCTGTCCCTAGCAAAATTCTATTTCCCTGTAGTATTGTTAGCATAGAAAATACAGCTTTCAAAAAGCATAAGTGACCTTGGCAGCCTGTACTTTCAGGCATGTCTGATTCAACTGGCACAGTTGAGATTCCCAGGACATTGTAAGCCTTTTTTTTTGCCTTTAAAATTTTGACTTTATCACTGAAATCTTCAGTTGTACACCACTTACATTTCCAGTTTTGCAGCCCTGCCTATTCAGTCCTTTTGTGCTTTCCTTGACATTTTAAGAAACTTTTAATTGACACAGTTTGCTTGCAAAATAAAAAGAATCAGCTATATTTTTAAGTGGTTTTGTGGTGAGTAAGGCCTGCCAACTGCGTGTCCTCCTTTTTGTGCTGCGGTACTTACCATTGCTCTGACATCCTAAAATAAGAATGCTAGTTTCAGAGGCAGTGCCTCTAAAACTTAAGAAAGAGCAAAGCAGCCAAGTTGGATGGAACCCAGACATCTCCTCAAATGTCAGGGAAAAAAATCACTGAAGATAAAATAAAAGTGAAAATCCTGGCTTGCTGGGTTATTTATTTCAGTCTGTTCTGGTCCTGAGAAATGATCAGTAGTTTATCCTCACAAGTTTATCCTTTGTCAAGCTGGCAAAAATCTCAAAGGGGAAAGTGGTGGGTACCTGTAGCTCAAAAATGCAGGGGGGAAAAAAAAAGTCACTTTACTCATTCCGGGATTTAAAAATACTAATTCTGCAGATTATCTGTCTCAAAATCCTGTTTGGGAAGAAATGACAAATAATTCATGCTGCATATTTAAGCACATGTGAATATGGAATAAAAGGTCTTTTTAGTAGAGCCTGTAGTCAGTAGGCTGAGGGATGCTGCTCTGCTGGTTATAGCCAAGCAAACCAGCACTGATGCTCCTTAAACATATAATTATGACGACATGTGCTTTGATTGCTAGATCTGAAAAGGGCTGCTGCTGTCATCAGATGACTGGGTTTGAGAATAATTTTCTAGAATGACTGTGTGTGTTGTCAGATCTTCTCCAGCTGTGGGTTGGTACAGGCATCCCCTCCCTCCCTCTGCCCTGACAGAACTCCGATTCTGTTCATGTCTCCACCGTCTCCCTCCCTCTGTGGGTCTCATCCTGCCAGGAGATGAATCTTTATTGATTTTACCCAATCTCTGAGCTCCGTTCCTGGTGCCAGCGATCAGTCTGGAACATGGGCATGTGACACAGTTCTGGCCGTTAGACATTTGGGGAAGTCCACTGGAGAGTTTCCGGGAGGGCATCCTGGCTTCTAGTAGAAGTGTGCAGGATGGTCCCCTTCTGCTTCTGTGTAGTGCCAAGTGTGATACCTGGAAAGTGGTCACCATCTGTGACTCTCGAGGGGAGCCGTCCTAAGCACAGGGGATGGCAGAAAGCCCAGAGATGAAGAGATCCTGGCTTCCTGATGATGCCTTCAAGTTGCTGAATTCAGCCACTCTGGAGCAGCAGTTCCTAACATTGTGAGTCATTATGTAAGAATGTTGATGGGTCCTTTTGCATTAGCAGGGTTTTCTGTTACTTGCAGCCAAGCCATCTGGATAGCTGCATGAATAGTTTGAGATAAAACAAAACATACAACTCAAAAAGGACAAAGGTTACCCCAGCCATATCTCATTTATGTCACATCTAAGAGCGATGCTCAGCCTGGTCAGTGATGAACCTCATGCAGTTCACCATGAATATGTGTGTGCGTATTTATAACATCCCTCAGAGGGAGGCCCCATAGAGAGGACCAGTGTTCTTTAGAGCTAATGGTGAATTCTAGTTAAGGTACTTCTCTGGCTGCTTTAAAAGAATTGAGATAACAATGACTTACAAAGCTTGTGAGATACATTTTAGTGATGGATTTTATTTTCTTGGGCTCCAAAATCACTGCGGATGGTAACTGCAGCCACAAAATTAAAAGATGCTTTCTCCTTGGAAGAAAAGCTAGCCATCAGATTAAAAAACAGAAACATCACTTTGTTGACAAAGGTGCATATAGTCAAAGCTATGATTTTTCCAGTAGTCATGTACAGATGTAAGAGTTGGACCATAGACAAGGCTGAGCACTGAAGAATTGGTGATTTGAATTGTGGTGCTGGAGAAGACTCTTGAGAGTCCCTTGGACTGCAAGGAGATCAAACCAGTCAATCCTAAAGGAAATCAACCCTGAATATTCACTGGAAGGACTGATGCTGAAGCTGAAGCTCCAATACTTTGGCCACCTGATGTGAAGAGCTGACTCATTAGGAAAGACCCTGATGCCGGGAAAGATTGAAGTCAGGAGACGACGGTGACAGAGGATGAGATGGTTGGATGGCATCACCGACTCAATAAACATGAGTTTGAGCAAACTCCAGGAGATGGTGAGGGACAGGGAAGCCAGGCATGCTGCAGTCTATAGGGTTGCAAAGAATTGGATATGACTTAGCAACTAAACAGAAAAAGTATGAGCTGGTAGATGGTCAAGGAGTTGGGTGGACTCTCCCATAGGATCATCTAGGATTCTTCTCTGTCATTCACATGGATGTTGTCTCCATGGACATCAAGAAAGCTGGCTCACCACTACTCCAGTGTTTCCGAGTGTGGGGTGGGGAGGAAGGAAGGGCAGAGTGGGGCAGTGTAGGCAGCCTCCTTTTACCCAGAATTGCAGAGATTACTTACAGTCATAATTCTTCGGGTGGAACCTGGTCACATGATGACATGGTCACATGATGATGACTAGTTGCAAGGGAGTCTGGGAAGTAGCTGTCTCTAGCTGGGTGGCCATGTGTCCAGCTGAAACCTAGAGGATTCTGTTGGTAAGAAAGTAAGAGTAAACACTGGAGGAGTGTCTGCCACAGTGAAGAGGCAGATGTGAACGTGACCACAGCAGAGTGCTGGCTGCCACTCTCGGTTTGTGGAGCAGGCGTGTGAGCCAGGAGGGCCAGGCTCCCTGAGCAGCCTGGAGCCTTGTGCCAGCTCTCACCGGCCCTTGGCCTGTCTTCCCAGTCAGACAGGGGACTTGCACCAGGTGATGTTTAAGACCTCTTCAAACTCTGACTTGTTCTGGCGTGGCCCCCATGCACAGGCATTCTGCCTCTGGAGTGGGTGCAGAGACAGGCAGCAGCAGGCTGAGGTGTTAAAGGTGTTAAAGCCTTTACTGGGAGCCCGGAACTGGGCCGTGTCCCTTACGTGGACTGACCCTGTGAGCCCTTACCCGCCCCGTGAGACGGACTGTTCCATTTCATGGATGGGGCAGCTGTGGCTCATGAAGGCTTAGAGGAGGAGACCTGGCCATCTGACTCCAGGGCCCACAGACTTAACTCCATGTCATGGGTAGGACTGGGACTACAGTGGGATTTGTGAGGTGTGGCCAGGTCATGGTGAGCCCAGAAATCAGGGCCAACTTCGGGGGTGATCTGCTTTGATTCTCCCCCTCCTTGGTGACCCCATAGCCAGGAGGGGCTGTTGCCACATCTGGGCATGGCACTGTGGGTTACATTACCCCTCACCAGCACAGGCTGTTCTTCAGGAGGAGAGTATTGTGGGTGAGAGAGGCGTCTGGGGAGGGGTCAGTGTGGGGCACAGTGCAGAATGTTCCACGGGGGCTCATCACATGGCTCTCAAGCATCCTTTCAAGTGTCGCCCCTGCTGAGAGGGGCAGGGAGACCTTGGCCTGCTCTTGTCCTGTGTTCCCAGAGGAGGCTGTGCTGGGGAGAGGTGGAGCCCCAGCCCTAGAAAATGAGGGTCAGTGCATGAAGTAGGCCCGTCCCTCAAGCCGACACTGCTTGGCGGCCTGGCTCCTGACATCAGACGCTGCCTCTTGCTCCATGCTGGAGGGCAGTGGCTCTGTGCTCAGAGGGGACTCCAGGAAGGGAGGGGGCGCCAGTGGGTGTGCGGTATAGTCCTCTTAGTGGTGGGGTTCCTTGGTTTTGTGGGCAGGCTGGCCTAGGTGGGGGGAGTGAGGCTCTTGCGGCCACCCACCTGTCGGCACCAGACCACAGGCAAACTCCACAGGGAGGAGCAGATCCAGATGAGATCAGGGCTCCCTGACCCAGCCCCAGTGGGGTTTCTGGGCAGCCAGCGGTCTCCAGGCGCAGCAGACTCACTGAACGTGAAACTGTGGGCTGGTGCTTGGGCTAACCCACCTCCCTGTTCAGGGTCTCCTCACCCACAATGATGCAAGCCCTCCTCATGCTCTTCTCGAGTCAGGATGGTCTCATTTAGGGTTGTTTCTTTGGTTCATTCCTAAAATGCAATTACAAATGCCTCAGCTCCAGGCTGCTCTTGAAGACTGAACTTGGGCAGAGCCTCCTGCACAGGAAACCTGCCATCCTCTCTGGGCCTAGGTGGGTCAACCCCTCCCTCCCCAATTCTGTCTCTCCTTGATGGTTCTAGGGTCACAAGCCTAATGGTCCATTTACTCATTGCTGCACTGACCAGACTGTGAGCTGCTGCTTCTTTTTTTTTTTAAATGCTTAAAACCTCAAACATACACAGAAGCACAGAGGATTATATGATGTGCCCTCTAAGATTCATCACCCAGCTTCAGAAGTTGTCACAGTTTGCCAGTCTTATTTTGTTAATTCCTCTTTGACCTCTCCCCACCGACCTCACCCGCACTTCCAGAATATTTTAAAGCAATTCCTAGATCTCATATCCTTTCTCCCATAAGTACATTTCAGATATAAGCTTCAAAACGCAAGAAACTGTGTCCTGTATCCTGCATCCTCGGCACTTTGGAAGTTGTTATTGTTGAGTTGCTAAATTGTGTCTGCCTGTGTGCAACCCCGTGGGCTGTAACCTGTAACAGGTTAACCTGTAACCAGGCTCCTCTGTCCATGGGATTTCCCAGGCAAGAATACTGGAGTGGGTTGCCATTTCCTTCTCCAGGGATTATTCCTGGCTCAAGGATCAAACCCGTGTCTCCTGCATCGGCAGGTAGATGCTTCACCGCTGAGCCACCGGGGAAGCGCACTTTGGCTCCGGGGAAATAAATGTTGTTTTGAATCAGCTGATTGCCTGGATGAATGAATTGGTTTCAGCCTTCAGAGCCCAGCCTGCACACTAGCTGTCACTTGAGTAGCTGGAATGTGAGTGACATCTGGGAGCCCGCAGCCCCTGTGGCGCTTTCCAGGAGGCTCTGGAGTCTATCAGGCTCTCACTCATCAGACTTTAGGGTTGGTTTATTCTTAGCCGGGCATCTTTGATTTTGCAATTAAACCCCACTTTGAGGTCACCTTGGAGCTGGAGGACGATGAAGATGTAGCTTTTACCTTTGGTTCATATTTACTTCACAATTATAGACTTTAGGGTTTTCTTAATTATAATGCTGTATTTACTTGGGCCAAAATGATTAGGACTGAAAAAAAAAATCAAAGTATAGAATACATCTAAAGCATTTTCTTTAATACCATCTTTCTATTCCTGGTAATGGTATTTTAACTACACAAATGAGATAATTGAATGCATATTTTTCTTTCAAATGGTCTTGGTCATGTTTAAAACCCTAAATTCTGTACACTTTGAAGGGGACTCTGAGACTGGAGTCACTAAATGTGGCATTTCCAGCTTTTTACAAGGTGGCAGTCAGGCCAGGGCTTGCACTTTGGAAATCTCTGATGGTAGAATGGTAGCTTGTAAAAATGCCTTTGATATATTCCTTTTTTCCTCTTAATTCAGAAATGGTATTTACCATAATACTGTAATGACAGCTGCCTATTTTCCTAGTGCTTTTTTTCAAAATTACATTCTAAAGTATTTTCTTTCACTCTTCAAATCTATGGTAAAGTTGAATTAAGGTGACTGAGTTCTCTGTTCATCTGTTTTCTTTTTTGCTGCTTCATCAGGGATGCAGAGTAATAATTCTATTTCTGGATTTAAGGTATTTTTTACTTTGTGGGTTTAGCAGTGGGGACTAAAACTGTGCCCAGTAGACATTTGATGACTGGTGACTCTTAGATGTTCAGCCCACACCATGAAGCAGTTGTTTCCACTGAAGTATTTGTAGGGGTTGGATTTGGTCCTGATGCCATATTGAGTCAAGAGCATCTTCCATGGACAGTGATGTCTGAGGATTAGGAGATGTGGGAGCTATCCTGAAGCAGGTCGCAGTCCTACTCCCCCTACTGATGTGGCAGTGACTCTTCTGTCACTGTGGACTTTGCTTTCTGGGCTGTGAGTGAGCAGACTGTGGAGTCTCTGCTGAGGGCCAAGTCCCGGCTATCACTTGGGATGACTTGGACAAGTCCAGTGGGGTAACTAGAGGAGTTGCAGGAGACCCAGGGGTGTGCGTGCTCCAAGCTCCCGTGGAGGGAATATGCAGGATTATGACCAGAAGGGAACCCAAGGAGTGCCTGATTTCTTGAGTGCCAGAGAGCCTCCTCACCAGGGATGCAAAGGAGAAAGGGACTCTGGAGAATGGCGCTGGAGCTTGAGCCACAGAGACAGAGTCCGTTGGCTGGGAAGCCTGTCTTCTGACAGAAGCCGAGACACATGTTCCAGGCTGGAAAACCTGTGGCGAGGCGGGACACCACAGCTGAGTCAGCCCTGAGGAAGGCTGGCATGGTGGGGGCAGGGGCAGGAACAAGCTGCAAACGTGGCTCCCCGCTGATGGATGGGGCTGGGCCAGTGAATAGGAAGTGGCGGTGGCCAGGATTTGGAAGGGGAACCACAGCGTGCGGCAGAAGCAGCAGCTCAGGGAAAGGGCAAATCTTTGTGTTTAGATGGTGGAATTTCCCTGGTGGCTCAGATGGTAAAGAATCCGCCTGCAATGCAAGAGACCTGGGTTTGATCCCTGGGTTGGGAAGATCCCCTGGAGAAGGGAATGGCTACCCACTCCAGTGTTCTTGCCTGGAGAATTCCATGGACAGAGGAGCCTGGTGAACTACAGTCCATGGGGTCACAAAGAGTCGGACGACTGAATTACTAGCAGGGGGGTCTGTATGATTCCTCCAGAGCTGGGGAGCCCGACATAGCACATCCCTGCTTTGTGCCAAGTGCTCTGTGTATCGTGACATTTACTCCTCACTGCCCTTCTGCTCATTTATACTCTTATCCCCAGTCTTATTTAAAGATCAGTGTCCTGAAACTTGGCGAAGTCCAGTTGTCAGGAGGTCACAGAGAAGGCAGTGGTAGAGCGGAGAGCGGACACAGTTCTGCCAGCCTCTGAAGCCTCGTGCTTTCCGCGGTGTTGGGGCTCCTCTGGGTCTTTTTCCACTGAAGAAGCGAAGAAGCACGCACTGGAGCCAGGCACAGGCTTCTGACGTGGGCACACACCTGTGTACACACACTGCTTACACACAGCGCTTACACACACATTGGGATCCTAGCTCCAGCTGCAAACACAAACTTCAAAGCTGTGTGAATTTTGCATTATATCATTATTATTTAGCTGTTTAAAATGAAAAGAACAGAGCGTGACCTTCCTCTCCCGAGTTTTCTAGGAACACAAGTTCCAGGAGAATAGCACGGAGGTACTTACCTCAGGCCTCAGTGTCAATGTGCTGCTCCCTCCCCTGCCCCTGGGCTGTGTACACACCAGGCTGGTGCTAGCACAAGTGGAAGTGATGAGATTCTGATCATTATTTGCGATTTGGACTGCCAAGAGAGAGTCAGAAAGTAGGGGCACTGAAACCCAGAGCTTACTTATCGAGGGGCAATGTTCGGTGTTCCCATGTGGAGGCTTGTGTCATCAAGTGAAAAGCCTCAGGTACATGGAGATGTCAGTAGCTGGAAAACTAAAAGCAGTAAGGCAGTCACATGATCCCAGCCATCTGGTTAACCCAGCATATTCTCAGTATTTTCAATCTAGAACTAAATATATCCCCTTTCCCAAAAAGCCCTCAGCATATTGAAGAATGTGGATGAGATGGAGCTTTGGCATGTGGGTCCTGCAAAAAAAAGACGAGGATATGGAAATCTACACCCTGGCTTAGAATTTCCTGGTAAAGACCCAAAATGTTTTCTCTCTATGGGAATAGCTGGTTTTTGCTTTACATGTATCAAGCTTCCAAAGGATTGAAAATAGCAGCCTTAATATTTTGTGTGACCTGGGGGTTGGCCACACAGTTCTTTTAGTCTGGGTTGACTCTCCATCTACGGGTGGTGTGGCTGGACTAGAAGGTCTGGGATGGCTTTGCTCACATGTGTGGTGACTGGCAGGCAGCCTGGTTGGTTGAAGAGAGCCTCAGCCGGGAGTGCTTGCCTTGGCCCCATGTGGTCTCATCCTCCAGCAGCTCGCCTGGGTGTCTTCACACGGTGGTCTCGGTACTCTAAAAGCAGCCAGGGAAGACAAGCCCTAATGCGTAAGTGCTATTCATGCCTTTGTTTGCAGCTTGTCTGCAAAGCGTAGAGAGCTTTTGGCTTGTGCCCAAAGCATAGACCTTGTCCAAGCTTAGAGTCGGTCTGGGAGACTTCCCAAAGCCAAGAATATAGAAAAGCATGAACAAACAAAGTGGGGGCCATCACTGCAACAAATCAAACCTGTCTGTAAGTCTGAGGTTTAATTTAGCAAAAGCAGTTGTTTCTACCTGATGCTCATCTGAAGATGACCCTGAACCACATTGTGATTTGTCCTCGTGTAAAATGGCAGTGTCGGGAAAACAATAGATGGCCTCCTTAGCGGCTCTAGCAGCCTCATCTGCCAATGAGGGTGGTGAAAAGTCTCCCAAGAGGCTGGAGGCAGGAAGTGGTTGAAAGACCAGACCTGGCCTAGTACCAGAATAAAGTTCTCACCTCGCACACCCAAGTGCAGAGCAACCAAGAAGCAAGTCTGGTCTTCCAGCTGCAGAGGCAAGAGACACCACCAGGCTCAGAAATTGGGGGTGGGTGGTTTCCCCAGGCAGCAAGGTTTGCTTTGCACAGTGAGATGCTGAGTGACAGAGCGATGGATGGGGACAAGAACATGTGACCATTTCAGTACTCATGTAGCTGGAGGAACCAACAAACCGGTTTAAAAACTATTCCTATTTCTCAAGAGGAGGGAGGAAGCAGTAGAGTGAACTGACAGAGGTGAGCAGGGGGGACTTCCCTCGTGGTCCGGTGGTTAAGAATCTGCCTTACAATGCAGGAGGCACAGGGGGACATGGGTTCAATCCCTGGTGGGGGAGCTAAGATTCCCACATACTGAGAAGCAACCAAGCCCATGCTCCTCGGACCACATGCCACTACCAGAGAGCCCGTGTACCGCAATGAAAGACCTCATGTGCTGCAACTAAGAGCTGATGCAGCCAAATTAAAACCGAAGAAGAAAATGAGTAGGTAGCAAAGCTACTGACATCATTTTCTTTTGAATACCTACTGTACACTGAGGTTTACACTTACTTACCTTTCATTCGGTTCTCCCAACATAATTAGTCCCAAATTACAGATGAGGAAACTGAGTCTCAGAGAGGTTAAGTAACTTGGCCCATGGTCACTAAGCTTGGGGTTCTGACCCAGGTCTGTCCACCTCCAGAGTGCTGTGCCCTTCACCTGCACGTGCTGCAGAGGTGGTCCCCACACGAAAAGCAGAGCTGCAGGACCCTCCTAGAGGCCATTTGCCAAGCAGGAACACTTGAAGATGTTTATGTAAAGTAAAAGGGGCCATTCCAAATGTGGTATTAGTCTCAGAAGAAGGCAATGACATGACAGAAGGGAGACAGACACGAGAGAGAGCTCTAGCATATTTACTGTCGGGGGTACAGGGACACCCACCCAAAGAAGGTATTTGAGCTGAACCTTCTCCCTGTTCTGTGATCTAATCTCTACGCACACTCCCCACTCACCTTCCCCAAATTAAAAGGATCCCCTTCTAAGAGGATCATTGTAAAGTAAACAAATCCAATTGGGAATGACTAGAGAGGGAGATGTTCTGAAATCCACAGGCTAGTGAACCAGAAGCAGCGAGCCGTCCTTGGGTAGCTAAGAAGCTGGCACGTGCCGAGAGCCAACCTCTTCTGTGTACCTACATGGGTGGCGACTAGAGTCAGTGTGCGGACGTGTGGGGGTGACACTGAAAGGCAGCAGAAAGAGCTTTAGAGGCACACCTCTCGTTTCATATCTGTCATCACCAATTAACCTCGTGCCCTTAAGGTTCGGTTTTCCACTGGCAGGTTTGAAATCACCAAGCCTGTCCATGGGGCATGTCATGGGAAACCCAAGGGAATGGATGGTTTTGGGCAGTTAGAAGCTCCTGGTTCCTGGAGCAGAGGTTGGAGGCTGCCCCGGGGAGGCTGCTCTGAGGGAATGCTGACGTTCCACCTAGTTAGAGTATGATTTGGAAATACTGCCCAGTGTTTGCAGCTGAGTGGCGGCGCCTTCCGTGCTCATCCCTGGAGAGCTTGGCCGGGCAGCCGAACCTGTCCCAGTGAGAGGTGGAGGGGCTGTGACTTGGATTTGACTTTGGTTGTTTTCTTTTGTGGCAGGGTGAGTGGGGGACAGTTACTGTTGAACCATCAGATGAGTATTGCCAAGGTCTCCCTCAAGGTCAAAGATACAAGAGAATGGATTGTGATGCGTCCCAGACACCCCAGGCAAGGAACTCTCCAGCCTGGATCAGGGGCCCAGAGCCACTCAGGCTTGATGCTTTACCTCTGGGAATGAGGTTTGTTTACAGGAGGGCTTCACCCTCTTTGTTGCCTCAGGAGGGCAAAACTACGGGCTGCACCTCAGTGGGCCCACATGCTGTCTCATTGTGATCTCAGCCGCCTCGGGGGTTCAGTGCAGAAGCCCTGGCCTTGGGCCCTTCACCAAATGCAGATTCCGGTGAGCTGCCTTCCGGGTCTGTGGGTGTTCTTGCAAACACACCCAGGTGGAGGCCACAGGGAGTTTCAGTTTTGGAAAGAGCAAACATTTATTTGGAGTCCTAAGTATGTTAAATCCTGATGGGATCAGCCAGGGTAATGTGTTGTTTTCGCCAGAGATGTTAGAGAGCTTCTGAGGCTGTTGAGTCCCTACCAGGACAAGGAGGTGGGTGTCCCCAGGAGGACAGATTATCTTGGGACATGAAGCTCTGGTCGCTGGAAAGGAGTGGTGACTAAAGGGAAAGAAGCAGAGCTCACTTGAAGGTGCAAATTGGGATTCGTTTGTTAACAGGGTTGCTGGATGCTGGACATACAGGCTCATTTGTGAGGTACAGTGTATTTTCATCAGTCTTTTAGCCAGTGTTGTCCAGTGGTAGAAGGTCTGACAGGTCCCTTAAAGGAGTGGTTCTTAAACTCCCCTGTAGGGCCTTGGGTGTGGTGGTAAGGTGGGTGGGTGGGGGGCAGCAAGAGACCCCAGGGCTCTGGCTTCTGCCTCATTCCCTGCATAAGTTCTTAAAAATACAGCCTTATTGAGATATAATTCACATACAACTCACCCAGAGTGTATAATTCAGTAGCTTTTGATATATTCATGGAGTTGTGCAACGCTTACCGTATTAGCAGGTGATCTTTTATCTGATTGCTTTTCTATTGTATTTGAAGGAGAAAAAGTTTCTGCTGCTAAAATCAGGTTTGAAATAATGGTATAATCTTGCTGTGGTTAAGAACCTGTTCTGAAGAGGCTGTGATTTTTCAAGTTCTGTTTTAAACCCCAATGAGAACCAGAAAATAAATTTGGTATCTAAGAGGTGGGCTAAATACCCATGGCAACCATTCCCTTTTTTTTTCCCCACAGAATGGACATTTAGAGCCACATTTGGCATTTTTGTGAAGTCCTTCTGCAGAGTCCTAACTTAGAGGAAATTAGAATGGTGGGTGGGGCTGTAAGATGACCCATGGATGCAGCTGAAATGGGCCCAGTGGTCCCAGGTTGGGGGGAGGTCTCTAATTAGCTTATGGGGCTGCTTGATGTAGGAATATATCTTAGACACAGCCCAGCCATCCCTAAAGGTGTTAAAGTGGAGCATGAGGCAGTGATTGACATTCAGCGTAATTACTGAGATCAAAGACGCGGGGTCATCATAGCAAAGTGTTCATCAGAAATGGTTGAAGAAGTTGGGGATCAGAATGGGGTGTTCATTTCCTGGTCCTTGTAAAGACTTCTTGGGTCTGGCATACTATAAGTGCTCAATAAACATCCTGTCCATTTTTCTTTGCAAAGGCCATGTCGTAAAATCTCCTTGCCTGTTGAGATCAGATAAACAAAGCCTTCCAGAACTGTTTCCGCTCATTAATTTGAAGGGTGCCTTCTTAGCCAGGCTGATTTGGGGGCAGAGACATCAGCAACAGTGCACAATTGTTCTCTGACTGGGATTCACGCTGCCCTGCTGGAGGATGGGGCTGATCAGATTCTTTGTCAGTTAACAAACTTGGTTTTCCGCCTCAGAAACATGTTTCTTGCCTCTCCTCTCTTCGCAGGACGTGTTCCTGATCCAAGGTGAAACCATGAAGAGAAGATAAAATAAACAATAATGCTTTTCCGCAATCGCTTCGTGCTGCTGCTGGCCCTAGCTGCACTGCTGGCCTTCGTGAGCCTCAGCCTGCAGTTCTGTGAGTGTGGTTACGGGCGCTGGGAGGGTAAGGGGGCTTCTCTCTGGAGTAGAAGCCCCCATGGGGAGGAAACACATAGGTCCCAAAGCCTTTGTTCTTTTTTTTCTTTCACTTTGTTTTTTATTGAAGTATAGTTGATTTACAATGTTGTTAATCCCTGTTATACAGCAAAGTGATTCAGTTACATGTATATATATGTGTGTGTGTGCTATATGCTTAGTCGCTCAGTCATGTCCGACTCTTTGCGACCCCATGAATCGTAGCCTACCAGGCTCCTCTATCCGTGAGGATTCTCCAGGCAAAAACACTGGAGTGGGTTGCCATGCCCTCCTCCAGGGAGTCTTCCCAACCCAGAGTTCAAACCCACATCTCCCGCATTGCAGGCAGACTCTTTACTGTCTGAGCCACCAGAAAAAGAATGTGTGTGTGTGTGTGTGTGTGTGTGTACACATCTTTTTTTAAAAATACTCTTTTCCATTATTGTTTATCATAGGATATTTTTTCAATTGGTGGATAATTGCTTTACAGTTAGTTTCTGCTGTACATCATGAATCAGCTGTAAGTATACATACATCCCCTCTCTCTTGCGCCTCCCTCCCACCTACCCCCCATCCCATGCTCTAGGTCATTACCTGTGTTCTTTAAATAAACAGGTTTCAAACAACCTAGTCTTCTTAATGTTGGTGCTAGTGGCGGGTGGATGTACATCTTTGCTTGTGAGGAACAAGAGCAATCACCTGGCCTCATGACATACTTTTGACTTCTCCCTGGGTGCCTCAACTGCCTGGTTATTCCTGGATCCTTAGTTCAGGTTCCCATGGTGAGGACAGTGAGTGGTCAGCTTGTGTCCGCATGCTGGGCCGCACAGCAGAGGTGCTTGGCTTGGGGGTTGAGTGTCCATTATCAGAGAGGGTGGAGGGATTAGGTCCCAGTACCAAACTGGGCAGCAGGGACTGTGCATGGGAAGCCCGGAGTGGCAAGGCAGCAGCATGGCTGAGGAGACCAGTCTACAGGCTTCACCACCTGCCCTTGGCCCATACCGGGGGGACTGTGCTCAGGCTGAGCCCCAAATCTATGCCCCCTACTCTCCCTAAGCGTGGTGGTCCTCAAACACAGATCCAACCAGGCACTTCCTTGGTTGTAACCCTTCAGCAGTGGGTCTCTGGGAGGCACTCTACACCACAGCATTGCTGAGTGGCTTGGCATTCTCTACACATCCAAGCTGTTCTCTATGCCTGGAGCCGGTCCGTCTGCCTGGACTGTTCTCCTCACCTCCCTTCTATTTGCCTCCCATCCCATCCTCTCCTCCACATGGTTCATTCACCCCTTTCTCCTTCAGGAAGCTTCCATCACTCCCCACCTGGTTATGGGCTTCTTGGTTGTACGTCTGGGGTGCTCTGAACCTGCCCCACTCCTTGCACCAGCCATGAAGTGAAGTGAAAGTCGCTCAGTTGTGTCCGAGTCTTTGAGAGCCCCCCTGTAGCCCGCCAGTCTGTTCTGTCCATGGTATTATCCAGGCAAGAACACTGGAGTGGGTTGCCATTCCCTTCTCCAGGGGATCTTCCCAAGCCAAGGATAGAACCCAAGTCTCATGCATTGCAGGTGGGTTCTTTACCATCTGAGCCACCAGGGAAGCCTTGCAATACCATAATTTTTCAGATATGTGTCTTTTCCTTCTACAAGACTGGCTGCTCTTTGAGAACAGGGCCCATTTCTGCTTCCCTCTTTATCCCAGGAACCAGCACTGCCAACCACATAGGAGGTGCCTCAGGAGTGTTTCAGTGAATGAATGAATCTACACCTGCTCTGGAAAGCAGAACCCTATTTCTCTATCCTTCTGGTGCTGTGTACTTGTAAGCCAAGAAAATATCTGTGCAATGCTGGTAATTGTATTTTTGCTGCTGCCTACCTGCCCTCCACTTTCCATCTCACCCCGGTGGGTGGGAGACAAGTGCTTGGCCCTCATCACAGCTTAGGACATCTCTGGGAGGAGGTAGCATTGCTGTCACAGTCAGCATGATGGGAGGAAGGGCAGGTGGCCAGAGAGGGAGGACGTTCTGAGTGTGCTGAGGGACATGGGAAAGGCTTGGCATTCAGAATGAGTGTTTTGAAGGGAGGAGGCTTTGAGCAAATTTCCCTGCCTCACCTCTGATTTGTGACATATTCTATGCACACATCTAATGCATATGACAGGCACTTCTAATAGTAAAGAGAAGTAAAAGCACTCACTTTATCCTTCCAGAATAGGAAAATAGATTAAGAGAAGGTGGGCATAAGAAGTTTAAAGATACTCTAGATGGTTAATGAACTGTAAAAAAAAAAAAAATCTTTTCTGGAAAGTGTGTTTGGAATCAGTCATTTAATTGTTTGTGGCTTTTCATTAAAAATTTTCCATCCTTTGCTTGGAGAGGTAGGATGTTACAATCAACCTTGGTTCTTCGTTTGCGACACTGACGGGTTCTGAGACATGAGTGTGGGTTACTTGGGTTGCTGCGTCTCTGTGGCGTGAGGTGGTTTCCACGTCAGTGAATTGGCCTGTGTGTTTTGCTTATATAACTCCTCTGAAAGTACCTTCTGTTTTAGGAGAGCCAATTTTCAGCCGTACTTATTTTAGGGAAAATTTTCAGGATAAATTGGCCAGCCTGGGTCTGAGGTCTTTATTCTTCAATGCTTTGGGAGTTTGGAAAGATATTAAGATATGGACCTTCTTACTGCTCTTCTGCTTCTAGGTAAACTGTAACTTTGGAATTTAACAATTTTGGTGAAAATTGAGTTAAATTGCTTTATTTATTTAATCACTTTATTGGTTGCTAATTATTATGCTGTAAGAAACTGGACTAATTCATAATACAAAGATGTCTGCTTAAGTAACACCTATATTTTCATTCTTACCCTAAAATATATGGACTTTTTTTCTTCTCTATTTCTTTTGATTAATTTTTGAATATCAGATTAGCACATATAATTGTTTCAGGTAATATATTTGAGACAGTCAAATGGAACTTGGTTTTCTTATGTTTTAAGTGAATAGTATAATTTTGTTTTCTGTGATTGTGTATTTTATTTCGACACTATGGTAGTTTTATTTTTCTGATGTTTTGAATATAAGAAAGTTATGACCCAGGTTACAATGAGAAAATCAGGTTGCTTAAATAGGTGTTTCATCCTCTCAGTACAGAAAGTGTGTATGTGTACTAACATATTTATTAAGGGCTTATGTATGCTGGAGATTTTTCTATGCTATTGGGGTGGAGGTGGTTGGGAGAGGATACAAAAAAGATTAAAATACAGTTTGTAGCTTCTCAAAATATGTTTATTTTAAATGGTAATAATGACTCACTTTATGCTAATAGACATTAATAAGAATCATCCATTTTGTATTTTCAAGTCCTTGATGTTTTTGAGTTTGGAAATAGAGTGATTCTGAAATTCCTGATGCTTGAAGAAGGAAACAAGTCAGGCATAAATATCCTCAGTTATTCTAGTTAAAATAAGTACAAGTGGGAAAATAACTTCTCAGATTGCGGCACTCCTTCAGTGTGACGGGAAAAGATGCTGGGTTATGAAGACTTGTGGATGGTCCTTATTTTGCTGCTCTTCCTGCTCGTTTGTAATCGTCCATTTTCCTGCTTCAGCCCTTCCCTTCATGCTCGTTTTGTCCTCATTTTACCATCTTCCAAGCAGTCCCAAAATGGCAGCATGGCGGGAGCCCAGCTCCCAGACCCTGAAACCACAGCCTTGGGTTTGAATGCTGCTCAGCCACTTAGCTGTGGTGTGCCTTCGGCAGGCGTGGCCTCCTGGAGCCTCTGTTTCTTATTTCATAAAATGAAGTTCATTGTTGCTGCTTTGAAACATTGGTGTGAGAAGGGAGATTTTGTGGGAAAACCTTTGGCTCGGGAAGCTCAGTCAGTGTAAACAGTACAGAGTCCTGTCACGATGCATCCTCAGAAGCCAGGGCTCTTGGTATCGCAAAGGCTGCTTCAGCCATTTGTGGAGAGAGCTTTTGAAACTGTGTATGTGTGTGTGTGTGTATGTGTTAGTCACTCAATTGTGTCCAACTCTTTGTGACCCCATGAACTATAGCCCACCAGGCTTCTGTCTCCATGGAATTCTCCAGGCAGGAATACTGGAGTGGGTAGCCATTCCCTTCTCCAGGGGATCTTCCCAACTCAGGGATCAAACTGGGGTCTCCTGCATTGCAGCAGATTCTTTACCATCTGAGCCGCCAAGGAAGCCCCTTTGAAATAGTATATCGTGCATTTCTTTCTTTTAAATCAGAGTTCATCAGCCATGATGGGGGGTCAGTCTACACTGGGCATTGGTATCTTGGGCAGGGCCCTGGTGGACGAGAGCAGGTTTCTAAGGGAAATGTCCACGGTGGACTGGAAACTCAACTTCCCAGGTAGAAGAGGGCGCTTAACCTACCAAAGTAAAGTTGTCTTCAGTATCTGAAGAGCTCTTGTCTCTATCCAGTATCTGTGAGAGGAGTCAGAGCAGCTCTGTGTGGCCTGGTGAGCATGGAGACATATTTCAGTTCAGCGGCAGGCGAAGCTTCCTGACTGTCACGTCATGTGGAGGTGGACTAGCAGAATGCACACCCTGGAGCATCGCTCTGTGAAGAATAGAATAGTAGGCAGGTCACTGGACCTGATCCCATTTAAAGCCTTCTCAGACTCTGAGGTTTGGGGAATTTTATCATTCCTTGTTGACCCAGTACTTCGAGTTGGCATAGCGCTGTCCTTCAGCAAACATTCCACTGTGTGCTGGGCCCTGGGGGTTTCATCTCTCCAGGGCCAAAGGAGCTATCTGTCTAGGGAAGGAGAATCCTGAGCAGATGCTTGGCACAAGGTACAGCGTGCTCAGACAGGAAAGAGGCGGCCCCCCAGGGAGCTGGGAAAGAACGTGGACTGCGGGGCCAGACTGCCTGGATCGAGTCCCTGCCCCGCCACTTAGCAGCTGTGTGAGCCCAGGCACGTTTGCTACCGTCCCCATGCCTCAGGTTCCGCATCTGTAAAATGGGGAGGGGGACAACGAGAGTTTGTTTCATCGGGTTGGTGAAGGATATTTTGTAATACACCTAGAACAGTTCCTGGCACATAGTGATCACTATATGCATGCTTGTTAAATAAAATGATTGAGATGAATTTTGGCAGGGTGACATGGGAGGATGGAGGACAAGAAGCCAGCCCACGTAGGAGGTCAGGGAAGACTCCCTCCCAGGGGAGGTGACATCCGAGCTCCAGCCTTGAGGGGTGAGTTAGAGTTGTCCGTGAGGAAGCTGGGAAGGGCGTTCCTGGCAGATGGAGGCAGGTGTGCCAAGGCAGAGCAAAAGACAGCAGGGCCAGGCTGGTTACCTGTGTGTAGCTGTGAAGGTGGACTGTGCCGGGGCCACCTACATCACCATGTTATACCTTGAAGATACTAGAGCCCTTGAAGCAGGAGGATAGCATGTCGTCAGATTCGTGTCTGGGAAAGGCTGCAGTCTGGTACAACGTTTGCCAAAGAGTGGTCTCCTGAGTCCCTTGATTAGAGTAGCCCTGGGAGTTTGTTAAAGTGCATGTTCCAAAAACAAAGAAGAGCAGATCTCTGCCTCTCCGCAGAGAGTCAGAACTGTGGTTTTCCCGGGGGGTTCTGAGATACACAGAAGTTGGGTGCTGCCCATTCAGAGGCTGGCAGGAAGGTAATGCTCAGAGACAACTCCGGGGCTACTTGCCCCCTCCAGTTGAAGGCTGAGGATGGCTCTGATGAAGGTGTCGGGCCCAAAAGGAAGGAACAGAGCTGAGAGCATCAGATGATGCTGCGGACTTGGAGCTGATCTGGCGGTGCAGTGCAACCAGGGTGGAGAGAGAGGGGAGTGTGACTCGGGGGTCTCGTAGGCTGCCCCCATTCATGTGTCCACGCTGTTACTCACACAGTCCCCTCTCCACCTGGGGTGAGCGTGCCAAAGGCTGAAGGAAGTACCCAGAACACAGTCTGGGAGGTCAGTCGTGTGGGGCCAATGGCCCCTGAGTCTGGGGCCTGAGTCTGAGACTGGGGGAGAGTGCTCTGAGCAAGGAGAAGCAGGCAGCTGGATGGGCTGGTGGGGAACAGGGGAAGAGCTGGGGAGTTGGTGAGGTGCGTCGGGGCCATTGGGGGTACCAACCGGCACAGTGGGTGCAGGTCCTGCCGGAGGTGATTCCAGGGCCTGAGACCAAGAGGAAGCCTGTCGGAGCCCCTGTTTGCAGACCTTGTGTCCAGCATTCCCTGATCTCCTTGGAGCCCATGGAGGCTACTCCAGTCCCACAGCCTGTGGGCTTGTATTTTTTGGCCCAAGCAATGTTTTCACTTCGGAAAATTTATTTACCAGTGTTTTTAAACTAGGCAATTTCACATAAACTTCTAGCCCCTCTTTTAAGAACCAGACTGTCCACAAGCCACGGCCCACAGTCCTTTGCAGGGACCTCGGTTGCAACTAGCTGCAATCTGAGTTGGGTGGGGGGGCAAGAGCTCAGTGCTGAGCCCTGTCAGCTCCAGAGTTTGTACTCCATGTGCCTGCAGAGGGGAAGGACAGGGTGAAGGTAAAATGTGGGCAGACAGAGGAGGAGAGGCCATGAAGGAGACAGGGCAGCAGCAGGGAGGTGGGGCCCCGAAGCCAAGGGGGCAGGTGACCTGCCTCCGGTTCTCAGGTGGGCAGCTGAGGAACCCCAGCCTAGCCAGCTTTTCTGCATGTATGATGTGTGTGCAAGTGGTGTGTGTGTGTCAGTGGTGTGTTTATATGATGTGTGTAAGAAGTATGTGTGTCAGTGGTATGTATATGTGATGTGTATGGTGTTTGTGAATGTGTAAGTGATGTGTGTTTGATATGCATGCAAGTGGTGCGTGTATGTGATGTGTGTGGTATGTTTAGGTGGTGTGTGTATGTATAAGTAGGCTTCCAAGGTGGCTCAATGGGTAAAGAATCCACCTGCAATGCAGAAGATGCAGGAGATGCAGGTTCAATTCCTGGGTCAAGAAGATCCTCTGGAGAAGGAAAATAGCAACCCATTTCAGTATTATTGCCTGGAGAATCCCATGGACAGAGGAGCCTGGTGGGCTACAGTCCACGGTGTCAGAAAGAGTCGGCCACGACTGAAGCAAATGAACACAAGTATGTATAAGTGGTGTGGGGTGTGTATGTGTGGGGTGTGTGTATGTGTGGGGTGTGTATGTGTGGGGTGTGTGTATGTGTGGGGTGTGTGTATGTGGGTGTGTGTATGTGGGGGTGTGTGTATGTGTGGGTGTGTGTATGTGGGGGGTGTGTATGTATGGTGTGTGGTATGTGTGGGGTGTGTGTATGTGTGGGGTTGTGTATGTGGGGGTGTGTTATGTGTGGGGTGTGTGTATGTGTGGGGTGTGTGTATGTGTGGGTATGTGTGTGTGTGTATGTGTGGGGTGTGTATAAGTGGTGTGTGTGTGTGGGATGTGTATAAGTGGTGTGTGTATGTTTGGAGTGTGTATAAATGGTGTGTGTATGTTTGAAGTGTGTATAAGTGGGGTGTGTGTGGGGGGGTGTGTATAAGTGGTGTGTGTATGTTTGAAGTGTGTATAAGTGGGGTGTGTGTGGGGGGGTGTGTATAAGTGGTGTGTGTGTGTGGGGTGTGTATAAGTGGTGTGTGTGTGTGGGGTGTGTATAAGTGGTGTGTGTATGTTTGGAGTGTGTATTAGTGGGGTGTGTATGTGTGCAGTGTGTATAAGTGGTGTGTGGGGGGGGGGTGTGTATAAGTGGTGTGTGTATGTTTGGAGTGTGTGTAAGTGGTGTGTGTGTGTTTGAAGTGTGTATTAGTGGGGTGTGTATGTGTGCAGTGTGTATAAGTGGTGTGTGTGTGTGGAGTGTGTATAAGTGGTGTGTGTGTGTTTGGAGTGTGTGTAAGTGGTGTGTGTGTGTTTGAAGTGTGTATTAGTGGGGTGTGTATGTGTGGGGTGTGTATAAGTGGTGTGTGTGTGTGGAGTGTGTATAAGTGGTGTGTGTGTGTGGGGTGTGTATAAGTGGTGTGTGTGTGTTTGGAGTGTGTGTAAGTGGTGTGTGTGTGTTTGAAGTGTGTATTAGTGGGGTGTGTATGTGTGCAGTGTGTATAAGTGGTGTGTGTGTGTGGGGTGTTGTAAAGTGTGTGGTGTGGTGGTAAAGTGGGTGTGTGTGTGGGGTGTGTAATAAGTGGGGTGTTGGTTTGACGTGTGTAGTAGTGGGAGTGTGTATGTGTGAGTGTGTATAAGTGGTGTGTGGGGGGTGTGTATAAGTGTGTGTGTGGTGTGGGTGTGTATAAGTGGTGTGTGTATGTTTGGAGTGTGTAAGTGGTGTGGTGTGTTTGAAAAGTGTTATTAGTGGGGGTGTATGTGTGCAGTGTGTTAAGTGGCTGTGTGCTGTGGGGTGTGTTATAAGTGGTGTGTATGTGTGCATGGGATAATGGTGTGTGGTGTGGGGTGTGTATAAGTGGGTGTGTGTTGGGGTTGTGTAGTAAGTGGTGTGTGTATGTTGGAGCTGTGTGAATGGTGTGTGTGTGTTGAAGAGTGTGTATTCAGTGGGGGTGTAATGTGTGCAGTGTGTAATAATGGTGTGTGTGTGGGGCGTGGTAAAGTGGTGTGGGTTGGGGGGGGTGGTATTAAAGTGGTGTGTGTATGTTTGGAGTGTGTGTAAGTGTGTGTGTGTGTTTGAAGTGTATAGTGGGGTTGATTGTGCAGTGGTGTAAATATGGTTGTGGTTTGGGGTGTGAATTAATGGTGTGTGTATTCAAGTGGTGTGTGTGTGTTTGAAGTGTGTATTAGTGGGGTGTGTATGTGTGCAGTGTGTATAAGTGGTGTGTATGTGTGGGGTGTGTATAAGTGGTGTGTATGTGTGCAGTGTGTATAAGTGGTGTGTGTGTGTGGGGTGTGTATGAGTGGTGTGTGTATGTTTGGAGTGTGTGTAAGTGGTGTGTGTGTGTTTGAAGTGTGTATTAGTGGGGTGTGTATGTGTGGGGTGTGTATAAGTGGTGTGTGTGTGTGGGGTGTGTATGAGTGGTGTGTGTATGTTTGGAGTGTGTGTAAGTGGTGTGTGTGTGTTTGAAGTGTGTATTAGTGGGGTGTGTATGTGTGGGGTGTGTATAAGTGGTGTGTGTGTGTGGGGTGTGTATTAAGTGGTGTGTGTGGGGGGTGTGTATAAGTGGTGTGTGTGTGTGGGGTGTGTATTAAGTGGTGTGTGTATGTTTGGAGTGTGTGTAAGTGGTGTGTGTGTGTTTGAAGTGTGTATTAGTGGGGTGTGTATGTGTGCAGTGTGTATAAGTGGTGTGTGTGTGTGGTGTGTATAAGTGGTGTGTATGTGTGCAGTGTGTATAAGTGGTGTGTGTGTGTGGGGTGTGTATGAGTGGTGTGTGTATGTTTGGAGTGTGTGTAAGTGGTGTGTGTGTGTTTGAAGTGTGTATTAGTGGGGTGTGTATGTGTGGGGTGTGTATAAGTGGTGTGTGTGTGTGGGGTGTGTATAAGTGGTGTGTATGTGTGCAGTGTGTATAAGTGGTGTGTGTGTGTGGGGTGTGTATGAGTGGTGTGTGTATGTTTGGAGTGTGTATAAGTGGTGTGTGTGTGTGGGGTGTGTATTAAGTGGTGTGTGTATGTTTGGAGTGTGTGTAAGTGGTGTGTGTGTGTTTGAAGTGTGTATTAGTGGGGTGTGTATGTGTGCAGTGTGTATAAGTGGTGTGTGTGTGGGGGGTGTGTATAAGTGGTGTGTGTGTGTGGGGTGTGTATGTGTGGCATGTTTATGTGGGTGTGTGTATAAGTGGGATGTGCGCACATGTGTGTATGGTGCTGTGTGTGTGCGTGCACATGTCCGGTAGCTTCCCTGGCACCTTCCTTCCCTGCATAGCCATCATTTTCCTGTGTCTTCCAGCCCCCATGTCCCCTCCCTCATGCTGCTTTGGGTCTGTTGTCTTCTAGCAAAGGGCAGAGCCAGGCTTGGTAGAACAGTGTGTAAATTAAAAGAAAATTGCCTCTTGAGCAGGAGGCGAGGAACCCCTGCAAGGTGCCAGGTGTTGTGACACTCACCTTGGTCCACCCACCCGGTTTTCGCCTCAGCCCACTCTTCGAGGGTGGCACTTGGCATTTGCAGCTCCTGCTCTTCATGGGCCCTTCTGCAGGGCCTTGGCATGTGGTGGCGGGATTTTGCTGAGGCCCAAATACACATAATCATAACTGCAAGCAGGCTCCTGGTCCTAGTCCTATGTCCTGCCCTCAAGTTGGGGGGCTTTGTCACTCTCTTTTCTCTGTCTGGTATGCATTTTATGGAGAAAAGCAAATGTCTGAGTGATGTGCATCGATTTGGGGATTCATGAGGTCTTAATGTGTTTTAGTGGCAAAAGTTTAGGGGAGGCAACCCTTAGAATGCTATGGCTCTAATGTACTGTATAGTTTAAAATCACAATAAGTTTCCTCCAGGGTTTTTATTTTGGTGAGTTGAAGTCAAAAAGAATGAGAAATTTAAAATGAGGGCTTGCATTTTTAACCTATGGGTTCTTGTTTCTAAGTACAACTTTTATTTAATATTTCTTAAATTAATCATGATCCTTTTCTTGGAGATTTATATTGTTTGACTTTTAAATTTTTATTTATTTATTTTTGGCTGTGTTGTGTCTTTGTTGTTGTGCCGACTTTTCTCTGGTTGCAGCGAGTAGGAGCTATTCCTTGATGCAGCATGCGGGCTTCTCATTGCGGTGGCTTCCCTTGTTGCGGAGCACAGGCTCTAGGGTGTGTGGGCTCTAGTTGTACTTCATGGGCTCTAGGGCACAGGCTCAGTAGTTGTGCATGGGCTTAGTTGCTCCGGGGCATGTGGGATCTTCCAGGATCAGGGGTCAAGCCCGTGTCTCCTATATTGCCAGGCAGATTCTTTACCACTGAGCCACCAGGAAAACTGCTTGTTTGATTTCTGAGAATTTTCAACTTAGTTTTTCTTTGAATGTTTTGTGTGTAGCTACCACATAGAGTTCAATATCTTTGGGTAGAAAAAAAGTTCTGTAGATAAGTGACACAGTTAAGCTAGACAAATCAGTGACTTAAGTTCATGTCATACTTATCTTGGAGGAGGTAGGTACCAGGTGGGCCCTTCCATGAACTAAAAATGGGACACATTTATGTCTGTGGATCATTTCTGGTTTTCTCCCAGGGTGGAGACCTTGTTTCTCTCTCTCTCTCCCTCTTTCTTCCTTATTTCTTTCCCTCTTTCCTTGTTTCTGATCGTAGAGAGGTTCTCTTAAGAGTAAACTGAAGGATAGAGATGTATGCTCAAAGATGTTAATTGCAGCCCTGCTTGTAGTAGGAAAAGGGGGTCAAGAACCAAAATGTCCAATAGGAAAAACTCCTACATCCGTTACACCATATTTACATAGACATCTCAGTATTACTTAATACTAAGTAATATTGACTCCGTAATATGTTTGCTAAAAAGACATGTGGTACCTTTATGTGGGAGAGTGTGTGTGTGTAGTCAGCAGTATTGATTAAGAAGGTGAATCTCCTATTTTAGAAGAGAGCAAGTTATCAGGACTCGTTAGTGCAACTAGAAAGTGTTAGTTAAATGAGTCTGTGAATTCAGGAGAGCATGTGGGGATTGCCAGGATTGTACGAAGAGAGACAAACAGGAGAGGAAGCTGCAGGACGTTGACACGGGAGGAACAACTGAACAGAGGTGAGCCAGGGACCCGGTGGGAGCCTGCCTGGGCGGAGTTTGCACTGATCAGCTTGGGCCTCATTTCTCGTTGTCTTGGCAACAGGGCTCCAAGCTGACGACATTAAAAAAAAAAAAAAAAAACTTGAAGTGAGATAAGTGGTAATCAGATGCACAGCCCTGTGATATTGGTAGCACCCTGCCTTGGGGGAAGGGGTTGGAGGGGGAGGTTTTTGAGACTGATCAGAAATGAGGTCTTGAGGGGACAGAATCTGAATCCTGAATAAAAAGGTACAGTCAGGAATGCCCACAGAGACATTGGAACCATCTCACTGTGCTTCCTGCCAGTGTGGCCCCAGCACTGGATGCCTCACTGGGGCTCAGCAGAGCTGGCCGCCCAGGGTGAGAGAAGCAGGGACTCAGCCACAATGCAGGGCCCTCTCTGATTTATCTGGTTCTGGCTCCAGCATCGTCTGTTGCCCTCCCTGCCTCCTTCCTTCTTTTTCCTGTGTTGTCTGAGGGGCTGGACCACACTGCCCTGGGGTCTGCTTTATGGGAAACTCAGAACCTAGCTCTGCCTCGCCCCAGCCCCAGGTATCTACCAGAGGGTGAGACGACCAGTCTTCACAGTATCCAAATACCTGCAGGCACGTCCCCACCCCTGCAGCACATGGTCTCTCACTCAGGTCGCCTCCCCATGACTCACCCATCCACCTGACCGCTCTTCTTTTTTGACTGTTTTTGTAGAAGCAAATGACCTACCTTGACCCACTTTCCTGGGCTGTTGGTTTGCTGGCCTCAGTGGGATACAGACCTTTGAGCAAAAAACTTTTTGCTCCTGGGGAAGGGGCAACAATGTTCTTGAGCCATAGTGACCCTGTCACCATTGGCACCGGAGCAGGGACTGGAGCACCGTTCATCTCTGGCAGGACTTCGAGCCACACACACTGCAGCATTCATTCACTGTGGGTTCTCTGGGTGGTGGGACTATGCATGACTCACTTCTTTTTATACCTTAGTATTGGTGCCTATTTTAGGATGAACACATGTTTATATGAATTGTAACAACCCTTTTTCATTTTGTAAAATGAAAAAATCTCTACTCGAGGGTGTTGAAATTGGAAACCTGTTTCCAGATGCATTGCATTCCTAACCTGAGTCCATGGACATCTGCATTGTCTCACATGGTTTCAGAGGCGTTATGAACCCCCAGAAACCAAATGTAAAAGAGTGTACACAGGCCTTTTTCAGGGCTGAGGATCAATAGCTCTTTCCAGATTCTCAAAGGTAAGGTAGAGAGGCTCCAGGCCCTGAGGTGGTTGAGGATGGCTGGGGCTCTTTTCATAGTTCTATTGGGGGATCTGTCTTGGATGTCTGACTGATTTCTAGTTTCTGTCATGATTCAGAGTCTTTGGCACTTGCAGCATCTAACCTGAGGGACCCTGTTTGGTCAAGGCCAGTTTGCAGTGGCCCCAGAGGAAGGTGAGGTTTCCTGGCCCCTCCAGGAGGCTGCAGCTGGGCTTGGGTTCAGGTCACAGTGGGACCCCTGCCCCTTGCACTCTGGCCACCCTGTGGGGTTAGGTGTCAGATGTCAGAAGAGTGTCAGGCAGGGAGGAGATAAGAACTTGGAACAGCCTAGGGCAGCAGCTGAGTCCTCAACCCTGTGAGTACCTCCACTCCCACTGTGGGGCTCTGGTGGTCTGGCTCTGGTTTTTATTTGAGAATCACACACATTTTTATATTCAGTGCAGGCTAGAGAAAGAAAGAACATTAAAGACACTTTAGTGGATTGAGGAAGTCTAAGGGAATTATGGGAGTTGTCTGTCAGAGCAACTCAATAAAGAGAATTCAGGGCAACTAGTTGTTGAATAACCTACAACAGGAGGATGCTGAATCCACCAAAAGAAGATACCCCACATCCAAAGAAAAAGGAGAAGCCTCAACAAGACAGTTGGAGGGGTGCAATCATGATAAAATCAAATCCCACACCCACTGGGTCGGCAGCTCACAGACTGGAGAATGATAATACCAAAGAAGTTCTCCCACTGCTGTGAAAGCTCTGAGCCCCCACATCAGGCTTCCCAGCCTGCGGATCTGGCAAAGGGACTGGGAATCCTCAGGGAATCAGACTTTGAAGGCCAGTGGGATTTGACTGCAGGACTCCCACAGGACTGGGGGAAACAGATTCCACTCTGGGTGGGATAGGAGCAGTGACCCCACAGGAGACTGAACCAGACCTACCCGCTAGTGTTGGAGGGTCTCCTGGGGGGGCGTGGGCTGGCAGTGGCTTGCTGTGGGGACAGGGACACTGGCAACAGCAGTCCTGGAGGGTGGCCCTTGGTGTGAGCCCTCTTGGAGTTCACCATTAGCCCTACCGTAGAGCCCGTAGACTCCACAGCTGGGTCGCCTCAGGCCAAACAACTAACAGGGAGAATGCCGCCCCACCCATGAGCAGACAACTGGATTAAAGTTTTACTGAGCATGGTCCTGCCCACCAGAGCAAGACCCAGTTTGTTTCACCGCCAGTCTTTCTCATCAGGAAGCTTGCACAAGCCTCTTATAGCCTCATTCACCAGAGGGAAGACAGAATAAGCAAGAAGAACTTCAGTCCCACAGCCTGCAGAACAGAAACCACACAATCCAGGAAGTTAATCAAAATGAAAAGGCACAGGGTTATCTCCCAGATGAAGGAACAGGGTAAACCCCAGAAGAACAACTAAGTGAAGTGGAGATAGGCAGTCTTCCAGAAAAAGAATTCAGAATAATGATGGTGAAGTTAATCCAGAATCTCAGAAAAAGAATGGAGAAGATGCAAGAAATGTTTACCAATGACCTAGAACTAAAGATCAAACAGAGATGAATACTACACTAGAAGGAATCAATAGCAAAGGAGCTGAGACAGAATTTCCAGAATTTCTGGAAGACAGAATGGTGGAAATCAGTGCCACAAAATAGAATATAGAAAAAATAATGAAAAGAAACAAAGACAGCCTCTGGGACAACGTAAAAACACCACCAACATTTGTATTATAGGGGTCCCAGAAGGAGAAGAGAGAAAGGACCCGAGAAAATATTTAAAGAGTCAATAGCTGAAAACTTAACTAAGATGTGAAAAGAAATAGTCCAGGAAGCACACAGTGTCCCAGCCATGATAAACCCAAGGAGGAACACACCTAGACACATAGTAATCAAATCGACACAAATGAAATCAAAGATAAAGAGAATTCAAGAACCTTTTGATCTTTTGGGAGGAAGAAATCACAGAAATCAGGTGACAGGACTAGGGGTGTTTGACTTATAAGAAGGTGCCTTGAATAGTTGGGTGAGCTGAACTATTTAAGGGAATTATGGCTGCAGGGCTGACTCAGGACAGACCTGAGTGATGCAAGGGGGAAGTGACTACAGTCCCTTAGGAAGGTGACCAGCCCAGGGCTGAGGTCCCAACAAGGGTGAAGCAGACTCTGGAGCTAGGAGGGTGAAAAGCAGGTGGTGGGGCCACACCTTGGTCGCACCAGGTTCTTTGCTGGTCCAGTCAGTGGTGAGGCCTGTGGGGCAGCTGAACCCAGAGTGTCAGAACCTAGAGGCCAGCCAACACTTGCCCACCTGCCCTGGGACACCTGTGGATCCTAGATGCCTGACTTAAACCTGCCAGGGTGTCTGTATAATCAGAGGAAGAGTTGATAACTAAACAACAGCAGGATAACTAAATGACTAGGGCAGGGTTGGCAGGAGGCAGGGGTTCTGAGGTCACCTGATTCTTCCATGTGGGAAAGCTGTCTTTCCTGGAAAAGGCCTTTATTGACCCAGTTGGCTAGTGCCAGGTCGCATCCCTGGGGACCATCAGCATGGCAAGGACAGGGTCATGACCACCCCCACCACAGCATGGGGTTGACCTGGGAGAGGAGCCATCTGCAGAAGGGAAGGGAGAGGTGGTGCTCTGACCCAGGGATGAGCCCACAGTGTTCCATCAGAATCTCCTGATTCATACAGTGGGTTCTGAATGCTAGAGCAGGTGGGAAGAGGCCTGGAAGCAGGTAAATTCTTGTCCCCTGCCCTGGGCCAGAGCCCCCATATGGAGTGAGGAGCTGGAGGTGGTGGGCGTGGGCCTGGTGTCCTGGAAGAGAGGCACTGACCTGTCTTCGTGAAGTCACAGTGATTCCCAGGTGATGAGCTGGCTGTATACACATGACCTGCTGAGCATGTGGACTAACTAAGGGGCCTGAAACCAAGGCCAGATAAGAAGGCGCTTGCAGCCTAGGGGCTAGGGTCATGATCTGACCCTGACTCTGGACTCGCTTTCTCTCCTTTCCTCTCTCCCATGGGAGTCGTCAATAGAATAAATAAAAGAAGCAGTTCATTGTTGGATGAGACATCTTTCTTCAGACATGTTCATCAAGTTGGCTGCTGAGCTGAGACTTGTTGATAGATGGTATTTCTTCCGAGCCTCTTCTTGATCATTCTTGTGGTGACTTCCCAGTATCTCCTCTATATCCGGTTTGTTTCTGCATTATTCCTACCCCCATACCCCCAAACCAACCACCAGGGTGTGCAGAGGCACTGTGACTGAGAAGGGCATTTCCCCATATGCTTTCTGCTTGCTTTTTCTTATTTAATGTCTTACCACCCTCCTCAGCTGGATTGTAAGCTCTGGCAAAAGGGCAGCAACTGTAATCTTTTATTCTCTGAAGAATTCCCAGTAGATGCTCAATAAATGTTGGATAGCTGGATGGGAGATGCCTAAATACCAGGTCTGGCAGGTCAGCAGGGCTGGGCTTACAGGGCAAGTGACCCCAGACAAGTCCCTTGACCTGCTCCTGCCTGAGGTTCACGCCTGACTGATGGTTGCTCTTCCTAGGATGAGGTGAGGTGTAAGGCTGGAAAAAGCAGCACCAGCCAGTTTGGCTTGAATTTTAGTCACAGCTACAGGGATGTTTGGTAATGAGGCACATGGATCCTTCTGTGCATTGAGGGATGGGGGGTGAGACAGGGGAGGGACCTACATGAAACAGCATCTGATTGTCTTACTCTGGTTCTAAGAAGTTTGCTAGTTGCTTTTGCGTGTGAGGGGGCCCAAGGGGCTGCTTTAGAGGTCATGTTCTCTGCCATTCTTTGACCTTGAGATGTCACTGGCATCTTTTTATACAAGAAGGTTTATGGATGTGATGACGGGATGAAAGTGATTATAGATGCGATGGGCAGGTACAACAGGCATAAATGGGAGAGACTCGTATCCCCAGGTGGCGTGTGAAGTCTTCTATTGGGAAATCACACCACAAAGAAAACGTGCCCATTGATACCGAGTTAATTATTAATAAAAGGTGTCTCCTATTGGGTTATTTGTGTTGGCCACAGTGATACAGTGGCCCCAGGGCACTCATGTCTGTTCGTGGAGCTTTTTACCCCTGCATGACACCTCGTTACACCTCATTATTCTTCCATCTGTGTGACTGCCCACTGTTCCTTCTGATGCGCCTACAGTTCCTTTTTCTTGCCCAGTGACATATGAGCTGCATGGGATCAGCAGAGCTCCTATGTGTCCTCAGGGCTGGGGAGGTCTGCCAGAAGAAGCAGCATTCTTCAGCCCCAGGATGCTCCCTTACACCTGAGTCTGCCCGTAGCCCCCTTTTTGCTGTAACCTCACATCACAGAAATGGGGGTGGCACCTCTCTGGGATCTCTCTTATAATGGCACTAATCCCATTCATGAGGACTCCACCCTCTTGACTGAATTACTCCCCAAGGCCTCACCTCCAAATACCATCACATTGGCAGTTAGGATTTTAACGTGAATTTGGGGGAGCATGAACACTCAGCTTGGGCTTCCCAAATGGTGCAATGGTAAAGAATCTGCCTGCCAGCACAGGAGACCCAGGAGATGCAGGTCGATCCCTGGGCCCAGAAGATCCGTGCAGTAGGTAATGGCAACCTGCTCCAGTATTCTTACCAGGAACATGCCATGGACAGAGAAGCCTGGCAGGCTACAGTCCATAGGGTTGCAAAGAGTTGGACATGACTGGGCACGTCTGAGCACAGCACAGCAAACACTCAGCTTATAGCAGTTCCAACAGGCCTCACCACATGTGCCCTCAAATAAACCAGCAAACTGTGAGGACTCTGGGATGCTCAGGGACCCATGCCCCTCCGTCCCAGGGTCACTTGTATTATTATGTCTCCTCAGCTTCAGCTAAGTGGCCCAGATTCAAAGGGAGTGTGCCCACAGGCATGGCCAAGGGGCCGGCACCTGGTACCGCTTAATAAAAGAGCAGAGTCAAGGACTGAGGGGTGCCACGTGGCTGGAGGGGCTGGGTCATTAACATGCTGCCTTAGGACATGTACTTGTTTTTTTCGCCTTCTTTATTTTGCTTTTAAATTAATTTATTTATTTTAATTGGAGGCTAATTATGACATGTACTTTAATTATTACATGTCCGACTCTTTGTGACTGCATGGCCTGTAACCTGTACCAGGCTCCTCCGTCCACAGGATTCTCCAGGCAAGAATACTGGAGTGGGTTGCTATTTCCTTCTCCAGGGGATCTTCCCGACCCAGGGATTGAACCCAGGTCTCTCTGAGCCACCACGGAAGCCCCTTTCTTTATTTTTAAATTAACTTACTTATTTTAATTGGAGGCTAATTATGACATATACTTTTTATTGTCCTCTTGCTCTGGCACAAATCCTCCCCACCATGGTAAATGACCTTCGGACACTTGAGCTATGTGTTAGCAGTTCCAGACCTTCCTAACTGTTAGGAAGGACGTGGGTTTAGGACAAACTGAAGGGCTCCTTTAGTTGGTGAAGGGCCAACTCTAGCTCTGTGATTGTTGTTTCATCATAAGTAATGGATGAAAATATGCTTATTGGAAAAAAAGTATCAGTATACCTGGACATGCTAGAATATGCATGTATTTGTATACATATAGAATGTAGGTAATATATAACATGTGCTTATTGTGAATACATATCAGTATCTACATATGTATGTGTGTGGATTTATAAAACAATGTAGACAGTCACAGAAAAACAAGTGAAAATACTTCTTTACACCCCATTCTACCCATTCCCCAAAGGCACTTTTGGGGAATGTCCTTGTAGACATTTTTCTGTTCATTTGCATAATAAAAATGCCTATATATTCATAAACTTATGGTTAATTTTTTCTTTCCATAAAAAGGATTATGTAAATATCCAGTGACTTGGTTTATTCACAAAAATCAAAGAATCTTTTATTCTTTTTCATTCTTTTTAACCTTGGCAGAATATTCCACTGTGGGTGTTACATTCCGTTCTGCTGATAAAAGATATTTAGGTCATTTCCCTTTTTTGTGTTATTATATTATATACAGTGCTGCACCTACTCCAGCGCTCTTGCCTGGAAAATCCCATGGACGGAGGAGCCTGGTGAGCTGCAGTCCATGGGGTCGCTGAGAGTGGGACATGACTGAGCGACCTCACTTTCACCTTTCACTTTCCTGCATTGGAGAAGGAAATGGCAACCCACTCCAGTGTTCTTGCCTGGAGAATCCCAGGGACGGGGGAGCCTGGTGGGCTGCCGTCTATGGGGTCGCACAGAGTCGGACACGACTGAAGCGATGTAGCAGCAGCAGCAGCATACAGTGCTGCAGTGAATCTCTTTGGCCATGTGTCTTGGTGACGGGAATTGATATTTTTGTCGAATAGATTCCAAGAGATAGAAAAATAGGGTCATGAATAAAGTACGTGTAACATTTTGGTGGTGATTGGCAAATACTCCTTCCCAAAAGTCCTTTTAACTTCCTCTCTTACCTGAAATGTAGGGAAATGTAGGTTTCAAACCCTGGCCAATAATGATATTATTGTTAAAATGTGTATTTCTAATCTGGTAGGATGGAGGTAATCCTATCCTATTGTTTCATTTGTATTTTTTTTTTTAACTGAAAAAGAGTCAACTTTAATTGTAACTGACTAGCCTGTACCCAGGAATGTCTCTGAATAATCATTTGTATTTTTAAAGTATGTATAATATTGAACATTTTTTTGTATGTTTATTACCCTGGTTTTTATTTTTCTATAATTAGCCTGCTCATATCCTTTTTAATTTTTCAATTTTAGGAGATTTGTGCACTTTGAATATTAAATAGTTTGTTATATATGTTGTAAATATTTTCTTCTCAGTGGATTGCTTATCTTATACCTTTGTTTATAACATGTTTGCCAAAGGGAAGCTTTAACTATTAGGAAAATTTGTAGAAGTAGTTAGGGAATTTAAGTTGATTTAAACTGGCGATTGATCCCTGTTTTAGCTATTGTTCAAATATATGCATTTATATTATATGATGATTAATAAGAAGTTAAAGGATTCCTTGTTGTCGTTGTTCAGTTGCCAAGTCATGTTCAACTCTCTGCAACCCTATGAACTGCAGCACACCGGGCGTCCCTGTCCTTCACTATCTCCCTGAGCTTGCTCAGATTTATGTCCATTGGGTCAGTGATGCCATCCAGCCGTCTTATTGTCTGTCGTCCTCTTCTCCTCTTGCCCTCAATACCCAGCATCAGGATCTTTTCCAGTGTATCGGCTCTTCACATCAAGTGGCCAAAGTATTGGAGCTTCGGCTTCATCATCAGTCCTTCCAGTGAATATTCAGGGTTGATTTCCTTTAGGATTGACTGATTTGATCTCATTGCTGTACAAGGCACTCTCAAGAGTCTTCTCCAACACCACAGTTCAAAAAACATCAATCCTTCAGCGCTCAGCATTCTTTATGGTCCAACTCTCACATCCGTACATGACTACTGGAAAAACCATAGCTTTGACTATACAGACCTTTGTCGGTAAAGTGATGTCTCTGCTTTTTAATATGCTGTTTAGGTTGTGTCAGCTTTTCTTCTAAGGAGCAAGCATCTTTTAATTTCACGGCTGCAGTCACCATCCACAGTGATTTTGGAGCCCAAGAAAATAAAGTCTGTCACTGTCATTGTTTCCCCATCTATTTCCCATGAAGTGATGGGACCAGATGCCATGATCTTAGTTTTTGAATGTTGAGTTTTAAGCCAGCTTTTTCACTCTCCTCTTTCACCTTCCTCAAGAGGCTCTTTAGTTCCTGTTCACTTTCTGCCATTAAAGTGGTATCATTTGCATGTCTAAGGTTGGTGATATTTCCCCTGGCAATCTTGATTCCAGCCAGTGATTCATCCAGCCTGGCATTTCACATGATGTACTCAAAATATAAGTTCAATAATCAGGGTGACAATATGCAGCCTTGACGTACTCCTTTCCCAATTTGGAACCAGTCTGTTGTTCCATGTCCAGTACTAACTGTTGTTTCTTGACCTGCATACACATTTCTCAGGAGGCAGGTAAGGTGGTCGGGTGTTTCCATCTTTTTAAGAATTTTCCACAGTTTGTGGTGATACACCAAAGGTTTTAGCGTAGTCAATGAAGCAGAAGTAGATTTTTTTGGAATTCCCTTACTTTTTCTATGATCCAATGGATGTTGGCGATTTGATCTCTGGTTCTTCTGACTTCTCTAATTCCAACTTTTACATCTGGAAGTTCTCAGTTCACATACTGTTTGAAGCCTAGCTTGAAGGATTTTGAGCATAATCTTGCTAGCATGTGAAATGTGTGCAATTGTGTGGTAATTTGAACATTTTTGGGCATTGCCTTTCTTGGGATTGGAATGAAAACTGACCTTTTCCAGTCCTGTGGCCACTACTGATTTGCTGACATATTGAGTCAAGCACTTTAACAGCATCATCTTTTATAATTTCATATAGTTCAACTGGAATTCCATCACCTCTACTAACTTTATTGTAGTAATGGTTCCTAAGGCCCATTTGACTTCACACTGCAGGATGTCTGGCTGTAGGTGAGTACCAGAGTGATTATCTGGGTCATTAGGAACATTTTTTATACAGTTCTTCTGTGTATTCTTGCTGCCTCTTCTTCATCTCCTCTTAATGATTCATGGGCACACCTGTTTCCACATATTTGCTCAGTTGGTGATGCTAAAAATACAACAATTATTTTTTTTTTTTTTTTTTTTTTTTTTCAGTGCCCCACTGGCCCGATGGCTAGCATTTATTAAACACCTAGAAGGTTCAGCATGAAATATCACATTTAATCTCATTGTAGCTGCTAGAGGCAGGCTCGACTCTTAGCCCCATTTTGCAGATGAGGAAACTAAGTTTCAGAGAGGTGGTATAGTTTGCCTGAGGCGGCACAGCTCACAAGCAGCAGAACAGAAGTCTGAATGCAGAGATGCCCCACTCTGCACACACCCGAGGGCCGAAGCAGGGGTGGGATCGAGCATGCCGCGTGACTCCTCTGTGCCCAGGACCCCGAGTCAGCCCTGTGCCGACGTCCTCCCAGGAATTCCCTCTGCAGCTTCCCTGGGTGTCCAGCCCGCTCCTTGCGACAACAGTGACAGTGCGGGTGCCCAAGTGCACAGGCATCCCCGCCCGGCCTCCCTCGAGGCAGCACCAGACCAGAGCTTCTGTGCCCAGGTCATCAGCTGGGGGTGGGTGTCAAGGAGAGAGCAAGAGAGAGACAGGGGGTCAGGCCTTTCCCAAGAAAAGAAAGTGAAAGTGATAGTCGCTCAGTCGTGTCCGACTCTTTGCGACCCCATGGACTGTAGTCCATCAGACTCCTTTGTCCATGGAATTCTCCAGGCCAGATGCTGGAGTGGGTTGCCATTTCCTTCTCCTAAAAATACAACAATTATTATTGTAGGTAGTTCCAAATTGAGAACTCTTTGAAAGATTGAGTACTACTAACCTAAGAGATGGACTTACATCTGCTTATAAATAATTGATAAAATGTATAAACCAGCACTCACTTGGTTGAAAGGAACAGAAGCCCAGGTCAGACTAGCTTAAATAATAAGTAGACTTTCTCGACTTACAAAACTGGGACATCCAATGGGCACTTCAGCCACATCTGGACCCAGGGCCCAGAGGATGGATGTCCTCAGATCTTCCTTCCTCTTTGTCTCTGATAACTCTCCTCATTTGTTGCTCTGGCCACTGCAGGCAGAGGCTGTCCATGGAGGGACAAATGACTGGGACAGCTCTGGGTTTCTGTTCTTAGATATCAGTGTCCAGGAGAAAAGGAGTCCCCTCCTCTTGTCTGTATTATACTTGACATTGTGATTGGCAGTTCAGCTGAACCACATGGCAGGGAAGGAGTGGTTCCCCAACAGAAAGAGGGTTGCTGGCTGGACAAGCATAACAGACTGCAGTGTCCATCCGTGACAGCCAGCAGATGGGGGTGGGGGAGAAGCTGGCCTGAGGAAAGGTGGGTGAGCTTGAGATGTCTTCCCTCCAGCACACACACCTTGGGCAGTTGCCTCGGCCTTGCCTTGTGTCTGTGGTTCTCTTCACTGTAAAATAGTCTCTTGAGAATTAATGAGCAGATATCCATGCTTGGACTCAGAGGGCCCCAGAGTGCAAGGCAGATGGTATTAAATGAGATATGACAGACACATGTCTAGCACTTCATAGGCACTCGGTAGATAATGGCTTTCTGCCTTAGTATTTACCAGAATTCAAAGGGTGTTCAGAACAAAGTGATCAGATTGCATGAAGTTAATAAGTTCTTCCTTCACCACTGTGGGTGATGCCCCCTCTCTCTGGGTGACCCACCTGGTGTCGCATAGATAATTATTGACAAGGGGAGGGTGAGGGTGTTGAGAAAGAGGCAGGGCTTGGGGGGGACTCAAGGCTTCTCTGGTAGTCCAGTGGTTCAGAATCCATCTTCCAGTGCAGGAGACACGGGTTCGATCCCTTGTCAGGGAACTAAGATCCCATATGCCACAGAGCAACTAAGCCCATTTGCCAAAACTAGGGAGTCTGCACACTGCTATGAAGATCCCATGTGCTACAACTAAGACCCAATACAGCCAAATAAATAAGTATTTTTAAAAGATATTTATATATAATTATGGGCTTCCTAGGTGGCTCAGTGGGTAAAGAACCTGCTGGCAGTGCAGGAGACGCTGGAGATATGGGTTTGATTCCTGGGTCGGGAAGATCCCTTGGAGGAGGGCTCAGCAACCCACTCCAGTACTCTTGCCTGGAGAATCCCATGGACAGAGGAGCCTGGCTGGCTCCAGTCCCCAGGTTGCAAAGAGTTGGACATGACTGAAATGACCGAGCACAGCACACATACATAATTATGCCTGATTTGTGTTGTTGTACGGCAGAAAATGACACAACATTGTAAAGCAGTTTTCCTTCAATTAAAAAATAAATTAAAAAAACATTTTTAAAAGAGTTCTTGAATGGGAAGCTGACATTTTGCTATTGATGCATTGAAGTCCAGCCTAGTTCTGAGACAGAGGTGAATTCCAGTGAAAATCCAGCTGCCCTCTGGGGTCCTCTAGCTGGCATGTGCCCTCCATGATCACACGTTTCCTGACCTACTTTGCTTTCCCTGCAGTCCACCTGATCCCAGTGTCGGCAACCAAGAATGGAGTGACCAGCAAGAATCGAAAGAGAATCATGCCTGACCCTGCAACGGAGCCCCCCGTGATGGACCCGGTATATGAAGCCCTTTTGTACTGCAACATTCCAGGTGTGGCTGAGCGCAGCATGGAAGGTAGGCCAGCTGAGCAGCCCGACATGGTAGCATCTTCACACAGCATTTAAGGAGCTAGACAGCCGGGGCTCCAGTCCTGCAGTCGCCACTGGGCTGTGCCCTTGAATGAGTTCCCAGGTCTTAGTTTCCTCATCTGTAAAATGGGCATAACAAGCCATCCCTACTCACAGGGCTGCTGGGAGGAATAAGTAACTGCTTTGAGCAGCATGAGGTGCATGAGAAGGCCTCCACAGTTGTTTGCCGTCATCCTGATTTCCGGTGAGAATGAGCAGAGAGGTGGCCTTGAAGGGCTTTAGGGGGTCCCCCTCAGCTCAACCCTTTCCCAGGCGGGCTCTCTCAGGGCTTAGGACTCCCACATCATACCCCGCTGGTGTCTGGCATTAAAGGTGTAGGAAAATGTGATTTCTCTGTTGACTTTTGCTTTTCTGAAAGTATATCAAAGAAGATGTTGAGTAGTTATCTCTTTCTGCCCAGTCTTGTTTCACAAGAGAAAGACTTAAAGCAAGTCATGGTTTCCAGTACTTCCATGGGCCTCCCCCTAGTCTATGGATGTGAGTGAGGCTACCTGAGCAGTCTTGCCCCCACTTCACTGATCTCCAGCCCCCAGCCACACCCCAAAGCCTCCCTGTGAGTGCTGGGACTCTGGGGCATAAGCAGCCTTCTCATGTTCCTCTGCCCTTCCTTGTGAGTTAGTCAGAGGGCCCCCCTCACTCCATCCCAGCATGGCACCCTTCCACCATGGTCACCCCTCCTGGCCTCTGCGAGCTGAAAGTATAAACTGTTCCTGAGTGACAACCAGGCAACGTGCTTTTCTCACGCAGGCCATGCTCCACATCATTTTAAGCTGGTGTCTGTGCACGTGTTCATTCGACATGGGGACAGGTACCCCCTGTACGCCATTCCCAAAACGAAGCGCCCGGAAATTGACTGCACTCTGGTGGCTAACAGGTAAATCGCACTTTTCTTAAAAGTCATTGAGAAGAATCTCTTTTCAGATCAAAAGGGTGACTGGAAAACTATTCAAAACAGGAAGACAGGATGGGGGAGTGGCCTGTACACATCCAGTGAGTACTGTTTGCCAGGATTTGGATCTTCAGAACGATCCTGCGGGTTAATCCCATCTCACAGTTGAGAGGACAGAGGCCCAGAGAGCTGAGGACACCTGTCTGAGGCCACACAGCAGATAAACTGAGATTTGAGTCCTGGCCAGTCTGCTATCTACAGTCTCCCTCCCTGCTGTTGTTTAGTTTAAGAAACAGCTGAGACATGGTGCAGTGACCACTGGGCCAGGAGTCCTCAGACCCTGGCGTGGCTGTTCCATTCAGGGCTGCAGGTAAGTCCCTTAGTCTCTCTGGGTCTCAGCCTTCTGTTTCTGAAACGGGGATGACGCTGCTGACCATGCAGAGTTGGGGTGAGGAGTAAGTGGGATGAGAAGGCTGAACATCACCAGCTGCAGAGTCACTTACAGGGAAGGTGTTATGTCAGGCTTTTCATTCTTCACAGGAGGAGAGACAACCTGCTCTTGGGTGACAGCCTTTAGGATGAAAAATACTTGAAAAGAGAGTAGAAGTGTGCATGTGGAAATGGCATGGCTCTAAAGTGAGAGGCACGGTTAGCAGCAAAGTGATGGGCCGGGCCTCAACAGGTGTGTTGGGGGCTCATTATCTCCCAGGCAGAGCTTACTGAATGCGGGGAGGAGACGGGGAAGTACTCTGTGGGGAAGATGTTATGCTGATGGAATGCTGTGGGTGGAACCATTGCCTCCCAGCAGCCAGGGCTGTCCATTCACAGTGGACTGCAGTGTGAACCCGGGAGTTCCAGGTTAACCCTTTGCATCTCAGCCTTCTTATTGTCTAATATCATGGGGAAGATGAAGTGAACCATTTTTTTAAAACCATCATGGAATACCACTTGATTCTAGGCTTTCATTTCCTGCTGGAGATCACAAAGTTCGAAGCCTAGGAATCTGTGTCGTCTTTTCTGTGTTTAACAAGCGTGGATGCATGTCCTCATGTCCCACAGCCTGGAAAACCTCCTAGGTGGAGTCCAGCCCGCGTGCAGTCGTTGGCCTTCTTCCTCATCTCTAGCCCTCTGTGCAGCCTTTCTGCTGGGACCCTCTGCCCCTGCCCACCACTGCCCGCCGGCTCTTCACCCTTCAGGCCTTTGTACCTGTTGTTCGGCTTGCTGGTCCCCTCCTATCACTCCTCCAAGACCCTCTGAGATGGCACCCCTTCCAGGAAACCTCTCCCACTGCGTTAGGAGGGCTTCTGTTTGTATCAGGCACCACCACTGTCTCACTCAACCCAAAAAGGGGGATGTGCAGGAAGGCCCTCAGAACAAAATATTTAATGACCAGACCTTAACCAGCCTTATGATTAGGGCACGGATAGAGGCCACGTGCTGTGCTGGGAGTTAACCCTTTAGTTTCTGGGCTGGAGCATCCAGGGTGGCGGGAGGGCAGCTAGGGGAAGTGGCTTCTCTCCTTCTGCAGAGCAGAGGTTCAATGTGTTAACAGCTGACTCAGTCTTGTCATTGTACAGGACTTTGAACAACCCAGAGACAGATGGAGCACTGGGCCTCTGAGGTGGCTGGACCCAGATCAGCCTCAAAGGTTTTGTGGGAGGTACCCTGCTCCAGTGGGCAGCTCTTAGCTTCTGCTTGCCTTTCTCTGGGCTTCAAATTCTCAGGTGGGACAATGGGTCTGCCCCCAGGCCAATCAGCTGATGCTGAAAGGCCCCTGGGCACCCTGAAGGCTCTGGGGGTCACCTGGCTGTTCCCAGGGAAGGAGCCCACTTGGCGGGGCCGCTGGGCAGCAGGCTTGCTTCCTCCCTACCAGCAGGCTCTCCTCCCAGCATCCTTGTTTCGTTTCTGTCCTCCCACACCACTGACTCTGCAGGGCATTGGGTCTTACTCCTTCTATATCTCTGGTACCCAGCCCGAGCCTGGTTGTTGGACTGGGTTGGTTGCAGAATGAATTCAGAAGCCCAGTGAGAATCACAGGTCATCATTGCCTCTCATGAGTCTATCATAGTAGATTTGAGCCTCAGCTGTGAAATCCTGTGAGGTCTAACTGCGGTGATGGAGTAAAGCTCAGAACCTTGTCCCCGCTGAGAATTTGAGCAATGGTGTTTCATTCACTGCAGCAGCCTGGAGTCTCCCAGGCCTGGCCTTTTTTCCTCTCTGAGTGGTTGTGGTCACAAGACCAGGTCAGGTCCCAGGGCCCCTCATTCTGCCACAGCAACGGCAGGACCCCATGACGAGGCCACTTCTGCGGCTCCCACCTGAGAGGCGCAGTTCCCAGGAACCAGCTGCCCCAGCCACCCCTGCATCATTTCCTTTGGTCTTGACTTTTTGGCCTTGTTCTACTATTTTAGTCCACATCCTGTATTTTTAGGAGCTACTTTCAGTCTTTTCTAGAAAGTGGATAGAATGTATGCCGTGTGTATGCTTAGTCGCTTAGTCATGTCCGACTCTGGGTGACCCTATGAACTGTAGCCCACCAGGCTCCTCTGTCCATGGGGTTTCCCAGGCAAGAATACTGGAGTGGGTTGCCGTTTCCTTCTACAGGGGATCTTCCTGACCCAGGGATTGAACCTGCATCTCTTGTGTCTCGAACATTGCAGGCAGACTCTTTACCCACTGAGCCATCAGGGAAGGTCTATTTTAGTCCATATTCTGTATTTTTAGGAGCTACTTTCAATCTTTTCTAGAACGTGGGTTAGAATATACATGTTTAATTAATTAATGGCATTTAATGAATTCCATCTTTTATAACAATAAATGTTGACTTGTCATTAGAAACACACATTTCGCATAAGAGTGAGGAGGTCTTCCAGCAAAGGGAACCCAGTCTGGGTCTCTTTGTCCTCTGGGACTGTGGATCTGGGTCACCAGCTGGGCCTGTTGTGTTCCCAGGGGCCAGTTCATCTTCACGAGTTATTAATTTTATAGCCTCCTCTGAGGCAGAGCATTCTACATATACCTTTTTTTTAGATTTGAAAGTGAAAGTGAAGTCACTCAGTCCTGTCCGACTCTTTGCGACCCCATGGACTGTAGCCTACCAGGCTCCTCCCTCCATGGGATTCTCCAGGCAAGAATACTGGAGTGGGTTGCCATTTCCTTCTCCAGGGGATCTTCCCAACTCAGGGATCAAACCCGGGTCTCCTGCACTGCAGGCAGATGCTTTAACCTCTGAGCCACCAGGGAAGCCCGAGGCAGAGCATTCTAAAGTGCACCCATTACTCCCATCTGGTGAAGGAGACTTCTGGGCTGGCAGGTGGGGGTGCACCAAACTGACAGCAGCAGGAGCCAAACACCCCAATGTTTCCCTTTACAAGGACACCTCCCGTGACTCTCAGAGTCTTTATGGTGGAAGCTGCCTCTTCATGAGTAGTTGTGGGGCTCAGGAACATTGTCCTGCAGGGAGGTGGAGGTTGATTTGAGAGCTCAGCATGTAAACGGTAGCTGAAGCTGTGGGCTTGAATGGTGTCACACACAGAGCCTGTGGAGTGAGGAATGGGCCAAAAATAGAGTCCTGGGAGCACCAGCCAGTTATAGCACCAAGAGAAAGAAGCGTCCCTGAAGGAGATAGAGAAATTGCAAACAGGAAGAAGGCAAGAGAGCGATGTTATAAGAGCTGAGGAAGGAGAGTTTCAGGAAGGGGGAGTGGGGAGGTAATCACATCAGATAGAGCAAAAAAGCCCAGAAAACCAAAGACTGATAAAAGTATATTAAGTTTATCTTTTTTTAGCATTTTACCTTATTAATAACATAAAATAATAAATTCTTTAATTGGCATAAACTGTAAAAATCTGTGGCATGAACTTGTTCTGGTTTCCAGCCATGCAAGCTTTTTTGAATTGCTTTTTTGAATAACAGTGTCACTGGTCTTATACCTCTCTCAGCTTGTCTTACTAGTCTGTGCAGAACTCAATGATTGCTCAAATGATGGCTAAAGCACAATACATTTTCTTATATACGTGTGGATTAGCCTTAGGGCTTCTGTCTAGAGCTTTGTGTAATAAATAGCTGTGAAAATGTATATAAAATGTAAATAAGAACTCTGAAGCAAATAGTTTGAAGGCTTAAGATGGTAGCACTGCTGGCTCTTTCTATTTTCAATGTGAAAGTAGATTTCCAGTGAGAATACAATCACATGGGTATTTCCTGAAGAAAAATTCATCATCACAGATACAGTCATTTTTGTGCATGCTGTTATAATAAAGAGAACCAAGGAGAATTCTCTGATGGGCCAGTGGTTAGGACTCTGCTTGCACTGCCATGGGCCCAGGTTCAGTCCCTGGTCAGATAACTAAGATCCTGCAAGCTGGGTAGCATGGCCAAAAAATAAAACAGTAAGTCCTCTACATGTGAACCTTTAAGTTTCAAATGTTTGAAGACATGAGCATGTGTTCACATGTCCAGTCACGTAAGTTTGTTCACATGTCTGCCGTACACTGTCGTGTGTGTGCAGCGTGTATAGGTGGTGTGCCCTTGTGTACTTCACAGTACCGTATAGAGTACAGTGGTACAGTAGCTTTATTTCAAGCCCAGGATGTCTGGAAGCAAGAGTAAAAGCAGTGGTGATGTAGCTGGTACTATCTTACTTTTCAAGGTACTGTATGGTAAGGTGAAAAGTCTTTATTTTTTGCATTTGTTTTTCTGTATTATTTGTGTGAAAAGTATTATAAACCTATTGCAGTACACTACTATATAGCTGATTGTGTTAGCTGACTTCTTAAGCTAACTTTGTTGGGCTTATGAATGTGCTGTCAGAATAGAACTCATTCGTATGTAGGGGACTTGCTGTAGAAAATGAAAAGGGGAACCAAGAATGCTTTGCCTAAATAACAGAAGTTTCTCTCTTGCGTGAAGGTCTGAGATGAGTATTCCAGGTTGTATAATTTTACTTTACTTGATCATTCAGGGCCCCAGGTTCCTTCTAGGTTGTTGCTCCCACCATGCCCTAGGGATGTGTACTTGACTGAACCTGGGTTGCCAGGGTGCCTGAATCATGGCCAGAGGGAAGGAAGAGAGTGTGGAGGGGGCACACCCATGATCTGAAAGCCTAAACAGAGATTTGCATACATCCTTTCATTCCACTGGCAAATACTTAGTCATGTGACTCTATTTACTGCTGCTGCTGCTGCTAAGTCGCTTCAGTCGTGTCCGACTCTGTGCGACCCCATAGACCCCGACTCTGTGGGACCCCACCAGGCTCCCCCGTCCCTGGGATTCTCCAGACAAGAACACTGGAGTGGGTTGCCATTTCCTTCTCCAATGCATGAAGGTGAAAAGTGAAAGTGAAGTCACTCAGGCATGTCTGACTCTTAGCGACCCCATGGATGGCAGCCTACCAGGCTCCTCCGTCCATGAGATTTTCCAGGCAAGAGTACTGGAGTGGGGTGCCATTGCCTTCTCCGCTACTTACCGCTAGGATCTCAAAAATGGGATCTAACAAAGTTCCCAAGAAGCAGAGAATAGTTTTTAGTATCTAACTGTTAAAGAAAAACCAGAGCTGAAGAGCAGATAAAGCTGTAAAAACAGATATTATTGAGGAGTTAATACAGTAGGGACAGAACTGAGCTCAGTTCCAGATAGAGCATAGACAAGTGGGGCTTTTTAGCCAAGGAGCAGGGTGGGGGTCAGTCAAGGGAGAGTTACTATGAGGACACATCGGGGTGAGGGGATTCTAGTTAACTGATTCAACAGGATTCTTGGTGAAAGCAGACCAGGGTGATCAGATACCACTGGGGTTGAGGAATTTGATCAGGTAGCAAGGGTGATCAGATACCAAGAGTGGGAGATTCTGGGCTTCCCTAGTGGTCCAATGGTAAAGAATACAGGAGACGTGGGTTTGATCCCTGATCAGGGAACTAAGATCCTGCATGCCCTGGGGCAGCTAAGCCCATGCACCACAACTACTGGGCCTGTGTACCTGGAGCCTGTGCTCTGCAACAAGAGAAGTCACCTTAATGAGAAGTCCTCACACTGTAACTAGAGAAAAGCCTGCATCACAGCAAAGACCCAGCACAGCAAAGAAAAAAGAAAGAGTGAGAGATTCTGGCTACACTGACTGTAGCAGGATTTTTGCTAAAAATGGACAATGCAAAGACAGGTATAAATCCAAAGATCGAGGCCTGGTTGGGAAGAGGATTCAGAGGAGACTAAAATTTGACCAAAGAGAGTCTGTCATATAACTAAGGCTCACTTACAATTGCCTTTGTTTTTAATATTTCCATTGAAATCTGGATATATTAATAAACTATGGGAACTTTCTATATTCATTGCTACAGATTATAGAAGGCTTGGACTTTTCTTGAAGCATCTAAGTGTGGGGCACTTCCCAGTTGAATTCATTTACATGTGTTTTTGATTTATCTACTGTGTGCTAGGGACCCTCTCAACTCCAGGGATGGAGCAGTATGTGAGGTGGGAAGAACTGATCTTGGGAGGCTGTGGGGTGGCCTTGGCTGTGATGGCTTGAAGCAGGAATCTCAGTTCCCCTACCAGGGTTTGAATCTGGGCTGCCGTGCTCTCTGGTTCTTGTCTGCTTTGAAGAATTCAGCAAAGAGATGAAAAGTAGTGAGACAACTAAAATGTTTATTAAGAGAGAATATATGTGCAGAGGAAGCATGGGCTGGCTCAGAGAGAGAGAGAGAGTCCTGTGCTTTGGGAGGCAGTTCTGGGTTTCCTCCGGCCAGTCATCTTGCTGTGTCTGGCTTTAAATCCATAATTGATCTGGCTAAGGGCCCTCCGATGTGTGCGCGTGCATCTTTTAGCCAAGACAGATTCCAGCGCAGAGGTCTCAGGGAAGTTGACAGAACATATTATGGTCTAGCACCCCCTCTCCTAAGGGTCCTTTCTTTGCATGCATAGTTTGGGGGTCTCTGACCTCAAGAAAGAGTAATACGTGGTCTCTTTATCTTTAGTCCAAGCAGGACTCCGCTCCCTCTTGCTCCTGCCATTATCTTTATCTTGAAATATCTGTTCTCAGGAGACAGATGCCAGCTGCTCAGTCTGGGGCCTCAGGGCCTGATCATTCAGATCCAGGACAGGCCCAAGGACTCAGGTTACCTGGTCCTCTTCCTGGTTGAAAGACTCAGTCTTTTGTTATATTATCCGTAAGTGAAGTTTTTCTTTCATGAATTGTCACTTTTCCATATCAAAAACAGGTTTCCATGAATACACTTAGATATTAATGTATCATCAACCAATCAGATTCCCTGAAAACCTGGGACCTCCCAGCCAACACTTTCAGTGGGGAGATTTCATTTCTAAAATTGGTAGCAAAGCTTTCTTAGATCCTCAAACATCATCAACCTGAAATAATGGCCTGGAGCAGAATATTTGACTCCTATTGATAGATAGCCTTTGTTTATGTGGATTCGTTTCGGCAGCCTCATTATCAGTCTGGACATTTTATTTCCCAGTTTGCAAATATATATGTGTTTCAGCCTCAGGGAAAATAACATCCTCTGTTTTTATGGAAAGCCGTAATGTCTTGTAGCAATACGGGGTGATTTATTAGACTATATACTGTATGTCAGGATTAGCATTCCCTAAAACATATTTTTGTAATGGGTTTTTTTTTAGCTTTATGTTTTCAAAAGATAATAAACCCATTTTGGCAGCCATTGTAAAAGCATTGCCAAAGTTAATTAGGTTTTCAGACAGCAGGGGTCTGCCATTAAACAATTTATCTTTGCTTCTTTTCATGCTGCTTTAGCTTAGTTGGGAACTGCTCTATCTGTCCACCTTTGTTCAGCTGGACAATGTATAAACAGTCATAGGCCATTTCATTATTCAAGGGAAAGGTGTGTATATTCATAGGTCATCTCATTATTCAGAGAAAATGTTTGTATATATTCATAGGTCATTTCATTATTCAGGGAAATTGTGTATTTGTGATTAGACTGATAAATCTTGATTTACCACATGTGACTTCACGGCAGAAATATAAATAATATTATAAATTTCATAAGATCTCATAAATAACCTATTTTTTTCCACTCTTCATTATCACCCCACATGCAATGAGATACCATATGTGCAAAATGCATAGTGAGCTGTAGAGATATGGGTTATCCTAATCAGTTAATTTTCTTCACAAGAGATTTTCCAGAGGTCACCTAAGTTAAGGATTAAAGGTTACCCCAGTGAAAGTTGGGTTGCCTTTTCTAGGAGGAGGGGGCAGCATGTGGAAAGTCTTGGAACGGTGCAAGAACAAGTGTGGGGTATGGAAGGCAGATGCTACGTGTGGCCAGAGAACAGCATTGGGGAGCCCTGGGCCTCAGAGTGAGGCAGGGCCAGAGTAGACTAATGGCCACATGGGGCTCCTTGGAAAGGTGGCACGGAGCGGTGACATCTAGGGTTGCCTCCTGTGTTGACCTCACTGTCTGTGGAGAAGGCAAGATTAGGCTGCAGGGAGGTCGGGGAGGAGCCCACGCCATCTAGACAAAAGCTCTCTGAGCCAAAACCTACTCAGGGATGCAGGGATAGGAGAGAGGCGCAGAGCAGCCCAGGAGGGCACATGGGCAAGGGCAGGGGAGGGAGAAATCGAGGTCAACCACCAATCTAGGCTTGGCTGCCTGGTAAGGTCGGTGTGGGGAACAGAGTGCGTGAGGTCAGCACTAACCCCCACAGGGCTTGAGAATGATGGGCACTCTGGGAGATGGCAGGGGCTCAGGCTGGCCCTACAGAGTGGGCGCTTTATATGTAGGTGTCAGCAGGCGAGTAATCATGAGATTGGAATGTACTATTATTGCGGGTGAGAAAGGGCAGGGCTCACTTGGGCTACTGCTTGTTACAGCTGAAATCATTGTGGACTTTTTCAGAGCACATTGACCACTAACTCTGTGTTGTTTCTTTAGGAAGCCGTATCACTCTAAACTGGAGGCTTTTGTGAGTCACATGTCAAAAGGACCTGGAGCCTCTTTCGAAAGCCCCTTGCACTCGCTGCCTCTTTACTCCAGTCACCAGCTGTGTGAGATGGGAGAGCTCACGCAGACAGGTAAGTGCAATGACCATTCTTCCACTTACTCTTCCACCCACTCCCGCGTGTGGTGGACGCATGCAGCGGGGCCTCGGGTGAGACGCTGTGGGCATGGGGGTGAGTCAGCACTGTACCTCAAGCAGCTGTGAGCCCACCAAGGTATCTCATTAAACATTTCTTTTTTAAAATATATTTATTATTTTTGGTTGCACTGGGTCTTCATTGCTGTGTGCAGGCTTTCTCTAGTTGCAACAAGTGGGGGCTACTCTTCATTGCAGTGCACGGGCTTCTCATTTCAGTGACTGTTCTCATGTGTGGGCTCAGTAGTTGTGGAGCACAGGCTTAGTTGATCTGAGGCATGTGGGATCTTCCCAGATCAAACAAGGATCAAACCCGTGCCCCCTGCTTTGGCATGTGGATTCCTATCCACTGCTCCAACCAGGGAAGTCCCGTCTGATTTCTAAATATTAAAAATAGCCCTTTCTCCTATTATTAAAAATATATATATTCATGGAAGAAAAAGTAGGGATGACAATTAAGCAAAAGAAAGATAAATTTAAAGCACTCATAATCTCACCAAAGAAATTAATAACCTTTCTTCTTGTGTTAATATCTATGCAGTCGTAGGTATGCGCGCGCGCGCACACACACACACACTCATTCTCACAGGTTGTATCTTCCTGAGCACTATTTTGTAGCCCATTTTTTCACTTAATAATATATCGTGATAATCTTTCCCTACCAATAAATGTTCATCAACAACATAATTTCTGATAGCTGCATATTCTTCCACTGTGGATAGGCCATGATGTATGTAACCAGTCCCATGTTCTCAGATACTTCAGACAAAACAGCTAAAAGGTTTTCATGCCCCAGATCTGAGGGACATGCATATGGCAGAGCCCCACCATGCATGGAGTCCGCAAGTGTGTTCCTCACAAAAGCCATCTCTCCCTCTGCAGCCCTGTTCATACTGCTGTGCAGCCAGTTCACTGTCAGCATAGGTTGGTGAGTTAACTGTGGGCTGGGACGAGAAAGAACTGGTGTCCCCAAGAGGTTTCAGCTTTCTACTTCTTCAGTCTGAGACCTCAGAGGACCTTTGTGTGGTCACTGGTCTTCCTGGAGGAATCAGGATGACCTATAGGCCATATTCTGTTTCTTGATCCACCAGCATCTTAGGACCTCAGCTTTGACGGAAAGAAGGTCCATCAAACCCCAATGGTTTCCCAATGTTTTGAAAACTATTATTACTGGGGAGAAGATAGTAAGTGACCAAGTGGGGCAAGATGAAGGCTCTGGAGGACTAGCCTTGAATAAGGAGTTTTGTCAAAAGCTTTTGCTAATTAGTTCCACGTGCACAAGTTCTACATTAGTTTAAAACAGGAGTCCTGGGATTTCCCTTGTGGTCCATGGCTAAGACTCTGTGCTCCCAATGCAGGGGGCCCAGGTTCAGTCCCTGAACAGGGAATTCTATCCCATGTGCCACAACTGAAGATCTTGTATGCCGCAACTAAGACCTGGAGCAGCCAAATGAATAAATATTTAAAAAACAAATAAATAAAAATAGGAGTCCTCCTCCTACCAGAACCAGAGCCCCCTTTTATTAACAAGTATTTTGTGGTGCTCCCTGAACTATCCCAAAGTGAAATTCAAATATAACCATTCTATATACATAATTTTACAAAACAGTTATATCAGGTATCCTACCTATAATATGAAGTAGAAACAAAAGGAAATGATTTTATTATGTAATTCTGTATATCTCAGTATAAATGTTTGAGCACACCTTTGTTAGAAAAGAAAATGAAGTAATCAGTTGCTTGCACATAAATGTAGATGGGTGTGGTGACAGCTACAAATGCAGAATGATCAAAGGATGTGCATTGATGACTCTTAATACCCCATATATCAGGACATGATTTATTTGACAAATGTCATCAAAACAAAAGACAGATGCCCCTTAATTTATTTCTGGAAAATTCAGTAGATGTTATACAAAAATGGCTATATGTCTGTAGACACAAAAAAACAGTTTTGAAATTGAAGTATTAAAACTTCAAGGATTAAAGTATTAAAACTTGAAGGATTTTCACATATGGGAATGTCTTGTACTTCAAAAGTTATTCGGAATTAGAGAACAGTTCCTTGTGAAGACCGTCCAGTCCTTGGCCCCCACACGCAAGGAGTCAGCAGTGTTCCTCCCCGTGTTACTGTGACAACCCAAACCCTCCCTGAGGACAGAACTGTGCTTGCTGAGAACCACTGGTGGTGCGTAACAGAAACCAACTCAAGCCCCTCCCAAAAAGGACATTTATTATAAAGACTGAGGATGACTCACAGACTCTAAGGGCAAGAATATGACTAGGCCTCCAGAGACTGGTCCCAGCGATAAAAAAAAAAAGCTGTCTGTCCCTGCCGGTATGGTTTTGCTGTGTGTCTGTCAATGGAGACAGTCCTGGCCACATGTAGAGATGAACTTATACATTCACGTTCTTGAGAGAATCTGATGGTGTCCTTGAGGGTCAGTGTCCATCAACTGGCTGGGAGGTCAGGGTAATTGCATCAAATAGTTTATTCATCCCCATCTTTCTTTCCAATTGACCTATTATCATCATTGTTTTTAAAACTAGCCTTACCCTAGAAATCTTATCTGTGGTAGTTTGCTCCTATTCCCTGGTCTCTTTTAATGGTCACTTTTATCTCCTATTTGAAATCTTGCATCGCTGTTAGAATAATCACTTATGAGTGCACACTTTGGGGACCTCACAGGAACCACGTAAGATGCAGCTGATCGTTAGTGTCTACTCCATCCCAGGTGCTTTAGCAGCTGCCGTGTGTAGGGGAGGAGGGCAGCTGGATGGCACAGAGCATGGAAGCCTCCGAGGGTGCTGCTGCGAGCTGCAGGTTCTGACAATAACACAGGCTTTGGCGTAAACAGACCTGTGAAGTGGGGCGTGTGACATATTCCCGACAGAGCTGGTGACAAGTTGCATTGATACACACATTGATAGTGTGTGTAAAGTGCCGAGCACAGTTCTAGCACATGCCAGGCTCGGCAGATGCAGTGAATGCCTCAGAAGTCCAGCAGTCTGTGTGAACAGGAGGGAATGATTAATGCCACCTGGGGGAGAAAGAGAAGGCCAGAAAGGAATTATAGTATTGGAGTCAGGATGAGCATTTCACTGGGAGAGAAAGGGAAGGGCAGGAACCAGGTTGTGAAGATGCGAGTTGTGTTTGGAGAGGAGGAGACACCCTGAATTGGTAATATTTTGGCCTGAACATGTAGGGAGGAGGTGACGTGAGCCGGGACTAAGAGCACAGGTTGGGCCCAGATGGGAGCTGGAGTTCTGGCTCGGCCATATCTTAACTGTGAATGGCTTGGGCCTCAGTTTGCTTTTGCTTTCTTTGTTGGGTTTTTGTGAGGATTAAAGGAGAAAGGTCTGGTGCACAGTAAGCATAGGTGGCCTCAGAATGCTGGGTGGGCCCAGAAGGAACTGGGGGCCAGACACAGATTCTGGGTGTTGGCCCCTCTGTGCAAGTCATTTGGAAATGCTAAGACCTGTCCCAGCGCAGATCTCTGAGGGGACTCTGCTGTCAATACTCTTCATTCAGAGTAGGACCTAGATAGCCTTCATGATTTTTTTTCTGCCCCTGAGCTGTTCCCCTTCCTGGGCCAACACGGTTCCCTCTGTCCCACACATTTCAGCCTGAAGTTGTCTTGTCTTTGTGGTTGGGCTTTGCAGACCAGTCGGGCATCTGCATAAGTGGCATCACGGGTCACAGGGCCTGCCCGAGGTTTACACTCTCAGGGAACTCAGATCTCACACTTAAAGGCCATCCCAACGTCCTGTTGGCTGGAGGGTGAGCTTGCTCTTATCTTGGATTGCCTTCTCCTACTTGAAGATAAGGCTTTTTCAGTGTTTGTTTTTGTTTTGTTTTTAATTGTACTGTGGCATAGTTCCTGTGTGTAGTTCAAAACTGTAACTACTAAAGTGAAACTTAAAAATCATGCTGCTATCCCTGTTCTATCACCACCCCCCCATTTCTGTGCCCCTGTCACCCCCAGATAACCATGGTGCGCCCTTCCAAAGTTTCTTTATACAAAACACAGGCAGCTGCCTATACACGTTCTTATTTTTCCCCTCATTTTTATTTAAAAGGAGCATAGTAAACACACTGTTCTGCAATTTGCTTCCCCCCCCCCCCAATATTCCATCTAGGTACCTGGGAGATCATTCCATATCTGTGCAGGGAGAGTATCGTTGCTGATGGGCAGGTTAAAGGGCAGGACTGGGCAGAATGGACCCAGGAAGTGAGCAGAGAGCCTTGGGCTGGGGGAGTAGGGAGTGTGGCATGAAGGAGGGAACTGGGCAGCCAGGATATGACTTGTTCTCCTTGCCTGACTGATTTCTGTGAGCTCCCAGGCACTCTGAGGAACGATTTGTCCTGGGTAGGAGGGAAAAAGCTCTCCTTAGGCTCCATTACCTCCTGCACCTCCACCAGCAGGCTGGTTTTACCTCTGAGCCCCACCAGTCACAGCCCTCCTCCAGAGGAGGGATCGAGGCAGACAGATGGAAAGGTGTGGGTCCAGAGGACAGGGCCCCACTCTGCTCATCCCTTTGTGTGTAATCCCTTCACATGCTGGTGGGAGCCCCTTCTGGAGGGTCCCTCGCAGTGGGGGCCAGGCTCGAGGGTGTAACCATACAGTGTCTGAAGCCTTCCAGCACTGGGCGAGCCTCGACTCCCCTGGCTGGCCCTTCCACTGAGCTGGTGGTGAGGCAAGCGTGTGACGCTCTTGTGTTTCAGGGGTCGTGCAGCACCTGCAGAACGGCCAGCTGCTGAGGGACATCTACCTGAAGAAACACAAGCTCCTGCCGAGTGACTGGGCTGCAGAGCAGCTTCACTTAGAGACCACCGGCAAGAGCCGGACGCTGCAGAGTGGGCTGGCTCTGCTCTATGGCTTTCTGCCGGATTTTGACTGGAAGAAGGTTTATTTTAGGCACCAGCCCAGTGCTCTGTTCTGCTCTGGGAACTGCTACTGCCCACTGAGGAACCAGTACCTGGAGAAGGAGCAGCGTCGGCAGTACCTATTACGTTTGAATAACAGGCAGCTAGAAAGGACTTACGAGGAGATGGCCCGGATCGTGGACATCCCCACCAAGCAGCTCCGGGCTGCCAACCCCATAGACTCCCTGCTCTGCCTCTTCTGCCACAACGTCAGCTTCCCCTGCACCAAGAATGGCTGTATCACCATGGACCACTTCAAGGTGATCAAGACGCATCAGATAGAGGATGAGAGAGAGAGGCAGGAGAAGAAGCTGTACCTGGGGTACGCGCTGCTGGGCGCCCACCCTATCCTGAACCAAACCGTCGGCCGCATGCAGCACACAGCAGAGGGCAGGAAGGAGGGGCTTTTCACTCTCTACTCCGCTCACGACGTTACTCTGGCCCCGATTCTCAGTGCCTTGGGCCTTACGGGCGCCAGGTTCCCGCGGTTTGCGGCCAGGTTGGTCTTTGAGCTCTGGCAGGACAGGGAGAAGCCCCGTGAGCACTCCGTCCGGATCCTCTATGACGGTGTTGACATCACGTTCCACACTTCATTCTGCCAGGACCACCACAGGCGGTCTCCCAAGCCCATGTGTCCCCTCGAAAATTTAGTCCGCTTCATCAAAAAGGACATGTTTGTGGCCCTGGGTGGTGGTAGTACCAATTATTATGAAGCATGTCACAGGGAAGGATTCTAAAAGGTACACGATGCAGCGCCGAGAATCTACGCCAATTTGAAGGGATGGGGAAGGTCCGCTTCTAGGTCTGTCGGCTGCTAAAGGTACAAGGTAGTTTTTAAAGGCCGGAAATCATGCTTGGGGCCCACGTGAATTTGGGGTTGAACAGGGAGTATGTTGCTGTAATTGGGTACGTAAGTGACTTGGTACACAGTGGTCAGTTCACAGAGAAAGGAAGGTACTTTATCCCAGCTAGACTTTGCTTGGATGCCAGAATAATATTTCAGTGCCCAAAGTTGCCAATTCAAATGTGTATTCTTTTGATCTGCCTTGGTACTGTGTGATGGAACCAGCAAACCTCAGCCAAACCTCCTCTTCATCTGGGACAACCTCACCTTGTCCTTGTTCAGTGAATGGTTTCCTGAAGTGATTCATTTAAAACAGGGGTGGGCAAACTTTTTCCATAAAGGGCCAGATAGTAAATATAGACTCTGGACCAAAAGGCCACCTATAGCACCTGTCACAGCTGCCCGACTCTGCTCTTGTAACATGAAGGCAACCACAGATGACCCATGAATGAGTTCAGCGTGGCTGTCACACAAAAGAGGCAGTGGGCCAGCCGTAGTCTGAGGGCTGGAGTTTGCTGACCCCCATTCTAAGAAGCAGGCTGTTCTACAATTGCACTTTCAGCACTTTTTGAGAGAACCAGTTGAATACCCAGAATTATTCAGTGGTGCCTCCAGTAACTTCTGCTAGAAACACAGAATCTGGTCTGTGTCTGACATTATAACAAAACTTGAGGGGAAACAAACATTGAATCAGAATGAATCATAAAAAAATTATTAGAATAATACTTGATGTTCATGATGATTGTGGTATAAGATAGTTTCGAGTATGTCTTCAATATTTGTCTGCTGTAGTCTATTTGCTGTACATGCTGAAATTTTTGTATTCCATTTAGTATTTTTATAGTCTAGGAAAATATTTTCTAAGATCAGTTTTAGATGTGCTCTTATTCCTATGAAATATTCAATTTACTGTATCTGCTTGGTGGTTAGAAGGGAACCAGAAGCTGAATTCAGGCACTTTCTCCCAATAAAACTAATGATGGCTCATTCCCTTTGACAAGCAGTAGAATTGGATCAATTTTTAAACCATTTTCGTCAATTTCAAATGGTAAATTCAGATTGATTTTTAAATAAGTTTTTGGAAGAACTTTGTTACTAGATAGTTAAATAATCTTTATAAGGTATTTTATACATTAGAAGCAATTATAATTAAATCTGTGATTTCTGCCTAAAATGGTGCTAGTTCTGTGCAAAGAAATGTAAAGTGAGATTCTCCAATGTCGTTGCCATTCCAGCCTTTTTTGTCTGTTTTTGTCCAGTGTTTCATTTGAATACATCTGTTTCTATTAATAAATTTTTGAAGAATACTCATACATGTAACTCATGGTTTGTACCTATGTCACTCTGTTTCTTTTCAAGTGAGTTTTAATTGTTTTATCTTTTAATAAATAAAAGCATTTTAAATTAGAAAACTCTACAGTACACATGGGGAAGGGAGGCCCAGTGTGACTAGCAGTAGGCCAAGCGGGGCCTGCTAGGGTGACCGGGAGGGACGGAGTCCTACCCTGGGCCACAGAGGGGCTACAGCTTCCTTCTCTGACAGCAGCATCAGGACTTCGTGGTCAAGGGTGTGTCACAGCTGGTGGCCCTGGACTGGGTGATAGTTTATCTCAAAGTCTTCTTTTATTGCTGAAAATCATGTGTTGTTGTTGTTCAGTCAATAAGTCATGTCCAACTCTTTGTGACCCCCATGGACCGCAGCACACCAGGCTTCCCTGTCCTTCACTATCTCCCAGAGCTTGCTCAAACTCATGTCCCTGGAGTCAGTGATGCCATCCAACCATCTCATCCTCTATCGTCCCCTTCTCCTCCTGCCCTCAATCTATCCCAGTATCAGGGTCTTTTCCAATAAGTCGGCTCTTATCAGGTGGCCAAAGTACTGGAACTTCAGCTTCAGCATCAGTCCTTCCAATAAATACTCAGGGTTGATTTCCTTTAGGATTGACTGGTTTGATCTCCTTGCTGTGTGTTGTCTCTTGAATATTTAAAGCTTATGCAAGTTTTTTTTTTTTTTTTTTGCTCCCACTTGCAATCTATCTGAATCAGAACTGCTAAACACAGCTTGAAGATTTTAAAGTAAAGGTGAATCAGAAGATATTTTAAAAATCAATTTTGCAACATCTGTTTTGTTAAAGGTGGATATTTTGCATAAAAGCCAACATTAAAAGTGCAGAGGTTTTGCCTCCTAAGATACTGGGTATGCATGGCATTAAACTATCCTCCTCATTATCTAGTTCTGACCCATTTCCTTTCTATAAACAAACACTGCGCACCCAGCTGAGGGTGCTGGAGCTTGTCCTTGGTTTCAGGGCAATGGTCTCAATGACTTAGATTATGGCAAGTGTGGGTGTGCACACTGCATATTCAGCTTTGTTGTTTTCATGATTAAAATTAATACATGCACATTGGGAAACAGTCAAACAATACTGAAAACAACTTCAAAGGTGAAGTTCTCTAATCCTACCTCCAGAGAGAACACAATGAGCCGCTTGAAAAATCTTCTTCCAGGAATTTAACTTGCAGATACATACATATATATATATATGTTGGGGTCCTTTAATGGACCGGAACCTTGTGGTACGGAGTCGACGATAAGAAAGTGAAAGAGAGAAAGAGAGAGAGAGACAAAAAAGACCCGGGGACCTAAGCTCTGGTGGAGCAAAGGTGCTTTAATGATTTTTCTATGAGTATATATAGGCTGCAGTACAAGAAACTTCTTTCGGGAATGATAGAGATCAGAAAACCAAATGTACAGCAACCGTTACCAAGGGAACAAGGGGTAACGTTAGTCACAAGGTCAGGAGACAATCTATATCTCAAGTAAGGGGGAAGGAGATTAAGCTGTTTTGTCCTAAGGAGAATGTTTACTAAAGGAGACTCATGCTTGCCTCACACAGTGACCTCAGTCCCTGGGAGCAGCGTGCTGTTCCGCTTGAAGAGGGACAAAGGACTCATGAGAGACAGCACGTAGGAATCCTCCCGTCAAACATTCCCTGACATATATATACAAAATTTTTAAGTGGGAACAAGATTATTCAACCTATATTGTCCTGTGACTTCCTTCCCTCAAAATATATTTTGTTTCCTTTAACAGTATGTCTTAGACATATTTCTCATCAACTTGCTTCTCTTAACAGTATGTCTTAGGGATTTCCACGTTGAGAGGAAAGGTGGGGGAAAGGAAGAAAGAGAAAGAAGGAAAGATAACTCTTTTATAGCCATAGCATAATATTTCATGATTTCATGATATAGATGAGACATACTTTTTAATATTTTTAAAGTAATTCCCTTTTTTCTTTCGAGATTTTACTAAAAGAATATTTATATAGTATTCCTGACACAACAAACATTTTCGCACTTTGACAGCCAGGTAGCTTTATAAAATCATTAGTCAACTGACTGAGTTTATCAATTTAATCTTTCCACAACAAAACGACCAGCTTTGAAAGTAGCTGGCAGGATTGAATAGCAATTGTATCATTGTGTTGATTCAGGATGCATATCCAGCTTTTCCTGACTGTCCAAAGTGAACATTTTTAAAAACAATCTTATTTGCTTATGGCTGTGCTAGATCTTTGCTGCTGCGTGGGCCCCTCTCTCACTGCAGCGTGCAGGCTTCTCACTGCAGTGGCCTCTCTGGTCGCAGAGAGCGGGCTCTAGGGCACTTGGGCTTCAGTAGTTGTGGCACATGGACTCAGCATTTGCAGTTCGCAGGCTCTACAGCACAGGCTCAGCAGTTGTAGCACACGGGCTTGGCTGCCCCGTGGCATGTGGGATCTTCTCAGATCAGGGATCAAACCCACATCTCCTGCGCTGGCAGGCGGATTCTTTACCACTGAGCCACCAGGGAAACCCTAAAGTAAACATTTTAATCAAAGATACTGACCTTCAAATGGTGATGCTTAGAGCTGTGTGTTCACATAGTAGACACTGGCCATGGAAAGCTACCAGAAATGAGATGTGGTTCTTCTGAACTGGCATAAGACAACTGGTGAGACGTATTTTAATTTTTCATTAAAAATGAAATTAAAACATATGTCCAGAGCCCCCCTAGAAACTTCCTGGGGACCTAGCGACCTCCAGCCCTTCACCCTCCCTCTCCTGCCTGTGTCCCCTCACCTGCCTGCTCGGTTGCTCAGTCGTGTCCGACTCTTTGTGACTCCGTGGACTGTAGTCCATCAGACTCCTCTGTCCATGGGCTTTCCCAGGCAAGAATACTGGAGTGGGTTGCCGTTTCTTCCTCCAGGGGATCTTCTCGACCCAGGGAATGAACCCACATCTCCTGCACTGGCAGGTGGATTCTTTACCACTGAGCCACATAGAGTTCAAGACCAGTTCTGTATCACTTCCCAGGCATAAGGCCTCAGGCATTGGGTTCCTCATCTGAAAACCAGGATGCCACCTCCCACGAGAGAGTACAGGTAAAACCCTGGGCAGCGTGGGTCGTCCTCCCAATGAAGCCTCCATTACTGCCCCCCACTTACTCTTTCTTTTAACTGTGCTGAGTTACCAAAACCAGCCAGAACTAGGATATGTCCCTGCCCATTTTTTTAAGCCAGGAAGCCACCTGGAGGCACAGCATTATGCTCTAGGCATAACCGGGAGGCATAGCTCCCCAGGCTCATGCACTTCCCTTTGGGGAAAAAAAGAACTCAATTCTTCTCAGTCCTGCATTTGTGCTTTGATAAAAAGCACAAAGTGACACCTTATTATAAACATCTCAATGATTTCCCAAGGGAGATGAAGCTCATTGCTCATCCTTTCCTCGTTTCCTTCATCATCTCTGTCTAATCCCCAGCTTCCTGCTTGAGTTATGAGTTGCTGCCCACTGCAGAAGCAGCAGCTGACCAAAGTTCAGCAAAGGAATGGGAGTCTGGAGGCTGAGGCCATGGGTCTGGCCCCTCTGTGGCCCCAAGAGGCACTGGAGGAAAAGCAGCCCAGGAAGTGATGTGCATCTCAGCAGGGGACTTCTTGCTCTCCGTGCCTCTACTTTAGGGAGCTGCACCCCTCCCTGTTCCGGGGGCCCACCAGTGAGGCATTCACTCCTCCAACCTCCCTCCTCCCCAGGGCCCAGGAAAGGCAAGTCCTTCTGCTGGACAACCAGCTGCTTTCTTCCAGCATGGAGCCGAGTGTGTCTTAGTTAGGCACTCCCCAAATGATAAATCCTTTCAGGCCCTTTCTTCAGAAACTGGTCAGAGACTGGGGCTCGCACAAATGCAAAGCTGCTTGTGCCAGTGAAGGGGTGCCACACTGCCCTCTAGTGGCAACTCAGCCTGCCCCTTGTTCGGCAGTTTTTCCTCTTTTTCCCTGCAAATAGTCAACTGAGAAGCGAGTTAGCATGAACGCACGCACAGATGAGGCCTCTTTCCCAGCAAGCTGAAGCTCCCTCGTGGCCTAGGAGTCAACTCTTCTCTCCACCTGCCTACGCTGTCTTCAAGATGTAACAAGAGGCATTCTGTCTCCATATAGTCTCACCCCAACTGCCCTTTTATCTAACTGATGAACCAGCTCTTTGGCAGTCTCATAACTGGCTCCCTGATGGACAGACCATTAAACTGACCTTCTAAATGATGGATCCTGATGGACTACTGTCCATCTGAAAAATTAATCCTGAGTACAGGCTGGTTGGCTGATTAAGTTTCTAAGTCACAAATCATTTGATTGACCTACTGTCTTTTTTTTTTAATCTTTTTTTTTTTTTTTTTTACTGCTCTGGGTCTTTGTTGCTGCGCACAGGCTTTCTCTAGGGGCTACTCTTCGTTGTGGTACGTGGGCTTCTCATCGTGATGGCTTCTCGTTGCAGAGCAAAGGCTCTAGGCACACAGGCTTAGTTGCTCTGCAGCATGTGGGATCTCCCTGAACCGGGGATTGAGTTCCAGTTCCCTGCATTGGCAGGCAGATTCTTAACCTCTGGACCACAAGGGAAGTCCCAACCTACTGTCTTTCTAACTGAACTACTAAGCCTACATAATTAAACACCTGAAAGCTTAAACTGTTTGCATCAGGTGGCCAAAGTATTGGAGCTTTAGCTTCATACTTTGGCCACCTGATGCAAATAGCCAACTTATTGGAAAAGATCGTGATGCTAGGAAAGATTGAAGGCAAAAGGAGAAGGGGGCAACAGAGGATGAGATGGTTGGATAGCATCACTGATTCAATGGACATGAACTCAGGCAAACTTCAGGAGATAGCGAGGGACAGGGAGGCCTGGCATACTAGTCCATGGGGTCACAAAGAGTCAGACACGACTCAGCAACTGAACAACAACCACCAAGCTTGAACTACCTGCCTGGCTGACTCTCCCACTAACCATTTAGTGTTTATGACTGACTGCCCAGCTGGGGTCTGGCAAGACGGAGGGCCTGGCTCCATCACTAAAGTTACAGTTGGGTGGGAGGAGAGACTGCCCCTTCCTCATACTCTGATTCCTCTTCGAACTTGGGGGGCCTACTCTTCTCCCCTCTAGAGCCACCTGAAGACTCCAGAGGGGACAACCAGGAAACTGACCTTCTTATCTACCTCTACAGAGGTTCTTAACCAGGGCTCCATGGTGGGTTTCATTTACTAGGGTCTTTGCTGGGGTAGGGAGTATGGTGAGCATGTGGTTATGAGTAGCTATGTGTTTATTTACACACCTGTGTGCTCACAAGGGTGAGTATAACACAGCCGTGTGGTTCTTTGTGTCAGTATACATCTGAATAGTTTTGTCAATGTATTTGCACTTGTGTACTCACTCCTGGACCCCCTCAAGTCTTTGGCGAGGGTGGGTCGGCTGTATCCTTCCTCTCAGCTCAAAGAGCCCTCTGCCCAGAGCTGAGCGTGCCCTGCATGTTGGGCTCCATGTAACCTTGATATCCTTGGGCCTCTCTCTGGAAACTTCATACACAGCACTTATCCTTCCAGCCCACCACACCCATGCCCACTGTGAATGAATCGAAACAGATTCTGAGTAAGAATTTCACTAAGTGAGGTAATCTACAGACCCGCCAGAGGCCCACACGATAAGTCCCAGAATCCTCAACTCCTCTCTTTCCTTGAATCCCCCATCCTCCTCATCCCCTCAGTCCACGGCCATCATCGGATCCCATCGCCTCCCCCTGGACGGCGGATGCCCTCGGTCTTCAATGCCCTTCCCTCGAGACCCCTCCGGATAGCAGCCACACTGCCCTTATTTTTCTTAAGTTGGAATGCCTAGGCAGCGCGCCCCACCGAAACCCACAATTTTACCCTGTCAGGGGATAACGCCCACCTCCCTCCGTGTGACTCGGGGTCTTTTCACGACCGCGGCCCTCCTCGCTGGGCACTCTGCGCTCTCGAGGCCCTGTTCTTTAAATGCGTCGCCCTTGGGCCTGGTTCTATTCCGCACCCCCAAGCTTTGGCTCCGATGCCTTGTCCTCCCAGCCTTTACGCACTGCTCCTACACCTTGCATCTCGGCGATTATCACTTGCCGCTGTAATTGCCCGATTACAACTGGCAATTGTAATTGACAGAGGATCCAAGTCCGTCCGTCACGTTCCACTTGGGGACCCCTCCCCAGAGGACAAAGCCTGAGCCGCCGCAAGTTACAGGCCAGCCACACACGAGCTCACGTGTCTCTTTCCCGCCCGGCGAAGCATCTGAAGCCCAGGGAGGCGAAGACGAAAATGCGCGTGCGCATAAGGACCAGTAGGAACTACGACTCCCAGAATCCTCCTAACAAGACTCTATTTCCCACAAGGCCGCACGGGGACCCCACCCCGGAACTGCGCTCTTTTCATGAAAGCGGAAGTTAGGGTGAGCCTGGTGGTGGAGTCGGTGGCCCTGAGGGTGGAAGAGGTTTTACGGATTGTCTACCTCCAGGGGTCGTCAGTGAGTCAGAAACCGGGACGTCAGAGGGAAAGGACCTCGCAACAGCCTTTCAGTGCATTATTCCGCTTTCCCTCTGGCGCGCACGACCAGACCCAAAGCCGCCGTGCACTGCCACCGCTGCGTGCTCTGTCCCCACCTCTGGGCGACCCTGGGAACAGAGGCCGATGGCTCGATGGCCTTCAATTCAGTTCAGTTCAGTTCTGTCGCTCAGTCGTGTCCGACTCTTTGTGATCCCATGGACTGCAGCACGCCAGGCTTCCCTGTCCATCACCAACTCCCAGAGCTTGCTCAAACATGTCCATCGAGTAGATGATGCCATCCAACCATTTCATCCGCTGTCGTCCCCTTCTCCTCCTGCCTTCAATCTTTCCCAGCATCAGGGTCTTTTCCAAGGAGTCAGTTCTTCGCATCAGGTGGGCAAAGTATTGGAGTTTCAGCTTCAGCATCAGTCCTTCCAATGGTCTTGGTCTTGGGTAAAGCTTATTCCCAATGCTGCATTGCCTGTCTTGCACTGTGAAGAAGTGAGGACCTGGCCAAAAAGGGCATAACCCACAGGGCTCCCCGTGTTGATCTCATAACTTTGCTTTTTCTAGCAGTAACTGCAGGAATCGAAGCTGTGGGCTGTGGGGACAGGTGTGGACAGTAGCATGGAGGGGAGAAATTTGTGGATCCTGACCTGCTGTTGCGGTTCCCAAGATGTTTCCAGTGGCCCCAGCCCTATGTCTATATAGGACCGGTACAGCACATATCCTTAAATGCTTGGATTCTGTACAAAGTCAGCCCCCCCTTCCTCAGACCCTCCAGTCCCAGCTTCATTCCCCCAGACCCCAGCAACACCTTAACTGGGCCCTGCTGCCTATTTTCATCTTGCTACTTAGAAGCTACTTAGAGCATCCTGGCTAGAAATGGGAGCAATTGGTAGGACTGGAATGAGAAAGAGGGTCTGGACCATTTGGAGGAAAAGAAGAAAATAGAAGGAAAGGAGTGGACTAAGAAGGAACTGTGGACATTTAAGGGACTGACAGCTACTGAAGCAAAATGGGAGGGTTAGAGTATAGGTGAAAGCGGGTGAGAGGTCTTAAAAGACACCTATATGTATCCCTAAACAGGCAGATGAACACATTTTTCAGAGTTTCAAGCAAGATCATCTTCCTTTGGTGAAATACAGGGGTTTATCAGGATTACCTCATCATTGCTACTCAAAATTTTACACTGACTGGCTAAAGGTCACATTCCAGGGAGAGGCTGAAACTGCTGTTAGGTTAGGTATTAAGTCTTGGTTTGCTGACATGGGGATTAGCACAAGTGACTCCATTTGGGGCCTGTTGTTTCTTCTATTAACAGAATGTCCTTAATGAAGTTGTAAAAAGGTGTTCCTTTTACTCAATTCTGTGTCCTTTTGTTATTCTGTGTGACAGAATGGAAACTATAATAAAGCAAGTCTGCTGCATCTCAAGATAACTATGTTCATCTTGAAAAAGTGTTAGAAAAGGTAGATACATGCTCAGTCTTTCAACCCCTGTACTGTTGTTTAAGAATGTGCTGTGGGCCCAGAACATTTCCTTACAAAGATACAAAGAGCTCTTACAGTCTGGGCTCGGCATATCCCTTTGTTTGGGAATATCTTTCCCTGTTCTGGACTGGATGTGTACTTCTTTGTTCTGCTTAACTGTGTGCATCACGTGACACCCAGCTAACCCTACTCTTGTATCTGTTTGCAGCAGAGAGAGAATTGGGCCCTTTGCTTGCAGCACAAGAAGAGTGCATACAGATCTGCTGGCCATGGGGACTGTCATCAGTGAAACTGATCGTGCTCTTTCTCTTCACTGGTAAAGAGTAAAGCATTGTTCACACATTGTCCATGTGAATTGTGTCTTCTTGCAACACCAGCACCTGCAACCATGGAGCAGGTTGACACCCTGGGGCTGATACTCCGGTGGCAGATGCTGTTATACCAACTACTAGCCTCCATGCAGTGGGACTCCTCCCCTGGAAGTGGTAGTAAATGTCACTTGCTCAACTAAAAGCAATTCTGTGCTTGTTTGATTTGCTAGCTGAACTAGATTCTCTTTTAAAAATCATCTCTTGTATTTGAATGACTGGACAACAGTGATTTTTTTGGACTTGGGTATTTAGTAGAAATTTTCTAGAAAATAAAAGTCAACTTGTCACTTCAAGAGAAGCAACTGAGATTATTGTTGACAATGATAAAATGTGGCCTTTCAAGCAAAAATTAGAATTTGAAAACCATATCTGCTGTGTGAGTGTGTGTATGTATGTGTGCACGCACATGCTTAGTCAGTCATGTCTGACTCTGTGACCCCATGGACTGTAGCCTCTCCAGGCTTTCCTCTGGCCATGGAATTCTCTAAGCATGTATACTGAAGTGGGTAGCCGTTCCCTTGTTCAGGGGATCTTCCCCACCCAGGGATCAAGCTCAGGTCTCCTGCATTGTAGGTGGATTCTTTACCACCTGAGCCACCAGGGAAACCCATGCTGTGCTGTGCTTAATCACTCAGTTGTGTTTGACTCTTTGTGACCCCATGGACTATAGTCCCCCAGGTTCCTCTGTCCCAGGCTCCTGAGAATTCTCCAGGAAAGAATATTTGAGTGGGTTGCCATACCCTTCTCCAGGGGATCTTCCCAACCCAGGTCTCCCACATTGCAGGTAGGTTCTTTACCATCTGAACCACCAGGGAAGCCCAAGAATACTGGAGTGGATAGCCTATCCCTTCTGCAGGGGAACTTTCTGACCCAGGGATCGAACCAGGGTCTCCTGCATTGCAGGGGGATTCTTTACCAGCTGAGCTACCAGGGAAGCCCAGGGAAACCCAACCTACCATGTAAATATTTTGACAGCTTTACATGCTTAAAAGATTCTTCTGATGAGCTTGGTGGTGATGTTAGTGAATGTGATTTTAAAAATACGTCAAATAATAAAATGTGTGTCAACATTTGGAAGATCTGCAAAGCTCAGTATATTAGATATCTGTTGTTGAATAACAGATTACTCCAAAACATAGTGATTTAAAACAAGAAAACTTATTATCTTTTGATTTCTGTGGGTCAAAAATTTGGGAGTAACTTATGTAGGTGGTTCTAACTTTGGGTTTCACTCACCTACACGTTGCTGTCAAGATGTCTGTCTCTTGAGGCTGCAGTCGTCTGAAAGCCTGGCTGGAGCTACAGTATCTGCTTCCAGGATGGCACACTCACATGGCTGGCGGCGGGAGACTGGGTATCTCACCCCATGTACCTTTCCATAGGACTTTGAGTATCCTCACAACATGGCAACTAGCTTCCCCCAGAGCAAGTGACCCAAGATCAAGGGAGCAAGATAAAAGCATCAATGTCTTTTATGGTCTATCCTCGTAAGTCACATTCTATAATTTTACCACATTCTATTCTTTAGAAGTGTGTACAGTCCCTCTCAAGAAGGGGGAAATTTAAGTTCTACTTCCTAAAGGGAGGAGGACCTAATACATGGACATATTTTAATAGCACTACATTTAGTGACCCAATATTTTCCAAATGCCCAATGCATGATGTCACAAAACTACGATGCATGGGTTGAAAAAAAACAAAAAGCTATTCCAATTGCAAGATAGCCCGATGGATTTTTAATGTCACAGAGTATGAAGAGTTCATTGATGCAGTTTTAGATTCCACATTGCTACTAACCTTTAAGAAGCTGTCATATGTTGGGTTTTGGCATGATATCAAACAAAATGGGGCTTCCCAGGGGGCACTTGTGGTAAAGAACCCACCCACCTGCAATCCAGGAGATGTAGCGACGTTTTTGATCTCTGGATCAGGAAGATCCCTTGGAGGAGGGCATGACAACCCACTCCAGTATTCTTGCCTGGTAAATCCTGTGGACAGTGGAGTCTGGTGGGCTACAGTCTATAGGGTCAGAAAGAGTTGGACATGACTGAAGTGACTTAGCATGCAAATAAGAATATCCAAAATTACCTGAAAAGGCTATTAAAATTCTCCCCTCATTTCCAACTACTTATCTCTGTGAGGTCAAATTTTCTTCATATACTTCACCCAAAATAACATTAGAACCAACTGGAATGATGAAGCAAGTATGAGAATTCAGCTGTCTTCTATTAAGCCAGACAGAGTTGCAAAAATGTAAAGTACTGATCACTAGTAAAGTACTAATTACTTTTTGTTTTGGAAAGTATTTTTTTCTTAAAAAGTGTATGTGTGTTCATTAACAAGTATTGGATTTATTATTGTAATTTTAAATGAAATATTTTAAAAGTTTCTTAGTTTCAATTTCTGATATGGTCCTGACGGATAGATATAATCCACATTAACAAAAGCTCTTTGGTATCCTCAATAATTTTTAAGAATGGAAAGGGGTTCTGAGACAAAAAAGTTTGAAAACTACTGTCTAAGCAGTCACAAACATCCTGTCACCCTTGAAATGACATGTTTAGGTATGGGCTTGCAGTGCAGTTCTGGCCAGTGACATATGAAGTGAGGTGTAGGCATCATGTTCAGTTTTCAGTTCAGAGTATTAAACAGAAATGTGCATATGGTCTTCAAGGGGATTGGTAATGTTCTGTTTCTTATGCTAGCTGATTGATATGTGATGCTTATTCACCTTCTTTATCTCTTACATATTAAGTTTTTTGTATGTGGAATATTTTATTACAAAAATTGGACACATGGAAGAGAAGATTCCTCTTCCTCTATGTAAGCCTTTTTTCTGTTTTTCAGCATATTCATCTGGCGTGTTGGACCCAGGTGTGCACTGTTGGACTCTAAAGAATGTTATGCTCATGGCTCTCTGAGTCTGTGTCAACAACGTATTTGTGATACTTGACTTGTAACCTGAAAGTCCCCCGACCTCTCGCCACATGTGCAGTCTCTCCATTCACAAGGCTGTCAGTTCAAGTTGTACAAAGCCCCTCATGAAAAGACCTTCCCTTCTCTGGGTCAGTCCCTTCTCCCCTAAGATCAAGCAGGATAGCAGTGCCTGTCATGCATCACATCTTTGCTAAGTTCCCTCCCCTAAAGCCCATGCAAGAATAGATATCAACTAGGTTTGCTGGCTCACCAGTTCTGTAAACTGCCACACACTGAATCCACTTTAGACCCCTTTCAGAACTTGTATGACAACCTTCTAAATGGAACCCACAACAGGTACAAAGGCAGGCTCACTACACTGTCACTGAGTGAGTGGACCTGCTCCCATGTCACACTGAGGACCTGGGGCTATGAAGTCATGTTTCTGGGTTTCTCCTACCCCTCTTCTTAATGTTACTTTCTCAGAGATTCATAAACCAAGTAGAAAACTAAGGAATTATATAATCCAATTAACAGATTTGAGGGGATACCTGAACAAAATCTGGGCTTGGCTATCATGGGTGAGGGGGGAATGCCTGTTGGCAAGCACAAAAATGTTTGCTACAGTTGTGCACACACATATATGTATTTTAAGTCTTTCCACAATAAAATGAATTGCTGTGTAACTAAAAGAAATGAGTACAGGCAATGAATATGAAGAGGAAATAGACATATAAAACAAATAAATGCAGTCATATTTTGTGGTATTGAGATATATGTTGGTAGAAGAAGCAGACCCATTTGCTGAAACCCAATTTACTGATCCATACACCATATTTACTTGCTGTTTTTGCTGTTTATAAAGTTTACAACAATTCTTACTGGATGGAATTTTTAAAACAAACTTTGAACATTTCTGCAAAATCTTAGTTGTTCAGAATTCCATTATAATGGCATGACAGCATTTTAAGGGCTGTTCAGTCTATTGCAGCCCAGTTAGTTAGAAGAGAAGGACCATCTAAGAGAAAATATTCATGAGAATATATAAAAGATAAAAGACAGAGCACAAATATATAAATCAATAAGAAAAAGGCAACCAAATTGAAAAATGGACAAAGAATATGAACAGGCAGTTCGCGGATTCAGAAATACAGTTGGGGGCTTCCCTGGTGGCTCAGTGGTAAAGAATCTGCCTGCCAATTCAAGAGACAGGTTCAATCCCTGGTACAGGAAAGAGCCCACGTGCTTCAGAGCACCTAAGCACGTGTGCCACAACTACTGAGTTTGTGCTCTAGAGCTCGGGAACCACAACTACAGAGCCCACACATCCTAGAGCCTGTGCTCTGCAACAAGAGAAGTCAACAGCAATAAGACGCCTGTGCACCGCAACTAGAGAAAGCCCTTGTGCAGCAACAAAGACCCAGTACAGCCAAAAAAAAAAAAAAATCACCATTAAAAAGTCTATGTTGACTCAAAAAACAATCTTATGATTGCCAAGAGGAGGGATAGTTAGGGAGTTTGGGAAGGTCATGTACATATTGCTTTATTCAAAATGGATAACCAACAAGGACCTATTGTAGAGCACATGGAACTGTACTCAGTGTTATGTGCCAGCCTTGTTGGGAGTGGGAGTTTAGGGGAGAAGAGATATATGTATGTGTATGACTGGGTCCCTTTGCTGGTCACCTGAAACTACCACAACATTGTTATTTGGCTATACCCCAATAAAAAATAAAAAGTTTAAGCTTGGCCGGGAGGGTGGGGGGGGGAGTTTGTATTTCCTTTGGGGTGGTAGGGGGAGCTAGGATAGAGTGGGCGGGGCTAGGGAATGATGTAGGGGGAGTGGATCAAGGACTGGAGAGTAAGGTGAAGGATCTGTGGGACTGGGGGTGATTTGGCCAGGCTGGGATTGATGAGTGAAAGGGAAAGGGCAGAGGGTTTGGAGAAACCAAAAGGTACTTGAAAGGACTGAGGGAAGTGAGAACAAACGGCAGTGGGAGAACTGAGACAGATTAGAAACAAGTGAAGAAACTTGATAAGAGGGAGGAGAAGGGGGTGGACCTGTCAGCAACTAGGAAGGTAAAATGGAAACAACTGGCTTTCAGTGAACTGACCTAGAGCCACTGGCAAACAGGACCTGTTAACACTAAGCAAGGCCCGGTAGAAGAAGAAGGTTTGAAGCAAACAGGAAACACTAATTTTCAGAATGCTACTAACTGTGCCTTGCAGAGCTCTTTTACTTCCTCTTGTCTTGGCTCTATTATTACACTGTAGTTTGCCTCTAAAGCAATCGAGATTTTCGAAGACGCCTTTGTCTGACAGTCAAAGGTTTGACTCTTTCCCATGCGATCCTAAGGTAAAAAATAGGGTACAGCTGCCTCTAGTAGAAACTTCTTCTGTCACTCTTAAAGCTTGGGAAGTTGCTTCAGATCCTAGGACATGAACCATGTCTCTCTGCAACAAGGTGTAGGTATGCATAAGGGCGTGCAGACCCTAAGACTATTTCTCTTCTCTCTTGGTTTGAGGCAGGCATGGTTTTAGGAAGTGGAAGACCCTGTGGTCACTGGCTTTCTCTGTGGTTCATGCCGTTTTCCACACAGTGAATCGCAGGGCAACCAGAAAGCAAAAATCTTCCAGCAGTGGAGCAGTGGGGTTATGGGCTGAATCATAACCCCCTGATTTCATATGTTAAAGCCCTAACATCTGTTGCTTCATAATGTGACTGTACATTTGGAAATGGGACCTTGAAAAAGGTTATTAAGTTAAATGAGGTCATTAGAGTGGGTCCTAATCCAATCTGACTGGTTTTATAAAAAGAGTAAATTTGGGGACACATGAGACACACCAGGTTTGTGCACACACAGAGAAAAGGACACAGCAAGAAGATGGCCATCTGGAGGCCTGAGTAGAGACAGTCTTGAGCCTAAAGATGTGGATGGTGAACATGGCCTCGTTAGGCTGAGAGAATGAAAGAAGGAAGAGACAACCTCAGACGAGGGAAAGGATGAGGGAGTAGGTGACATCTTGTTCCACTGGAAGGCCTAGGGGCCTTGGTACTCTGCAGAAACCAGCCACACTCAGCAGATTTCAGTTTCTTGTTTATTTATTTTTTATTGAAGTAAAGTTGAATTAGAGTGTTGTTTTAATTACTGCTGTACCAGCAAAGTGACTCAGTTATACATACATGTACATTCTTTTTCATTTTCTTTTCCATTATGGTTTATCACAGGGTATTGAGTATAGATCCCTCTGCTATACAGTAGGACCTTGTTGTTTATCCACTCTATATATGCCAGTTTGCGTCTGCTAATCCCAGACTTTCCTGCTGTCTCCCATTCCCCCCTCCTTGGCAACCATCAGTCTATTGTCTCTGTCCCTCATTTTTTTTTCCTGTTTCATAGATAGGTTCATTTGTCTTATTTTAGATTCTGCATGTAAGTGATATCATATGGTATTTATCTTTCTCTTTCTGACTTACTTCACTTAGTGTGATAATCTCTTGTTGTATCCATGTTGCAGCAAATGGCATTGTTTTGTTCTTTTTATGGCTGAGTAGTATTCCACTGTATATATGTATCTCATCTTCTTTATCCTCTCATCTGTCAATGGATATTTAGATGGTTTCCATGTCTTGGCTAGTGTAAACAGTGCTGCTATAAACATAGGGGTGCATCTATCTTTTTGAACCATGTTTTTTCTGGATATATGCCCAAGAGAGGGATTGCTGGACCATAAGGTAATTCTATTTTTAATTTTCTGAGGAACCTCCATACTGTTTTCCACAGTGGCTGTATCAACTTACATTCCCACCAACAGTGTAGGAGGGTTCCCTTTTCTGCACACCCTCTCCAGCATTTATTATATGTAGGCTTTTTAATGATGGCCATTCTGACCATCATGAGATGGTACCTCATTATAGTTTTGATTTTAATTTCTCTAATAATTAGTGATGTTGAGCATCTTTTCATGTGCCTATTGGCCATCTGTATCTCTCCTTTGGACAAAAGTCTCTAGGTCTTCTGCTCATTTTTCAATTGAGTTGTTTGTTTTTTTGGTGTTTTGTTGTTTGGTTTTTTTTTTTTTTTGTCAAATTATATGAGCTGTTTGTGTATTTTGGAAATTAAGCCCTTGTCAGTCACATCATTTGCAAGTATTTTCTCCTTATCCTCGAGTCTCATCTTTGCCTTTTTCTTTGTATAATCCCTACCTAAATTCCAGCCAGTTGCTCATGGTGCCTCCAGCAGGCTCCTGAATGTCAGGGTTGGGCTCACTGCTGTGTCCTCAGCATCATCATCTAGAACAGTGGTACTCTAGAAGCATTTGCTGAATGGATCAATAGATTTATGTAGAGGTAGATGAGTGCATGTATGAACCTGTGTGAGTAACGATGCAGTGCCTTCTCCTACCACGCACAGTCATTTGTGAGTCTCTCTGTGGCGAGTCCATTTCCCCTTCCACCTGTCCCCTGATACCTCTAAAAGCCCTTAGTCATTTGGCTTCAGTGTCCTAGTTTTGGAGATCAGCTACTTATTAACTAAACCGTTGCACCACTCGCTCTTATAGCCTTAAATTAATTTGGGTTAATTCTTAACTGTTTCCTTTCTGTTCGTGTGTCATTTAATGGTTTGCCTTTATCTGATTTTCCCCAATTTCCTGTGCATTTGTGGTTTTCTACAGGAGCTCTGTACCAGAGGCCTCACTCGGCCACACCAAGCAAGTGTGGGTACCTAGGGTTTCTAGGAGGGCTCTCCGGCTGCTCTGGGTCTCATCCAACTGGTGTCCAACCAAACATTCCCAGCCAAGGTTGTTTATGCTAGAGGAGGAAGAATGCCTGCCCCAGAGCCAGCTCTTGGGGAAAAGAAGAATTGTTGATATAGGCCAAGCCCCCAGAGAAGAAAGATTTCACTGCAGCTGCTAAAGGTTGGTGATATACTTTTTCTCCAACTCAGTGAAAGTTGTCCATGTTTGCTTTTTTTCCCATGAATTTCATTAATGTGTTTTGTCCAAATGACCTTTGGAATAAACAGGAAGAAAAGAATTTTAAATCAATAGAATAAGCTTCTTGGCGGACTGAGAGTTTTATCCATCATTGATTCTCCACATCTAGTATAGTGCTGGACAGGCAAATGCCTAATAAATATTTGATGAAGGAAGGAGAGAAAGATAGAAGGAAAGGGGGTGGGGGAAGGAAAGGATTAGAGATTGCCATGGATGGAAAGAATGCTCATTTATTGCTCAAAAATAATATGATGATATCATAGTTATGTTTTCAAAGCTAATTAGTGGCATTAACACTGACACCTAGAATCAATAAAACAAATTAAGTCACTTTGCAAATTAAAGGATGTATTTATAAAGATAAAATAATAGTAGACAACCAGAATAACAAGAACAGTCAAAAAGTGTTTCTTGGAACTTAAGCATAAAGATAAACAGCAGTGCTCATATTTTAAGATAAATTAAAAACTCTGTAATGTAATTGCCATTTGTTCTGTCTATGCCCAATTCTCCAAAGCAAATTAAAACAACCAAGGACTTTAGGTATGGATAAATGCGAGATGATCATGGAAGTGATCGAATTGACTGCAGCTGGCCAGTTTGGCATTTAGAAAAGGCCAACCAATCTGAAATTGTGGATTAAATAAATCTACAAATATATAGACTTCCTACTGTGGAGAGGGATTAACAACTCAAAAATATTTTATTACATGTCAATGAAAAACATCTCAGGACAGAAAAAGATTAAGGAAATTAACACTTTTAAAATATCAATCTTTTATTTATTTGATACTATACAAGCTACACAGTTCCAGTCCAGCAAAATAATTCTATATGACACGTAAGTGGCAAAAGAACACACCACCGTGATGGATGTAGAAGGGGAATAATTAAGACATATCATTTTTATAAAGTCAAGATCTCAAAACTAAGATGTTGTTTCTTCAGCAATTCAGATAGTGACATATGTTAAGGTTCTTGGTGTTAGAAAAGCTCACTATAATTTTATATCATTTTAATTTGGGGAGAATAAAATATAACTTAGAAAAATCTAAAAACATCTCCAGAGCAAAATTCCGAGAAACCTCTGTTGTAACACCAGTCTTGCAAGGATTGTATTAATGAGGCGTGTAATTTGTTTTGAAGGATTTGCCAGCATGATTTAGACTCTCATGATCAGCACAACTATAAATTATAAAAGAAAACTGTTGGTTAACGTAGGTAGATGATGACTGGCGACTGCCAAAAAATAAAATTGTACTTTCTTAGTTGCTATGGGGTGTTCCCAAAGTTATGATTCAGGCTTTTTGTGTACGATAAATTTCACATGTGAAACTGATTAGTGCAAGAGTTCAATGGGTCCCAAACTTCAACCAGTGATGACTTTTGTCCTGTGTTTTGCCACTTGTACCCCCTTTTGTTTTTTTCCTTTAAATGAAAAATTTTTTTCTTTTTTCTTATTTTTTGTTGGAGGATAATTTCTTTACAGTGTCAGACTTTCTTTTTAACTTAAATATATTTTAAAAAGAAACTTGGTGGATATTACCACCTAACATCATCTCTGATGGGTATTCTTTGGAAAGCACTTTAGTAACAAAATAATAATAATAATGTTGATGTTGATGATAATTTAAGCCTCTTTCAAAACTAATTCTATGAGACAGAGACATCTTGGTGGAGAAGAAATTAGAATCCTTAGAGCTCAAGGGAAAGAGTTTGGGTAAATCATATGCTCAGGTTACAGTTTGCCTTCTGTGGCTCTATTTAAGAAGCAAGTTAATGTTTACATGACAATGAACTTCAAAGTCCAGGCAATAAGGAGGAAAATAGAGTGAGAGAGAAAAACAATTGGCTTGTCACTTTTCCTTACCCTGTGGGAAGGCCACAGGGGTCAGCAGCACACAGACACTGGAAGGAACCCAAGTTGTGGGGGTGGAGGGGGTCCTAACGTACCAGAGCACAATAATTCTTTATTAAATCATTGATATAAAAATGTATTATCCTAAGATACAAACACTATGTTTCCTGACTCACATGGCATTTACTCTTGTTGGAGTTTCACCAAGTCTTGAAATAATTCTTTCTACAGTCTTGGTGGAAAATTCTTTACCTTATCTCTTTTGTATGATGCCATCTCTGACCATGTTGTATGTCTTTACTGTGATACTCTTGGTTTATACAAGTGAATGCTGTTATTATAACAAAGTGGGACATTACATAATACAATGAAACAGCATTATTCTTTTCAAGCACTTCCTTTCTGACTCTTCCTCTTGTGGGGAATTTTCACTTATTCCTGACTTTTAAGTTAGGCCAACCTCATACATGACACCAGCAGTGTAGACAAGGGGCAAGGGCTTGCCAGACAGGCCCCTGGACAAGACATCTTCCAGGCTTGCTTCAAAGAGAAACTCTAGGCCTTGAGGCCCAGCGTAAACCAGTGCCTGCCTGGAGGGAAGTCACTACTTGCATTTTAAACATGGCATATAGTATTTTGAGGTGCACACAGATAACATTCAGAAATGTTAAGTCCTGGAAAAGGTCCCTTTAAAGTCATAATGCTGAAAGCTCAGCTTCTCTGTACACTGGTGCTGAATCGAATCTTGAAGATGGAGGTGTGTTTTTTTTTGTTTTTTGGTTTTTTTTTTGAAGATGGAGTTTTGGGTGAAGTAGAAAAGGATAGCTTTATTACTTTGTCAGGCGAAGGGGGCCACAGTGGGCTAATGCGCTCAAAACCGTGTGTCCCCACTTGGGGAAGATAGTGAGAAGTTTTATAGCCATTGTCGAAAGAAGGCGTGATCAGCTCGTGGACATTTCTTCTGATGGGCTGGTGGTGAGGTAAGTAGGAGTCAGCATCATCAACCTTCTCTTTTCATCTGGTCTGGGGTCTGCATGCTATGGGCAGGCTACCAGTTAATCGTTAACTTCTCCCACCTTGGGGCGGGGGTGGGGAGGAGAGGCGGTTTTAGTATCCACAAAATAGCTCAAAGATAATTCTTGTGTGTTTCCGTTGATGGGGAAACAGGACCTTGCCCCAAGGCTGCTCTTGACTGTTTGTTTCTCCTTGGTCTCACATCCCCTCCAGTCTCTAGTTCACAACTGCTTGAATCTGCCCATTGGAAACCAGGAAAGATCCTGGAGGCTGAATGAAGGCTGTTCCCTATAATCAAAGAAATGGGGGCACAGAAAGTCTCTGTGCTCAGGAGCCCCACAGGGCCCTGCACAGTATCAGTTGGGCTCCATAGCTGACAGGTCTGTGTGTTCCTAAAAGACTGTCTGAAAGGAGGAAAGGAGGCTGAAGAGATTTTCTTCAGATGAAAAGGCAGAGATTTGAGCTAACTACCTCCTCCCTCAAGGAGGGGAGAACATAACTCCGCACTCCTTAAGTGTGACTTCCTTCTGAAGGGCACAGTCTGGAGGGGGGCAGGGAGGGACTTTACAGTGGAGAAACCTGGCAGAGATGAACTCAGCCAGGTGACCAAGGTCAACATCAGCTGTGATGTTAACTTAAGTCAACAGTGTGCACCTTGACGATGAGAATGGCACTTTCCCTCTGTGGTCTTCCTCTCCAGTTTCTGTAACACCAGTGTAATAATGAGGAAAACAACAGACAAACCCACATTGAAGGAAATTCTATAAATACCTGAGTTGCCATTTCCTTCTCCAGGGGATCTTCCCGACCCAGGGATCGAAGCCGCGTCTCTTGTGTCTCCTGCATTGGCGGATGGGTTCTTTGCTGACTGAGCCACCAGGGAAGCCCCCTCAAAACAGTCAGAGTCATCAAAACCGAGGAAAGTGTGGGACTTCCCTGGAGGTCCAATGGTTGAGACTCCATGCTTCCACTGCAGGCCAGAGGTTTGATTTCTGGTCAGGGAACTCAGATCCTGCATGCCATGTGATATGGCCAAAACCAAACCAAAATCAAACAAACAAACAAACAAAAAAATCAAGGAAAGTGTAAGAAATTATCACAGCCTACAGCAGCCTAAGGAAGCTTGACAACTAAATGTAATACGGTACCATGAATGCTTTCCTAGAACAAAAAGAGTATATCACCTCCAAACTAAGGAAATCTGAACTAAGTATGGCCAGATGAGAGTCTTTCTGACTTTAAATATTTCCTGAAAATCCAAGAGACACTTTGTAGTCATATCAAGAATTCGGTGCTGCCTCTGGTGGCTGTTACCCCAAGATAAATGGGGACAGATTCTGGTCATATAGTCTAGTGCTTGAAGTTACTTCAAGAGGGAGGAGCCAGGAGGAATGGCAGGGATAAATCATTTAATGTACACATTCATTCATTCACACACACCAATCCAATGAAACAGTGATACTCTCTTTTCAAAACAGCTCTCCCAGTCTCCATGGACTTCTCTGTGTCTATCCATCTTTACAGGTGGTGTTTATCATGCACTTTCATGTGCCTACTAGCCTAAATCGCTGTCCTTGGCTTCATCTACAACTTACTTACCATAATCCTCTCATCAGTAAATAGATCCACCTGTCTAAAGACTTCAGTAAATAGATCCACCTGTCTAAAGACTTCCTTACATGCACAGCACACAGTGGTACTCAGAGCTCCTCAAAATTTGCTGATCCCACTGCTCTTTCAGTCTCTGTCTCGGTGGATGATGCCACCACCCACTGCTCAGCAACCCGGATCAGGAGCTCACGCTGTGCTGAGCTATTCCACAAAGACCCTGAGCTACAGAATCGTGCCACCTCCTGAATGTTTCCAAGAGCTGAGCCTTCTGTCCAAAGGCTCAGCTCCCAGAAAGAAGCCTGAGTTAAGAAGCTTCAGTTCAGCTTCTTAACACATCTCATCCCAGAGACAGCCTCGGTCCCCTAGTCGGATTCCCACCTCCAGCTCATCCACCCACCACCTGCCCATGCAGGGATGTCTCTAACTCATAGACCTGACCACACCACTCCCCTGGGCCAGCCCTCCAGGATTCTCCCTCATCCCTGGAATAGGCCAGGCTCGTCAGCCCAGCACACAAGTCCCCTTCATGAATTGCCTCCTCTTGTCATTGTCCCCTCATCTCCTGCCATGTTCCCAGCTTCACCTTCTGCTTCTACCAAACAACTGGAAATCCCCTTGTTCAACTTCCTCCCGTGTCCTCCTCCTTCTTGGGCTTCAAGCCTGAGGCAGGTGCCCTCAGGGCTCCTCCTTAGTGTTCTGATAGGTGCCGCCTTCCCCCTTCTCCCCCACCACCACTGTGCATAATTCAGTCATTGTGCTCAGTCATGAATGCAGTAATTGGCTAGTCTAAAAACTAAAAAAATACATCAATGAACAAAACAGAAAACCCTGCCTTCTTGGAGCATCCTGCCTTCGATTTTTCTTTGCACACTGCCTTCAATTTTCCTCCTCCCTGGGGAGATTTTGAAGGTGAGAACTGTTCTTCTATTCATCTTAAATACTTAACACAGTACACAGCACATAATTGGTGTGCAGAAAATACAGATGAATAGTCCGTGAATGAAGACTGCTGTTTGGCCCATCCTTCACACCAGCTCAAGTATGGGAGTTAGAGAAAATGCCTTCAACATGCTGAGCAAAAACAACTGGAAGGCCTCACTCCACACCCTCCCTAATCCTCCCAATTTAGTTAATTTCCTTTCCATTGAGCAGCAGAAGTTTAGTGCCACATCTGCATGTTCTTTTCCGAGGGTGTCCTCTTGTCTCTGGGGAGGACAGTTCTTGCACAACCAGAATATCGTAAATGTTGGTTGTTTTTAAGAATCAAGCTCCAGATGAAGCACAAACAATTCTATTTCTAGAACAGAGCAAGGACATTATAAACTTTGTTGCCACAGAACGGTAATAGTCCAGGGGCCAGAGCTTAGGGATGGGGTGGAGGAGAGTGGGAGTGGATGGACATGCAATGCAGGGTGATTTCCTCCGGGACCAAGGCAGAAGTGCCCCAAAACTTGCCTTGCACCAGTGTGTCAAGAACTAGAAAATTATCCCACACCTCTGTTGCTCCTTTTTATTGGACAGCCTTTAATCCTGTTTGAGATTTTTGTTAAATCAGATGCACACTATTATACTTGTAAATTTAGAAAACTAGTTGGATTAGCAAACGGGTGAAGAGGAGATGGAATGCGTATTGCGGAAGAGGGGGATCACTGTTACCAGGAGGCTGTCTGTGTTCCCTCCTTACCTGTGGGGACGGGAGCTGGGAGGTGAAAAAGCCCGGTGTTGACTGCAGTCAGTGACCTCAGGGAGGTCTGGCCTTCGCATCAGCGCTGAGTCACTGGCTGACGTGTTCTCCTGACTGTAAGGCGACCGCCGTGCCCTCCCCTGGGTCTCCGGAACAGAGAATTCTCCTGGGAATTCAGCAGAGGTGCTGGGGAGGCCTGCACAACCTCCCTCCAGGAAAGCTTTCCCCTCCTCCCATGATGGGGGGATGTGCGGCACCTTCCTCTTCCTCTTTGTCCCCTTTTCTGATGAAGTCATTTCTTGTCCATCCTGTGGAGCTGTTGGACAAAGCACAGCCTCTGTACTTTCAGGGCCAGGATGAGAGGGGGCCATCCACTGCCTTGTTGGGGAAGCTTGTGTAGGGTACTCGGACTCTATGCCTCACTTGCCTCCTATCCTCCCCACCTCCCTGGATTCTTCTTTTTTTAATGCAGTCTTTCTTTGTTTGTTGTTTTGCTGCGCTGGGTCTTCCTTGCTGCAAGCAGGTTTTTCTCTAGTTGAGGAGAGCAGGGGCTACTCTCCAGTTGTGGTGAGTGAGCTTCTCATCGCAGTGGCTCTCTGGTTCCAGAGCAGGGGCTCTAGGCACGTAGGCTTCAGTAGTTGCAGCACGCTGGCTCTAGAGGGCGCAGGCTTCAGTAGTTGTGGCTCAGCTTCTCTGCAGCATGTGGAATCATCCCAGACCAGGGATCAATCCCGTGTCCCCTGCATTGGCAGACGGACTACTATCCACAGCACCATATAAGGGACACAAAGGCAGAGAGAGTCAGCCAGCCCACATGTGTTGCCATCAAACCGTGTCCGATGAGGGAGCATCTTAAACCATCACCCCCAAAGAAGTTTGTAGCACTGAGGTCCTTCCCTCAGGGCAGGCCGAGTACAACCTCACCTTTCCAGGACCCATTCGTCACGGTTGCTCATGTCTGCTCCCAGAATGCCTGTGTATGCATGTCGTGTGTGGGTGTTTCACTGTGATGATCTCGAAGGGGTTTCAACAGAGGCCGTTCTCTGAATTCCTTTGGCTGTGCGTTATAAGCTGAGCCTGGGCTGGAACTGGGTGTTCCCCATTCCTGAATTCAGGCAGAAAGGGGAAGATCTGAGAAGCACAGAGCTAGAGGGGAGACCGTACTCTCTGGCAGCTACACAAGTGTTTGGAGATCACGTGTTCTTGACGGAGAGGCTTCTTCTGGGAAGGCATGTGAGTCAGGACCCCCGGAGTCCTCAGCTGGGTGACTTCGCATGAGTCACCTTGACGATAAATGTCTGATGAATAAGTGGTGATAGTGCATTTTGCCTTCTCTGGTCTCAGGGTGTGTGACCCTTTGGGGGGAGGGTCAGCAGTGGGGAAATGTGTCATCGATATCTTCCCTTTGCTCACCCCTCTCTTATCCTGCAGACGATGTCAGACAGCGCATCTCAGCAGCGTGCAGTGTCTGATTCTTGCTCTTATCTTGTTTTTCTTTGTCCTATTTTTTTTTCCTAAGTTGAATATTCAAGTCTTTTCATGGCCTCTGAAATGAGTTGAATTTTCCTAGCCTTCCATTCGAATTCTGGCTCCTTCCCATTTTCCCATTCCGAACGCCCTGTTCTCCAAACAAATTCATCAGCTAACCCTTCCCTGGACACCGCACAGACTTTTCCAACCTCGCCTGTGCTTCCCCTCTTGTCGGGCTGTACTCACCACACTCACCTTTCAGGTTTTACTGTCTTCTCATGTAAATCTACAGAAACCCTGCCCAAGTCTCACCTGGCCTTTCCACCCATCTCTGAGCCCCTGGCCTTAACTGTACTTGTAAACCCCCTTGGACTGGGCAGGGTTGATGGCTTCTGGCATCTTATCTTCCTGCCTCTCCTGTGTGTTGGGGACACATCTCTCACTTTGCTGTTTCCAGAGCATTCCCAGAGCTCAGGGCAGGCTGGAGTACATCTGTAATATTAACAGGTGCTCCTTGATGTTTGCCTGAGATAAGGATGAAACAAGCTGCCGCCCTGAACTGTGCACCGGATGTTTGTTCCCAGGGCCCTTGGGTTTTAGGAGTGTCTGTGGCTGAGAGTCGGGGGAGGGGCACAGAGAGAAGAAACCCAGAGCTAACTAGGCTTACATCTCTTCTGTATGGGGGCCTCAGGTCACATTAAAAAAAAAAGAGTATGTGCTGAAAATTTGAAAACCATTTGACTGCTTTCATGGCTCAAGTGATAAACAGTAGGAAAAACTCGTGCCCACTGTTGGCAAGTGGTGCCTGTAAAACTAAGAAACCATCAGAAAAGAAAGGGTTTGGCTCAGAGTGGGCACTTCACACAGAACTCAGTAAAAAGAGCTGACCTGTAAGAAAGGGACACACAAATTTGCCGAGACCGTCCAAATGCTTAGAAGTTTGCATTTTGGGTGACCAGAGGTCAAAAGCGCTGAAAACTCTGAAGTGAATCATTCAACAGTTAGACTGTCTCTTCTGTGCAGGCCTTGGATCCCCCAGGGGTCAGTGTGAAGCCAGGGCTGCTAAAGCCTTGTTTGGGTGCAGGAGATGGGATGGAGTGGACCAGCTCAGTGAGAGGGGATGGGCAGTGCAAGGCACAGGCGAGGAAGGCGGGGGCAGCTGCCAACCGCCTTGGTTGCTCACCCCAGACTTCCTCACCCCACTTCTCTCTGCCACCCTCTGCCTGTTGCCTCCCTTCCTGTGCTCAGGGTGGCCGCCAGCCCGGAGTCTATGGGTCTTCCTTGCACCAGGGCCCGCAGTCATCTGACTGGCTGCCCCTCACATTGTAAGAGGGAGAGCCTGGGTCCAGCCCGTGCCGAGTGGAGAGGAGGGGTCACCAGGGGGTCAGGCTGACTGTAGGAGGCTGGGTGTGGGATCCCACAGGGCAAGCCAGCTGACAGACCCTGCTGCAGGGGTTCTGAGCCCACGTGTCCATTGTGTGAGCAAAGGGACGTTGAAGCAGGATTTGCACCGTCAGAATCAGTCACTAACTGTGCGGCTCTTGCTTCCTCCGGAGCCTGCAGCCTTGTTTCCTCTCCCCCAGCATGGACTCTGCAGCGTAAGACCAGACCTGGTTAGCGGCTTCTCAGCTCTGGTGACAGAGGAAGTCAGAACACAAGAGACCTTCACACACACTGCGGTATCTTCCGTACAGGGCAGTGACTGAAACCAAAACGTAAAATGAAACTGCTGTTGCTACTTAGTCGCTCAGTCGTGTCCGACTCTTTGCGACCCCCTGGACTGTAGCCCACCAGGCTCCCCTGTCCACGGGATTCTCCAGGCAAGAGCGCTGGAGTGGGTTGCCGTGCCCTCCTCCAGGCGATTTTCCCAACCCAGGGATCAAACCCCGGTCTCCTGCATTGCATTTGCCCACTGAGCCACCAGGGAAGCCCAAAATGAAACTACATGTAATCAAAATGTCTCTGGAAAATCCTTCAAATCACCCAGAAGGTATGGGACACATATGTCTCCCAGCAAGCCCAACACAGTCGGTTTTTCCTTTAGCACCAGAGCAGACTGTGTTTTTTGGCTGACAACCAGGTGATGTGATTATTGTGCTTTCAGGGGCCATGTGTTAGGAAAAAAGCCTTTAAATGTTAGATCCAGTCTCAGCTACAGAGCTGCATGGGGAAATGCATATTCCCTTTGAGGCATCTCCTTTAGGAGTGTGGGGAGGATACCCCACAACCTAAGATCTTCTCCCTGATCTGCCCTTCTCTTCCCCCACCTCCTCTCCCTGCCCTCCCCTCCCTCCCCCTGCCTCCTCCTTCCCTCCTCCCTCCCTCTCCTCCTCCCTCCCTCCTCCCTTCTTTCTTTCTTCCCCTCCCTCCCTCCTTCTTTCTTTCTATCAATCATTTCTTTCCTTCTCTCCTTTTCTCCGTTACTCCCAACCCCCTCTTTCTTTCTTCCTCTGTCCCTTTCTTTCTTTCCGTCAAGGATATGTGATGGTTACATTGACTTCAGTTAGTTCTTCCTGGGATGGGATGGGATTTCGCTGGGAAAATGAAGGAGCTCTGTCTGTTCCCCGTTTGGCACTTAGGTGTCCTCTGTCTACACGGGGACCAGGTGCTCTCCGAGGCGGGAACAACGTCCTGTAGTTTGAAGCATCTCCTCCGTACCTGCTCCTTCTCACCACCAGCCCCGGCCGTCTGCAGGCACAACGTCCTGCTTAGATGAGCCTTGCTCACCTGGTTGGTTCTGCCCATCTGTGCTTGGTTCCCCGACCTGAGAAGTGAGCTGTAAGGAAGGGGAAAGGTACGTTAAAACAAAACACTTACTGAATTTTGAACAATTAGCTAACAATGGACATATGATAAATTAGCTAATTTTGAACGATTAGCTAATGATGGAAGACTCATCCTTGAGGTCTTTCTCTAAAAACAAACAGAGGGGCTGGATCCATGGTCTTCAACTTGGCCATCCATAAGGATCACTGGCGAGAACAGATTCTGATTCAGTGGCTTGAATCAGGTAGCCACTGCTACCGTGTCCCCAGCCCAGTGCTAATGCAGGACCACACCATCACGGAAGGGGCCATGTTGGGAGAAATAGCCCCACAGTCGCACGTATGAACTGAGGATTGTACTCCTCCCCAGGACCTGGTATGTAGATTTGTTGTGAAGACTGAATGGCTTAACATTTGTCAAGCTTTCAGAGCAGTGCCTGACACAAAGCAAGTGCCATAGAAGTGTTTTTAATTAACAATAATTTGTAAAATCCCACACTAGTTGTCTGACCCCTACACCTCTAAAATTAATGAAATCAACTTCTTAGATGCAGGTGAAATCTTGGGTGGAAAAAGCTGGTAGACAAAATAAGAAGTGTGAATGTCATTCATCATAATTTTACCTGCCTTGGAGCAGGTGAAGATCTAACCTACATCCGCTGTCCTAGGCGGCTGAGCTGAAAGAATAGCCTCCACAGGCACAGGGCATCCGCAGCTACCACCCCAGTTCCCAGAGCCAGCACAGTTATTCTCCCCAGAGTTAAGCTCACTTCCTCAGACCACCTCCCTACAGGTCTCTGCTGGACTCTGTCATATGTCAACCCCACCGCTAGTCTCTGTAAATCACATTACCCCCATGTTGTTTCATCCTAATGGTCATCATTATTTAAAATGATCTGTTTTGTTATGGTGTCTTCCTTGCTAGAATGGAAGCATGTCTGTATCATTCTCTGCTATACTCTGTGCCCAGCGCAATCTTTGACACAGAGGAGATGCCCAATTCATATTTGTGAATGCATGTACCACAACAGTGTCAGAGAGTAGAGAACTGAAGGGGAAAATATAACAGGTTCATTCTGTTTTGCCGATTGTCCTCTCTCCAGCTCTCATGACTGTGAGCTGGGAGCTGCTTCCCAAGGGCTGCAGTGGTCTGAGGGCAGCCAGTCTGGTGTGGAAATGGCTAACCATTGGAAAAGGATCCCTCCCAACTTTCCCTGGAAGACTGTCAGCCCTGCCCTGACTGCTGGTTGGTGGGACATTTGTCTTCAGGTCTCAGCTAGCTACAGGGGCACCGGCTGGTCCTTGGACAACCCTTATTGTCAGAAATATTTGCATACTTTACACAGAGGCATAAAACCCAAGCCACTTGGCCTTCCTAGCCAGAGCAACTAACATGCTTTTCAACTTCCTTCTCAAGACCATCAGGTATAACGTTTACTATTTCATATATCCAGATAGAACATGGCCCAGGCATCTGGATAGTTCAAATCAAAGACAAAAAGTTTCTAATTGGGAGTCACAGATGAATTTATAAGTACAACCCACCCAAACTTCTATAGTGTCTCTCACAAAGACCACCGTTGGCATTTGGGCAGAGGTCCTACTTTGTGGTGTGGGACTTTCTAGCATACTAGATACCTAACATCCCTCTCTTTGGGGAACTAAATGCCAATACCCTGGATGTCAACAAAATGCCACCAGGCATTTCCAAACACCCCTTGGGGGTGAGATTGACCCATTTGAGAAATGCTAGTTAGGGGGAAAGTAAATCACTTCATTTGACCTTAAACGTGGTATTTTAGCATCAGCTTGTTTGGGAGGTTTTTGAAAATAATTTTTAATTACAGAAGTAGTTGTCTCTTTGTATAAATTTATTTTGGATAAAGCTGAAGTCTCCTTTGACACCTACTTGCAGTTTTATCACCTGTCCACTTCTCTGTGAAAATGAGGGTAATTGATATGATTTCTGTCCCTTTCTACATGCTTCCATACGTTTATAGAAACCTGTATACAAGTCCAGTAGAGTGTCATTAGTGTGTGTTTATACACACACATTTCATCTGCATTTGATATTTTCACTTGGCAATATGTGTTGAAGATGTTTGCAAGTCAAAACACATACAGCAAGACTTTCCTGGTGGTCTAGTGGGCTAAAACTCTACACTCCCAATGCAAGGGTCCCGGGTTCGATCCCTGATCAGGGAACTAGATCCCACATGCCACAACTAGAGAGCCCACATGCCTCAACTAAGACCTGGTGCAGTCAAATAAATAAGTAAATAAATAAAATTGTAAACAAACAAAAGACATCCTTTAAGAAAAAACAGAACTCATAGAGTTGCCTCCTCCTTTGCAGCAGCTCACAGTATTTTACTGTGATGATGGGCCTCTTAGCAGAAAGCAGCAAAGGAAACTACTGACAAGCTATCGCCTGTGGTCTGGTCATAGGACCAGATTAGACAAAAGCTGAGGTCATTTTGAATCATTGCCTCCAACCCTGCTGCTATCCACAGAACAAAGCAGTGCCTTGACTTAAATCCAGAAGTAGTATCTCCAAGGTTGGCTACTCTGACTGGCACATGAGCCTGGCTCTCTGAGTCTCCTGCACCAAAATGGATTCCTTTCCTCCCTCAGCCTCCAGCGTGCCGTGTTCCATCAGTAAGTCCTGGTTCTAAGAGAGCAGTATTGATAACTGCCTTTGCCCCTGAACCAAGTAATGCATAGAGAAAGATGTTTACTTTTATGAGTCACTGGAGGTCTATGAAGTGAGTACCTAGTATCAGGTACTTTCATCCTTTATCTCTAAGCCCCACAACATCCTTCATGATAAGGTATTACCAGTTAATTTTTTTAAATAAGGAAACTGAGACCTAGAGAGTTTGGTTGATTTGACCAAGCTGTTTAGTTATTGAGCAGACAGCCAGGGCACAAACCCAGGGCTTGCTTTCAGATGATAAACTGTGATACCATAGATTTATTTATTTAGTCATCAATATTTATTGAATGTCTATAATGTGCTGGAAATGGTACCCAGTGCCAGGAATATGGCAATGAATAAACAAAAAGGAGATCTTTGCCTTCATAGAGCTTACCTTCTAGTCAGGGAAATGATTAAGAAGTAAACAGACAAATACATACTGTAACTTAGGGGATGCTAAGTACCATGAATGAATAGAAAGCAGAATAAAAGGACAGAGAAGTACAGAAGGGGCTTCCTTATGTTTTATTTTTATTATTTTTAAAGTCTGTATTGAATTTGTTATAATATTGCTTCTGTTTTGTATTTTGGATTTTTGGCTGAGAGGCATGTGGGATCTCAGCTCCCCAGTCAGGGCTTGAACTCACACGTTGGAAGGTGATGTCAGCCACCAGGGAAGTCCCAGAAAGGGCTTCTTTAGAAAGGGTCTTGAATAAGGCCTCTCTGAGGTGGTGACATTTAAGCAGAGACCTGAGCAAGCCATGCTGAAAACTCAGGTGAACCAGGTAGAGATCAGTAGGTTCAGAGGCCTTGTGGTGGAACCTGCTGGGCAGGGCATTTATAAGGAGCAGAGGAGGTCAGCAAGTCCAGACTGGAGTGAGCAAGGCAGAGGCGTGGAGGTCAGGCCAGAGAGAAGCCGCGTCCTGGTCACCTGAGCTTTCTAGGTCATGGTTAAGACTTTGGATGGATTCCCACTGATAGGAAGTCGTTGGAGAGTTTTGAACAGGGGAGTGGTATGGTATGGATTGAGTTTTTAGAATCATCTGGCTCCCATAAGAAGGAATATTGTAGGTAGGGTAGTGTAGATTCAAGGACCTCAGTTAGAAGGCCCAGTAGGTATCCCGGGAAGAGAAGGTAGTGGTGTGGGCCAGAGTGGTAAGCTGAGTGGCTAAGAGTGACTGCATTAGTATGTTTGGTGAATAAGTATAAGGCTCTTTTGTGAATTGGCTACCCCTTGAGGAGGAAGAAGAGCAGTTAAGAATGACTCCTGGGTTTTTGCCTGAGCATCTCATTGGAGATGGTACCATTACTGAAGTGAGAAAACCTGGTATGGAGTAGGGAGTAAATTTGGGGAGGTGAGGAGAATCAAGAGTTATGTTTTTGACACATTGCCATTGTGATGACTGTTAGACCTGCAGATGGAAGTGCTGAATCAGCAAATGGATCCATCAGAACTGAATCCACACTAGAGATATATTTGGGGAACACTGACGCATTTACAAGTGTGGCACTCAGTGAGTTTACTACTGGGAATTGAGTACAACTATTCATCTAGCTGATTACCTACTATGTGTAGCTCATAGCACTTTGTACTTGGAATACAGGAGCAAGCCAGACAGACATGGTCATTACTCTGAAGTGGTTTGCTCTAAACCCGGCAGGCCATGAGGAATGGTCTCAACCTCTGTTATCATTAAATTTGTTAAATTTAGAAACAAACTTAAGAGATAATCAAGTTCAAGCTCCCAAACTGCTCTCCAGTTTACAGCAGAGGAAACTGAGGCCTGGAGAGATTAAGTGCTTTGTTAAAATCTGTTGTTTAGAAACCACTTATATTTTATGGGATTTCCCTGGAAGTCCAGTGGCTAAGATGCCATGTTTCCACTGCACAGGGCATGGGTTCAACCCCGGTCAGGGAACTAAGGTCTCATAAGTCATGTGGCATGGCCAAAACAGAAAAAACACACATTTTAGATTTTTTCAAAAATGCATATGTCCAGTTCACATTACTCATATTGTTTATTTTTATTTGTATTTTCTTATACTCTAAGAAATAAATTTGAAGTTTAGTGGAAGATAAAGACTTTGCCTTAGACCTAAGAGGAATTGAACTGAATTCAGTAAGGATCTATTGAATACCTACTGTGCCAGAGACTATTGGTTTAAGGATGATTAAGAAGAATCCAAAGACAGCCCACAGAATAGGAGAAAATATAATGTTTGCAAATTGTATTTCTTTTTTAAGATTTTTTTGATGTGGGTCATTTTTTAAAAGTCTTTATTGAATTTGTTACCACATGGCTTCTGTTTTATGTTTTGGTTTTTTGGCCAAGAGGCATCTGGAATCTTAACTCTCTGACCAGGGTCTGAACCTTCACCCCCTCCATTGGAAGGCAAAGTCTTAACCACTGGACAGCCAGGGAAGTCCCATCAATTGTATTTCTAATAAGGGACTTGCATCTAGAATGTGTAATAACTTTTACAACTCAATAATGAAAAGATGAATAGCCCAATTAAAAAACTGGCAAAGGGAAAAAATGGCCAATTCATAGCATCCAAGACCCCAGTAGTGGGAACAGACTCCAATGAAAACTTGGGACCTTTCTCAGGATTCCAGGAGGTTCCATCTGAGGAGCAGGACAGCAGCATCACTGGGGAGCTCTGGTGTTAAGTCATAAAGTCAGTGTGGCTGGAGAATCAAGGAGCAGACATGCGGCCCTTGGAGATAGATGATGGCATGAGGCCAAAATGTGAGCCCTCCAAACTGCAGGCTGGACAGCTCCCAGGAGTGGAAGAGGGAAGATGGCAGTGGAAAGGAACCTGAGCAAAGGGGGGCTGAGCAGGTGGGTTGCCCCGCCCTTGGTGGCCACAGATGCTAGAAGATGGTACCTAAGGCCACAGCATGCTTATTGACTTCCTGTCCACACATAGTCTTCTGGTCCATAGAGCAGAGGGTGGTATCCTTGGCTCCCTGTTGGTTGAAGATTTCAAGGCAGGCCAAGTGAAAACTTCTGGAGCCACTGAAGAGAAAGAAATGGACTGACATTTTGAGTGACCACAGTAAAGCCATGATCAAGCAGATAATCATACTTTGGTATCTCCTTCTGGGTAAAGAATATCCATAAAAACTCTGCCTCAAACACGGTGTATCCTTGAGAAGGTTACATGGCTCAGATTCATGTCAGTTTTCTCCCTTGCCTGCATGCCACAGTGATACGCTCCATTGTGTGAATTATGAATGAGGTCTGACAAGAGAATGGATTTTCAAACTTTTCCATCCAAGAATCTCTAACCGTAGAGGAGAGAAAACTTGGATCCTGGGAACTCTGGGGGTTGTGGCTGTAATAGTAAGCCCAAAGCACAAAATTTACTTGACATGTCCCATTTGCCCCAAGAACCTGGGTGTACTTTGTATTCTAGTAATAGCAGGACAAGGGGGCTTTCCTTGTAGCTCAGTCAGTAAAGAATCTGCCTGCAGTGCAGGAGACCCAGGTTCGATCCCTGGGTTGGGAAGATCCCCTGGAGAAGGAAATGGCAACCCACTCCAGTATCCTTGCCTGGAAAATCTTGTGGATGGAGGAGCCTGGTGAGCTGCAGTCCATGGGGTCGCAAAGAGTCGGGCACGACTGAGAGACTAACACTAACTAATAGCAGGACAAGAGACCTTAAACTGTGGTCAACCTTGGTTACCTTTTAGTCAGCTCTGTAATGGTCTTCCATTGTTGCTGTAAAAATCACCACATGTTGGATTAGCAATAAAGGTCATTTGGTGTTTTCTGTAACATGGCTCTAGTAGCACTTAGTTGTCTTTCAGTTCAGTTCAGTTCAGTCGCTCAGTCATGTTCGACTCTTTGCGACCCCATGAATCACAGCATGCCAGGCCTCCCTGTCCATCACCAACTCCCGGAGTTTACTCAAACTCATGTCTATCGAGTCGGTGATGCCATCCAGCCATCTCATCCTCTGTCGTCCCCTTCTCCTCCTGCCCCCAATCCCTCCCAGCATCAGGGTCTTTTCCAATGAGTCAAATCTTCACATGAGGTGGCCAAAGTACTGGAGTTTCAGCTTCAGCATCAGTCCTTCCAATGAACACCTAGGACTGATCTCCTTTAGGATGGACTGGTTGGATCTCCTTGCAGTCCAAGGGACTCTCAAGAGTCTTCTCCAACACCGCAGTTCAAAAGCATCAATTCTTCGTGCTCAGCTTTCTTCACAGTCCAACTCACATACATACATGACCACTGGAAAAACCATAGCCTTGACTAGATGGACCTTTGTTGGCAAAGTAATGTCTCTGCTTTTTAATATGCTATCTAGGTTGGCCATAATTTTCCTTCCAAGGAGTGTCTTTTAATTTCTTCACTGAAAACAATTTTGTTAGATTGTATTGTGACAGCTGTCATATCAACATGCATTTTTAAAAAACTTATCAAAATTGGCCAATTTTGTGTAGTCATTTTAATATTTAAGTTGGAAGGAAAAAAGCAACATTTCTGGCATATCCTGCTTTATTATTTCAAGGAAGCTTAAAACATAGCTGAAATGCAAAGAAGATCTGCACAATGTATGGAGAAGTTTCTATGACTGATCAAATGTGTCAAAAGTGGGTTGTGAAGTTTTGTGCTGGGGATTTCTCACTGGGTGATGCTCATGGTTTGGTAGACCAGTTGAAGCTGATAATGATCAAATTGAGACATTAATTAAGAACAACCATCATTATGCCTTGAAGGAGATAGCCAACATACTGAAAATATCCAAATCAAGCCTTGAAAATCATTTGCATCAGCTTGGTTTCATCAATCACTTTGATGTTTGGGTTCCACACATGTTAAGAAAAAAAGAAAATCCTTCTTGATCATATTTCCACATGTGATTCTCTACTTAAATGTAATGAAAATGTTCCTTTTTAAAAACAAGTTGTGATGGGTGATGAAAAGTGGATAGTGTACAATAATGTGGGACAGAAGAGATCATAGGGCAAGTGAAATGAACCACCACCAATCACACCAAAGGCCGGGCTTCATCCAAAGAAGGTGATGTTGTATATATGGTGGGATTGGAAGGGTATGAACTCCTTCTCAGAAAACCAAACAATTAGTTCCAGCAGGTACTCTTCCCGCTTAAACCAACTAAAAGCAGCACTGGAGGAAAAGCGTTTGGAATTAGTCAGCAGAAAATGCAAAATCTTCCACCAGGGTAACACAAGACCACATGTTTCTCTGATGACCAAACAAGAACTGTTACAGCTTGGCTGGGAAATTCTGATTCATCCACCGTAATCACCAGACATTGCACCTCCGGATTGCCATTTATTTCAGTCTTTACAAAATTATCTTAATGGAAAAAAATTAAATTCCCTGGAAAACTATAAAAGGCACCTGGAACTATTCTTTGCTCAAAAAGACAAAAAGTTTTGGGAAGATGGAATTGTGAAGTTGTCTGAAAAATGCAGAAGATAGTGGAACAAAATGGTGAATACATTGTTCCATAGAGTTGTTGGTGAAAACCAAAAATGTGTCTTTTATTTTTATTTAAAAACCAAAGGAACTTGTTGGCCAACCAAATACTTGGTGGCTTAAAATACATACTTATTATCTAACAGTTCTCTGGGTGAGAGGTCTAACATGGGTCCCACTGGACTAGAGTCAAGGTGTCAGCAGGGCTGTGCTTCCTTCTGGGGGCTCCTGGGGAGAACTGCTTTCCCCATCCTCCCGAACTCTAGAAGCCAGCCACCTTCCTTGGCTCATGGCTCTCATCCTCCATCTTCAAAGTCAGTGATGTTGTGTCCCGGCAGCCCTTCTTCCATAGTCATGCCTCCCTTACTGACATCAGCTGGGAAGGCTAAGGACTCCTGTGAAATCCTTATAATGTGCTCACCCAGATAATCCAGCATAATCTTCCTGCCTCAAGGTTCATGACCTTAACCACTTCTGCAAAGCCCCCTTTGCCATGTGAAGTAACATGTCCACTGGTTCTAGGGAGTAGGATGTGGACTTCTTTTGGGGGTCATAATTCTGCCCACTACAGTTGGTATGAAAAGAAGCCCTTCTGTTAATCCTGCCAAGTTGCTTTAGTCATGTCCAATTCTTTGCAACGCTATGGGTTGTAGCCTGCCAGGCTCCTCTGTCCATGGGATTCTCCAGGCAATAATACTGGAGTGGATTGCCATGCCCTCCTCCAAGGGATTTTCCCTACCCAGGGATTGAACCCGAGTCTCTTACATCTCCTGCATTAGCAGGTGGGTTCTTTATTGCTAGCACTACCTGGGAAGCCACAATCCTAGGGAAGAAATAAAAGTAACTTTCTATCTTCCTGAGAAGGTAGCCGGGCCTGATATATATCTGGACACTGCTTGTCATCAAGGATATAGACTTTACTGTATATCTGCAACCCTTCCCTGGACATGTTCTGAGAACTTTTCAAAAGAAAGTTGAATAAGGGAGCTATCAGAAGTTGACAGTGACAACTGAGAGCCCTCATCGAAGCAGATCTTACAACTACATGAGAAGTTGCTCAAGAACTCAACATCGACCATTCTACAGTTGTTTGGCATTTGAAGCAAATTGGAAAGGTGAAAAAGTGGGTGCCTCATGAACTGACCACAAATCAAAAAAATCATCTTTTTTGAAGTGTCATCTTCTCTTATTCTACGCAACAACAACAAATCATTTCTCAGTCAGATTGTGACATGCAACGAAAAGTGGATTTTATATGACAACCAGTTCAGTGGTTGGACTCAGAAGAAACTCCAAAGTACTTCCCAAAGCCAGTGAGTGAGTGAATTCACTCAGTCGTGTCCGACTCTTTGTGACCCCATGGGCTGTAGGAGCCTACCACGCTCCACTGTCCATGGGATTTTCCAGGCAAGAGTACTAGAGTGGGTTGCTGTTTCCTTCTCCAGAGGATCTTCCTGACCTAGGGATCGAACCCGGGTCTCCTGCATTGTAGGCAGATGCTTTACCATCTGAGCCACCAGGGAAGTCCCAAACTTGCACCAAAAAAAAAAAAAAGATCATGGTCACTGTTTGGTGGTCTGCTGCCAGTATGATCTACTACAGGTTTCTGAATCCTGGCAAAACCATTACATCTGAGAAGTATGATCAGCAAATCAATGAGATGCACCAAAAGGACCACAACAATGCCTGACCAAATATTGCGCAACCAACACTTCAAAAGTTGAATGAATTGAGCTACAAAGTTTTGCTTCATCTGCCATATTCACCTGACCTCTCATCTAACTGACTACCACCTCTTCAAGCATCTCGACAACTTTTTCCAGAGAAAATGCTTCCCACACTAGCAGGAGGCAGAAAATACTTTCCAAGAGTTCATCGAATCACAGAGCACAGATTTTTATGCTACAGGAATAAGCAAACTTATTTCTCATTGGCAAAAATGTGTTGATTGTAATGGTTCCTATTTTGATTAATAAAGATGTGTCTGAGCTTAGCTGTAATGATTTAAAATTCACAGTCCGAAACCACAATTACTTTTCACCAGCCTAATAGTTTCCCTCCCCATCCCTCCGTTACCCATTCCAACAGTTTAGTTTCCTCTCAAAGCTCCCATCTTGGTGGCAACTGAAAGCACCCCTGTGTAGTCCCCAAAGGCCTCTCAGAAGACACGCTCACCCTCCCCCGCTCCAAGAATTTGTGTTCAGAGCCTGCCGTGCCTTTCCTCAGCAGGGGCTGGGATAGGAGTTTCTGTCTTCCTGAGGCTACTCTGTGGGAAGAAATTTCCTGGAACAACCCCCGACTGGCAGCCAGTTCCCTAAATAGTGACTATGATTTCTTACCAGTTAAAGCAATCACCTTCCAAACCCCAGAGTTCACCCTTTGACCAAGTTCAGCCCAAGGCAGGAGCTCACCTCCAAGTTTTCAATCCTGTCTGGATGACTCAGTATTTCCACTGCAAGGAACGAGGGTTTGATCCCTGGCCGGGGAAGTTCTGCCTGCCTCCTCCCTCCATTCCTCTCACCCCCGCAACGCCAGCCAGAAAAGAAGAATCACGGGGATATTAAAAAAATACTAGCACCTGGTTTTTCATCCCAGAGACTCTGACTTAGCGAGCCTGGGAGGCCAGCTAGTCAAATGCTCCGGGATCAGCCCACAGGGCTAACCAATTACCAAGAGTCTTTGTGAATAACTGTGAGGTTGGGGTGCGGGTGAGGGAGCAGCCTTAAAATAAATACTTCCCATTAGCTGGGAAGTTTCTTTGGTAGCTCCTCCCCTTTTCATTTATGCTACTCTTTCTCCTTTTCTCCCTTCTACCCCTTTTTATTATAATTACTTAGAATTAATTGTACAGTTTCCTTTTGTTCATCCAAGCTATTGTTCCATTGCAACAAAGGGTGAGGGTGAAAAAGGCAGCACGGTCTACAGTCTCTTAATGTTTTTATTTCCCCTTGGCTTGAAAGTCTTGTTAAGGGAGTTGGAGAGAGACATTCAGACTCGGGGTAAATAGGAAATGAGTCAATGTACAGTTTGCTCCAGCCTGGCCTGCTCTGTGTAGCATCAGACTTTCTAGAAAGTTCTGGCAGAAGGCGTGTCTCAGGCTCTCCGGTTTCCTTTATGACTTAGTGCTCACGTCTGAAGGAGACTAAGGCGCACAAACCCAGTAGATTTCAGAATCCCTGAAAGAAGGCACTGTCTACCATGAGTGTTTTATTCTGCTGTCTGCCAGGAGGAAATTAGTGTGAGAGAACAGCTGCCCAGAATGTCCACTACTAGCTTTTATAAAGGAAGAATCAAAGAACTATTCTTCATTTTTTAAGCAAAGCTGGGGTTTCAGAATATTCTTCTTTTATACTTATGACATTTGCTGAAGAATCTTAAACTTAGGTCGTGTTGGTTCAAAAGCCATAAGGTGTGTGTGTTCTGTGTGCGTGAGCACTTTTGCCATCATGGAAACTGTAGTTGTGTATCTTAGATGTTAGGCTTCTAGTGTTAGAGATAAAACGAGAGGAAGGAAATGGTTTCCACATCCAAAGGCTGGTTGATGTGTTTCCTGATTTAAAAAATGATAGTGTCTTTTAATTGACAGCTATATTAGCAACAATTTATGGCTCATTTGAACCTAATTTTTTTGGAAGGGGAGGGGACTGTGCCCAGTCTTAGTTGTGGCATGTGGGATCTAGCGCCCTGACCAGGGATCAAACCTGAGCCTCCTGCATTGGGAGCAGGGAGTCTTAGCCATTGGACCACGAGGGAAATCTCTTGAATCTGATCTTAACCCATTGATAGTCCTGGCTCAGCTGGCCAAGACTATGGCTTCAGTTTCATCTGAATGCAAACAGAGCTGCAGAGGTACTGATATACACACATGTATTTATATTATACATAGACACTCATATATTTAACCTAACACATGTCCATACTGTAATATTATGTTCATGTTGCTCAGATCATGGGCCTATTGGCTTCAGATTCATTCCTCACCTTCCCTGCTTTACTGAGTCTCAAGGGAACTGGCCACTGTGGTTTTACCAGGTTTCCAGGTCACCTAACTCAGTCTCTGTGGGGTCTCTGGGTCCTGGTGTGCACAAGATTTTGGTTGAGCCCTCCGAGCATCTCTGGCGGGTATGGGGTTTGATTCTAAATGAGATTTTGCCCCTCCTACCATCTTGCTGGGGCTTCTCCTTTGCCCTTGGATGTGGGGGTATCTTTTTTTCATGGAATCCAACATTCTCCTGTCTATGAACGTTCAGCAATGAGTTACAATTTTGGAGTTCTTGCAGGAGAACATGAGCGCACGTCCTTCTACTCCGCCATCTTGTGTCTGAGCCAGACCTGTGTTAGAGTCTCCTGCAGATGTGTGGGTCAGCAGTAGCCTGCCACAGGGGCAGGGATTCTGGGTGCAGCAGACCTGTGGCATAAGCCCTCCTGGAGGAGGTCGCCATTAACCCCACCGTACAGTCACCGAACAGACGACCCATAAAATGCCACATATTTGGTATAGAATTATACCAAATAAATTCTCACACTCTTAAGAAAGTTCTAGGGCCCGCAACAGATTTCCCAAACTGGGGATCTGGCAAAGGGACTGAGAACCCCCGGGGAATTTGACTTTGGAGGCCAGTGGGATTTGATTACAGATCTTGTACAGGACTAGGGAAACAGACTCTTGGAGGGCACAAACAAAACCTTGTGTGCACCAGGGCCAAGGAGAAAGGAGCAGTGACCCTGCAAGAGACTGACCCAGACTTGCCTGTGAGTTTCCAGGAGTCTCCAATAGAGGCATGGGTGGGCAGTAGCCTGCTGCAGGGTTGGGGGCACTGAGTGTGGCAGTGTGTGCATGGGACCTTTTGCATGAGGTTGCCATTATTTTCATTACCTCCACCACAGTTTGGTCTGGGGTCAAATAATGGAGGGAACACAGCCCCACCCATCAACAGAAAATTGGATTAAAGATTTACTGAGCGTGGCCCCACCCATCAGAACAAGACCCAGTTTCCCCTGCAGTCAGTCTCTCCCATCAGGAAGCTTCCATAAGCCTCTTATCCTTATCCATTGGAGGGCAGATAGAATGAAAACCACAATCATAGAAAACTAACCAAACTGATCACATGGATCACAGGCTTGTCTAACTCAGTGAAACTGAGTCATGCTGTGTAGGGCCACCCAAGACATACGGGTCATGGTGGAGAGTTCTGACAAAACGTGGTCCACTGGAGAAGGGAATGGCAAACCACTTCAGTATTCTTGCCTTGAGAACCCCATGAACAGTATGAAAATGAAAAAAATATGACAATGAAAAATGAACTCTCCAGGTTGGTAAGTGTCCAATATGCTACTGGAGAAGAATGAAGAAATAATTCCAGAAAGAATGAAGAGAAGGAGCCAAAGTGAAAGCAATGCCCAGTTGTGGGTGTGACTGATGATGGAAGTAAAGTCTGATGCTGTAAAGAGCAATACTGCATAGGAACCTGGAATGTTAGGTCGTGAATCAAGGTAAATTGGAAATGGTCAAACAGGAGATGGCAAGAGTGACCATCAACATTTTAGGAATCAGTGAACTAAAATGGATTGGAATGGGCAAATTTAATTCAGATGACCATTATATCTACTACTGTGGGCAAGGATCCCATGGAAGAAATGGAGTAGCCCTCATGGTCAACAAAAGAGTCCAAAATGAAGTACTTGGGTGCAGTCTCAAAAATGGCAGAATGATCTCTCTTCCTTTCCAAGGCAAACCATTCAATATCACATTAATCCAAGTTTATGCCCCAACCAGTAATGCTGAAGAAGATGAAGTTGAACAGTTCTATGAAGACCTACAAGACCTTCTAGAACTAACACCAAGAAAAGATGCCCTTTTCATCATAAGGGACTGGAATGCAAAAGTAGGAAGTCAAGACATACCTGGAATAACAGGTAAGTTTGACCTTGGAGAACAAAATGAAGCAGGGCAAAGGCTAACAGAGTTTTGCCAAGAGAACACACGCATCATAGCAAACACCCTCTTCCAACAACAGAAGAGAAGACTCTACACATGGACATCACCAGATGGTCAATACAAAAATCAGACTGATTATATTCTTTGCAGCCAAAGATGGAGAAACTCTATACGAAAACAAGACCGGGAGAAGACTGTGGCTCAGATCATGAATTTCTTATTGCCAAATTCAGACTTAAATTGAAGAAAGTATGGAAAACCAGGTATGACCTAAATCAAATCCCTTACGATTATACAGTGAAAGTGACAAATATATTCAAGGGACTAGATCTGATAGAGTGCCTGAAGAACTATGGATGGAGGTTCATGACATTGTACAGGAGGCAGTGATCAAGACCATCCCCAAGAAAAAGAAATGCAAAAAGGCAAAATGGCTGTCTGAGGAGGCCTTACAAATAGCTGAGAAAAGAAGAGAGGCTAAAGGCAAAGGAAAAAAGGAAAGATATACCCATTTGAATGTAGAGTTCCAAAGAAAAGCAAGGAGAGATAAGAAAGCCTTCCTCAGCGATCAATGCAAAGAAATAGAGGGAAACAATAGAATGGGAAAGACCAGAGATCTCTTCAAGAAAATTAGAGATACCAAGGGAATATTTCATGCAAAGATGGACACAATAAAGGACAGAAATGGTATGGACCTAACAGAAGCAGAAGATATTAAGAAGAGGTGGCAAGAAGACACAGAAGAATTATACAGAAAAAGATCTTCATGGCCCAGATAACCATGATAGTGTGATCACTCACCTAGAGCCAGACATCCTGGAATGTGAGGTCAAGTAGGCCTTAGGAAGCATCACAACAAACAAAGCTAGTGGAGGTGATGGAATTCTAGTTGAGCTACTTCAAATCCTAAAAGATGATGCTGTGAAAGTGTTGCATTCAATATGCCAGCAAATTTGGAAAACCCAGCAGTGGCCACAGAACTGCCGAAGGTCACTTTTCATTCCAGTCCCAAAGAAGGGCAATGCCAAAGTATGTTCAAACTACTGCATAATTGCACTCATTTACATGATGGCAAAGTAATGCTCAAAATTCTCCAAGCCAGTCGTCAATAGTATGTGACTCATGAACTTCCATGTTCAAGTTAGATTTAGAAAAGGCAGAGGAACCAGAGATCAAATTGCCAACATCCATTGGATCATCAAAAAAGCAAGAGAATTCCAGAAAAACATCTACTTCTGCTTTATTGATTACACCAAAGCCTTTGTGTGGATCACAACAAACTGTGGAAAATTCTTCAAGAGATGGGAATACCAGACCACCTTACCTGCCTCTTGATAAATCTGTATGCAGGTCAAGAAGCAATAGTTAGAACCAGACGTGGAACAGACTGGTTCCAAAATGGGAAGGTACATCAAGGCTATATATTGTCACCCTGCTTATTTAACTTATATGCAGAGTACATCATGCAAAATGTTGGGCTGGATGAAGCACAAACTGGAATCAAGATTGATGGGAGAAATATCAATAACCTCAGATACACAGATGACACCACCTTTATGGCAGAAAGTAAGAGGAGCTAAGGAGTCTCTTGATGAAACTGAGAGAGGAGAGTGAAAAAGCTGGCTCAAAGCTCAACATTCAGAAAACTAAGATCATGGCATCTGGTCCCATCACTTCATGGCAAATAGATGGGGAAACAGTGGAAACAGTGAGAGACTTTATTTTCTTGGGCTCCAAAATCCCTGCAGATGGTGACTGCAGCCATGAAATTAAAAGACACTTGCTCCTTGGAAGAAAAGCTATAACCAACCTAGACAGCATATTAAAAAGCAGAGACTTTACTTTGTGGACAAAGGTCCATCAGTCAAACTATGCTTTTTCTGTTAGTCATGTATGGATGTGAGAGTTAGACTATAAAGAAAGCTGAGTGCCATAGAATTGATGCTTTTGAACTGTGGTGTTGGGGAAGATTCTTGAGAGTCCCTTGGACAGCAAGGAGATCCAACCAGTCAATCCTAACAGAAATCAGTCCTGAATATTCATTGGAAGGACTGATGCTGAAGCTGAAACTCCAATACTTTGGCCACCTGATGCGAAGAACTGACTCATTTGAAAAGACCCTGATGCTGGGAAAAATTGAAGGTAGGAGGAGAAGGGGACGACAGAGGATGAGATGGTTGGATGGCATCGTCCACTAGATGGACATGAGTTTGAGTAGGGTCCGGGAGTTGGTGATGGACTGGGAACCTTGCGTGCTGTAGTCCATGAGGTCACAAAGAGTCGGACATGACTGAGCGACTGAACTGAACTGAACTGAGGTCACATGTGTTCCAGCTTGGTTCAGGCAACGAGAAGCGCTGGATTGGGGTAAGGGAAAAGCCAGGGTGTATCTCTCCCAGGAAGCCTCTGACCCTTTTGTGACATTTCTGATAGTACCTTAGCAAGGTTCCAGCCTCTGCTGATAGGACCAGCTGCACTTCCAGCCACCATCAGTGACCTCGCCTCTGGGTTCTGGTAACACCATCTCCTATGACTTTCCCTCTGGCCCAGGCTTGGCAGTGACTTGCACTATCACTAATCTAAGCTTCTCAGATCATCCATCAACTGTGTAACCAATCCCCTGCATTAAATTACCTCTGTTGTAAACATGCAGCAATTTCTATTGTTCTGGGCAGAGCATAATGTATATCATGGTAAAAATGTATTTTTAACACAATATTGTAAATCAACTATAGTTCAATTAAAAAGAAATTTTTCTTTAACAAAGTTTTTGTAGTTTAGTCACTAAGTTGTATCCGACTCTTTGCACCCACCAGGCTCCCCTGTACGTGGGATTTCCCAGGCAAGTATACTGGAGTGAATTGCCATTTCCTTCTCCAGGGCATATTCGTGACCCAGGGATTAAACTCACATCTCCTGCCTTGGCAGGCGGATTATTTACCACTGAGCCACCAGGGAAGCCCTCAACAAAAGCTAGCCATTAGCAAATTCTTTAATTAAGGTTGTGGTTACCAATATATTATATTCTGTAATTATTTCTTTTAAGGGCATCTCAGAATCTCTGGAAATTATTATTACTTACCAGTAAAATTTTAAAATACTTAAATTTCATAAATGGTTGTGAATTCTACTATCTTGGACTTCAAAGCAGTGTCCTAGTTTTACTCAATACATTCATAGGATAAATGTAATGGAAATAGTGCATCATGAGCCCACGAATGATTGTCATTCATAATAGAACTGCCACTCTTTTGTATTTTGCAGAAATAGCTCACATTCATTCTTAAGCTGATGTACTACTCACTGACTTCCAGCAATAACATCACAGAGGAATTATGTGGTAGTAGTTACTGTAAACGAAATACTCACAATCACTGCATCGAAACTGGGAAGTAATTTATACCTCCCTCTTTAAGTGATTTATGTTGACCATTACTTGTAATATCTTTCCTGAACCTTTGCCTAAAACCCTTTCTTCTGCTGACTGCAGATTCAGATTGACTGTATCACTCCAGGAGGGGAAAGCATTAGTAGGCTGTCCTCTAAGAGCCCTCAACTGTAGCAAGTCACTCTGGCTACCACTTCCTTTCTTCCTCCCCTTCCACATCTTGCCCGAACTTAAAGTACCCTACAAGGGAAAGAAAAGTGTCCCGCATGTGAATGAGCCAGGGTATCAAATATGGAAACTGGTGCTGTGTATATCATGAGAGAATATGGATGCCTGATTAAGGATGGCAGATGTTGTGTGGTCTCTGCTGTGCGGTGAACTGTATCAGCTGTATGTAGACACACAGCCCCTCCCTCTTGAATGTCTCTCCCACCCCCCATGTCACCCCACCCCTGCGGGCCATCACAGAGCACTGAACTGAGCTTCCTGTGCTTTATAGCAGGTTCCCACTAGCTATCTGTTTTACACACTGTAGTGTATATAGGTCAATCTTTATCTCCCAGTTCATCCCACCCTCCCTTTCCCCCTCTGTGTCCACATGTTCCTTAAGCAATTACACTCAAATAAAAAAATAATAGTAAATTGAATCCAGTAATTTTAAAATATCTGATGCGTAAAGACCAAGTAGGACTTATTCCTGAAATGTAAGCTTGGTTGTACATGTAAACATCAATCAATGTAATATATTAATGTAAATGAGAAAAATCATTAAAAATATGGGAGATGAAGCATGCTTGGTTTTATCTTTGCCAAACCCCCACTAAAATGATAATAATGACTTTGAAAAAGTGATAAATACCAGTAATGCAGAGGGACTCTCAGCAGATACTAGGTTTCAAAGAATTTCTGGAGGGTAGACAGTGGATAGAGGGGTAGTGGCAGAGTAAAGAGAACAGAGGAAGCTAAGTTTATGTTACGAGTGGGAATTTGGAGGAGGATAGAACAGAGAAGGAAACCTTTTGCAAGACAGAACTTGGGACACTAGGCAGTTCATAAACAGCAACTGAGTGAATGATGGGGCTGAAGCTATGGTGACTGATAAAATGGCACAAAGGAGCAGTTGGCCTCTCACCCCATTTGGCAGCCAGATAGGGTTTCCCTTCTGCCTCTCTCCTCTCAGGAAATATTAACAACCTTGTTCTCCTTTCTACAATATGTGATGGCCCTATAGCTAAGACCCTGAAAGTCTGAGATTTAGGAATTCTGTAGCTGGATCTCTGCAAAGTAATCATAGTAAAAGTAATAGAAGCGGCAAATAGTTATATAGCACTGTAATGAATATATTATATATTAATTAATTTAATGTTCACAACTCTAGGAGAACCTGAAGAACAGAGTGGTTGATTAACTTGCCTAAGATCACACAGCAAGTAACAGACAGAGCTAGGTCACCTACAACATAAATGTGTAACCAATAAGCCCCATCCACGTGCAAAAAATATATATATATATTAGTATTTCATTGCCTCGTTCTGAAGCAAAGACAACTGAGGATGTTGTGAAGAATGGTCACAACATAAAGATAGATGGACCTGAACACAAGAGTGACCCAGAGGAAAGAATAAAGACATGAAACAGAAAGGAAGAAAGAAATCTCCTGCTACTGTCCTCAGAGAAATTTGAAAAGATATTTCATTGTAAAAGAACATAATACAATGAAAAATAAATAATCAGAGAAGTATAAATAGCCCCTGTAGGTTAAAAAACACATTTATATGAAAATTTTAACAGAAGCATTAGAATATAAATGCAAGGAAGTCTCCCAGAGAAAGGACAAAGAGATGGAAATTGTAAGAGAAAAAAGTCTTAGAGGCTAATCTAGCATGTCCTACATCTGATCAACAGAATTTACAGAAAGAAAAATTAGATAATGTGAAATATAGATTGTTTCCCAGAGGTGAAAGTCAAGAGTCTCCTAGGCTTATAAAATTTACACAACAAGGATGTCAAAGAGGTCATGATTATAGTCTGTTCTGAGAATGAAACTGAGTTTTTTGTGTTCTCTCAATAGTCTAGGCATTGAAAATGAATAACAGAGTCTACATTATTGTGACTGAAAATACTGTGTGCCGTTGGGCTAGTAATCACTCTGATTACATGTCTTTTCCTGTATAGCTTTTTGGCCTTTTCCCCCTGGAGTTTGTATTTGCCTTTGTGGGAATCTTTACCATTATTTTATTCTCAAGTCTACCTAATCTCCTTATCTGATCAAGCAGTCTCTCAAATCTCCTTCATTGCCCCCGTGCGTGCTAGGCTGTTTCAGTCGTGTCCGACTCTTTGCGACCTCATGGACTGTAACCCACCTGGCTCCTCTGTTCATGGGATTCTCTAGGCAAGAATACTGGAGTGGGTTGCCATGCCCTCCTCCAAGGGCTCTTCCTGACCCAGGGATCGAACCCTCATCTCATGTCTCCTGCATTGGCAGGCAGGTTCTTTACCACTAGCGCCATCTGGGAAGCCCTCTTTGCCGCTGAGACTCTCCAGTTTGGACAGTTTACTCTCCAGGCTCCTGCACCAGAATCACTCAGCATCTTCCCTGTATTCGATTATTTCCCAAATCTCACATCTTGTTCTTTTTGGTCTTACTCCCTTGGTTTACTGAAGCCAGATCCTTAAGTAACTTCTTTAGGAAGCATGTGCAAGCAATCAATTTTCCTCCACCTTGTATTCAGTTTTCACATTTAATTAATACCTTGGCTAGGAGGAGATTTTTACATTGGAATCATTTTTTTCTTGGAATGTTGAAAAATTGCTCCAATGCCTTTTAGCCTACAGTGTTGTTAATGACACGTCAGATATAATTCAAATTTTTGTTCTGTTGGTAAGCTCACTTCTCTCCTCTACTCCCCCCACCCCAACCCTCTTAAAATGGACTCATCATGCAATATCAACATAAGCATATTATTAAAAGGAATGTATGGGGGTATCTGGGCTTTCCAGGTGGTGCTAGTGGTAAAGAACCTGCCTCCTAATGCAGGAGACATGAGACAGGGATTCAATCCCTAGGTTGGTAGGATCCCCTGGAGGAGGGCATGGCCACCCCCTCCAGTATCCTTGCCTGGAGAATCCCATTGGACAGAGGAGCCTGGCAAGCTACAGTCCATAGGGTCGCAAAGAGTTGGACACAACTGAAGCAACCCATGCATGGACGTGGAGGTACCCACCAGAAGAAATGTCTTGGAAGGTCAAAAGTGGTTGCCTCTGCAGAATGGGATGGAGGAAGTCAGAAAACCACTGCTTTTATTTTATCTTCACAAAGTGCATGATTATTTTGACACAGCTTTAAAAACAATAAAACATGGGTTGCAAAACTCCAAAGAAAAGCAAGTGAAAGGTGATCACACAAGTCAGGATGGTGCTGCTTCTGGGTCAGGGAGACAATTGTGCTCAGGACTCAAGGAGTGGGTGCTGGGAGCTCCTGAGAACTCACCTCACTGCTAGTAATATTTGGCTTGAGAACAATTAACCAGTTGCTTGGCTCATACTTATCCTTTACAAGTATGAAGTCTTGGCTTTATGTTTATACTTACGTGTTTCATAAATTCTTTGCAAAATTATTTATTTATTTGTTTTTGGTGGTGTTGGGTCTTTGTTGCTGCTTGTGGGCTTTCTCTAGTTGTGGTGCAGGAGGCTACTCTTTGTTGTGGAGTGCAGGCTTCTCATGGCTGTGGCTTCAGCTCTTGCAGTTCATGGGTTTAGTTGCTCCAGGGCATGTGCAGTCTTCCCTAACCAGGGATATTGAACCCATGTCCCCCTGCATTGGCAGGCGGATTCTTATCCACTGTACCACCAGGGAAGTCACGTGTTTCATGAATTTTGATAACTGAGACACAATTTTTTTTTAAAAGACAGATGACAAACTTGCATTCCAAAGGCCAATTCAAATTCATAGTCCAAGTCCAATATACAAAACAGAATTGTCTTACAAAGAAAAAATTATAAATATCTATCTTTCCTTTTTGCTTCTTTCAGATTCAATAAACTGAAAATATTAAGTGCAATCCTCATCTAACAATATATTATTTTTATCTGAGTTAAGCTGATATTTTTTGAGGATTTAAAAAATCTTTATGGAAGGGAAAGAGAAGATACAGTTTGATCCTCAGGTTACTGAAGACTTCAACACAAAGTGAAAGCCTTATTGTATGAGGCTGTATTTCTAGACATAGAATCCCAATTCTTTAATTCAGTTCTCCCTTGACTGAGTACTTGAAACTACCAGGAATTCATACATACGTAAGCATTTATGCCAGCCTGGTTCTAGGCCTGAGATGAGGTACTTGCCCTTACAGAGCTTACATTCCAGGGGGGCAGGGGAGATAGATATTCAATAATTTAATAAATAAATGTACAATATATCACACAATAAGGCAGGGAAAGGAGCTAAGGAGTGTGCAAGAGGGTTGCTATTCCAGACAAGGCAGTGAGGGAGGGAGCTATGTGGTTATCTTGGGCAGATCTTGGGGAAGGAGAACCATTCAGCACCTTGCCTGCTTCTGTTGACACACACACACACGTCTGTCTTTCTGTCCTCAAGGTGTGTACAGGTTATGAAAGACCCAGGTGATCATCTGAACTCTCAGAATCCAAATTTCAAGGAATCCTAGGATTCGGAGTATGTTGTAGAGTAAAGATGAGAAGAAGGCCAGTGAAAGAGCTTCAAGTTTAAAGAAAGATGAAGAAAGAAACAGTGGAAGAAGCATTCAACAGGGAGGGCTGGCTAGACTGGGCCATGGGAAGGGCTAAGAAAATGGTAGAAATAACAGTGTTGCAGGGTGAGGGGGCTGGGGAAGAACTTCAAACCATGCTGCAGGCTTAAAGGTCATATATGTAAACATTATGGGCCCACAGGCCAATGCGCTTAGACACCAAACATGCCCAGATGCAGAAGGCTGAGGAAACTTGACCACAAAATTGAAGCAGGAACAACCCCAAATAACAATAAACTGCCGTTGGTCTTAGAGCTGATTTCCACTCAAAAACCCAACCAAACAAGCAAAAAGCCTTCTCTCCCCATCCAAAAACCTTGAAAAGCAGCCTAGTGCAGGCCAGGGTGGGAGCCTAACACGGCATGTATGTGTGTGCTGTCACTTCAGTTGTGTCCAGCTCTGCAAGCCTGTCCCACCGGGCTCCTCTCTGTCCATGGGATGCTCCAGGCAAGAATACTGGAGTGGATTGCCACGCCCTCCTGCAAGGGAATCTTCCCAACTCAGGAATGGAACCCACGTCTCTTTTATCTCTTGCACTGGCAAGCGGCTTCTTTATCACCGTGTCACCTGGGAAGACCCTAGCACAGTATAATGCACAGCAAATCTTCCTCCAAAGAGAGAACAGTTCCTTTCTGCCAACCCTCTGCTCGCTCACCAGGACTGCTCAGACCTTGTCTCTTCCTCTCTCCACCAAACTCTCTGTCTCCATCTCCTTTACTGTTTCTCCTCCTCCCGCTTCCCTCCCCCTTTTATTCTCTCCAAGCCAACCCCCATCCCCAACCTGATCCTAACCCTGTCTTCTTCCAGGGGGCTCTGACCTCTTTCACCCAAGGGTGACCCCCTTCTCTAGCCTGTGCCATTTTGCATCCCTTACCTCAGCTCAGACAAGCCAAAGGCTTATCCTCCAACTCAGAGCCCTTAGAAGGAAGGAATTCTAGAAATTTCTTGATGAATGTCTTCACTTATGTCACTAAACAGAAAGCAAGAGTTGGCATTGGAACTCATGGAGGAAAACTGAGAACCAATCGCCTACCAATACAACAGCTCTTTCAGTTTTCCAGCAGGTGGGGATGGTGGGGAGGGGGCTGGGTGAAGAAGGAGAGAGAACCATGGCTTTGAGCTGCCATAATTCCTGTGCACTTCTGTCTCTCTCAGTGGATTGTAGAAACCTTGTTACTCATTGGTGGAGTCTGTGCATTCCATAGTGCCTTAGTGGATACAAATCCTTTTTTAAATTTTTTTTTTTTTTTTTAAGAAATAATGCCTTTTTATCCATGGCTGATTCATGTCAATGTATGGCAAAAACCACTACAATATTGTAAAGTAATTAGCCTCCAACTAATAAAAATAAATGGAAAAAATAAAAATAAAAAAAAGAAAGAAAGAATGCCTTTTTATTATTTACTTATGGCTGCACTGGGTTTTCATTGCCCTTTGGCTTTTCTCTGGCTGGGGCGAATGTCTCTAGTTGCTGCACATGGACTTCTCCCTGCCGTGGTTTCTCATGTGGTGAAGCACAGGCTCTAGGGTGCAAGGGCTTCGGTAGTTACGGCTCCCAGGCTCTAGAGCACAGGCTCAGTAGCTGTGACACATGGCGTTTGTTGCCCCGAAGCCTGTGGGATCTTCCCAGACCAGGGATCAAACCTATGTCTCCTGCGTTCTGCTGAGCCACCAGGAAAGTCTCCTCTATCTTTTTTGAAAATGGAGAGTAGAGCACCTGGGAGACTCACGAGAACTCATGTTTCCACCAAATTAATATGTACACACTATGGATGAAACTATGCATGTTGTTTAGAGAAGAGGCGATTTCTAAGAGGTAAAGATGATGATGAGAGGATGGAGGTAAGGAAGCTCTGTCAAAATGCAGGAGCCCCTCTCATTCCAAAGTGGAATTCTATGGATTACATTGTAGAGAGAAATGTAACAGGTAAGAATTGGAGTTGACAGGGAAGAGCTGCTCCGGCATACCTAGGTGTGTTATGTTCTCTGTTTCTCTAAAATCAAATTAAGCTTGGCTTTAGATTTCTCACTCTCCAAGGTTGTGGAAGAGACCCAATAATCATCATTATTGGGTCTCTCAGGGTCTCACAGGCCCAGGAAAGAGGAATATCCTGATTCATAGGCCATGGTGGGTGCCGTGGTTATACCTCTCCTTCTTCTATGCGATGTGCTGCACTTTTTGGTCTTGAGGGACCACAGAGAGGCTTCTTGATGCTACATTCCTCTTTCCACTGACCACAGTTATCCGTGAGAACCCCCGTACCCACTGGCTTTCAGGTAACCCCTCATCTGAGTGTCTGCCGGGGTGGTGGGACACTGCCCCCTGCTACTTGGAAACCTGCCCCCCCACCCCATACACATACAAGCACACACAGACTTCTCCATCTCAGGGAAGCCACCGACAAGGCTGGGCTAAATATCCTCTCTTTAAAAAAGCAGCACCTTCTCCGCCATCCTGAAGAATTCTTAATATGTATTAGTTTCCAACCAAAGACCTGAGTCAAGGGGCCTTAACCCGGGGCCTAGAAACTTCTCTGTTTAAGACTCTGAAGCACAAAGGACTATTTCTTTTCCCCCGAGGAAAGGAAGCCCAGAACTTAAAACTCAAGGCCAAGAAGAAAATTATCTTATCATTCTTTTTTGCTGATAAGGGGGCAGCAGTAAAAAAAACAAAAAGGATAAGACACCGATTAATTTCTCCCGTCACTCACTCTTTTCTTGGGTGAACACTGAGCTGTGGGGTGTGTGTTTGTGTGTGTGGTGGGGGTGGGGAGTTGGTGGCTAAAAACATTAACACAGGAGACTTTCACCCCTGATGAAATCTCAAAGGGCAGCTTAGCAGGAGAAGCCGAGGAAAGAAACCCAAGCCACGTGTCTGCAGCATTAACTGTAGCAGGTGCCACTGTGTCCTGTGACCATGTGAAGTGAGGAAACGGCAATTTGCAAAGACTTCCGGTGCAGTCATTGGTCTAGGGCTGGTGTGAGGAGCAGGGCTGATGGCATAGTGGCTCAGGATTCAGGAGGGCCTGAAGACCCCTTTTGCTCCACTCACAGAGCCCTGAATCCTGGTGGGGGTGCTGTGCCTGAAGGGACACCTTTTTCTAACTCATCAAATCTGTGGTCCCCAACCTTTTTGGCACCAGGGATCGGTTTTGTGGAAGACAATCTTTCCACAGACTGGGTGGGGTGGGGGATGGTTTCAGGATAATTCAAGCTCATTACATTTATTGTGCACTTTATTTCTATTATTATTACATCAGCTCCACCTCAGATCATCAGGTATTAGATCTCAGAGGCTGGGGACCCCTGGGTTATAAGACTGATATGACCCTATTTAGGGAGGACAGGGGATAAGGGAATATACGAGGCTTGGGAAAAATCTGCATATTTGATAGACTGTAAAGATTATAAGGGTGGCTCAGTGGTAAAGAATCTGCCTGCCAATGCAGGAGATAGTTTGATCCCTGGGTCAGGAAGATCCTCTGGAGAAGGAAATAGCAACCCACTCCAGTATTCTTGCCTGGAGAATCCCATGGACAGAGGAGTCTGGATGGCTACAGTCCATGGGATGGCAGAGTCGGTCACAACTTAGCAACTAAGCAACAAGAAAGATTATAAAACTCTAACCTGAGACCCAACATTATATTAAAGCAGGGAAACCAACAGCAGAAAAATGAAAAGCATTCATTCAACTGACCCTTGATCAAGGGAGGCCAGGCGGAAGGGAATCAGGACATAGTTGCTCCCCCCATCCACCCCTCCCTTTCTCCTTCACTCCCTGCCCCCCATCTACCCCCCATCTCCCGCACCAGCCCTTGCCCCTGCTCGTAGAGTCAGTCAGTTGGTCCTGCACCATGTTAAGAAATAACCAGGGAATATGGCTGATATCAGTTCAGGCAAACAAAGGAGAATTTTAAAATTAGATTCTCACTTAAAGAGATAGAGTAGGGCTTTTAAAGACAGTATTCCTGACAGACTGTCAGGGTTCCTTATTCAGTTGTAAGCAACAGAAAATTATCTTTAAAAGTGTGCTCTAGGGGACTTCCCTGGCAATCTGATGGTTAAGATTTGCTTCCAGCTCAGGGGGAATGAGTTTGATCCTTGGTCAGGAAGTTAAGATCCCACATGCCTCCTGGCCAAAAAAAAAAAAAAAAAAGATGAAACAGAAACAATGTAACAAACTTGACAAAGACTTTAAAAATGGTTCACATTAAAAAAAAAAGTGTTCTCTATAAGCCTCTTAGAATGGGGAAACTGGGATAGGAAGGATCTGAGATTCCCTTCATTAGTCATCAAGAATGACTTTTTAAAAGTTGATTGTGGAATTATGAATAATACCTGTTCAGGGCAGAAATAATTAGATCCTACCGAATTGCTCTTTAAAAATTATATGTATTAAAATATATGTATGCAACACTTCTATATGTTTGATCTTTTCTCTATACACCTGACAGTTTTGGGTGGTCTCAATCTTTTCCATGTTGGTCCATCTGACAGGCAAATGACCCTCATGCATTCATTGTCTCCATTTCCCTGATGCTAATGATGTTAAGCATATTTCATATTCTATTTGCTACTTCTATCTTTTCTATGAATCATTTGTTCATATTCTCTGCCCTTTTTTCATGCATTTTTTTTTTAATAGCTAGTACTGATATACATCTTTTAACTAGTATAGCTCTTGAAAATATCTTCTCAGGGTCTGTCATTTGTCTAACTTTTTATGGTGTCTTTTGCCATCCCGAAGGCTTGGGTTTTCATAGAAAGTCATCACTGACTTTCTTCATGGTATCTGGGATTTTACGATTTATATATTTAGAAAGGTCTCCTGCATCTTATGGAGAAGGGAATGGCAACCCACTCCAATATTCTTGCCTGGAGAATCCCATGGACAGAGGCACCTGGCGGGCTTCAGTCCATGGGGTCACAAAGAGTGAGACACGATTGTGTGATTACCACCATCACCACCTGCATCATAGGGTTTATAAAAATTTTTTTTTTTTTTTAATTTTTTTCTACTTTCATAGTCTTTAAAAATGTTTGTATCTTCAATCTAGCTTTTATTTATTTGGCATATAACATAGGGGTCACTAATCACCAGACCATTCTTTGACACAGACCACTCATTATAAGCACCTAACTCCATTTTTCTGTGCATCGTGAAGCAAAAGGGAAACCAAGCTCTCTCATCCACCTGAGAGACATCCACTCTGCAAAGGGGGAAACGGATGAGCAGCGTCTATGTCCAGCAAAGATCATCCGCTCTAGTGGGAAGACTATTATGGCAATCCCATAATTTAAACTTCCTAAAATGGTCCTGATTTGCAGTATTCTTTCTTTCTTTTTTTAAAGAGTCTTTATTTATTTTTTATTTAAAAAAAAAATAGTATTGATTGATTTGGCTGTGCTGGATCTTTGTTGCTCCTCGGGCTTTTCTTTAGTCATGATGAGCTGGGGCTGCTCTCTGGTTGCTGTGCTTGACTTTTCATTGCCGTGACTTCTCTTGTCACGGAGCATGGGGCTCCAGAGCGCTCAGGCTTCAGGAGTTGTGGCTCCCAGGCTCTAGAGCACAGGCTCAGTAGTTGTGGCACATGGGTTTAGTTGTGGGCTCTTCCTAGGCCAGAGATCAAACCCACGTCTCCTGCACTGGCAGGCGGATTCTTTACCACTGAGCCACCAGGGAAGCCCGCAGTACACTTTCTTACCAAGAGAGTATTTCCACCCAACTTTTGATTTGGAAACTGTGGTGCTAATACAGTCAGTAAGGTTGTGTGTCCATAAGCCTGGAAATGAGACAGATAAACACCACATGAAGTATATTGAATTCTGTGAATTCAGAGGAGCAAGGGGCATTTCTGCCTGGGAAAATGAGGGAAAACATTTGAACCGGACCTTGAAAGCAAGTTAAACTTTAAGAGACCAGGGTGATGAGAAAGGCTGTTCTAGGCCAAAGGAACACAGGAGAAAAGACAGAGAAGCAGAAAAGCACAGGTCGCTTTTCAGGAACCACTCATGATCTGTTTAATAGTCTAGCTTACATGAAAGTGGCAAAGGATTAAGTTAAACTGTAGTTTGAGCCTGCAGGGTGAAGGGCCTGGAATGCTAGGGTAACGAATTTGTGCTTTATACTCTCTAAGTAATGGATCACTACTAATGGCTGTTTTTTGTTTTTTTTTTTTTCTAATAGCTTTATTGAGATACAGTTCATATACCATACAATTCATCTATTTAAAAATGTATAATTCAGTGGTTTTCAATACATTCACGGATATGTCCAACCAGCATCACAGTCAATTTTAGAACATTTGCATCACTTCAGAAAGAAACCTTAGGGACTTCCCTGGTGGTCCAGTGGTTAAGGCTTCACACTTCCAATGCAAGAGGCACAGGTTTGAACCTTGGTCAGGGAGTCAAGACCCCACAAATCTTGCAATGCGGCAAGAAAAAAGAAAAGAAAAAAGAAGAAACATCATACTCTTTGCCTGTCACCTCTTAACCCTCCATCCCCATTCCAGGCCTAAGAAACCACTGATCTCTGTTCTGGACATTTCATATGAAAGGAATCATATAATATGTGGTCTTCAGTAACTGGCTTTTTCTGCTTGGCATAATATTACCATTGATGGTTTGAGCCACAGAATTCTCCTATCAAAGTGGCTCTTTAGAGAGAATGTTCTAGATGCAGATAGTGGAAAGGGGCTGGAAGGTCAAGGAGAGCCAATTGAATGAGTAGCTGTTTCTGGGTCATGTGAGCACTCAATAAGGAAATTTTAGCTTCAAGCAGAAGACATGGAGCTATAAACAACTTAAATAACAGGGACATATTATCTTACTCACAGGAAATCTGGAGATGGGTGTTTCTAGATTGGTTCATGGCTTACCAGTGTTGCCAAGGACCCACATTCTTCTATCTTTCTATCATTTTAGAATAGTAGCTTTTATGCTCTGACTTTTCTCCTCATTGTTGCAGGACATCTTGTTGCTTTTCAAGCTATCACTTCTTCATATAGTTGCTTACAGAAGCATGCATTTTGGTTTTTAAAGAGAGCAAACTTTTCCCCTGTAGCCTACCCCACAGACTTTCACTCATGGACCACTGTCAGGACCACAGCACATATCCATGCCTTAGCTTGGTTACGCTGAAAATGTGCTTGTCTGACATTGTCATCTTCTATGATGGGTGGTGGTCTCTGCCATCAAGAAGGAAGAGAGAGGGGGATACTTTGGGGCAGGCAAACAACAATGGTTGCTACAAGGGCCAAAGAAGACTCAGGATGGAACAGCATTCTTAGTCCAACAAAGGACAGTCTTTCCTGAAGATGGCAGTGACCAGGACAGTCAAGTGGCACAGTGAGGTCAAGAAGGACGAAGACCAAGAAAAAGGTGATGGCATTGGTTCTTGGTTACTGAAAGTGAAAAAGTGAAAGTGAAAGTCACTCAGTCGTGTCCAACTCTTTGCAACCCCATGGACTGTAGCCTGCTGGGTTCCTCTGTCCATGGAATTCTCCAGGCAAGAACACTGGAGTGGGTAGCCTATCCCTTCTCCAGGGGATCTTCTTGACCTAGGGATCAAACTGGGGTCTCCTGCATTGCAGGTAGATTCTTTTTTTTTTTTTTTTGCAGGTAGATTCTTTACCAGCTGAGCAACCAGAGAAGCCCTTTAATTATGTCGTATATCTTTAATTATCATCTTCTAGAGAGAGGTCAGAAGAAGGTAGTAGATTGCAGAGCTTTGAGAAAAGAGATAGATGGTAAAAAATAACAAAAGAAAAAGTACAAAACCTTTTAAACAGAAAGCAGGAGAGAGATTGGGCAACAAGATCAAATGAAAAGTGTTCTTCAAGACGCAAAGACTCTTGTGGATAGCAGGATAACTTATTAGATATTCATTTGTGGCTTTTGTTCTCACTACCATAGGTCATAATCGTGGAGATTTAAATAATGGAGTAAAAATAATTGAAAATATATTTCAAAATTAGGAGTGCATTTGTTTTTCTGTTTGTTTGTTTCTAATTTTATTTATTTATTTCTGGCTGTGCTGGGTCTTTGTTGCCGTGCACAGGCTTTTCTCTGGTTGCGACGAGTGGGGACTACCCTCCAGTCATGATGCGAGGGCCTCTCGTTGCCGTGGCTTCTCTTGTGGAGCACAGGCTCCACAGCACAGGCTCAGTAGTTGTGGCACATGGGCTTACTTTCTCCACTGCGTGTGGGGTCTTCCTGGATCAGAGATGGAACCCGTGTCTCCTGCATTGGCAGGCAGATTCTTTACCACTGAGCCACCAGGGAAGCCCAGTGGTACATTTGCTTAACATTAAAAATCAAAGAGATCTTAGAGAAGACAAAAAGCACAAAAGCCATAAGAGAAAGCATTTGGTGACAGATTTAAATGTGTTGGATATGTTAAAATACACTACACATAGCATCACAAGATCAATGATAAGGTAGAGAAAAGTATGTATTTGCAACACACAGCTAATATGTGCCTAAAATACCTGATATAAAAGAGCACCTGCAAATTGATAAGAAAAGAACAAATCAACAGAAAAATAGGCAAAGGATACAGAAAGGCAATTCACTAAGGAGACATACAAATGATCAATAAAATTACTAAAAGGTATTCACACTCACCCATAATACTAATACCTATATAGTTATCACTGTAATCCAGTCACTGTTCATAGAGCTTTACATCTACTTACTTATGTAATCTTCATAGCAACCCTGTGACGGGTACTTTATCTCCGTTTGACAAATGTGAAAAGAATTAAGAATCTTAGTTAGGGAAATATAGCCATTAAGTGTCAGCATTTTGGCTTCAGACTCTGTGCTCTTAACAACTATACTTAGAGTCAAGAAAATGCGAATTAAAACAAAAACAAGATGCCAAATTTTACCCATCAGATGGGTAAAACCTAAAAAGTGTGATAATACCCAATGATGGCAAAGGCGTGAGAGGATATTTCATCTCATATGTTGCTGGTAGGAGTATGACTTGCTTCAGCTTTTTAAAAAACAATCTGTAAATATCTATTAAACTTAAAAATACACACAAAACATTTGAGTCAACAATCTCATTTGGACACCCTATTCCACAGGAGTAAAAGTATGATAGTATAAATGGAAGGATATTTATTGCAGCATTGCTCTAGTGGCAAAGCAAACAGAAATACCTGGGGGAAAGCTCAGTCTACCAGAATGATTGAGCAACATGTGATTGGCCATACCAAGAATGAGTTAGATTACGCTTTCCCAAGCTTGAATGCACCTCATGCCATTAAAACATTCTTTTAAAAAAAATATTTATTTATTTATTTGGCCACGTGGGGTCTTAGTTGTGGCACTCTCATTGCATCATGCTGATCTTTCATTGTAGTTCACAGACTCGGTTGCCATGCACTGGCTTAGTTCCTCCATGGTATGTGGGATTTTAGCTCCCTCACCAGAGATCGAACCCAAGTCCTGCATTGCAAGGTGGATTCCAGTGGACCACCAGAGAAGTCTCTCATTAAAACAATCTTATTTGAGTTGGCTCCGGGAAAATAGAACTAATAGGAGATATATATGTGTATATATATATGTATATACATATATATACACATACACACATATATGTGTATATATATATACATAGGTACACACACATATATGTACACATATATAGACAGACAGAAAGAGACAGAGAGACAGAGACAGAGAGGATTTATTATAAGGAATTGGTCACACAATTACAGGGGCCAAGAAGTCCCCTACATCATCTTTAAGGTGTAGTCCCAGGAAAGCCAGTGGCATAGTCCTGAGAACAAGGAGAGCCCCTAATGCACATCTCAGTCCAAGGGCAGGAGAATACTGATGGCTCAACTCAAGCAGGAAGACGGAGAGAGGCCAGATTCTCCCTGTCTCCACCCTGATGTAGCAGTCACGCCCTCAACTGATTGACACTCAATCACACCGCCCATGAACCACACCAGGGAAGTCCATCTACTTCACTCAGTCTACCAACTGAAATGCTAATCTCATCTAAAACATACTCGGAGACACACTCGGAAATATTGTTTAGCCAGATATCTGGGCACCCTGGTGATCCAGTCAAGTTGGCATATAAAACTGACCAGTACATTTTGGAATTTGCTAGGAAATAAAGTTTTATTGCACCACAATCAATTGAAAACCAGTATTACCTGCTATAACTAGAAAGTATCTGTAATAATTAATACAACAACAAAAGGACGTTATTTATTTCTAGTTAGATAGCATGTTACAGAAGATCCTAATCCTGAACCAGACTCCACAAGAGTGAACTTGCTACCATCAGAGAGAGATTAAAGCCCTGCCATGTGAGGCAGGGTCATTTTTGTTGTTGTTGTCCAGTCACCCAGTAGAATCCAACTCTTTGTGACTCCATGGACTGCAGCATGCCAGGCTCCCTGTCCCTTACCATCATCTCTTGGAGTTTGCCCAAGTTCATGTCCATTGCATCGGTGATGCCATCCAACTGTCTCATCCTCTGTTATAGGCCATCTAAATTACTTGAATGGGATTTCTCTGATAGCCCAGTTGGTAAAGAATCAGCCTTCAATGCAGGAGATCCTGGTTCGATTCCTGGGTTGGGAAGACCAGTTGGAGAAGGGATAGGCTACCCACTTCAGTATTCTCGGGCTTCTCTTGTGGCTCAGCCGGTAAAGAATCCGCTGCAATGCAGGAGACCTGGGTTCAATCCCTGGGTTGGGAAGATCCCCTGGAAAAGGAAAAGGCTACCCACTCCAATATTCTGGCCTGGAGAATTCTATGGACTGTATAGTCCACGGGGTTGCAAAGAGTCAGACACAACTGAGCGACTTTCACTTTACTTCACTTCAAGTTTCTTGGAGTCCGTGGTTACTCAGCATCCCCAACTTCTGGAAACAAACAGGAGATTATTACAATATATATAATATGACATATACAATAATATATTATAAATGGATTATTTCCATTTACTTATTTTTGTGGTGTGCCACGTGGCATACAGCATCTTAGTTCCCCAACCAGGGATTGAACCTGTGCCCCTTGCAGTGGAAGAGAGGAGTCTTAACCATTGGATGACCAGGGAAGTCTCCAGGAGATCCTTATTTTTGATCTGAAGAGAGATTCAGAATTTACTAAATTACAAAAGCAAGTTGTGAAGCAACCCAGCTTTTGTATACAACAAGCAGATTTAAAAGAATCCTCCGTATGTGGATTGAGGCTTGTCTTGATGAGCACATGGAGAAGTGGATGAATATTAAGTATTACCATAGGACATTGCTATTTTTGTAAATCAGAAGTGATCTGAAGTTGGCATTTTAATATAGTCCCTCCTAATAAACCACCAAGGATGTTAACATTGATTATGTGAAAGAATGATGCAAAGTCTTTTATTACTTTGCTTTTAATTATAAGCGTGTATTGCTCTTGTATTTCTCTCTATTCTAATTTTAAAAATACCTTAAGAAAATGAAAGAGAGCAATTAGCCTAAGCTGCTGAAAACTGTGAATAAACTACAAGTCTTTGTTTACGTGTCAATTATATCTTAATAAAGTGGGGGAAGCTGCAAGTTCTTGGGAGGGTCACACCATATCTCTGATCCACCTCAGCACTACTGACATTTGGGACTAGATGATTCTTTGTTGGGGGAGGTGGGGAGCTGTCCTGTGTATTATAGGATTTTTAGCAGCATCCCTGGCTTCTACATATCCATGACAGTAGCATCCCCCTAACCCCAAACAAAAGACAGCCGAAAACGTCTACAGACGCTGCCGAATGTTTCCTGGGGGCAGAATCACCCCAGCTGAGAACCACTGGTCTAGTCCTCAATTTCTCATCATTGAAGGGAGACCCTGAAACAAGCGCTGTCCATGCTCCCACTAAGCACCAGCATTCTCTGATCACAACAAAGTGGAATCTATAAACACGCTTTCCAGCAGCTGTTTTCTCCAGCGCCACTAGAGGGAGCACTCTGCAATTCAAAGGACAAAACGGAGCACACAGGGAAACTTGTTTTCCCCTCGGAGGACTTTGCTGTCTCCCTTCTCAACGCCCCAGTCTCTAATAAATAGCCTTTGATGTCGAGAGTGATAACCCTTAACCACGAGGCATGAAGAGCTATTTGTCTTTTCCTTTGTGCGATAAAAGTCGTGTTGTTAGATATGGTGGAAGAGTGCAAAATGTTCTTTGCTTTTCCCACGTTGTTTGTAAGGCAGTTAGATGAATCACATCACTAAAAAGAAATTATGTGTCTCGGTGAGGAGAGTCTATGGGACAAGGAGACTAAGAGGTGAAAGATCTAGTTCTCTTCCTGGTCCTGCCACTTCCAGGCTGTGTGATGTTGGCCAAGTCTCTTAACCTTTCTGGTTACATGTAAGAAAGCTGAGGAGATAGGCTGAGAAGTGACTTGCTTTAGGTTCCGTACTAAGGTCAAGTATGGATTGGATCTGACCTGCCAACTTCATGGGATGGTTGTAAGAATCGAATGAGATGGAGTAAATGAAAGAGTTTTGAAAATAGAAACACCCATGCAAGTTCAGGGTGTGGATTTGCCCATACTGTGGGAGTGAGAAGAGGTGATGGCTAAGAGGTAGCCTGCTGGGAAGGTAGGTGGTTGCAGGGAAAGAGCCAGGTGACAGCAGGTCACACAGGCTACTGAAGATACTCCTCCACCAAAGTGTCATAAATTACAGGAAAAGGCTTCAAGGTCTCCAAATCCTTTACTGCTGATGGAACATAGGGTTACAATCCCCGTCAAAATGGACAGGCTACTTGGAAGGGTGTTACTTTATGCTCTTAGGAGACAATAAATACCTTCATGAAAGTGAAAGATCTTACTCCAATACTGTTTTAAACTTAAAAAAAAAAAAAAAAACCTGAACCACAATAAGAAATACATTTCACAGAGTGACCGAACTCACACACATTATAAAACTGAAACAAAATTCTGATGTGTGATACACTTGGAAATTTTCTGTTTTCTTTCATTCTGTCACTTGAGACCAATGCTAGTTGTGACACAGTAGATAATGCGTCCTGACTTACAGTTTTAGAAATATTACACCAGAAGTTTTCATGGGAGGAGGGGAGGAAACAGAGGGCCCTGGTGCTAGGGGAGGGAGGAAACAGAGAGATGACTCCCAAACATGACTGAGGGAGCCTCAAAGGTGAACTTTTTGCCTTCTCCTAGGGGCTGATTCTTTGAGGAGGAAGGAAAAATGAGCAACAATTTCAAATTCACCTCCATGAGTGAGGATGGGCCCTGGTCCTTAGAGTCCAGGCTGGATTCTCAGAGGTCCTGATCGAAATCCTGCACCATCATCATAAAGTATAGGTGGGCATGATGTAACCTCCACCACAACAAAAAGTAAAAACCCTACGTTTATTGAGCCCTTCTGATACATTAGACTTTGCGCCAAGCACTTCATATGAATGGTGGGACATAAATTAATCTTAGTGCTCACTGATTTTCCTTTCTTCCCACTCACTAAAAAGAGTTCTGGCTTTGCCTGTCCAGTTTCTTTTCCAGCCCCATCAGAAAGAGAACTGGACAGAAGCAGAGGGACTGGAGGAATGTTGGTTAGGGCCGGAGAAAAAGCTTTGTACGGAGCTTGGGAGAGAGAAGGGGAGGCTGAAGCTGTGTGGTATAAGGGGCTTGAATACAAGGAGAAAAAGGATATTAAGAAGAATTTCAGGGGGATCTGTATGCTGTTAGAGAAATGCAAGTATTGAATATAAATTAATCTAAATTTCTTTGTGGTGACTAGTCTGGATATCTCAGACTCTAACATCATCCTGAGACTGGCCCAGATAGGTAATGGTTTCAGTAGGGTTGCATAAGCATTATCTCTTTTAATTTTCATTAAAGACACATGAGATTTTTTTTTTTCAGATTAGAAAAGGTGGCTGATATAGGCTAAGTAAACTTAAAGGCATGCAGCTAATAAATTTGGACAAATACTCCCCAAATTGATCTATAGGTGGAATACAGTCTCCATCAAAATCCCAGCTGGATATTTTCCAGAAATTGAGAAGATAATCCTGAAAATTATATGGAAATGCCAAAGATTCAGAATAGCCAAAATCATCATGAAAAAGAACAAAGTTGTAGACTCACACTTACTAATTTCCAAACTTTTTATGAAGCTACAGTAAATAAAACAGTGTGCTGCTGGTGTAAGAATACACATCTAGATCCATGGACTAGAATGAAGAGTCCGGAGATAAACTAATACTTATGGTCAGTTGATTTTTGACAAAGGTCAAGAAAATTCAATGGGGGAAAGAATAGACTATTTTTAAAATAACTTTTTAGAATTTTAGATCAGTTTTAGATGTGCAGAATTCTGGTGATAGTAGTCTTTTCAACAAATGGTTCTGGAACAAATAGACATCCATGTGAAAAGAATGAATTTGGATCTCTACCTTACATAAAAAATAAAGTGAATCATAGATCTAGAGGGCTTCACCGGTGGCTCAGCACTAAAGAATCTGCCCTCCAAGGCAGGAGATGCAGGAGATGTGGGTTCCATTCCTACGTCTGGAAGATTCCCTGGAGGACAGCATGGCAACACACCCCAATATTCTTGCTGGAGAACCCCATGGACAGAGGACCCTGGCGGGCTACTGCCCACAGGGTCGCAAAGAGCTGGACATGACTGAGGCAACCAAGCACATGCATGTGCACATAGACCCAGAGGTAAGAACTAAGACTCTTAGAAAACTCAGGTGTAAATCTTCATGACCTTAGGTTAGACAATAGTTTCTCAGGTATGACATCAAAAGCACAAATGATAAAAGAGTAGATAAGTTAGATCTCATCAAAGTTAAAATATTTTTCTCCTTCAAAGACCATAAAGAAAAAGAAATAACTACAGACAGGGATATGTATTTGTAGAACATATGTCTGATAAAAATTTTGTATCCAGAATATATTAAGAATTCCTATACATAAAATATTAATTAAAAAGACAAATAATTTAATTTAAAAATCAATAAAATATTGGTATAGACAATTCTTCAAAGAAGTTATACAAATGGCCAATAAATTCATGAAAAGATGCTCAACATTATTAGTTATTAGGGTGAGTCAGTCAGTTCAGTCACTCAGTCATGTCTGATTCTTTGCGACTTCATGGACTGCAGCACGCCAGGCTTCCCTGTCCATCACCAACTCCCGGAGCTTGCTCAAAATCATGTCCATCTAGTCAGTTGATGCCATCCAACCATCTCATCCTCTGTCGTCCCATTCACCTCCTGCCTTCAATCTTTACGAAGAATCAGGGTCTTTTCCAGTGAGTCAGTTCTTCAAATCAGGTGGCCGAAGTACTGAAGTTTCAGCTTCAGCATTAGTCCTTCCAATGAATATTCAGGATTGATTTCCTTTAGGACTGACTGGTTGGATCTCCTTGCTGTCCAAGGGACTCTCAAGAGTCTTCTCCAATACCACATTCCTAAAGCATCAATTCTTCGGTGCTCAGCTTTCTATACAGTCAAACTCTCACATCCATACATGACCACTGGAAAAACCATAGCCTTGACCAGATGGACCTTTGTTGGCAAAGTGATGTCTCTGCTTTTTAATATGCTATCTAGGTTGGTCATAGCTTTTCTTTCAAGGAGCAAGCATCTATTAATTTCATGGCTGCAGTCACCATCTGCAGTGATTTTGGGGCCCCAAAAAATAAAGTTTGTCACTGTTTCCATTGTTTCCCCATCTATCTGCCATGAAGTGATGGGACCGGATGTCATAATCTTTGTTTTCTAAATGTTGAGCTTTAAGCCAGGTTTTTCACGCTCTTCTTTCACTTTCATGAAGAGGCTTTTTAGTTCTTCTTTGCTTTCTGCCATAGCGTGGTATCATCTGCATATCTGAGGTTGTTGATATTTCTCCCATCAATCTTGATTCCAGTTTGTGCTTCATCCAGCCCAGCATTTCGCATGATGTACTCTGCATGTAAGTTAAATAAGCAGGGTGACAATATACAGCTTTGACGTACTCCTTTCCCAATTTGGAACCAGCCTGTTGTTCCATGTCCAGTTCTAACTGTTGCTTCTTGACCTGCACACAGATTTCTCAGGAGGCAGGTAAGGTGGTCTGGTATTGTCATCTCTTTAAGAATTTTCCACACTTTGTTGTGATCCACACAGTCAAAGGCTTTGGTGTAATCAATATAGAAGAAGTAGATGTTTTTTTGGAACTCTCTTGCTTTTTTGATGATCCAACAGATGTTGGTAATTTGATCTCTGGTTCCTCTGCCTTTTCTAAATCCAACTTGAACATCTGGAAGTTCACAGTTCACATACTCTTGAAGACTGGCTTGGAGAATTTTGAGCATTACTTTGCTATCATGTAAATGAGTGCAATTGTGCAGTAGTTTGAACATACTTTGGCCTTTCCTTTCTTTGGGATTGGAATGAAAAGTGACCTTTTCCTGTCCTGTGGCCACTGCTGGGTTTTCCAAATTTGCTGGCATATTGAATGCAACACTTTCACAGCATCATCTTTTAGGATTTGAAATAGCTCAACTGGAATTCCATCATCTCCACTAGCTTTGTTCGTAGTGATGCTTCCTAAGGCCCACTTGACCTCACATTCCAGGATATCTGGCTCATGGTTATCTGGGCCATGAAGATCTTTTTCTGTATAATTCTTCTGTGTATTCTTGCCACCTCTTCTTAATATCTTCTGCTTCTATTAGGTCCATACCATTTTTGTCCTTTACTGTGCCCATTTTGCATGAAATGTTCCCTTGGTATCTCTAATTTTCTTGAAGAGATCTCATTGTTTTTGTTTCCCATTCTATTGTTTTCCTCTATTTCTTTGCATTCATCACTGAGGAAGGCTTTCTTATCTCTCCTTGCTATTCTTTGGAACTCTACATTCAAATGGTTATATCTTTCCTTTTTTCCTTTGCCTTTAGCTTCTCTTCTTTTCTCAGCTATTTGTAAGGCCTCCTCAGACAACCATTTTGCCTTTTTGCATTTCTTTTTCTTGGGGATGGTCTTGATCACTGCCTCCTGTACAATGTTACGAACCTCCATCCATAGTTCTTCAGGCACTCTGCCTATCAGATCTAATCCCTTGAATCTATTTGTCACTTCCACTGTATAATTGTAAGGGATTTGATTTAGGTCATACCTGAATGGTCTAGTGGTTTTCCATATTTCTTCAATTTAAGTCTGAATTTGGCCATAAGGAGTTCATGATCTGAGCCACAGTCTGCTCCCAATCTTATTTTTGCTGACTGTATAGAGCTTCTCCATCTTTGGCTGCAAAGAATATAATCAATGTGATTTCAGTACTGACCATCTGGTGATGTCCATGTGTAGAGTCTTCTCTTGTATTGTTGGAAGAGGGTGTTTGCTATGATGAGTGCGTTCCCTTGGCAAAACTCTGTTATTAGGGTAATACAAATCAAAACCGAAATGAGATACTACATCATACCTAGTAGGATGGCTAAAATCCAGAAAAAAAGACAATAAGATTTTTGGTGTGGATGTGGAGTAGCAGAGTTCTCACACATCACTGATGGGAATGTTAAATGGTACAGCTCTTTGGGAAACACTTTAACAGTTCCTCAAAATGTTAAACATAGAGTTATCTTATGACCCAGGAATTCTACTCTTTGGTATGCACCCAAGAAACATGAAAACATATATCCACATTAAAACTTGTACTCAGATGTTCTTGGCAACATTATTTGTAACAACTCAAAATGTGTTCATAAGCTGATATATGGATAAACAAAACGTAATGTAATCACACAATGGAATATTATTTGGGCATGAAAAGGAATGGAGTACTGATATAGTCTACAATATGGGCGAACCTCAAGAACACTATGCTGAATGAAAGATGCCAAACACAAAAGGTCACATATTGCATGATTCCATGTGTACAAAATGTCCAGAAGAGACACATCTATAGAGACAGAAGGTTAGTGTTTGCCCAGTGCTGGGATTTGAGGCAGATAAGGAATGACTGCTACTGCGCACAAGTGTTCTTTTGGGGATGATAAAAATGTTCTCAAATGAGGTTATATGGACTTCCCTGGTGGTCCAGTGGCTAAGACTCCATGCTTCCATTGCAGGGGGCCCAGGTTTGATCTCTGGTAAGGAAACTAGATCCCACATGCTGCAACTAAGAGTTTTGGATGCTGCAGCTAAGACCCAGCACAGCCAAGCAAATTAAGTAAATAAATAAATACTTTTAAAAAATGAGGTTATGGATCACACACTTCTGTGAATAGACTAAAATCCATTGATGTGTACACTGTAAGTGGGTTAACTTTTTGACATAAAAATTATACTGTAATCATAAAAAAAATGTTTTTAAAAAGGTATTGAGATGAGAGAAATTGGAGGCAGTAAGTATAGATGAGTCTTCTCAGTCTTTGCTTTTGTTTTTTAATTCCCAGTATATGACTGCATTTATTGCACTGAAGAGGAGGGCTCTCCAGATGGGATAGAGGTTAGGGGTGTCACTGTACTTACACCTCTGTGTCCCCAAATAGATGTTTGGCCCAATTCTCTGATTTAATCCTCACTGTTAGAATCAACCCCCACAGCAAACAATGCAAGCGGCATTTCACTTGGTGCCTACTCATCGTTTCTCCGTCTTTGCTTTATCTTTCTCTTCACATTTTCTTGATCCCACAAGGTAGACTGAAAAAATAATCAGTCTCTGTTCATCTAATTAGAGACATAAACACCCGTGTATGTGAATCAAGCACGGCCACTGAGCCTTTGGGGAAACAACAGGGAGGTGCCCAGAGACATTTTCTGTAGAGAAGAAAAGAATCAGCAAACCTGTGCCAAAAAATGACTGGAACTTCCAGCGCTTTCCCCGGCCCAAGGTCAGGCTCTGTGCGGACGCTGACAGTGATCCCGGTCCATTGTTGCTATTCCCTCCATCCAAAGCATGTGGCTTTCTCCCTTCTGAAACTCACTTCTGCTAATTCCACCTGCCTGGGGAGTCAGACTCCGCAGCACAGGTGTAATTCCTCAGAGTGGCAACTGGCAGTGGTTCCAGGAACAAGGTAACAACACAACGTCCCCATCGAACAGAGGCATCGATTTCCTGAGCCCAGGAGAGGGATCCCGTGACTGAATGCCCTGCCCCACGGTGGAAGGAAGAGCCACGGAGTGGCTTTACTGAGGCCACCAGCATCTCCCTGCCCACTGCCCACTGGGCTGAAAAGTCCTGGCTTTTGTCTTCCTCTTGGAATAACGGAAAAGTATAAACCACAGCATTATGAGCCACAGCGGGAGAAGGGACCGCCAAGGTCATTCTTATCCAGGGCCCGGATAGCCCCATCATCGGATGTCCTCCTCTTGCCAGCCCTCCTCGCCCTTGCCCAGCACAGCTCCCAACAGGACTCTCACTCCATCTCAGAAGGGCGGCTGATTCCTGGCAGGGCAGCGCTCAGGGCTGTGACTGCCACTGTCAGATCCAGTTCTGGCTCCTGTCACTCCCATCTCCTGGTGCTTTGAAACCAGATGGCAGTTCCAACACGTTCTCCAAGTCTTGCGGTCTTTGAGAATGCTCTCATGTCTTCCCTTTTCTTTTTTAAATTGGATGCACTGGGTGTTAGTTGTGGCATGCAGGATCTTTAGTTGCAGCATGCAAAAGTTGCGAAACGTAGGATCTAGTTCCCTGACCAGAGATTGAACCTGGACCCCCTGCATTGGGAGCACAGGGTCTTAGCCACTGGACCACCAGGGAAAGCCCTTCCCTGTCCTGACGTCTTCCCCAGGCTCGTGCCTTGAGCTGCACTCACCCCCCCTCCTACACCCATGAGGCCGCAGGGCTATTAAGACAAGTCTAGGACTCGGCTCCTGTCCACTGTGATCTCAGACCCTGCAGTCACCACATGCCACCAAACCTCCTGGCTCCTCACTGCCACTTGGACCTGACTGGACTTACCCCCCTGGCCACGCTGGGTATCCCACCAAGCCTCAGAAGTGGTGTTGACCCATCAGAAGAGGCTGAGGCCTCCTACGGTAGACAGATGGTACCTAATTGTTCCACTATTTCCCTGTAGGATTAGGTTTCAAGCCCCATCATTACTCCCATTTCCCCTCACCTGGACAGGTTGCTCTTGGTCTATATTCCTTCATTTGCTCAGCCACTCAGCATCATGCTTGAGAACACAGGGTTTGAGATCAGACAACCTAGACTCTGCCACCAACTAGCTGTGAGTCTTCAGAGAAGTGTCTTAATCTCTCTGAGCACCTCATTTGTAGAGCTGGGGATAATAACAGTACCTGCCTCATAGTTTTGTCATGAAAACCATAAATGAAATAATCTTTGTAAAAGCACTTAGCCCAGAAGCGCCAACATTCACTACAAGTACACAATACATGTTCTCTACTATTTTATTTTAAAACTATCATTCATGTATTCACCGTGAGTTTACTGCACCCTGTGGCAGGCACTGGAATATAAATCCCCCTCTTAAAGAGAGGAGTCCCCTTGAATCAGGCAGCACCAACTCACGCTGGCACCCAGAGGTCGGGGTGCAGAGGCGCAGAGTCAGGGCACAAAGGCAGAGAAGAGACACCGAGCACTGTGTGCGGTCCAGGGAGGGTGACAGGCACCTTCCACCTTTCCCGCATTCCTTTCGAACCACTGCGATTCCCTGGGTACGGTGGCACCAGAGGGAAGTGGGAGGTGGGGGATGCCGAAGGGTGCAGTGAGAAATCCCCAGAGAAACCCCCTCCCCTGCTTCTTCTTTGGCAGACAGCGGCCTTGCCTCTGCCATGCAGGAGGGCGATGTCCCCTGAGGAGGCCTTGCTGAATCTGCCTGGGACGGTTCCGGAAGTAGGAAGGGCGGCCGGGGGTGGGGAGGCGGCAGGAATGTTCTGGCCTGCTGCTCGTACAGGCGAGTGTCCCGAGAGGAGGGCCTCTGGACATCAAAGGTTCCTTTTGTCCCCCTCCGAGTGGCAGGGCAGACCGGCCGCTGGCGATGACTCAGGCCTGGCCCTGACGTCACCCACGCCCGGCCACTGGCCTCCCTCTGCAGCCAGGAAACTGGCTGGGGAGTGGCACTCGCAGGCTGCAGCAAATCTCAAAATAAGGAGGCAACTGCCTCTCTCCTCCTCCTCTCCATCGCCCTACAGCACACCTTGCTTTTCTTTTATGCTGCTGCTTTTGTTTTGTTTTGTTTTGTTTTGAAGCCTCACGGAAGGTTTTACTTATAGATCAACTTTCAGAATGTAGGAAGTCAGAATGGGTGACATCATCAGAAAAATATGTGAAGCTGATCTCGACCAGAAGTGAAGAACCCAGAGCAAGAAGGCGGTTAGAACTCCTGAGCCCAGGGAATTGGCAGCGTCTGGGTTTCAGAGGAGCCAGCGCCTCGGAGTAAGTGAAGGCTGCCCCCAGACCCCCTCACACCGCGCCCTTCACTGTGGGGCGCCATCTTGTTCCCTGACACCTGCAACCTGGCAGGCCCCAGCCCAGGGGGAGGGTGTGGGGACTGCATCTGGGAGACCCTCCAAACACGGCACCGAGGGGACGTCTCTGATCTTTCTCTTCTCCACAGGCCCAGACCAGGACGCGTTTCCTCTGAAAAAAAAAAAAAAAAGACACACACACACACACACACACACACACACACACACACAGAGTAAGGCCAAATTCTGGTGGAAAGGGCCCACATTGTGCCTTTCCCCGTCACCCCTCTTGTTCTGTTTCCCCTTCGTCCTTCCCCGCTAGTGCTCTGTTTTGGACGGCCAGCATGTTTGTTCAGAGTTCTGAAATGTTTGTTTCCTGGATCTTATACCAAGTCATCAGAAACAAAAATAAACCCCATTCTAGGCAAATATGTGCCCTGTGCTGTCAAGCGGTATTTTTGCACCTAACCTGCTAAAAGTTGGCAGCTCTGGTAAGAAAATGACCGCAACCTGCCATCCATACCCAGCGTGTTTCAGGTTGTCTGTGGTTGTTCCAGTCAGTGCGCCTCCACTGTGTCATCTCCCTGTTTTCAGAGAGCTTGTTTTCATTCCTGCCTGTGCCATTTGCATCTGGGATGATACGAAACACAGAGACTGATGATAATGTATCTTTGATGTCTGTTTTAATTTCACTGAAACAAGCTTAAGTCTTTGTGTAACCTATAATTTTACAAGCTCTGGAAGTTTCTACCCAAGAAAGTTAAGTTCCCACGAGAAAAGTTTTAACATGTTCGTAAGAATTGCAGAGCACACAGACATAGAACTCATACCCAGTTCTCCTGGCATCCAAAGTCATCTCCTGAGTCTTTATCTAGTCTTTGTATAGCTTACTTAGCCAAGTAGAATTGTTCTTTATAAATTCTGTCTTATAACGATGGGGTAAGGGTATGTTAAAATGTATCTTATGTTATAAATGTAATTGAGAAGCTTGTCGCTTACTGGAAAAGAGCGGCAGATTCCTTTGTAAACTGACAACACCCTTTGAAGATTAACCATTGCATGCTAATACATCTGTTTTGTAGATCTTATATTTTAATTTTTATTTTATCTTAATATATCAGGTTGTCTTGAAGTGAGGCTCTGCTAAACCACTCTTCTTCTGGCTATAAGATCTGAACGCTGTGACCATTGATTTGGTGAGTGTCATTTGTCCCTAATGGCTGCTTGCATTTAGTTGACTAAATCTATTCTTTTATTTTGTTGTAAGGTACAGGGAAAAGGAAGAAGGCACAGGGACTTCTGCACACAACGATAACAGCTGTATCAAAGAGGATAATAGTAATAGTTAAGATAGGCTAATTGCTATAATAGACTGAAAAAGGTATAATCACTCAAACACAATAGAAGTTTATTTCTTGGTCATGGAACAGTAGAGGTCACACATTCATTCAGAGACATAGGTTGAGAGAGGCTCCACCTCCTGCTATATGTTGTTTGAAAGGTCACCTGGGATTGTTTCCACTTCCCAGTGGAGGAGGAAAAAGAGTGTGAAAAAGTGCACATAGAGATTTTTATGGCCCCTGCCTAGAAGTGGCCAGGACACATCTACTCACACTCTATTGGCTAAAATGCTAGTCACGTGACCACATCTAACTGCAAAGGGGTCTGGGAAATGTAGTCCCTGGATGCAGGCAGCCACTTCCCAGTAACACCTCTGGAGTGTTTCTGAAGAAGAGGTTATCCTCTCTGCAAGGCATAATGAGGAACTTAGAGATGCTCAAAGATAGGATAGCAGAATGAAGCAGTGGGGGAAGTAAAAAGAGATCAGATATTTAGAATTATATGAATATAACTGACACTTTTTGGTAAAGAGTGGGCAAAGAGCAGATTTTTCAAGATGCCACTGTCTGTTCTAATGCTGAGCCTTTACATAAGCACCACTAGGCCACCAGTGGCCAGTGAACCACGAAGGGCATTCTTCCCCGGACTTTTTCCCCCTCCAGGGTCCTTTTGATTTAAGACCATTCTGGCTCTGTCATGCTTGTAGGAATTATCCAATAGAATTCTGTTCTCCTAGTGGTCACTAAGAAAGCTCTTTGTGGGTTGTGTTTTTTATGTTTTTTTTTTTTTTAGCTCACAGTTCTGTTTGCTCCTGGGGGCTTTGGGAAGCTACCCTGCTCCAGATCTTGGCATAATTTTTAATATTGGGAGGTAGAGGGGAGAATTCCTGACAAGATGGGATCCTGAAACCAAGTTATAAGAGAACCATGGGAAAGTAGACTAAAAAAGGCTCCAGCTGAGGATATTAATGCTACCCAAAGGATTTGATGTATAGTTCTAGCTTTTTCTTTTCAGGAAAAGTTGCAAAACATTTACTGCAATCATGAGTGGTAAGGTTATAAGCCCTGTTTGAAGAACCCTGATCTAATTTTATATGTTATGTAGTCTTTTCATCATTGTTGGTCTTGGTGCAGTATCCCCCTTGCTGGAAAATATCAGAAACCATATGGTGGTGCCTTTATGATGGCCACAAGGCATCATAAAGATCTCCAATAAAAATGGACTGCATGTGCTCACTTTAGCAGCACACATACTATAAAAATGGTTTCCAGTCCTTGCCTGAGCTGCCTGGTACCTACTTCTCTAGTTTCATTGTCAATATCTGGCTAGACACTCTGGTTTTGGATTATATTTTACTCCTGGACTTGACATTTCTGGCACTCACGCCCACACCCTGAAGAATACACATTGTCCATTGTGTGGGAAGGCCAGTTACTGACTGACTTAACACAGCTCTCAAAGCCTGGCCTCATCTCCTATTACTGCTGCCTCGCCCCCGCCCAGTCCCCTCACATCAGGAGGAGTGGGATAGAAGAATGAGTTGATTTGTTGCAAAAATGCTTCAACCTTTGAAAGTCCATTTCCTTGGTTTGGTGGGTCCCAAAAGAACCTACTGAGTGGAGAGCTGGCTGGGTTAGAGGAGAAAATTAAAGATAAGACCAGGTTGACTGGGAGAGCCCAGGACCTGCAACTAGGGAGCAGCCACAAGGAGTAAGCTGAGAACAAGTACCAGGTTTCAAAAGCTGGAGTAGAGTGGGAATGATCTGTTGCTACATGTCTAAGCCTAAAGGAGTCTGCCAGGATGGGCGGGGCCAAGACCATGGTCAAGAAGGAAAAGGAGTCAGGGTCTATTCACTGGGGAGACTGTTAGTCACAGGTTGTTAATTTCAACTTCCATGTGAGAATGACTCCTCAAAGCACTTGGTTGCAGGAATTGACATAGGAGTGAGGGAGTGAGCTGGGGTCAACTTGATTTTTAATGTCTAGCTGCCTAGTGTGGCAGAGAGAGGTGTGCCACCACCAAATCAAAATTTCACTGCCATCAACATAAACCCTCCACAGGGTTGGTACAGCATGCTAGGTTAACACTACAGACCCACCAGTGAAGCAGGGGTAATGAGCACACTGTAAATACTTTGATCTTCAACGTTTTAAAAAATGCGTCAAAGTAGATATTATGGGAAAAGTTAGACTTTCTCAAGCTTCCTTAACTTATAATTTTATATTTTATTTTAGTTAAAAATTTGTGTTGAAGTGAGTGAAGTCACTCAGCCACGTCTGACTCTTTGTGACCCCATGGACTGTAGCCCACCTGGCTCCTCCATCCATGGAATTTTCTAGGCAAGAGTGCTGGAGTGGGTTGCCATGAAGTATAGTTGATTTATGCAATGTTGTGTTAGTTTCTGGTGTATAGCAAGGTGATTCAGTTTAATATATATATAATACATTTGTTTTTTTTTTTCCCATTCTCAAATTCATATGAGGGGTACAATTCAATGTGAGGCTATATAGTCTTTTCAGAGTTTAGGTCATGCCTATTGATTCAGATGGGGTCTGGGCACAGTTGGCTGATGCAGGCAGTGCTTAGACCAGTTGATTATTTTTAACCCCAGGTTAAAAGTATTATACTTTTCAGGGCATAGAAGTACAGGCCCCCCTCTTGCCCTGGGTCAGCATTATGAATGTTCTGTTACTCCCTTTGGAAGATTTTGCAATCAGGCCACGTCACAGTCACCAAAGCTGAGCATTCATGGTAATGGGGCTTCATGCTTTCTCATGCTGAAATCCCCTGACTTCTTGTCAAGAACGCAGTTGGAAAACACCACACTGAAGACTTCAGGGTTTTGTTTTTAACTCAAGCCTCTGGTTTTCATCAGAACTTTATAGCTTCCTCCCACCTCCGAAATGGTATTTTTAAAAGTGTAAAGCTGAGGTTCTGTCAGAATAAGTAAGGTAATATATGTGAAATGGTTTGGACAACTTAGGAAAATATGTGGCAAGTTAGGTTGATGAAAACAATTACTGTCTTTATGATCAGTATTGGTGTTTGAATTTTGATATTGCTAATAATACTGCAAGTATCATTTTATTTATTTATTGGTCTTTCTAAATTGACTTGCACCTGAAATCCTGAGCACCATTTCCTAACTAGCCAAAGCATGTGGTGTAAAAATTTCAAGGACATTTGGAAAGGTTAGGCCCCCTAGGCCAGGGGCCTAACCAAGAAGCTTCTACTCTTACTCAGGTTTGACCTGGGATTCACTGAGATCCATGAGAGAAGGTAGAGTTGAGCCATCTGTCTGCCAAAAAAAGATTTTTCCTGGCATTCAATGGGGCTCCCAGTGCATTGGCCAGAGGAGGCTTTGAAAGCCTCCATGGAAGGAGGCTGGAAGCTCCATGGAAGCTCTGGCCCTGGGTGTAGTCTCCCAAGCTGGAATGAAGCCAATCATCTGTCCAGAAGCCCCTAAGCAGAGTGCAGTCAGTCTGCGTGGTGTTCTGGGGTGAGGCCACAGGGATTATACACAGAGGCAACAAGCATGAGATCAACTCAAGAGTAGTAAAGATGTTCAAACTGAATTCCCTTCCACGTCCCTGTTCCTATAGTCTGTTATCTTCAAATGTAGCAAGAAAGTAGTATCTAGTGAAAAGGATTTTCTCGTTGACCCAAATTCCTGGGCATTGACTATACCAAGGTATTTTGCAAAAGAGAATGTAGCTTAAAATTCACCCCAGCACCAGACTCAGTCTGTCTTCCAAGTCCTCTTGCAGCAGTAAGGCCATGGCTGGACCAGGCTCCTAAGAGATCTCTCTTCCCTCTCTTTTCATTCCTCATGAATCAAATTCTTTTTCTTTACTTTAAAAAAAAAATTAGCACTGTTTTTCAAATAAAAAGAGCCATAACTAGTCACTATACAAAATCTGGAAAATAAAGAAAAGTATCAAGAAGAGACCAACAATCTCCAATAATCCAACAACCAAGCAACAATTCAATATTAACATGTTGATGTATTTCTTGTCAGTTTTTTCATATATATTCTTTTCTTCTTTTGAACATTATTGAAATGCTATTTTATATGCCTCTTTTTAAATTTTATATATGTTATAAATATTTTTCCAAGTCACTGAATCATTTCACCCCACTTAACATTATGTTGTAAACATTTTTCCAAGTCACTAAATGATCTTTTGAAATTTTTATTTTTAATGGCTGTGTTTCCATTGCATGGATATATCTTAATTTATCCATTCTTTTTTATGTACATTTTTATTGCCTCTAGTGTTCTGCTATTATAAACGTAAAAACATTCTTATAAATAAATCTTGGTGGACATCTGGGGGAAAATTCCTAGAATTGAATCAGTAGGTCAAATGGCCTATTTTTAAAGTTCCTAATGCATAAATCAACCCCTGAAAAGTTACCAATGTCTATTTCAAAATCTAAGTCCCCTTCAGTTTCTCATGTTAAAATGCATGTTCCCAGGTCCCAGTGGCATGGAAAGCTCTGAAGAGGGGGCCTAGGAATATGTATTTTAATATACTTTCCCAGTCCGTATGCACATTAAGGCCTGAGGACTATTGATAATACTGTGTTCAATTTAATAGACACTCATTTTTCAGCAACACTTGCTAGACAGAAAAGAGTCAAGGAACTGTAAGCTAGTACATCCAAACTAGAATTTACTTAAAGGTGTTTTTTGGCTTCTGAATTTTAGATTTCTCCTTAATCATGATCTGATCCAGTTGAAAGTTTATCAGCTAGGGAGTTTGGAAACTTTACTGTAAATATAAGATAACGGAGCCACAGAATAGTTCATTTACTCCCTTGTGGTTGTTACCCAGAGATCTAGTGGCAGAGGCGCAACTAGAACTTGAGTGATGAAGGGCCTGGATCCACCCAACCCCTGGGTAGCATTACCAAGTCCTAGCTTATACTGCTTACTGCACAACAGGACAATAATAAGAGAGATAAGTTGTTGGGTCAAAGAATCCCAACTTTATTCAGAAAGCCAGCAACCATCTTACCCAAGTTAGAGTTCAGGCTTCTTTTATACTAAAACAGGAACAGATTTGACTGGTTGCTGCAAACATCCCGATGTTGGAATCCTTTGTTCTTGCAGCCTTCCACATAGATCTGGTCACAATGTTCCTATAAACCTCCAGCAAGACAAATGTTATTCTCTATTATGCAACTTTTTATCTCTATATGAATGGAGAAGTGTTACACTTTTAAAGGTCACAGTCTTGAGAATGGGATATCACGTACATTTTGGACTATTGGCAGCATTCTTTTTCACAAAGTGCTAAGCCAGCATGCCTAAGCACGGGCAACAGAGTGCAAGTGTTAGCGCTGGAGGAATAGCTTCAATATGGAGTCAGATTTGTTCTTCTCTGTTACAGTAGTAGAGACAAGGCACTGTGAGAAGACTGATCCCAAAGTGAGCCCCTGGTGCTACCAGAGAATGTTTATCTGCCTTCTGACAGGCAGGGCATATCTCAGGACACGTGTGGGCAGCCCAGACCCTGTGAGGGACACCATAAGAGACTAACCTGTGCCCTGAGCACCGAGATGATAACACTTAGTCCGAGGAAGACGTAGGACAGCCATGTGGATCCAAGCCATAAGAGCCAAGTAGGAGGTGGGTTCCAGAGTCAGAAGCCAAGAGAACAGAGCAGGGACAGAGCAAGATTCACACTGTGGGCAAATAGGTCACAGGAGGGCATGAGTGGAAAAACAAAGCCAGAGCTGAGGGGCGCTGCCGTGGTTCAGCCTTAAGGATGGAGTCTCACTACCCAAATTCATGGTCAGGCAAAGTACTGCCCCCATCTCCACCTACCTCATTGTATCTGAAAGGTGCTATGTGCTTGGCTGCCTTCTGATGGGAGGTAAGTAAGAGCACATGACCAAATGGAGCGGTGAGTCAGAGAAGAGGTCCCCAAGAATGGAAACCTGGAAAATGTTCTGTTACACCAGAGAACATAGTGAACAAACAACAACCAAATTCTAAAATTCTCACCACCTTGAAGAGGAAGTGTGGCTATCCATCCCATCTGCATAACGCTTCTCAAAGTCATCAGACTACCATCATTTGGCTTTCAGGTTCAGCCTCAAGTTCAGCCTCCACAGACTGCTCAGCCCCCAACAGTCCCCAGTTCATGATTAGGTTCTGTAAGACACCATCTAGATTCCATCTAGATGCCCAAGTTCACATGCATCTCCTGTGAATGCACCAGATGAAGCACAAGAGCCAGAACCCAGAGGAGCACCTTCACAGCATCCGTCCTCCATACAGAAGCATGAGGGAATCCACCTAGGATCACCAAGCTTCCCTGCTTCTGTGCAGGGTCTCCATTATCTTTTGGCTGTCCTCATGCAGGATCACTGCCCTCCTGATTCTTGATCTCCTGGCCAAATGTGTGGAAGCAGGATCTTGATGGGTATGGGTTCTGGGAAGGCCCACAACCTCCCTTGAATCAGGCGTACAGCAGATGGAGGCTGACTTTCCAGACATGGCTGGGGCAGTTTGAGTCATCCCTATGGGGTTGGCCCTTTTCAAAGCCCATTTCCCTGGTCATCTGAACACCTTCCTTGGCTGAGGCACCTTCTGCTACTCAGATGGAATTCTACTTGCTGGCAGGACCTGGATCCCTAGGTTGGGAAGCTCCCTGTGGTGGTGATAGCATTGCCTCAAATCTAACTCTCGGGAGTTAGAGGAAATCAGAGGTCCATGACATCCAGACAAGGTGTCCACATGCTGCAGGAGAGTCTCGAGCAGTCAACAGAGTAGGAGGTCCAAGGGCAAGAAGTGTTCAGTGGGGCCTCTGACATCCAACAAATGCCACTGGTGGTCCTGTCTTTACCTGTCTGTGCTGCCTCTGTGTCCCACCACCACCCCCCCACCCCATGCTAATAAGGTACTAACTCTGGGAATAAAAAGCACCTACACAGTCTCTGGCTAAAGCTTCTCTGGCTAAAGACCCCAGCCCAGGCAAAGTCTGTCCCGCCCCATGGCTGTTATATCATGGCCTTCATATTACTCCATGGGAGTGAACGTCACTGGTATCAAGTCTGCCTGCTGGGCCAAGAAATACTGCCTTAAAGAAACCCAACACTCCCAGATGATGAAGTCCTACTCCTGATGTCAGGAGCAACTGGACAAACCTGAGGCCTCACCCTCAGGTATCAAGAGCCTCGTTTTCCATCATCAAAATGCCAAACAGCACACATTACTGTGTAGACAGTATTTGGAAAGCTAGAACAGTGAGAGAGACCTGAAGCCACACCAGTCAAGCTCTGAAGGCCCCACAAGTGACTGCCATCTTGACTGGGGACCATCAAAATGAGCCCCGATGAGTCTATCAGGATGGCTAAAATTAAAAAAAATACTGATGTTACCAAATGCTGGCGAGGATGTAGAGGATCACTCATACATTGCTGGTAGGAGTATAAATGGTGCACTGCTCTGAAAGAGTTTGATAGTTTTTAATAAAGGTTAGCATACACATACCATATATTCCCACTCTTGGATATTTACAGAAGAGAAATGATAACTTCAGTTCAGTTCGGTTCAGTTCAGTCGCTCAGTTGTGTCCGACTCTTTACGACCCCATGAATCACAGCACGCCAGGCCTCCCTGTCCATCACCAACTCCCGGAGTCTACCCAAACCCATGCCCATCGAGTCAGTAGGTTTACACAAATGAACCTAAGTACCTTCAAAAATGGGGCTTCCAGGTGGCACTAATGGTCAAGAACCTGCCTGCCAATGCAGGAGACATGAGACGTGGGTTCGATCCCTGGGTCAGGAAGGTCCCCTGGAGGAGGGCATGGCAACCCACTCCAGTATTCTTGTCTGGAGAATTCAATTGACAGAGGCACCATAGGGTCACAAAGAACTGGACTTCACTGAAGCGACTTAGCAGTCATATGAATATTCATAGCTGTTTTATCTGTTCTAGCTTAAAACTGAATACCCGCCAGATGTCCTTTAGTGGGTGAATGGATAACAAACTGTGATACATTCATATCATGGAATACTATTCAGCAATAAAAAGTCACATCTTCCCATCCAACTTGAATGGCTCATAAGGGAGTTCTGCTGGGTGAGAGAAAGTCAGTCCTAAAGGGTTACAGACTGCAAGATTCCATTTAAATAACATTATCAAAGGGGCAAAATTACAGTGCTGAGAACAGACCAGTGCCAGGGGCTAGGCTTGGGGGAAGGTGTGACTATGGTGGGGTAGTGCAGGGGGTTTCTTTGTGGTGATGGTGTAGTTTTGTATCAGGATTGTGTTGACAGCTACTGCAATCTTCACATGTGATAAAATTTCATGGAACTCTAGACACACACACAAGTGCATGTAAAAACTGCTAAAATCTGAAGTAGTAGTCTGTACCTCAGTTAACAGTGTTGTACCAGTATTAGTATTCCTTTCTTGGTTTAGAGAATGTATTACAGTAGTATTGATACAAGATAAAATCATTCTGAGAAGATAGGTGACATCATACAGCTACTCTACTGTTTTTGCAACTTCTTGTGAATCGTAAACTAGTTCCCCCCAAACTATTAAAGACAACTTTTTAAAAGTTTGTTTAATTAAAGAGGGAGGTTGTTCCTCACCCCCAAAAAAGGGGGATTCAGCCACTGGCTTCTCTTTTGTGAGCAACTCCTATTGTTTATTGCTAATTTATGGTTCAGCTTCTAAGGCGCCGTCCTAGTGGCTTTGGCCTCACCCTCTGCATCTCTGAGTCAATCAGAGTTGGCCCATCTCAGATGCAGTCGAAGCTCAAGTCTTGCAGGGCTGCATGTGAAGATCCCCCCTTCCCCCACCCAGAGGCTGTAACTTCAAAGCGAGATGAAGACTCAGATCTAAGAAACGGCCTCACAGTGAAAATCTAGGACGAATCATTCTTCCAGCCCCAGCACAGTAATTTCTTCTCTGGAATGGCTCTTTGTCTTCCCTGCTCTTCATACAGATTATTCTCTTCACCTTCACCAAAGGGCCCCTCCTCTAATGGAAGGAGATTAACCCTTCTCTGCGTCCCCCTCCCACCCGTCTCATTCAGCGGAGGGCTTTCTCTCACCAGCCCCGCTCTCTCCGGGCCTCGTGCCACAGCTGAACGCCCCAGCCTGAGATGGCTGCCTTCCCTCTGAAGCATTTGCGCCTCTGTCAAACACCTTTTTGCCAGACTTGGCCCTGGGAAGACAGTTTTGAAATTAAATTTATCGTGAGCTGCCGGAGTTCGCAGTAGGGAATTGCACAAGTCCCTGGGGCATTTAGGTCAATGGCTCCCCGCTGTGCTCATTCCCTTCAGGGCCTCATCTGAGCGAAATTCTAGCATTATTTACTCACTTGTTTTGTGGAGGGGTCCCCAGCACCATCTGAGATCAAAGCTGTGCCTGTGGGGGCCGCTGTCTACCTGGCATCCTATCCAGATATGACAAGAAACATACACAAGCCACTGTCCCCCCAGGACCGGCCTCAGCCCCTAATTTCCTGCCGCATCTTATTTATTAGGGGCAGTCATCTCAAGAGACCATGGGGAGAGGGGCCTAAGTGTACGTGTCTCGGACCTGGCTATGAGTTGTAATCAGGACGCCGTGCCCGAAAGGGGACTATTTGAGTTGTTGATCTTCAGTAGGCGTTGGTGAATCTTCTAGTTTTGCACCTTTTGGTTTCAAAACCATACTGAACAACGGAAAATGAAACCTGCAACTTATTTTTAGCTGCTAATGCTAACTCATGAGATTTTTTTTTTTCTTTGCAAACCAAATAGGATAAAGGCTACTTCAGCTGGCTGAGCTTAATCTGATTGACTTAATATAGCAATCAAGTCTGCTTCTCTGATACTTCTCAAATGATACTGGGTCCCAGGTGATATTTTTGCCTAAAATTTACTATTGTTGCTTAAAATTATGTTCTATTGAGCTTTAAAAAAGTTAAATAGCTAAACATTTTCTTCTGGGAGGAACTGGGAAAGAAGTTACAAACCGTCTATACTGCAATCTATTTGTTAACTCACTTATTTTGAGGCATCTGTTTAAGTGAAAGGTGGATTTTTTTTTTTTTAATTAGTTGAGCCAATGTGTTGAACTACAAAGAGCAGAATACTCGTAATTTAGGAATCTGGCTTTTATCCTGGTTGCTGAGGTCTTCAGATATCACACTCCCTGAGTCTGATTTTCTTCTCCCTTCAAGAAAGAGTTTAGATGACATCTTCCCAAGTGCCTTGCCCATCCTGTAATTCCGTGTAACAGGCTCTGCCACTGATAGCGCGGGGAAATGTTGAGGCACATTTTGGAGGCCGTGGTGTTATCATCAGGCCACTCTTAGTTTCTGTCTCCCCTTTCCCTATGCTAGGAGGGACAGATGTAAACATAGCCTGTGGTCTGCTCACCAGACAACTTGTACTCACCCCCCACCTTGGTAAACAAGTAATTAAGAACTTGAAAGACTTCCATAGGTATTTTTAGTCCCCAGATCCGTTCCTTAACTCATGGAAGAAGTTTTCTCATTTTAGGAAGTGGTTTCAGGAGACAAAGCTGAGGATTCCACTGGGAGTGTTGGGAGCAGAGAAAGGACCCCTAATTTGGTCAATTCAGAGCCTACCCATAGAAGTCCCTCCATCGCGTTAGGCAATACTCTATTTGCTGTGGGAGAGAGACATGAGTAAAGGCAGATAGTTCAATACAACAAAAACGTACTGTGCTTTTATCTTTAGTGCAAAGGAAGTAAAGATTCACTGAGGTTTGTTAAGCTGCTCTGGTGAGAAGAGGTTGATGGTCATGACCTTTCTGAAATACAAAGTCATTTATCTGAGCGAAAAAAAAGCAAATGACTTTGTTCCCAGGTTGTCGTGGAATATTTGTTGCCCAGGATACACATAGATACTAGGAGAGGATTATCCTCTCATATAAGGATAGATTTTCCCCGTCTGTAAGATTTCTTCCTTCTCTATCTTCATGTATATCCCCACCTTCCCTCTTCAACTTAGTTGCCAGTCTCTCTAGAAAGAAGAAATTCAGCCTTCTTGCTGAATGTCTTTGGTCAGTTCAGGATCTAGAAGACCCTGTTGTTCCATTTGCTCTCCATCTGGGGAGTGGCAAACAATGATGACTGCAAACAAATGTGTGACTAAGGATGCAGGAATGCTTTTGGCCTCGGTGGGCAGGCAAAATCCTTTTTAGTGCCACGTTTCCAATACACTGCAGAGTGAAAGCAGGGGCAATCTCCTGCTAGAGCTGAGGTCGTGATATTGAAAATGATGGTGAGCCATGCTGACAGTATTCCCACAGGAGAGTCTGGGCTGGATGAGGGTGAAGTGGGATGTTGTCTACCACAGTCTCCCTGGAAACACAAAGTCAGTCACCACTTTGTCTCAGTCGAAAACCCCATGGTTCACATTCCCTTCTCCCTGCAGCCCTTTCCTTGAGGGTAACCTCAGTTTGGTCCCCAGGGCTTGCTGCCCAGTCCTTGCCATCAAATGTGTGCTCCTTGCTCACATCTTATATAGATGCTGATGGATTAAAGTGAGAAAGCTCATGTCTTGAGCAAACTCCGGGAGATGCTTAAGGACAGGGAAGCCTAGCGTGCTGCCGACGTGGCATCACAAAGAGTCAAACACGACTGAGTGACTCAACAATAGCAACAAAAGAACTGGAGCAGGCTTCTTGGAGCTCAAACTCCTCATGCTCGTCCATTTATCTAACCCTTTGTTCTACTGCCTTCAGAGCGTCAAGAGAGATAATCCTCCTCTTATATTTCTATCCTGAGCAGGCTAGAGCTCATAGAGTTGATTAGAAAGCCCCCTTCGCAAGCTCTCTGGTTGCCATCTAGAATTACTGCCAGTGAGCGAGACAGTCAACTGGCCACATAACTTGAAAGCAGAAGGCTCAGAGTGCAGCTCTTGGACTAACCAACCCAGGAAGCAAGCTAGGCTGGATTTTTTAGAATCCCAAACCTTCAGAGCTGGAAGGGATGTTAAATGGGGGCAAAAGCAGATGTCCACATAAAGAATTAATCGTTAAAATGATGCACTTGAAACACTAAACTTGGTTGAGGAAAATTTCCCATTCAAAAGTTAGACTTTTCAAAAGTTCATTTTAAAAATGTGTTAGGGGAACTTCCCTGGTGGTCCAGTGATTGGGACTTCACCTTCTGATGCAGGGGGTGCAAGTTCAATCCCTGGCCAGGGGTTAAGATCCCACATGCCACACAGTTGAAAAACCAAAACATAAAATGGGAGCAATATTGTAACAAATTCAATAAAGGCTTTAAAAATAGTCTGCATTAAAAAAAAAATCTTTTAAAAATTAAAAAATAAAATATTTTGGGGGAAGGAACTCATCATACAGACTTAAGTTATCTGTTTAGGACAGAAATACTATTTGTGAGTAGAAACCAGGTCCATCTTGATTGTTATACTGATTTTTCTTTGATAATTTAGATTAGGACCATCTAACAACCAGATAACAGATTTACCCACAAATGCAGGCTTGTAGAAAAATTTTAATACAGGGAATGAGTAAACTCACTTATTAAGTGTGTGATCTTGGGCCAATGACCATATCTCTCATAACCTTGGTTTCCTCATCTGTACCACAGAAAGACAGGACTTCATTATGTGAAGTAGTTTGTTCAGATGGATACATAAGCTTTTCCACTGATTTCGCCTGATAAAACATTTCCAAATGATGACAAATCTCTGACCAAAATTGTTATCCTGGTTTCTACCCTTAATTTTCCAACATGGTCTAGTTAATTCCTCTTCTCTTATTCTTTTCCACTTGCTGGTCCAAACTGTCTGCAGTTGGTACCCACGGTTCCCAGAGCCTGGAGAGTTGAAACTGTTTCATCTAAACAGGGATGATCCTGGCTCCAGGGAGCGGAAGTCTTCTCTACTGCAAGTCTGTGCAGTAACAAGATTCTTACATCAGGGCAGAGTGTGGATGAAGCAGGTTTTATCCTCTTTAGCTTGGTGGAAAGACCCAGACTTTGGAATCAACTGGACTTGGTTTGAATCCTAACTCTGCTGTGTGTGACTGGTAATCTCAATTAGTTCCTCACCTAAAGGTGATGATAACTAATACTCATCTGGCAGGGTTATTGGTTGAGAATTAAATAATATGTGCTGTGCTTAGTTGCTTAGTCATGTCTGACTCTTTGCCACCCCATGCACTGTAGCCCGCCAGGCTCCTCTGTCCATGGGGATTCTCCAGGCAAGAATACTGGAGTGGGTTGCCATGCCCTCCTCAGGTGATCTTCCCAAGCCAGGGATCAAACCCAGGTCTCCCACAGCATGGGCGGATTCTTTACCATCTGAGCCACCAGGGAAACCCATGAATACTGGAGTGAGTAGCCTATCCCTTCTCCAGGGGATCATCCCGACCCAGGAATAGAACCAGGGTCTCCTGCATTGTAGGTGGATTATTTACCAGCTGAGCTACCAGAGACAGCTAAAATATTGAGTACATTATAGGTTTTCAATAAATGGTAGCTACTGTAGACTTAGCTCTGATCAAAGTAGAAAGCAGAAGTTCCCGCCTACATCTTTAGGCAAAAAGTAGATGTTTAAAGTAGCACTGGACTTTCCTAAGAATTTAGGCTAAAATATCATCCAAAGGCATGTTTAGTCACCGGTAAATTGTCACCATGTTGCTTCTGTGAATATCCTACAAACAAAAGTAAAAAGCAACCTCATAAAAATGTTTAAATTCTAAGAACTTAAGCAGAAATGTTACATCTGGTAAACATTTTATTTTTAAAAATTGAGATTAGAATAGCTGAACCTGGTAACAAATTTACCCACAAATGTTGAATATCTATATTAGGTATAAACGGAAACCAGCTGTAGTTTTCAATGCAGTGAGTGGAGCAAAGAAATGTGCAAACCAATCCAAATGTTTATAAACCAAGGATTCCTCTGGGACTCAGTGCCCTGAGTTTATGTTTTGTTTTTTTTTAAACAGAGTCAAACTTTGTTCATACTTGAATTATGTACTTTGCATAAGTCATGCAATTTGACTTGAACCCACAGGACTGAAAATAAAATGAACTCAGACTGTAGAAGGAGACTGTAAGCAAGTAAGAGCATTAATCAAAATAAAAGAGGCACCCCTTACTGTTAGCTCTGTCCTTCTCCAGCCTGCTCCTGCCAGATTACTTTGGGTTCCTTGTGCTTGACTCATCAAAGTGGCAAAAACAGGTTAAAATTTTCATCATGGAAAAGGCATTTGCCTGATAAATGAACATTTGTGCCTATGCCCCGAGGAGGTTGACAAGCAGGCAATTTTTAAAAATCATAAGTGAGCGCATACCCTTGCCACTTGTAATCATGACAAAGCTTAAGTAATTTGGGCATGAGCTTGTTGTTTTGTTTTTTTTTTTTAAGTGCAAAACAGGATTTACTAGTCGAGAATGTCTGTCTAAACAAGCTCATCCATCTAGGTGCTCTCAACTACAGTTCAGATTTGTTTAATACAAGCAAGTTTGGTAAATGAGCTACATTTGTTCGTTGAAAGTTTTGGAACTTCACAAAATAAACCAATACATGGCTTTTAGACTCGTTTTGACAGAAGACTAGACAGAGAACCCCACAGGGAGGTTTGGAAACCGCTTGCCCTGGCACCTGGCTTCCGAGCAGTAGTCAGGGACCTGCCCATCTTCACCACCCTGCCCCTACAAAGTGGATATAACACTGTGCACTCACCTTGTGGGAGCTGATATGGATTATTGTCCTTGTCACTGTCATTTATTATCTCAGACCAAGGAGGCAGCGACTTCATTTTGTGTGTCCAGAGTAGATTCCATATCGTGTGTATTTAACTTCCATGACAATTTGTGAGTATTTTAATGTGAATGTCTGAGTTATTGCTGAGGAATATCTGGACAGACACCAAGAGCATTAGATGCCTAGGTCTTCGCTTCAACCTCCTCCAACCCCACTCCCAGGACTCTGCTTTATAGATGACCATACATTAAACTGGTAGCTTGTAATTGAGCGCTATAGTCTTTCTAATTCTCATCTGCCATAGTAAAGAAGGAATTAGCCTAAGGACACTCCATTCTAATTTTCTGTTGCTGTCAGTGCTAACCCGAGCTCATAGAGCACTGCCGTGGGGGTGGGGAAGATGGCTCCACCATTGGTATTAGACCAGAAGCTACTGTTTCCGTTAAAGCCACGTTTATTTCTGGAATAGTTGTGGGAGAGAAATGTGCTCCAAAGAGAAGAGGACTCAGTGTGGTTCAGGTATGACCGACCATCTGGCCAGCCCAACTCAGAGACTTTAAAGAGTACAGGTTAGAGGTAGGTTGGGCACTTGCCATACATTGAGCTAAAAATCGCTTGGGTGCTGTGGAAGGAGACAGAATGAGAGTTAGAAACAAAGGATCCGGTTGTGAAACCTAGTACCTAGGTTAAGATGTTCAAATACATTTTCTCCTTTAAAAAAATTACGGGGAACTGGAATGTTTTGCTGATCTGATTATTTGCAGTCAGTCCTTACAGAAAATAGAGGCAACCCCAGAAAAGATGGATTCATTTTTGTACATGTTGAAATTAATGAGCGTTAGCATATTTAGTGATGCAATAGGCAATTAAAGACTTCTGGAGAAATATGAGGAAGAAAAACATAGTATTATATACTCAAAATCAGTCTCATAGCATTTTATGAAAATGTTGGCTTACATCCAGGATCTAAGGGTGGGGGTGGGTATGGTTTCTTTGTAGCTGAAGAAAGAGTAGAAAAGAATCTGGTCTATTTCCTTAAAAATAAAAGACTTCATGTTTTTTACAGCATGATAAATGAAATGCTTTTCTGATTTTTTACCTGCCGGCAGGATCTGGAGGAAATTTTTCTAGCAGGCTATGCTGTTTTCCTCTCTTTGGGAACATGGTGACACTGGTTTTGTAGCAAAACAGTCTTTGCTTATTAGGCATTTCTTCAAAATCCTGAATAAGCAGCTCTTTCCACATTTTTTGTTCCACATGTTAAACATTTCACTGCAATTTGAGCTTCAATTGTGTGTGTGTGTGTTGATATGAAAGACTGAAAGGGAATGCCTAAGGATTCTTGAAGGTTTTTTCTTTAAAAATTTAATTCCTATGATTATGTATCGGAGCCTCTACAGAAGGTGATTCCAATTTATTACATACAGCCAAAGTAAAGCCCATCAATCTTGAGCAGCGGGGTTAGGGAGGGGATATTGAAGAAGACATGAAATTCGGTGTTTGAGTAGATGAGATTTAATTTTCGGAAAACATCTCACTCATAAAACGGATAGCACCCCAGTGTCAGCTCTGACCTCCATGATGTCAATGTCATCGTGGGAGCTAGCTAAGATAAGCCTCAAAGTAAAACAAAGAAACATCCCGTGTCAGCTCAACACCATTTCTTCCCATACAGTTTGCATGATACATACACACAAAGCCTCTTGGCATTCCTGTGAATGACTTGTTACTTAACAATTTAGCTTTTGGAGGGGGGAAAAAGGAGAAAAATCATTTTGCATTTCCCAGGTTCTGAGCAAGTACAGTATGCTGTTGCAAGACTTAACGTTATTTAGGTCAGTGTCCTAAGGACAGCTTTTATTGTTCGTGATGGTCAGCTAGACATCCAAAGGAACTCAGCATTAATTTATCTTTCTGTAACTGCTTTTATTCTGCTTCTAAGTTTAAGCAAATTCATTCACATTTTCATACCATTCTGATGAAGAGGTATCTGCTGTTCTGCACTGCAGATACATTTAGCAGAATACATTTACACGACTTGTGGTTAGAGGTTATAGCACGGATACAGACAGCTGATCATGCATTCTTCTACAAGCCTGCCGGCACCAGTTAGGATTCTGAAAAATAGTCTAGAAATGCTACACCCTTTATAATACGACTCTTTACTTTGTAATAGCTTTAAAAGGTTTGTTTTTGTTGTTGTTCTTTGCTAGCAATTCTATGAAATCAACAGTCTATAAAATGCATCCCGAGCCAGATACATACTGTATTGAAAGCTTTCTTCAAGAAGAAGATATGACAGTGTTCGTTCCAGCTTATTTTCTTCCTTAGCAAAAAAGGACCGTTTGATTCTCAGAAGCAGAAGGACCCAGTCATTGTGCAGCAGCTCTGCTGAACTGTATGAAATGCCTTCTACTGCCTGGTTGCAGAATTTGGAGTTTGCTAAACAGTGTTTAGTGATTGGGCTCATCTTGCATCACCAGTTGATGACATTTTTCTTTGTTCCCTCCTACTCAGTTGAACCAAGACTCTGAGGCTGATATGCAATGTCACTTACAACATTAATCAGACACCGCATTTAAGGTGAGCTGTCCCCTGCCTCCTCCTTCCCCAGAGCTCGTGTGCTGCATGCAGTGCGTATCTGGCTTCTGTGAGCCTAAGATGGCAGGCAGGATTAGCCGTGCCTGTGCTGTGTGCATGCTGTGTAGAGAATTCATTACACGTTGCCTAGTATTTCAGATGTGAGTATGTAAATGCTCGGGATGCCATATCATCTGGTAGCGAAGACTTGTTTTTGCCTCATTACAGCCTTAGCTATTTCACCATCACCTTTCAGTTCCGATTCATTTGCTTCTGGATGTTTGCTTTTCATCACATTCAAAATAGATTTTTACCTTTTTTTTTTTTAACAAAGCCAAAAAAAAAAAACAAACCCTAAAAACAAAAAAACAACAACTAAACTCTGCTACCAGATGGTGTCTCCCCTTTCTTCTTGCATTTGCTGTCTTTTAAATAATGTATGTTGTATTGTTAATTAATGTGAATATCAAATTAAACACTTGAAACTTACATGTTTATTATGCAGGTAGGAGGCAAGGTGGAATCTATTTTTAACTCTGATGCACTCCATGATGTGCAAGCAACTTGGTTCTTGAATTCGTATTTTCAGTGCTTGGTATCAGTGGTTTGATTTTCAGCAAATATGACAGTGGCCTTTGCAGTGGTCAGCTCCGGGCTTTGAACTCTCAGAGGAGGAAGGGAAAAAAATTCAACACACTACCTTCTTGGTTGCAGCCTCAGAGAAACCTTGGATGAGAAACTTGTTTTTTCAAACCTGTTTTCCTGTTGATAAATTCAGTTCTCGTGATCACAGTACATTCAAGCTGTTCTGCGTATGGTTTTGTGTGTGTGTGACAATTGCATCTAAAACTTGAGAGCAAGAAGACGGTGAAATCAGTTGGTCTCCATCGCTTTACATAAAAATGGCTGAGTGTCTTGTCATGCTAGCACTGCATTAAGTGATACAATACAGGTAGGTTGAAATTTGCATGTTTTATAGATTTTTTTTGAGCCATGTAGCAAGAACATTAGATTAAAATATGACTTTTAAAACAAAAATTAAATAAGACAGTTGTAATTGTGGGGTGGGGGTATTCACTTGGATGGCCTTTCCTGTTCAGATTCTATATAAATGTATAACTTTTATAAACTTCTAAGATGATTCTGCTATAAAAGTGAGATGATTCCTTTTAAAAAATCATATATATGATAGGTGTGGCGCCATCAGACAACAAAAGAATTTTTTGAAAAGTCTGTGGATTCAGCTCCATGTTAGCTTGAAACTAAAAATAAATGGGTTTCTGGAGATAATTTTGAACAGCGCAAACAAGCTTAATAAGAAACATTTAAAATATTTAAATTTTAAAAGCGGTCTTTAAACGTGTTATATGAATGATGAAAATAAAACCTAGATGCTTCTAAAGTCAATTTTAAGTGATACACAAGAATAAGTTCATTATTTATATATCTGTTATTTGGGGAGACAAGGAATTAAAATTTTTAAAGGGGGAATTATTAAATATAGATGACTCTGTTAGAAGAAAGAGAGCTTCACTGAATAAAAGAGTCCCTAGAATGGTTCACTGCAGACCAAGCTGTGGTTCTGTAAGTACCAAATTCTGGCACTTTTCAAAATTATTTCATGGGTTCTTTCCTTTGAGTTTAACTTCTCAAATATATTTTGGTTTCAAATTAACACTGGGCCAGAACTTGTTTCCTTAGTAACCACATCTTATTTAAAAATGCAGTAACAGATATGCAAAAGATTGTCTTAAGAAAAACCAAATGTTTCATGAAAATTTTGCAGTTCTTTTCCTCTCTTGGAGAGCCTGAACTGGTTTTAGACGTTTTTAAATGCGGTCTTCAAGCCTTAAAAATTAAGCCATAATTCTGTACATAGAAAGCTTGCACAGTAAGAGCTTTTTCTTTCCTCCTTTGTGCTCAGTACTTTCAAAATTAAGGTTTTTTCTTTGTAATGTGCCACAGAATGCTGGTCAAGGCTTGTGTGCAAAGGTGTAGTTTCATTATCACGAGTTCACCAGCGCCACTGAAACAAAAGGTAACTCAGAAATTCTCAGAATCAGAAAATGCTTATGCTCTTGTTCTGCCTGATCCCTCCATCGGTAACCTCTGAGCTATCGGTAGAGACGGACCCAAACCCGAGCCCACCCCCACAATAAGTGCATACTGAGTCTCTGTGAGAAATGTCTTTGTAGGTGTGTTAGGAGGAAGATGCTGCTAAACCCAAAACCTCCCTGAGGTTTGCTCCAGCGTGTAGAACATTGAGATGCACAACCATCTGTGTAAATAGTAGCTTTATCCTAGCAGTTTGTCTAATATCCCAAAGCACTGTCTGTAAATTCAAACCTCTAATAGACTAAAGATTTGTTGTTGTTGTGTTGTTGTTGTTTTGAGGCCAACTTAAATATCTTGCTTGGAGCTTTTCTATGGTTCAATTGTATTAGAACATGATTCAGCTCACAGTGATTTCGTTCTGTGGGCTTGCCATGAAATATCCTTCCTGTAACACCTTTTTTTCACCTCTTTTTTTTTTTTTTTTTTTTTGCTGTTTGGGAGCCATTTTCCTGCTTGCCTGTGACTTAAAATGACTAAGTACATTTTGCATATAGCATCAATCAGAAAATCGTAAACTGAAGGGAAATGTCAGAGCCCTGATTCCATATTGCCTATTTATTTTAGCATCAGTAGCATTAACAGTTGCAGTAGGACCAGGCTAATTGTCATTCGCTCTTGAGAAAATAATGAGCCTGGCATTTGTAATTAAAACACTATTGCTGTTCAGAAAGATTACAACTCAATGTCTTCTATTTTGATAGGCTGGTACAAATTAATCATTTTGAAACCATTTGAATCTTAATCACAAGATTAGATGGATTCAATGGAATTGTTTTACCCTCCAATTGAATGCCAGAGAGATTCAACAGTGTATTGCTTCTCTGTAAAATGTCGATCCTTTTGTTTTTATCTCAAGCACAGTTGCGTCATCTTGTAGATTTTCATACCTCATGATTTTTTTTTCTGGCATTTTTCATTCTTTTGCTCTTGGTCTCTCCTAAAAGAATTTGAAACACAAGTTAAGGAGCTTGAAAGCCAAATAAGACTGATGGGAAGTATACTGTATCATTGTCATTGTAATAAATAGACCAGTGAATGGAAGAATAATTATTATTTATTACTTTGTGTGTTTTGCCTTAATGCTTTGCCTTCATATTTCACAGAAATGTTTACCAGACACAAAGCTTTTCTAAATTTACCCATTTACAATTATCATTGGATTTTCTAAATTAGCCAAAAACACTTCCTGCCAACTGTAGGGAATTGCACTTATTCCTGCTCATTGTTGAAAAGGCAGTGCTTCACCCATTTACACTTTTTGGCTAAGGTGTTTACGCTGGGCAGGCCAAGACAGGTGCGACAGAAAGGATGCGCAAACAACTGCTTGGCTCCCACCAAAACAAAATGGATGAATCTGTGGTTTTCTACCTGAATGATTTGGAGTCTACAATTCTCAAATCTTATAATAATAATAAGATTTGATAATTATTATTATCAAATAATATATTATTATTATTAAATAATAATGATAATATTATTTTAGAGAATAGGATTTTTTTTCCCAAGCCTTAACTCAGTGAGAATACCAAGATTGCATCTCTCGCTACTAGAGTGATGTTGATCTAGGTCAATGATTTCCATGGATTCCCCTCCAGAGGGCCTGGGTACCCAACCACATCTTAGGGCTGGTGGATATGGGGAGATGAATCTAGAAAGTGATCTAGCACTTTTCTCTTTGATACACGAAGCCTTTGAGTTCCTGGTACCATATAGTTCATTCTAGCAGCTCCCTTACATGGGAAATGCTATGCTTCACAGCTTTTTTGGTAATTAAACATTCAACACACATACTGAGTACCTACTACATACCAGTCATATTCCAGAGGCTAGAAATAGAGTAATGAACAAGAGAGATCAGGGCCTGCCTCTCATAGACCCACCCCTAGTGTGGTGAAGGGGTGGGGGGCCAGGGGCACAAAAATAAATATGTAAACAAATAATTATAGAAGACAAGTGCAAGTAAGAAAGAGAAGATAAAATTTACAAAAGCGAGGGTGTCATTTTGGGAGAAGAGCCACTTGAGAAGGGTTGGCCAGGCAAAGCCTTGTAGGAGTGGTATTTAAGGTGGAGACCTAGATGGTGAGATGGATCCAGGCAGGTGAAGATCTGATGGAGAGCATTGCCAGGCAGAGAGGTGTTCATGCTCAGACCGCAGACTTTCCTTCCTAATGAGTTACTGCCGTTGTATCAGAGTCAGGTCTGAGACTTCATGGGTTGAGCCTGGCTTAGGTAAGCTGCCCCTGCAGTGAGACAGTGGCCCAGACCCCCAATTCCCAGAACTTGGTGCCATCAGAGGCATTGCCTTTGACCCAGCCTCACCCAAGAACTGCTCCAAAGATGCAGTGAAGCTCTGAACATTGCAGTCCTAGGTGTTGTTGAAATTCAGGCCCAGGTTCAGTTTAACCCAAGAAATCCACAAAAGAAAGGAATCCTAGAGCGAGGAAATTTCTGGGAAGCCTCTTGCTTTGTTTTTCTTAAGAACTCCAGAACTTTGACTCATGGCAAAACATTGAGAGAGCCACTTCCTTTAACTTTTTTTTCAAAGGCAAGAAGTGGAAGGGTCTGTCCCATCTTGCCAGTAAATTGCCTTTGTCCTCTAACGCCTCAAACGCTTCTGCAGAACTCTTTGCCTGTTTGTCGGTGGCTTTCTAAAGACCTCGCTGCTTGGACTGATCTTTCTCTATTTGAATAAATAATGCTAAGGAAATTCTTCAGAACCAGAAGTCTTTTGTGCCTTTTAGGTTCATCTGCTAAAGAAGGTCCAAGAACAAAGGGATAGGTTTGCTCTACAAGTTAGAAATAATATGACCCTTCAAAGTCTTCTGAATGTTTCAAAAGCCCCTTCTAAAATTGATTCACAATTTATTGGGCTTTGCTTATCAGAAGTTAGAAGTGGCCTGATTCAGTCCACTTTATTTGGATTTGACCAGCCATGAAACATTCCACTGCATTGAAGAATGTTCTAGCCCTTTAGAGTAGACGATTGTTTGTCAGTGGGGGTGGGGATGGGTGGGAGGGGGCTTCACCAAGTCAGTTCACTTCTTCAAATACTTGTTGAGCATCTCCTGTGTGACAGAGACCACTGCCACCCAAGCAGAATGGAGATGTGACATAAAACTCCTTATGAAGCTCATGTCCAGGTTCGTGTACAAAGCTAGGGCATTGTATGGACAGGTACAATTGTATGTCCTCTCTGTTTCAGAAAGAAATGAATGCATGCTATTCTCTTAGTGGCTTTTTACACTGTTTCCTGAAGGTCAGCCTTCAGTTTGGGGGCATTGCAACCGATGGCAAGGATGGTTCTTCCCCGGGACTCTGTGTCTTATTCTCGGTCACCTCGAAATGTCTTGGCTCCTAATAAGCCACCGTATGTCTGACTGCCCTGCTCCAAGCTGGTCTGCCTGCCTTGCCAGGTGACCTCCATAAGGGCTGCCACTCTTTCGCATTCATGAGCAGATGTTAAGTTGAGAAGCCTTTGAATGCAAAAAATTGAATTTGTGATGCAGGCAAGATGCTTCTGCTTTTTCTACCTTCCCTGACAGGTCGTGGGGGGTCTCCCTGTGGCCCTGTTCTGCTTCTGTGGGAAGCAGGTAAATCAAAGACTAGTTGCCAAAGCCCTTGTCTTTGTTAGGTGAGCCCAGCATGATACTGCCATGCCCCAAACATCTCATTGACCAGAAAATGGCTCTTTTGATCTTGTGATTCATTTTGCATCTTTTCTTTTAATGGTTTTCTTGCTTCTGCAGCTGTTCCAGTTCAGAGTTTGAGACTAGCGTTTGTGTCTATAGTCACTATATTTGGCCTGTGGAGGAAGTTTGTTTTCTGGTTCAATTTTGTGTTTTAAATGCCGGTATAAATATTTTTTTTTTTCTGTGTTCATAAAAAGCTGTGAAGTCTTTCATGATTTTCTTTATATGATTAAATAAACCTCTTCCTTACCCTGTGGTCATTGCTGCCAAATAGATATTTTGAAATTCCTTTTTTTTTTTTTTTTGGCCTGCTGAAATCTTCTACCCTGTCTGAGGCCTTGCTCTAATTAAGGCCTCACAGTCCTGCCCATCTTCCCCAGTGCCGAGCGCGACGTGGTGTCCCTGCCCCGAGGGCCTTACAAGCCAGTGAGACGAGAAAACAAAAGCCACCAGCTGAGAATGTGGTTAAATCCCAGAAGGGCAGTGCCCTTGTAATTTTTTTCCCCCCTTTTCTCTTGTTTCTTGAGCTGTGGAAGGGAAGTAGGGGACCTGTAGTAGGGAAACAGAGGGGTTACACTGAAAGATTAGAAAATGCAAGATATTGGGGAAACGATGTGAAAGCGAGTGGGATGGTCATCTGGCCAGCAACGTGGGGAGATGGGACGACTGCCGACCGAGAGGGCAGCTAGGAGGTGGGGAGGGGGTGCAGGAAATCAGGAAGAGGGAACAAAGTGGGCAGTCAGGAGGCAGGCTGCTATGCCGCACCCTGAAGCTGGGGTTGCCGGGAACAGGGGAGAAAGAGAGGAGGGGTGGCAAGGAATGAAAAGAGGCTGGGAGAGCCCCTGAGATGCAGGCTGTGTATGGGCTGGGTGCTCCCATGTTCTGTCTGGCTTCAGTCACGATGTTGGCCTTGGGACTCCACTGTCCCACCGTGGCTATGGCGAAGAGCCTACCGATTGGCCTCCCTAGGATGATTTCTCCCAGGGTCTAGGAAGTCTCTGTCCCAAGGCTCCTGTTTTCATAGTGGGACCACCCCTAGCCCTGCTGCTGTCACTTGGCTGGATCTGGACTAAATTTTCAATGGGCAGATTTTTACATGTGTTGTGACCAATTGCTTTTCGTTTTCCACAAAGCTCAGCCCGGAGATAGACCCAAAATATGTGTTTTAGGTGGCTTCCCTGGTGGCTCAGATGGTAAAGAATCTGCCTGAAATGTGGGAGACTCAACTTTGAACCTTGGGGTCAGGAAGATCCCCTGGAGAAGGGAAAGGCTATCCACTCCAGGATTCTTGCCTGGAGAATTCCATGGCCATAGATGCATGGAAAATTTTAGAAACTCTTTTGCCCAAATCATGTTGCCCTCAGCAGGCATGCAGCTCAGCTTTTGAAGCTCACAAAGCCTGTCTTTCCTTGCTTTTCACCTGCCTATCCACGCCCTGCTCTGAGTGCCCATTAAGCCATCCGCAGTGGATTCTGATTGTTTGAGTCCCATGGTCTCCAGAAGCACTGCCCATGGCTGGCTCGTCAGCACGTAGAGCTGCCGTCATCCTGTACTTCTTGCTCAGCTCTTATGGGAACATGAACCCCAGACTTCAGTTGCTGTGGGAATGGTATGTTCACTTTATTCTGTCATGTTGAGAGAACTGTGGCCCAGAGAAGTTGGGACTTCTTTAGGTCACTCAGAGAGTTAAGTGGCCTCGCTTAACTCCTAGCCCAGTGCTCTTTCTGCTAAATCAAGATGCTTTTAGGTCACATGGGAAACCCGCTTCTAAACTAGAGGTTGGCAGACTTTTTCTGTAAAGGGCCAGATAGTAAATATTTTAGCTCTGTGAGTGGAGGCAAAACTGAGGATGTTATCTGCATATTTACCTAACAACAAAGAAAACAATTTTTCACAAACTATTGATGAAATTAAAAATATACTAATATATAATATGAATTATATATAATGTATATACTGTCATAGATACAAAAATGAATGGCTGTGTCCCAATAAAATTTCACTTATGGGCAGTGAAATTTGATTTTCATGTAACTTTTCATGTCATGAAATATTGTTTTTCTTTTTTTTTCTCAATCATTTAAAGATGTCGAAACAATCCTTAGCTTGTAGGTTATACAAAAACAGTTGGCAGGTGAAATTGGCCTGTAAGATAGAGTTTGTGGACTAATTTTCTAAGTCAAAAGCTGCAAACTGGAGGCCCACTGGTCAGTCCAACCCACATATGTGCTTTGTTTGACTTCTAACAATAGCTTTAATTGAATCCATTGCCAACTTTGTTTTCTGTTTAACAATATTACTCTTTTTCTTCTAATTATAAAAGTAACATATACTTACCTTGAAATAATTTGGAATGTTACCATTTTGACATGCATTCTCTCAGTCCTTTATGTATGCCCAGTGATTATTTTAATAGTTGAGATAATATTTTTATAGACAATTTTGTATCTTTTTATTTACTTACTATACCATAAGCATTGCATATCACTTTAAAGTCTTTCATTAACATAATCTTTTAAAACTTTATTATGAAAATCTTAAACACGTGTACAACATGGAAAAACTACTTCAATGAAATCCTGTATAGTCATGGCTCAGTTTCAACAATTCTCAATAACTGGCCAATCTTGTTTCATGGAAATCCTCATCTGTATTACTTTAAAGCAAATCCCAGATCACATTGCTTTATCTCTAAACATTTTAGTATGAGTCTCTAAAAGATAAAGATACTAAGAGAGAACACTTTTTTAAAGGAAATAAATGCTAAAGTATTTAGGTATAGAAGAGAATAATATTTGCAACTTACAAATGATTCAAGAAAAAAAAATAGATAAAAAGGTAGATATAGGTGTGGTATACATAGGGTTTTTTGTACTGCTCTAGCAAGTCTTCCATAACTTTGAAACAGTTCTAAATGAAAAGTTTTTAAAATGTGGAATACTAAAAAAAACATGAAAAATGTCAACTAGTGAAAAAGAAAAATAACCACAGTATCATTATCATATCAACAAATAACAATAATTCTTTACTAATATCAAATATCACAGTCAGCATTCAAATCTGTCCAGTTAGGTCATTAAAAAAAAGTGTTCAAAGCACAATTCCAAATAAGGTTCATACAGTACAATTAATATTTCCTTAAATTTTATTTAATCAATAGGTTTCCTTCCCTCTCTTCCTGTCATCCTTGCTATCATCATAAAAATTTTGTTGAAGATAAAATTTGTCTGACTCATAGTTTCCCACAGTCAGAAATTTGAGATTGCATTCCTTCATGCTGTTTTACATGTTCCTCTGTCTCAGAGATTTTCTATAAATTAGAGTTACAGCTAAAGGCTTGATAAGATACAAATTCATTTTCTTTTTTTAATGTGGTCAACATTTTATATATTTTATATAAAAATCCTGATTTGGGCTCCATTGGAAAATTCTGCAGATCTGGCATTCTCATCTGACAACAATGAGTCTGGGACTGGGGAGTGACACCCCCATTCCCCACTTAGGTGGGACATGTATGACCCTCTAGGCCCCAGTTCCTACTACTTCCTGCCTGGCTCCCAGGGGTGGGGAGCTGCCACCCCTGTCTACACCCTACCTCTGCAAGGATTTTGGTAGACTTCTCAACATGACATCACAAGAGGCCTCTCAGAAATGTGGCGGGGATTATAGAAGATTTGGACAGGGACTTTCTGAAAATGCTTGAAGGGAAAGAGATAAGTAGCTATAGAAGAGGAAGCCAAGTGACAGAATCTGGTGAGTGCCCAGGAGGAGGGGAAGAGAGAAATAAAACAATAAATTAACAGAGTAGAGGAAGAATGGGAAGCGGAATGACTTCCAGATTCCTAACCCATGATGGAAAACAAAGGAAGCAAGTGGGTTTATGAGACATGCTTTAGACTTTTTATATATGATGAGACTACGGAAACCTTAAAAAAGAGAAAGAAGGGGGGGGCAGTAAATTGGCCAACAATCTTAAATCAGAAAGCTCAAACAGGCAGTCATAGCAAAATAGAAATCATGCAGGGATTAAACAAAATGAGGTAGAAAACAAGGAAAGCTTCCTACAAAAGGCCACTAGAAAAGGATCAGGAGCCATGCTGGGGAGACACTGAAGAACTACTAAGAGTAGAAATTTAAGACTTTTAAGATTAAAAGTCTTAGGATATTTTTTTATTTGCAAATGCACTGAAATGAAAAGTATTATAAGGATATAAAAATATATCATGCTTAGTTGCTTTGAAAGGAATAAATCTTTATAGAAAAGAATAAATATTATAACAAGTTGGGACGTTCTTGGAAATTTCCAGATAGTTCCCCATACTCAGAAGAATGATTAAGAGAGAGAATATGTAACTGGTTATGAGGAAGGGTGGAAAGTTTTGAAGGACAGGATGATTATGTAAGTTTTAGGCTGCAGTGTTTAAAACTGTTGCTGTGATATTTTAGTTATTAATAACAATTTGGGGGAAATCTACTCGCTTCTGGAGAAACATTTGGCCCTAATGAGAAAGAAATGCCACTGTTTGTGAATTCACAAGTGGATGTAAGGAGCCATTCACTTGCTAAGCCTCTTAGGAAAGCCAGAGCTGATTTCACCCTTAACAAGCTGTTGACAGCATCTGATCAAGGTACCACGGGGAACATGTTAGCAGCACAGAAAGTGGACGGTACAGTCAGACCTGTATTTAAATCCCTTTATGTCACTCAGCATGTGACCTTGGCAGCTTACCCACTGAAATTTTCTAGGGTATAGAAGTGGCTTACCACATGGGAACTAAGATTCTTACTGCTTGGATGGTAGAAACTTACAGCTGTGAATACTTGACTTGCAGCACCAATAACCATAATGCAGATGCTTCACACATATTATCCTATTTAACTATCAAAAAGCCCTATGAGTTAAGTGTAATATTAAAATCAGTGCCATTTTACAGATGAGCAAGCTGAGGCTCACGAGGTTAAGTAACTTGCCTAAAGTCAGCGAGTAGCCTTGTAAGTGACAAAGCTAGGCTTTAAACCCAGGCAGGCCAAACTGAATCCAAAGGCCAAACTGCCTCGCTGTGCCACCCTCCCACCTTCCAATCCCAGGAGGGCAGCATGGAGAGCCGTACCTCATACTGGCACTTTCCAACCTGCGGTTCCTAATCCCCATGCCTGGTTTTCCCAAAAGCATCAATGGAGACACATAAAGTTGCAATCAGACCAGAGATTTCTTCAGTTTGGAGTCCATGATTAACAATGGGTTCGCTCAGGTTTTGAAGTTCTGATGGGCAATGACATACACAAAAACATTCCAGGGTTGTTGTTTTTTTTAAGTGGGAAGATGAACCATTAGTTAATAAATGCAATTTAGTGGAATAGCTCTTTTTGAACGTGACCCACAGAGAAAGAATAAAGGACGCTTGGCTTTGAGGAAGTTAGGAATTGCTAGTGTACATGTGTGTGCACGTTGCCCAACCTATTGGCCTTCAAAACCCTGTCTTTATTTTTAAATTACATGATGCTTTAATTTGACTTTAAGTCAGTATATTTCTCCTTGATTATTAAAATGTTTTACCAACTTTGTATATAATATTGGATTCTACTTTATTCATCAGAATCATCACAATCTTTTCTTCTTTTTGCATTGGGAGTGATTTTTTAAAAATTTTATTGGAGTATAGTTGATTTACAATGTTGTATTAGTTTCAGGGGTACAGCAAAGCAATTTAGTTATACATATATTCATTCTTTTTCCAATTCTCTTCTCTTATAGTTATCACAGAATATTGAGCAGAGTCTCTGTGCTATACAGTAGGTCCATTGTTGCTTATCTGTCTTACAGTAATGTGTGTATATTCATCCCAAGCTCCTGATTTATCCCTGCCGCCCCCACCCCCATGTTTGCCCTTTGGTAACCATAGGTTTTCCGTTAAGAATGTTCACAATCTTAAAACGTGATCAGGAACTAGGTTGCAGAGCGCTGTATTCCAAACTAAAAACAGGATGTTAAGTCATGCAAAGAACAGACTTATCTTTTTAAACTGTAACTTGGGAATGCATCTCTTCAAAAGAAAATTAAAAAAATAAGACTCACACCACCAAAACGCAGACAAGGTGGATGGTTTTGTAGAAAACAAGCAAACAAAACCTGTACAATATAGCTAACTAGGCTGTTAGCTCCTCCAAAAGGCGAGTTTGTGGCAGGCCTCAGTAAATACTTTTTCAATGAGCAGTCCCTGAATCTTTGGAGGAAAGGTCTAGCATAGCAGGCAGTCAGTGCGCTTTATTTCAGGAGGAGGCCTGGGTCTTTTGCGCGAACTAGCTTTCACAGCACTTTGGGAAAGTCTATCTAGGTATCTCCTGTCAGCCATGGGAAAGCGCAGGTGACACTCGATTCCTGATAATTTAAATGAAAACTGCAGTTGACTTTCTCTGAAATCCGCCTCCCTTAAACGGGCAGGGGTTGGATGCTGTCTGGGATCTGGATGCGAACCTGGGGACCCGCCTGCAAACCCAGGCCTGGTTCTGGTACGGACTAGGCTTTGTGGCCGTAGACCCCTAACTGGTTGCCCTTGGGGCGGGTTCTGGGGTCTCCCGAGAGGAGAGAGGCTGAGGCCGCAGCTCCCTTCGTGGCATCTGGGGCCGTTGTGGGCCCCCCCACCTCTCCCCGTCGCGCCCAGGTTGGGTTTGGGGTCTTGCGGGGCCGAGGTGTGTCCCCACCCCACCCCCCCACGTCCCGGGCCTGCCCCTGTCCTCCCGAGGCCTGGTCCTGGGCTCGCTCGTTGGTGCCCCGGAGCCCGGCCCGCGGCTGAGGCCGAGGAGCCCTCTTCCCGGCCGGGTGGCGTCCCCAACCCCGCGCCGGGGGCGGGCCGGGCCGGCCGAGCCGAGCCGCCGGCGTCCATTTTCTGGGCGGTGCTGCGAGACGCCGCGGCCTGAATCGCGGGTCCGGAAGCGCCATGGACCCCCGGGGAACGCGCTCGCGGGGCAGCGGCCGAGCCCTGTAAGTGCCAGCGCAGGGGCCGTGTGCGGGGTGGGCGGGCGAGGCGAGGCCGGCCCGACCCCTGTTCTCCCGGGAAGGAGCCTCAAAACCCGGCCGGGGGACGCTCGCGCGGGACTGGGAGCTCCGCGGACTCTGGAAAGCCGAGGTGTTGCGGGGACCCGGCGCCCGCAGGTGCCCGGACTCCCGGGCCCGCGCCCTGGGAGTCGGGGTCCAACCGCGGAGTCGGGCACGTTGCGCCGCAGCCGTGGCCCATCTGCAAGGCTATGCTGGAGGGCGGGGGTCCGGGGACCAACGCGTACCCTAGGGCGGGGGACGTGACGGGCTCCGGTCCAGCAGGCTCGGGAACGGCGCTGACAGTCGCATCTCCCCTCCCTCGGACCGCGACTGGGACCCCCATCCTGACCCCCCCGGAACCTGAGGATTTCCTTGGTTGAGCACCAAAGCCCCTGGAATTGAATGGGAAGTGCGAAGGCAGGGCCCTGCCCCCCAGGGCTTTGCAATCTCAGCCTCTTACTTCGGCCGTAGTTAGGTCTCCTCTGTTGGTACAACATGACCGCCCGCTGTTAGCCACTTTGCAGGATATATTATAAATCACCTGAGGTTTTAGTCTGTCCGCGGTGCCACTTTATAACTCCTCTCCTATAGGTAAGTGACTAATTCCATTCTGGACTTTGGCCCAAATTAAATATCTCTTCTAAGGATCCATAATGGATGATACGTATTTTGGTGCCTTAGACATATTTTAAAGGTTAGAAACTTTTCTAATTATGAAGCTCAACTACTCGGTCAGGTTCTCATGGTTAAAAAGCATAGGAGGATTAGGTCCGCGGTTTCTGAGAAACTTCTAGTGAGGTACTATCTCTGAGGGTAGTGTTTTTCCAGCAAGAATGGAGACCCATTAGAGGATTGTGAAATCAGTTTAGTGGGTTGCTACCAGATATTTTTTTAAAGATATAGAATATATAATGCAATATAAAAAAGAATAGACTAGAAAATATCAGAGTGCATTGCATATAATAAGAGTAAGCGTTGTTTTCAGGCTTTGGACTTTCAGTTTATGTAATATGATTTTTAAAAATGGTGGGTCACTGTCAAAAAGAGTTTTTAAACCCTGACTTACAGGTTAATAACCCAGGATTTGGAATCTGCAGTGAACCTGTGTTTAAGTCCCGGGTCTAACATAGACCTTGAACAGATTTTGTGACCTTGAACAGATTCTGTGACCTTTCAGAGCCTCTTTTGATGCAGCTGTACAATGGGGGGATGTCTCCTGTGTTTTGAGGACTGTATGAGATCACCTATGTCAATTGCTTTACCCAGTGCTGGACTGACAGTAGGTGTTCTGTCCACATGCTTACGGAAGTCACTTTTGTTTCTGATACGTTCAGTTCTGGCACCTAGTCATGAGACGTTATTCTTTTTGTTTTACTTCTTTTTAGATCTAGGTGTGGAGGAAATGGAGGACTCAGAACCAAGGATTTCCAAGTGATTTCTTCCAAAGCTCAAGACACTAACTCTGTTAAAGCTGGTCTGTTCTAACTGAGGTAATCGAATTTGCATCTTTTGTACTCTACTTGAAATAGGCAATGTTTTTTTCTGAGGGACTAAACCGCTCCCAAGGAGCTTATGCTTTGTGGCCAGCAATCCACCAGGTGGGGATTACAAAGTGACAGTGACATTTAGGCAGGCCGTTATTAAGTAGACATGATGTGTGAGGTGCCTGGTGATGAAGGGGGAACGAAAGCCTTCTAGTTCCAGTTCTGCCAGTGACTGTTGTGAGAGCTTCTGTGAGTCTCATCTTCTGGCTTCTTCAGGCCGGAAGGACCCACAGACGTCACCAAGGCCCAGAGAGTTTAAATGACTCTTCAGGGAGACCCAGTGGGCTGGGTTGGGGCAGGCCTGGAGCTTGCATCTCGATTGCTCATTCATGCAGTCAGCTTCTGGGCCTGCTACAGGGGGAGCACTGTGCTAGGCTCTGAGGATACACATACGAAGAGTCCACCCCCAGGAGGCACACTGTTTGCACCGACATGTATTGACAGCCCAGCAGACTAAGCTCCACCTTTGAAACATAGACAGAGCCCCAGATGATGGTGATAACAACTACCATTGACCAAGCACTTTTGTGTGTGAGTGCAAGGCAGTGTGTTAAATGCTTTAAGTGCTGTGTTTTAACTTACTCCTCACAGTACCTCTGCGAAGTAAGGAAGAATAGATGTGAAGGATTGAAAGGTGAAAATGCAGGCAGGTCATGGAGGACTTTGCCTCTCAGACCACGTTTATGATGCACATTCGGTATGCACAGAGCACAGGGCTAGGACCACGAAGTTCAAGGTAGAGTGCTTGCCCTCCAGGAGCTTGAAACCTTAACTCCAGAGAGGCCGAGTCAAGAGGACAGTGCCTGCCAGTAGCCCCCGTCTCCTCCGCCTACTTCTGCAGCAGTTGGAGTGTACCCAGAAGAGACCGGGGTAGTTGATGTATCACAGTTCTGGCCCCTCAATGCAAGTGTTGTTGTTTTTGTTTTTTCAAGTTTAACGTACTTTTCCATCCATCTGTGGAAACTGATGCTTTCAATTTATAAACAATAGTAAGGCCGGCTCTGAATTCATTTATTCATTCAACAAATGTTTATTGAGCTCTTATTTGGGTATTTAAGGCACTTATTTGGGTATTTAAGACCAAACATATTACTCTGTTTTTACAGTCATGATAATGGTCATGTTCATTCTCTTAGTGAGAAATTATTGCTCAACTGTTAGAATTTTTCTGTTACCATGCCAGGATATCAGCTTCCAAGGATGTTGGAGATTGACTTGTAAATAGGATACCGACTGGATAAATAGGAAAAACCGTTTTTAACAATCTTCAGAAAGGAGTTTCTTTTAAATTTTGATTTTGCTGTCACCATCACCTTTATCAGCAGAGAAAAAAGTATTTTGGCAAGGGGGCTCTCTTTGACTTGAAATGCTCTGCTCTTTTAGCTTGTAGGCCACACAAGACACTGAATCTTCAAAAGTAAAGCAATTTAAGAGATGCTTTAATTTACAAGGTTCAAAGTTAGAAGTAGCTCCAGTGGTTGCCTTAAGTAACAGAAATCAGATTGTAAGCCTGGAATGCTACTTGTAATAAACTTAAGCTCCAAATGGAACAAATGAGATGTTGAGTGTGAATGTGCTTTGCAAACTTCTAGGAGTTCTATAAATGTCACAGCAAATATTTATCGAGTACCTACTTTGAAATCAGAAGAAAAGGCAGGGCAGAAACCAGAGACAGGGAGACCAGTTAGAAGGGCACCACAGTCCACCAAGGAAAAGGCAGGGTGGGAGGAACCTGGGGGAGGCTGGAAATGGATGATAGCAGGGAAATGGGAAAGGAACAGACGCAAAGGGAAAAACTGACCCAATCTGACATCTGAGTAGAGAAAAAACAGCTAAAGCTGACACTGAGATTTTCAGAGCAGTGGTACCCATGAAGACAACTTGGAGAAGGGTGAGGCACTGCATTTTCGAGGGCCTGAGTTTGAAGTGTTGAAGTATGAAGTATGATGTCCCCCAGACGATCAGTGGTTTTGCACCCCAGAGGGAGGCCAGGGCTAGTTTAGAATCACTGATATAAAAAAAGTTAAGAGATGAGAGAACAGATTTTCCAGTGAAAAACCGTAGAGAGGCAAAGCTTGAGGAGGGAACCTTCTGAGAAAAGAAGGAGCTCTGGAGGGCCTAGCAAAAAGTCTGACAAGAGAGCAAGGAAGAATGAGAGAACAGGGCTCTGGCTAGCAGTAGAGAGAGTGTGGAGTGTCTGGCTTCTGCTTGGTCGCTTCAGTCACGGTTCCCAGGCAAGAGTACTAGAGTCAGTTGTCAGGCACTCCTCCAGGGGGTCTTCCCCACTCAGGGAGCGAACCCGGGTCTCCTGCATTGCAGGCAGGTTCTTTACCGCTTGGCCACCAGGGAAGCCCAGATGAAGGAGACAGGGGATATGAGGCCCAAGATGGCCATTGGATTGACAAGTGCTAGATCCCTTATTTGTTGTTTTCCTTTGTAACATGCTGTGACTTGCAGAGTGATATCAAGTGGTTTCATTTCAAAAAAAAAAAAAATGTGAAGACTCACCACAAAAATTTTATCCTAGCAAGCCCCCAAACACACTTCTGACTACTAAAATTTCAAGATGTTAAATGTGGTTTTGATAGATGTCATCTTCTTTATTCTGTTGTCAACAGACGACCAAAGAATATCCGTTGATAGAAAGTTCTTAAAAACTACATTTCTGTTGATGCAAAGGTTTCTAACAGTAATCAGGTTTGTATTTTGCCTTTTGCCATATGACTGTTGTATGACAGGAGAGAGAGAGAGTGTGTGTGTGTGTGTGTGTGTGTGTGTGCACGCGCACGCATGTGTGTATGTGTTTTCATGGGCATATGAGCTTAGTACAATGGAATGAGAAGGCTGGGGTCAGATAAATCTAGTTTCATAACCTAGCTGGGCCATTTTCCAGATTTGTGACTTCAGAAAAGTTATTCTCTAAGCCTAATTTTTTCCATCCATAACTCAAATAGGATTATTTTGGAGATTGAATAATATATAACTTGGTCAGGATCATGCCATAGTAAACAATTAATAAATGCTAATTCCATTCCCCTTACAATTTTTTAGGTATATGTATTTTTGTCTAATATCTGTCTATACCTAAAGGCTTATTTTTATGACTTATTTTAGCATGTTCATTTTGTCATGGCAAGCACATACCTTCCACGATAGCTAGTCTATCCTGTGAGAGTTCAAATGATCTGCAATTTAGTATGGATAAGAATCTACATGGGAAGGAGTTCCCTGGTTGTTCAGTGGTTAAGACTTCACTTTTCAGTGCAGGGGGTGTGGGTTCAATCTGTGGTAGGAGAGAAGATCCCACACACCTCATGGCCAAAAAACCAGAACACTGAATAGAAGCAATATTGTAATAAATATAATAAAGACTTCAAAAATGGTCCACATCAAAAAAAAATTTTTTTTTTTATAAAAGATTACACCTGATGGATTGACTAAAATGTAGGTTCTCAGGTCCTTGGCACAGAGACTCAAATTCAGTAAATTTCAGGCAGACTCCTGAGAATCTTCATTTTAAACAAGTACTGCAGTGATAAAGATTAGCAAACGCCAGTTTTTAGGAAGCAGAGAAAGGAGATAAACCTGAGACTTGTTAGGCTGATTTCAAATCCATAAAGACGTGCCTGTGCTCAAAAGTTTTGTGTTATTCATGTTTGCGAATTATTTTGTAATAAGATAAAGACACATGGATCCCAGATAGTAAAGGAACGGTAGTCTTATCACACCCCACTGTCGCCATCTGCGGTGTATCCATAGCAGTGTTGGGTGACACAGCCCTCATATCAACTTCTTTTCCTGTGGTAACACCCTGTTCCTATGCCCAGAGTTTGCAAAACCAGTGCAACTTTAAATGTTGTTACCAATAATATATTTAATGGCAGTAACAGTGCACAAGCACACCATCAAAATAGTTTGATGCATTTGTCTATCTGACTCTGTCTTCTGGTTGATAAACATCTGTGTCATTATATTTGCTTTTTCTTCACATCTTATAATCATATACTTTTTAGACTAGTTCACATTGTTTCCAACCTCATTTTATAGGTGAGAGAATAATTTATCCTTTTTTCTCCTCCTCTTCCCAGCTCTCTTCTTTATTTATTCACAGGAAAGGATTGAGACATACATACATGTTTGGTGTTAAGCTATTTATGGAGAATATAAAACATATTTGACTCGTGTTTATTAAGTTGCACTTTACATTCCTTATATGTAATTTAAAAATCAGGTGACTCAATGGGGATATGTTTATTAAAACTCTATTGAGTCATTTTATAACTGTTGTTGGCATTCCACTGACGGCTCACTTCTTTTGGAACAGGATGCCAGTGTCCTGGAACCTTGCTTAGAATTAGGGCTTCTATGTCTAAACCCATAGGCCCTGAGGGGAGAAGACTGAACTGAATTTCGTGAAGACCATTCTGCCTGTTACGTGCATTATCTCAGCCATCTTACTGGAATCTCCAAATAACTGGTGTGGCAGAAATTGAGTCTGAGAGGTTCGGTCTGATGTTGTAGACATGAGTTTTTCACACTCTGGGCTCTTATCTAGCTCCAAAGTCCAGGCTTCTGTCTCCACACCCCAGTAGTTTCCCCAGCCACATACTGAGAGCATGAAATAGCTCATCGTTCCTGATTGTGGCTTAGAGACCCTTGCCCCTGGTATTCCAGTAATCTCAGAATTTTTGACAAGAAGCGAATGGACAGAGGTACTATGCAAACTTGAATTCATTCAACAAATGTGAACTCGGTGCTAGGTATCATCAGATCAAGACCCTGCCCTTAGGGCCTCCCTATCTTTCTCACCTGTTCTTATCTATCATCTAAGTGCTGCTGCAGGCTTGTCTTTTAAAGAGAAGACACCAGTGGATTGCTGCACTGATAAGGTCAAAGATTTGTGTCTTGCTGTAGCTGTCATTAGACTTCCCTGGTGGCTCAGACGGTAAAGCATCTGCCTATAATGCCGGAGACCCAGGTTTGATCCCTGGGTTGGGAAGATCATCTGGAGAAGGAAATGGCAACCCACTCCAGTACTCTTGCCTGGAAAATCCCATGGACAGAGGAGCCTGGCAAGCTACAATCCAGGGGTCGCAAAGAGTCAAGACACGACTGAGCGACTTCACTTTCACTTTCACTTTATAGCTGTCACTGTCCCTGTGTGGGACTTTATGTTCCCAGAGTTGCTCTGTCACTTTGAAAGTTTAAAACAGTTCCTCAGGGGATTGCCCTGAGGCCCTAAGGAAGTCTACAGGGGTAAGAACTCAGAGCCCTGCAGTGGGGTTTTGAGGGGGAGGTCAGAGACCATCATGTAAAAGATCAGACTGGAGGCCTTGGACTGGTTCCCGTGACCCACTGTGCTGCCTTGGGAAAGAAAGGCACAGAATTGTGCTGGCTTTATTTCCTCACCTGTAACCTGAGGAAGTTTGGTTCAGTGATGGAAAAGGCTCCTTCCAGCAGTAATTCTACTTCCTCCCTGGTAGAAAAGCAAGCAGATGGTAATTCCACGTCTGAGGTTGGCCAGAGATCCCAGTTGCGAAGCTCCCTCCCACTGTCCTCCAAGGGGTACTTGTACTGGCCAGACCTTGGGTCGGGCCTTTACCCATACACTTTTGAGGAGAGTGCATGGGTTTAAGGGTGGGAGAGATAGTCTGCTCTGGAGGAAATGAGGATTTGTTTCTACTGGTTGGGGAATCAATCAACAGGTGACAAAATGGGAGGTAAGGAATCATGTTTTGAAACTGTATGGCTGGAAAGAACCTGAGAAATAAACTAGCCCAGCCTCTTCATGTTCCAGATAAGAGAATGGAAGTGCAGGGAAGACGTAGGATTTGCTCAGGGTCATACCACTTGTGGCAGACAGGGAACAGAAGCTAGTGTCCCTTGCCTGTCCAGTTTGCTGCAGAAACAGGTAGGTCCTGTCCTAAGGTGGATTATCAGGAGAGCAGGAACGGGCAGTCAGCAAGCCAAGCCTAAGGAAGCACTGGCTCTCTCCAACTGTTCTGTTGATGAGAGCAGCCCGCCATGCCTGCTGGGCTTCTTACAGACGTCACCAGAAAGACACCACAATGCAAACTTCCTGTTCCATCGAAGCTCTTGGATTCTTGTCAATTAAGAGAGTCAAGAAAATTTCCTTTTAATCTAAGAGAGGCAGAAGGCTGTCTCCTATTTTTTAAAGCATTTTTCCTCTCTCATTTAAGTGAAAATTACTAAGGTCTCCAATAATTTAGTTTTGAGAGGAATGTAGCATTTTTTCTAGGAGTATAAAGAGGAAGACCCAGCTTGCACAGACCATGTTGCTGGTCACACTTGTGCGCGTGGTCCTCGTCGCCCCGTGGTCCTGAGGAATCCAGTGGCTGTTCAAGTGCTAGAGGAGCATCCTGGGGTTCTTTCGGCCACCCCCTGAAGGCCGGCTTTGTGCCAGGTGAGAACAGATACAAGCTGCCACTTCCTGCTTTGTGCATGGGATGTTGTTTCTAGGTCCCGTTCTGTTTGTGTCATTTTTCCTGTTTGTGTGTTAGAACACTTGTGATTATTTGCAGAGTTGATTATCACTAGATAATAAGACCAGCGATTCAGTAAAAACAGAGCTGAATTTATTATCTCACCAGGCAGAAGACAGAGGCATTCAGAATCCGTCTCCCCAAACGCATAAGCATTTTCATGCAGGCATGGAGATTTCTGATTAGCTCTAATAGAACGCCGATTCACTTCTAGACCAAAGGGAGGATTTTTTTGGTCTCAGAATCTACTCAGCATTCTGGTCTGTCCCTGTGTAGACCCGTCTATTCTGGTCCTATAGTCCTTGACCCGAACTCAGAGAGCAGGGATGCCAAGGTCTCGGGTGGTCCTTGGTACTCGTAGGGGAGGCTGTGGCCAGCCTTACTGCATCCCGGGTCCCTGCTGCAAATTTCTTCTGTTGCATGTTCCACCCTTTCCCTCAGACTAATGCATGTTCCATCTTTGCTTTAAAACGGGAAGGGGTGGGAGGACCACTTTGAGCAAGGCGAAGTCACAGGGATAGACGGAAAAAGGGATGACGTGGCAGTGAAATGAAGCCCCAAATGGGGTTTTACTCAGACATTAGAGAACTGGCCTACCCCGGGTGCTGTGCTAAATCGGGTTTGAAAAAAAAAAGCCTGACCTTTAAGATTTTTTCCTGTCAAGGTCTAGCAATTCTGGAGTTTTCTTTAGCCACTCTACCCTGCAAGTTGACTCTTTTTGCATAGAAGCATTGTAAATTACCTGGGAGAACGTTTTGTTTTTTTCCCTGTAAATGAATATACACTGCAAAGTGAGTTCTGACCTTGTTTGGTTGTTTATTTAAGTCTGAATATTCATTTTTGTTTTTTGACAAGTTTCAGGAAATCACTCAAGAGCTTTGTACCATGTTTGAATGATCTATTTTAAGACTTTCTTTTCTATTGAATGATTGGCATGTCTGATAAGAAGACTGCGCGTCCCTATTTTAGGAAATACTTTTCGAGGTCCTTAACTTCTCTTTTTCATGTATGAAGCTTAAACAGAAATCTTACCTCCAATCCTAGCAGCTCCCTTACATTAAAAATGACCTGTTTCCCTCCTATGAGGTTCTCTGGTTCAGAGAGAAAAACAAAAGTCGGGTGATTAGTCATTGTGGCGTTCAGCAAACAAACACTTTGGAGGCCATGTAAATCATGTCGCTGGTGGGGCAAAAAAAAAAAACAGGTTATATCTGTCTCTAGCACTGACTCTTGTGAAAGGTAAGTGCCCTGTGTTTCCAGAAGGTCCCCTGAGTGCCCCTGGTTGTTGCGTTCAGGTTTCTGAAACCCGGTGGCCATTTTCTGTGCGTTTGAATCCCTGTGCTAACCCCTCCCCCTGAGGAGTCCATGAGCATTTGTTTTCTAAAATGAAAGCACAGGCAGAGACTCGAGCCGTTCTACAGAACAGCCTATTTTTAGATTTTTTTTTTTTAATCAGTGTATTTAAAGCATAATATTTCTAAACAGTTTATTGTGGGCTTTTATCTACACTGAGTTTAGGTTTGTCTGGGGAATTTTACATTTTTTTTTTTTTTTAATGCAGGCAACATATTTATTGATGTAATTGCTCCCTGTTCCCTTCGCCCCCAGATCGTTTCACTCTAAAACAGGTGAGCAGGGGGAACTGTTTGGATACCCACTGCCAGAAACCTTCATTTAGTTTTGATCAGATTTATTTTGAGGGTTAACTTGGCAGAAGCAAACAGGAATTTAGTTCCTTTAATACTTTGCCCTCCCCCCGCCCCACAGTTTTTCCCAGTTTCCTTTGTCTGAACCACTGTGCATCCATGTGTGTGTCTGGCCAGAGTTTTGGTAGCATTTCCGCAGTACAGAAAAGCTTCTGAGCCTCTGGTCTTGCGTCAGCCCAGCTGGTGGGCTTGTTTGACGGTCCCTCTAGTCACCCGCACGTCCTGAACTGCAGGGTGAGGTGACAGTCCCACAAGGTCTGTGTCATACCTGGCCTCTTTCCAGAGATTGCGTTATTGCCAGTGGTGGCTTCAAACTGGAAAAATGGAAGGTGGAAGAGAAATGATGGAAAACACTGCGGGGAGAGATTTGTGGAAAACAGAAGAGAAGGCGTGTGTACAAGGAAAGTATCTACGTGGACTCAAATAAATAGCTGACAGCCCAGGGCCATAAAAATCATTTCTGTACATTGGCATTTGGATGCTTAGATTGGTCTCCAGACCAAGGGATTCGCTCTGCACCAGCACCCCCAAAGTCTCTATACCAGGTAGGGTTGCTTCCTTGAAGAGATCGCCACTGTTGCACTGAGAACTCCTCTGAGATTCCCCAAGTGTCTTGCTGGTTAGGCTTTATTGTGTTGACCCTATTGTTTGACATCCGGGCTGTGCTTCTCTGATCTAGTTTCTAGAATTGTTGTTGTCTTGGTAATGCAGTGATGGAGCATGATATCAATTCAGAATGCCCTTACCGAGTAAGGAGCTGTGCATCCTCTGTAGTTACTGCTTCCCTTGTTACGTCACCTGCTAATGGTGAATATGGAACCCTCTTTTCCTGGATTTATTTTTTTAGTTAAAAAAATTTTTTTTGGCCATGCTGCATGGGATGCAGGATCTTAGTTTCCCAACAGAGGATCAAACCTGCACCCCCTGCAGTGGAAGCATGGAGTCTTAACCACTGGACCTCCAGGGAAGCCCCTGGAACCCTCTCTAAAAATGGATGCCTCTGAAAGTGTGAGTCTGATTGTGTGGAGGTCTGATGAGGAGTTATCATCCCTTTCTCAGAGCTTGAGCAGACCGTATCGTTAAAATGACTTTAGGGATCATGGTCCAGTGGTTATTACTCTGTCCTTTCACTGCTGGGACCCAGGTTCAATCCCTGGTGAAGGAACTAAGAGCCTGCAAGCTTTGCAGTACAGCCAAAAATAAACAAAAATTTAAAAATAAATAAAATAATTTGAAACAAAGTGGAGAATTTGATATCTACCCTCTTTGTCTCCCAGGACTCATATAGTAGGAGATTTTCCACATGGGAGTGAACAAACTAGAGGGAACCTGAAGAAATATTATGTGACCCAAATATATTCCGGGTTAAGGCTTCTGACCACCTCTTCTTCATTAAAATGGAGTACTTCTGTAGTTTTGAAAGCTTGAATACTGGTATCTCACCATCTAAATTTTAGGAGGCCTGTGAATCACTGTAGGAATCACTGATACGTTACAGGCCTAAGTGATGTATCTCTATGTCATTGTAGTTAGGGTCTAAAATGCTGATATATACAGGGACAGGAAGGTGATACGAATGTTCAGTGTAGGCTGGATTTAAGAAGATAGAATGGTTAGATCATGGCAAACTGGAGGACATGAAAACTTCTAAAGTACTGTAGGGCTGAATGAACCAGGTCTGCAGGCCGATTCAGCCTCTGGACTACTGCTCTGCTCAGCAGTTGTAGAGCTTCACCATCTGACTCAATCCACCAGGCTGGATTTCCTCACTGGCAACCTGCCCAGTCTTTTCCTGCAGAGCGTTGGGCTTGGAGCTCTCCAAGGCCCAGCCCAAGAAAATTTCATGGCCATTGAGCCTTCTCCATGTCACAGCAAAGAAAGGAGCTACTTTGGCTGTGAAGTGTGTCCATCTCATACAGGCAAAGTGATTCGTTGGGAGAACACAGCTTTTGTGTCCAAGGACATCTGGAGAGGCATCAGACAAAGCAGCCTTGATTAAGCCGCTCTGTGCTCAGAGTGCCCATTTCAGGCTGCAACAGGAAGAACCCACCAAAGGAACCCCCATCTTATCTGGCCTTGTCACTCCCAAGGCAGCTAAATGCCAAGGTTGATCTGGATGGTCTTGGGCAATGGGGTGAAAACAGGGGACAGCAGTCATATCTTGATATACCTGGTCTATGATATTGACCTCCTTGGCCCAAGGATGCTTTCTGAAATATCAGGCAGTTAGCTGCTTCCTAACTCATCCTAGGCTGGGACAATGTGAGAGTTGTCCTCCCTTTTTCTGTTGACACTCTATTGACTTTCCGAACATCCTGGAATTTATAATGCCTTCCCTTTTTTCTAAACATCTTTTAATCACTCTCCTTTTCATCAGCTCTCTTGGTGCTAAGTGGGTCATAATGTCTGCAAATAGTCAGCACAAGGCCTGGCATGTAGAAAGTGCTCAGTAAATATTAGTTTTCATCGTCATTGGCACCATCATCATCACCATGATAACTTGTCATCTCGCCAGCAGATATGGAAACTTGGTTTCCTTGAACCTTACACTTGGTTGTGTACCTCCACCATCCCCACCCTGACGTAAAGGAAGGCCCACACATAGATAACCCACTGTGTCAGACATTGCACTTCACATGGTCCTCAGCTGACTCCTGTGTGTTACTGTCCAGGGAGAACCACTCTAGACACTGCAGTGAAGCAGAGACAGCAAATCCTTGTGGATTTGCTAGCTCAGCAGTACTTTGGGACAGTCTCTGGGTGAAGGCTACGGAGAGGTGTGCCTTTTCATATTATGATGGGGTGGTTGTATGATGGGGTGGTTTTGACCACACTGAGAATCTGATCCTGAAGGCTTTGTCCCCTGGCTGCGACTTTAACTTCAGCCAAGTACTGGACTCCTTATTCACCCACCCCCACCACTCACCATCGACCCTCTGGTCATGCGAACCCTGTTGCTGAGAAGGGGAATTCCTTGTTAGAGGGCAGACAGCTTTTGTGCATCAGGGAGCCCATGCAAATAGTAATAATGTAGAACTTTGAAGGTAGAGCATGTATAGATATAAAAATGAGGGCAGTCTGTGAAGATTTTGGGACACTGGTAGGTGATGAGAAGGGAGGTGTAACCAAACCTTCTTCACTGTTGTTGACTGAGAGTATTGCCTGCTCCTTGGAAACACTTTTTTCTTTTTAAGATTTTTTTGATGTGCACTGTTTTTTAAGGTCTTTATTGAGTTTGTTACATTATTGCTTCTGTGGATTTTTTTTAAATGTTTTTTGGGTTTTTGGCCACAAAGCATATGGGATCTTAGCTCCCCGACCAAGGATCAAACCCGTACCCCCTGACTGCCAGGGAAATCTCTCCTAGGAAATATTTCAGAAAATGGAAAAACTGATGCCATGCTCCCATGGTGACTTATTGTTTGGACTGGAAGTTACTAAGGTGGTGAGGAGAAAATGGCCACAGCATCCTAGAGATGAAATCCTAGCTTCATGTCAAATTCATTTAGTTTAGAAAGTGAATTAAATAAAAGCCTTTTCAGGCCTTCAAAGCGCTCACCTCTATTTTGAGGGTAATGTGGTCTAGTATTTTATCAATTGGTAATTGTGGTGCTTTTTTCTGTTTTCTAAAGTACTTTCAGTTGGAGCCCTGGATACTTAGTGGCCTGGGATCCCTAGGGCTGCACGAGACTTAGAAGTGGAGCTGTATACTTAACGGATGACTCTCTCTTGGGTTTTTTTTTTTTTTTTCCCCCCACCTCTTCCTGCCGCTGTTGGAGAACTTAGCTTGGAGTTCTGGACTCCAGTCCTCTCCCTCATCCACCCAGTTGAGTTATTGTCACGGTGTCTGGTAGCCTGCTAGATGATGTTTCTACATCCCCAAAACTGTGAATGTGATCTTTTTTGGGGAAAAAAAATGGGTCTTTGCAGATGTAAATTTTCAAGGATCTTGAGATGAATTCATCCTGGATTATCAGGTGGACCCTGAATCCAATGACAAGTGTCCTTATAAAAGACACACAGAAGAGAGATGCAGAAAGGGGAGGGCCATGTGAAGATGAAGGCAGAGATTGGAGTTATGCAGCCACAGGCCAAGGGACCACAGAACCATCACAAGTTGGAAGAGGCAGGAAGGATTCTCCCCCTGGAGGCTTCAGAGAGGGCACGGCCCTGCCTACATCATGGTTTTGGACCTCTGGCCTCCATAGCTGTGAGAGAATAAATCTCTGTTGTTTTAAGTCACCAAGTTTGTGGTAGTTTGTTATGGCAGTGTTAGCAAACTGATACAGTGTCCAGCCTAACCTTGATTCAGAAGTGCCTGGGAACTTAGGAAAAATCAGTTTCTGGGGTCTTACCCCCTGGCTGTTCTGATTCAGTCTGGGGTAGCACCAAGAAACTAAATTTTTAGTAAGAACCTCCAGGTGATCCTGACACATCCAGTCACCTCTCAGTATTGGTATTGATCAAGTTCCTTCTTTTGCCCTATTTCTTTTTCATCTCTCTCATCTGCTTTCCTTGGGCATCATCCATGCTCATGTGTGCAGCCAGCTTATGTGTCAATGCGATGCATGGCTGCATCTTCAGCCCGGCTTCCTCTTAGCATCAAAGTCCATCGTGGATCAAAGTCCACTGTGGAGGCATCCTGCTTGAAAGTGCCAGCTGCGTCTCCCACGGGCTCCTCAGAGAGCACACTGACTTAATTCTTCTTCTGCCAGACCGTCCCTCTGGTCTGGTTCCCCCTTTCTCTCTCCTTGAGTTTATAACTAGTTGATTCTTCCATTCAAATAGCTTTTACTTATTTCTCTCTTTGCCATCCCCAGCTGTCTCCTTGCCTTCTTTCCAGCCCCCTCCAGACATCCTTCTCATCAGACTACTCCCAGAATGACCTGTCTGCATATTTGTTTAAATGATTCCTGCTTCAGATCTTTTAAAGGACTCACCATTGTCCTGGGTGCACATTAGAATCACCTGGAGAGTTTTTCCTTTTTACCCAAGACCAAATGAATTAGAATCTTGAGATGGAGCCTGAGTGTTTGTGTTCTCAAGTTCCCATAGGTGATTCCAGTATGCAGCGGTAAGGTTTCTCTACCAGGCTAGAGGATCAGATCCAAGGCCCTCCTGATGCTTTCTTCATGACCAGGTCCCTGCCAGTCTCTCTGTCTCCATCCCCCGTCCGGCCCTGCCCAGCGTCTGTGGAGCAGACATCCCACCTCTTTGTGTGCTTCGTCACTAAGTCGTGTCTGTCTCTTTGCAACCCACAGGCTGTAGCCCGCCAGGCTCTCTGGCCATAGGATTTCCCAGGCAAGAATACTGGAGTGGGTTGCCATGCGCTTCTCCAGGGGATCTTTCCAATCCAGGGATCCAGCCCGTGTCTCTTGCATCTCCTGCATTGGCAGGCAGATTCGTTAACACTGAGCCGTGTGGGAAACCCCACCTCTTTGCCATTCTCCAAATGTGTCATTCTGTTTCCTGCTCCTTTGCCTTTGCCTGACCTCTTATCAGAATAGCATGCATTTTTTCTTCTTGGATCCCAGAGAAATTCTCCCTGTCTCTCAAGACTCGGTTCCACCTCGTCTTCCCTGACTATCTTTCCCCAAACTCAGTGTAAAGCTGCCTCCTTCAAAGCCCTGGGCGTGCTCATTAGAGCACTTCCGTCATCACGGAGGAGCTGTTTGTCTGCATGTCTGTGTCCTCCATTGGACTGTGGGCTCCAGGAGCTTCCTGAAAAGAAAGAAATGATTAAATAAGGCCAAGGAGACGAAATCATTTTTCTGCTTCTCTGAATCATGGTATCCACACTGCGTTATAGTACATCAGGCACTTTTTAGAAAACAAAAGTCTACTTAAGGGACTTCCCTCGTGGTCCAGTGGCTCAAATTCCACACTCCCAAAGCAGGGGGCCCAAGTTTGATCCCTGGTAAGGAAACTAGATCCCACATTCAGCAACTGAGAGTTCACAGGCCACAACTAAAAAAACCCTGTGTGCCACAAAAAAGGTAGAAGATCCCTAGTGCACAGTCCTGGTGCAACCACATAAATAAATAGTAAAAAAAAAAAACAAAAAACTCTACTTGGTTTTAGTGAATATAATGAAGTTGTAGCAGTAGAAGCAGTAGTATATAATACCATTAAGTGAAAACCTAGTAAAGGCTAGTCAAATCTAGTCAAAGCTATGGTTTTTCCAGTAGTCATGTATGGATCTGAGAGTTGGACCATAAGGAAGGATGAGTGCCGAAGAATTGATGCTTATGAACTGTGGTGTTGCAGAAGACTCTTGAGTGTCCCTCGGACTGCGAGGAGATCAAACCAGTCAATCCTAAAGGAAATTAGTCCTGAATATTTTTTGGAAGAACTGATGCTGAAGCTGAAACTTCAATATTTTGACCACCTAATGTGAAGAACTGACTCATTAGAAAAGACCCTGATGTTGGGAATGGTTGAAGGCAATAAGAGAAGGGGACGACAGAGGATGAGATGGTTGGATGGCATCACCGACTTGATGGACATGAGTTTGAGTAAGCTTCAGGAGATGGTGATGGACAGGGAAGCTTGGCCTGCTACAGTCCATGGGGTTGCAAAGAGTTGGACACGACTGAGTGACTGAACTGAACTGAAGTGAACACCTGCTAGCTGAGGTCTCTGTAATCATTGCCTCATTTAACTATCAGGATAATCATCTCAGGCATCATTCCTATTTTACAGAATGAATTAAATAAAGCACTATGTGGTCAAGTCATGCAGAATGGCAGAGAATATGAAGTAAAATGCATAAATGATCAGCTAGTCAGCAGTATGTCTGTGGTATATAGGCTGAACAGGAAAAACCCATTTTTTTTGGTAAAAATAGCTAATGATGTGTAGTTTTTTGAATGGCAAGTACACATTTGACACTGAATTTGGCCTACAAAGATACACAGCTACTAAACATATCAATCAGAAGATGAGATGGTGGTTTATATTTACTAATATTTAGAATCACATAAATACAGTCTTCCTTTTAAGTATGCTAGAGGGAATTTGATCCAGAGTCACACAATCAGGGTTGAAAAACCCAACCTTGTCAACTGTAAGCCATGTGGTGTTGTGATTTTGGTTTAATTTTTCTGAGCTTTAACATCATCATCTTTGAAATGGAAATATTATTTCACAGTCCACAGGGGTGTTATGAGAAGGGAGATCAGATGTGTGCAGAAGTGCTTAGTAAAAGTCATTGTTGTTTAGTCGATAAGTCGTGTCCAACTCTTTGCAACCCTATAGACTGTAGCCCCGCCAGACTCCTCTGTTTATGGGATTTCCTAGGGAAGAATACTGGAGTGGGTTGCCATTTCCTTCTCCAGGGGATCTTCCTGACCCAGGGATACAGCCCATGTCTCCTGCTTGGCAGGCAGATTCTTTGCCATTGAGCCACCAGGGAAGCCCACTTTGTAAATGGTAGAGGGCTAAACAGGACTAAGATGAGGTGTTCTTTCTTTTTGTTCTGTGTTTGCTGATCAAGAAAGTTTCCAGAAAGTTGGCATTTGGAAAGACGCAGGATGGGGAAGGCAGTGTTTTTCCGGGTGAGCAGATACGGGCACTGGAACAATTACAGGCTGGCTGTACTCTCCGAAGCAACAGGATCCGAGGATGCTGGGATGGGAGCCCCTGAAAAACAAGTGGCCTGAGCTAGTTAGGATGAGGGAATGAAAAGAATGTTTGGCAAATTAGTCTTGCTGTGCTTGTTGATACAATGGAGCTGCTGCTGCTAAGTCACTTCAGTCGTGTCCGGCTCTGTGCGACGCCATAGACGGCAGCCCACCAGGCTCCCCCGTCCCTGGGATTCTCCAGGCAAGAACACTGGAGTGGGTTGTCATTTCCTTCTCCAATGCATGAAAGGGAAAAGAGAAAGTGAAGTCACTCAGTTGCGTCCGACTCTTAGCGACCCCATGGACTGCAGCCCACCAGACTCGTCCGTCCATGGAATTTTCCAGACAAGAGGACTGGAGTGGGGTGCCAGTGCTTTCTCCAACAATGGAGCTGAGAGAATGCCTATATCCAAGGACCAGCCCGGGACCCACAGATCAGCTCCAGGGCCTTGCCATCTTGTTCTTTAGCTCATAGTCTATTCCCAACAACTTTACCCCCAGCAATTCTGGAGTTTTACAGTCTCAGGGTAAAAGCTCACTTACCCTGAGGTGCCAGTGTCTCCATCCAAACATATTAGTGTATTAACACACCGGAGCTTCTCTTCGCAGAGTCAGGGTCGCTTCCTGATAGCGCGGCTGTAACCTTCCTTCCTCCTTTAGATGAAACTGAGCTTTATCTTTTTTTATTCTAATAAATTGAAGAATATTTTCTAAGTCGTCTTCAGTATAACAGTCCTGATGTTAAAGTCTGAGTGGGTAAAAAGAATGATCATATTCTGCCAGTCTGGAGGAGAGCAGAGGAGAGCGCCTTTTTTCACAGACTTTATCACCCTAGACTTACCTGGAAGTTTCTGAAGGAGGAGTCAGCATATCGTGTTTAAGGAATCAGTAGGTATATTTTAAGATAGCATTGTCTTTCTGAAATATTCCAACAGACTAGAAATATGGACCAAAGGAACACAATTACATTTCACGAGAATGAGTGAATTTTTGAAAGAAAAGAAAGATAATGCTAAGTCGTATCTGACTCTTGCGACCCCATGAACTGTAGCCCGCCAGGCTCCCTCTGTCCAGGAGATTCTCCAGGCAAGAATACTGGAGTGGGTTGCCATTTCCTTCTCCAGGGGATCTTCCTGACCCAGGAATAGAACTCAGGTCTCCCGCATTGTAGGTAGATTCTTTACTAGCTGAGCTACATGGAAAGACTACGTGAATTTTTGAGGATCAGTTTAAAAATTCAGCCTTGGAAGTTGGGAAGCCAAGGAAGAAGAAGAACACAAAGGCAGAAAGGAGAACTCCATGCCGAAAAAAGAGTCTGCATATTATAAATAAAATCAATTATCACACACTCACTATTTGCTATGTACTTGCCCTGGCTGGGTGCCTGTGTGTGTGTATGTGTGTGTGTGTGTGTGTGTGTGTGTGAAGTTGCTTCAGTCACAGCTGACGCTTTGCAACCCCATGGACTGTAGCCCACCAGGATCCTCTGTCCATGGCGTTCTCCAGGCAAGAATACTGGAGTGGGTTGCCATTTCCTTCTCCAGGGGATCTTTCCAACTCAGGGATCAAACTCGCATCTCTTACATCTCCTGCGTTGGCAAGTGGGTTCTTTACCACTAGCACCACCTGGTACTCTCATTGAATCCCCCCAGCAGCCCACGAGGTCTGTATGATTTGCTCCAGTTAATATGTGAAGAGACTGAGGCTTGGGGAAGTCAAGTCCTGCGTCAGTGAGCAGGTCTGGTGGCCGCCAGTTGAGGAGTATGGTGATATGCTTAAGGTGTATGGAGCCAGAAATCTGGAAACCTGTTTTAGTGATACCATGAGACCTTACGCAAGTCATTCTACTTCTCTGTGCCTCCATTTTCTCATATCTAAAATGAGAGGGTTGGACCAAACTATCTAAAGTTCCGTGTCTATAAAATTCTCTTTGCGGGGCCCAGTTGAAGGAACTGGAGATGTTTAGCCCTGGGAAGGGACGTGCAAACCGTCCAAGGGCTGTCGCATGCAGAGGTCACAGTTGAGGGTTTCGTGTGAGGACTGCTCCTCTAAGGAGGAAATTCCCACACTGGGTGGGGTGGTCCCCACCCCTGGTCTGAAGAATCTTGAGAATCCATCTGTAGCAAATGAAGAAGGAGTTAGAAGGCATGCTCCACTAAGAAGCTTGTTCTCTACTTTTTGTTATCTAAAACACCCAACGTCTATTTATTTTGAAATGAAATTCTTTCATCTGCCCATTTTGAGAAAGGTTTTGGGGACTGGATCCCCAGTGACTTAGGACCTAAGAGCATCTCTTGGTGTGGACTCAGCACCATCTTGTGGACATGGTACTGGGAACTGGGAATGTAGTCCAATCATCAAGTGGAAAAGAACTTCAGGACACAATCATGAAACAGTTGCTGCCTTGGGAAAGGCTCCTCACGGGTCATAAGGGGCTGATCCCTTAGACAAACTGCCTGCTCTCAGCATGAGGGTCTGCCTTGGGGAATTTACTTTTATGTCTATAACCCTGTTACTATGCCCTTGACACCTGGGAGAGTAGAGTGGGCAGGTTCAGTGACCCAGTAAGCCAGACCTTCCAAGGTGTTGTATACAGCTCCTGGGGTCCTATTTCCTAGCAGGGTAAGAGGCATCAGTACAGAGGCCTCAGGAAGGAGCCCCAGGCCCCTTCCCTCTGGCCTCCCTCTCCCATATCCTGTGTCCAGCCCCACCTCTCCTGGTCCAGGACTCTGCTTTGTCCCCTCTCCTTCTTGCTGGCCTTGATTGCCACTCAGAGCATCACTTGCCCTGTTGTGCTTCAAGGCCCCCTTCTCCACAAGTTGAGGATGGAACAGATTGAAGGTGTATAGGGAACGGAGCACTGGGGCTGAAAAATGCTTTGCCTTCCCCAGCCCTGACTTCTAATAATGGTGAGACTGGCCATCTGGTTGTTCTTGGTATTTCTGTATGTGAAGAAACTGAGTGATAATCTTATTCAGAGCTAAGATGATGGTTGAGAGCAGTGTTGCTCAATGCCTTTACCAGGCTGAAAAGAGCGACCTGTGGCCCTGAAGAGGCCACTCGGCGGGTAGCAGCTCTCCCCGGTTGTTGAGAACCCAACCTCTTTTTCTCTGCTTATTCTTCATAGTTGGGTTGGTAGAAATATGTGTAATAGGCATGCAGGGCTCCCCCAAATAGCAGAATCACTGATTTTGCACCTGTTAACACATAGTTACTGGCTTTATTGATACTATATTATGATACATGTACCTGTTCTTTCAAAGTGTTCTTTTAATTACATTACTATACCCATATTAACAGACTTCCCTGGTGGCTCAGACAGTAAGGAATCTGCCTGTAATGCAGGAGACCCAGGTTCTATCCCTAGGTCAGGAATATCCCCCGGAGAAGGAAATGGCAACCCACTCCAGTATTCTTGCCTGGAGAATTCCATGGACAGAGGAGCCTGGTGGGCTACAGTCCATGGGGTCACAAAGAGTCGGACAAGACTGAGCGACTAACACACAGTATGTTACCCACAGTCCCTTATTTTGCTGAGTATTTATTTTTGTACTTCCTTTCCACAAGTATGTTTTTCTAACTTCCCTACTTTCAGGGTCAGCCTGACCTGAGTCCCATAACTCCTGCCTGTCCGGCCCGCCAGAGCTAAGTTGCCCAGGCTCCCTGGAAGCCCTTGAAGCCGGGGACTCTCCAGGCCACTCATTGCTCCACTTCAGCCCCAGGGAAATCCCCACTTACAAAATGACCCCCTGCTTCCAACACCCTTTCAACCAACAGGCGTTAAATTGGTTGCTATTATCATAATGAGATGAGCTAAAGAAAAGAGTTGCTGGGATTGTTTTGTTTTCTGGAATTTTCATGGAAAATTATCAGGGTGTAAAAGAGCAATAGACTGAGATACTACGGTTTATCTGGATTGTCCCTTCTAATCCTATTAAGAACTAAGTTGCACTATTTTATCCATTTTATAGATTAAAAAAAAAAAAAGCCCAAGTCTTGAGATGCTAATTAACTTGTTTAAATTCATGCAGCTACTAAGTGGCAGGACTGGAGTTTGAGCCCAGGAGTGTGTAAGCAGGGGCTCTGCTCTGCCCTCTGAGGATAAAGATGACTCCACAGGAGAAGAAAGGACAGCTCGGGGACCGAGAAAAAGAAAGCTTGGAACAAATGGCTCGTTCTGACAGTTGTCAAAAATTTTAATCAGGGAATTCAATAGCAGCTTGAACCAAAATCCAGAATCAGCACATAAATGTGCAAAACCCCAGATCAAACCCAGATTTTCAAAAAAAATTTCACTGAATCAGCCACAATCTAATGAATCCATTAAACTGAGACATAAACTAAAAAGACTTTTAAATGAAAAATCCAGAACATCAAAATGTTCTCTAAAATAAATCATAACCAAACTGCTGTTATTAGGTTCCTAGTTTAAAGTGAGAGAGAGGAGGTCTTAAGACTTTACCCTTGCAAAAATCCCCTTGGTGTGAGGGCAGAGGAGCAAATGTGGTCTGCCAAGAGACTAAAGAGATAGGAGAGATGATGAAGGGAAGGAAGGCTTTCTTATGAAATAAAAGAATTTCACCATATAAAACAAACATGTGGGACTTCCCCTACAGTCCAGTGGTTAAAACTCCATGCTTCCACTGCAGGGGATGTGGGTTCAATCCCTGGTTGGAGAACTTAGATCCTATGTGCCAAATGGCCAAGAAATAAAACAAGCACATGATCCAATAAACGACCAGTACCAGGCCTTGTTTTTATAGCCAAAAGTTGAGTGGCCTTCTGACTTAAAAAGACAAGTGCACACAAAATAAATGTGTAGATTGTTTGTCTTAAACACATTATTTTAGTTTCCTTCCTATCGAGCTTTTACTAATTGCTAAAAAAATTTGCTAACAGCCAACTTGAATAATTTTTATTTAAGATGCCAATGCTTTCTTCCATAGGTTTAGAAGTGCTAACATATGATGCAACTAAAGAAAAGAAAATCATTTTGATGATACTTGCAACTCAATGCCCACATACGGGCTAAGGCTCAGATGTAATAACTGCTTTTGACATTAGGAAGATGCTTAGTTGATGAGCCCCTCTAGGGTGGTAAGCACTGTGAGAAGGATGGGGGAACTCCGGGTACACAATGAAATAGAGTATTTGTCCCTACCGTTGAAGAATCTCACATTCCCTGTCTTTGGGGCCTGTGGTCAAGACTTGGTAATACTTGTTCCTACTGATATTTACCACTAATAATAATTAATTGGTAATAGTTATACTAATAATAGCTATTGTTTATTAAGCTTGACTTTGTGCCAGACATTAAGCCAACCACTTCATGGTTACTGTCATTTAATCTTCATTTTAACCTGATAAGATGCTATTATTAGCTCCATGTTGCACATGAAGAAGCTGAGGTGCAGAATAAGAAGCTTGCCCAAGGTCATAACCAGAACGTGATGAGAGCCAGACTTGACACTAGAGTTCAGCTTCTTAGCCACATTGCCAGACTGGACATGGTCTGCTGTATCCCACATTATTTTTCAGGAGAACCCTGCTTCATGAGTGGACTAATACAGTGTTCTGGGGTCCCTCAGCTCTCTTAGTCAGTAGCTTTAACTACCCCCCCTATACCCCTTCTGTGCCCACTTCTTGTGGTAGCCGCTTGTGTTATACTCAATAACTGGAGGGTGGTAGACATTTGATAAATATTACCTTGAAATGGAAGTGGACCAAAATGATAATGTTTATTTAATAGTGTCATCTATTACTCTGATGACTTTTTTAAAATGACATTTAAAAAAAAATTTTAAAAATTAAAAAAACTACTTATTTATTTAGCTGCCCCAGGTCTTAGTTGTGACATGCAGGGTCTTTGATCTTTGTGGCAGCATTTGAACTCTTAGTTGCAGCATGTGGGATCTATTTCCCCAAACAGGGATCAAGCCCGGGCCCCCTGCATTGGGAGCATGAGATCTGAGCCACTGGCCCACCAGGGAAGCCCCTGAATCTTACATTATTTAAAGAAAATAAATTAAAAGTAGAAATTTATGGAAAATTCTGAATTACCTGAAGTGTTCACTCCAGGGCCATCTGATAATCTGTATAGAATCATTGTGCATATGGGGGATACAGCCCCTTCTGGCAGGGGGATGGAGCCCTTAGTAGGGTACCTGCCTGGGGCCAAGCAAACTGTGGGCAGGCTATGAGTCCCCCCAAGACCCCCACCCCACAGCATACCATAGGGCATAACCTGTCCCCTTGTAGGTGGTGCCCCGCTCACATCCAGGCTACCAATTGCTAAGCGCCCACACACTGGTTGGTAGGCTGGGGTCATGAGCATAGGAGCTTTTGATACCAGGAAAAGCTAAGTGCTTCATTTTTTGGTGCTCCAAACGTAGAGTGGAGAGTGTAGTTTTTGAGTCATCCTGCTCAGGTTTTAATCCCAGCTTTGCTGCTCACTAACTAAATGACCTTGGTCAAATTACACAGCCTCTCTCATCTCAGTTGTCTCATTTTCAAAATAAGGTTGCTGCGAGGCTTCCTCGGGACGGTGTGTACGGAGTGTGTAGAGCACTGCTGGGCTCAGAGACGTGCTCGTGTGGTGTTGGGGGCATAGCACGCGGCTGGCGTGTCTGGGCGAGCTTCCTCCTGTCCCGTGAATGAGTGGGGGACGCTGACACGCGTGTGCTGGAATGTCAATGTCACTTTAAAGCAGCTCTCAGGGAGGCTGCCCAGAGGGCCTCCAACACACACAGGAGGCAGTGACCTGATTCTTCAAAGGGCAGTTAGAAGTCGTGGGCCAGCTTGTGTGCACAACACACCTGGGTTACTTTCAGCAGGATGCAATACCCCCGCCTACCCAGATCCTGTTCCCGAAACAGATTCAGCATCAGCAGTGTCCCCTGGCTCCTGTTCTTTTTGAGATTCCACAGGTGAGTCCGATGGGCAAGTTCTGCATGGGACCACCACTGTAAGCTCACATTATAATGCCCCTTCCGTCTTACTGCTGGTTGCCTGATGGGCAAAGAGGGCTTGTGTATGCCTTTGGGGGTGGGTCACAGATGAGTGTACCAGGAAACACAATCATCCACGGTTATAGGACCCAGAAGCAGGCCACAGACCCAGCTGTGCTTCACTTAGCCCAGACCCTTCTTCTGATCAGCATATCATGAGAGGAGGCTGAGTGAGGGAAACGACCTTGGAAGGAACTGAAAAGTGGTTACAGAAAGTGGACACCCCTGGGAGTGCTTGCAGGGAGCAGAGATATGGAAATGGAGTCTTTATAAACACCCAACGCTGGACTTTATGCTGCACCCCCGTGTTGATAACTTTCAATTTTTAGCTTTTTTTTTTTTAAGTTAACTTTTAAAAGTTTGTTGCTAGTTCATCCAAGCACTCAGGAGACAAAGGCCAAATGCTTAGGGCTTAAAGACAAAATTCAACTGAGTACATTTTAAAGATCTTACTGGCTTTATTTAGTGATTCATGAGTCAGGCAGCATCCAATTTAGCAGACAGAATGGAGCTCCAAAGAGTTACACAAGGTGAGAGGTTTTATTGGCAGAAGGGAACAGAACAAGGAAATTATACTAGGCAAAAAGGTGGGTTGGTTATTGCAAGGTTCCTTTCCTTATAGGGCATGACAGGAATTGTCAGGCAGATTACCTAACTAATGCTTATCAGTCTATTCCAGATTTAAGCTGATATCTAGTTTAGGATTGCATTGCAGAGAGAGCCAAAACTCTTAAGTAAGTTCCAGTTTGATGACATGGGGCATAGCATAAGCAGCTCCATTTTGGGCCTGTTGTTTTGTCTTTAACAGAACAAAGCATGTCATTAGAGCTTAAAGAAATACTCTTTTCCTTTCTTTGAGCCCAAGGAATAATAGTAAGCAGTTTTTTGGTGCTTCAGAGCTGTGTTTCGTTGTTTTAACTTGTGTGAGCAGTAATAACTGTGGCAGTGGACAGCCCTTGCTTGTCTACCCAGCTCCAGTTTTAGACCGGCAGAGTTGATTTTGTGTGTGTGTGTTTTGTTTTTCCTTTTACAGTGTCAGACTTTTTGATTTCTTAATGTTCAACCTTTTAGTATCGGTGACAAGTAGTAGGGCAATTTGTGTTGACCTAACTCTGGATCCAGAAAGCCTGGTTAACAGTGCCAGGTATGATGGGCTCTAGAGAGCTTATTGTCTGGGTGTTTTTTGTTTTTTCATTTACTTCATAAAAGTTTATCAGTGTGTTATATGCTAAATGTGGTGCTGAGAGCTAGAGGAAACTGTGGTAGATAGTGGTAAATAGTTTCAGCCTTCACAGAATTCATACTCTTATGGTAAAGCACACATTTATCAAATAATACATAACTACAACCACAGTGCATGTGTGCATGCTAAGTCGTTTCAGTCGTGTCTGATTCTTGGTGAGCCTATGTACTGTAGCCCTCCAGGCTCTTCTGTCCATGGGATTCTCCAGGCAAGAATATGGGAGTGGGTTGCCATGCCATCCTCCAGGGGATCTTCCCTACCCAGGGATCAAGAATGTGTTTCCTGCGTTGCAGGAGGATTCTTTACCACTAGCTCCACCTGGGAAGCTTATAACCATAGTATATACTGTGAAAGAAGAGTATGCTGAAGAATATAGCACAGGTAAACCTGATTGAGGGGTAATGGGTTGTTGGATAGAGACCAGGATAGGCTGCTGCCTGGGCTGGAAAGGCATTCTTGGCTTCAGAAGCCGCATGTGCAAAGGCCCCGAGATGGGAAGATCCTCGGCATATTCAAGGAACAGAAGGAGGGCTGGTGAGGGTTAGAGTGGCAGGAAATGAGGTAAAATCACAGAGACCTTCTAAGCCTTGGTAAAGATACTGGAATTTGGGTTTAGGGTTCTAAGGAGCCTCACTAACCGTGTCTCAGCTCCATATTGGCCAGGAGATTCTTTTCACTGTCATGGAAAGGCTCCCTCCCAAAGGCGGCCCATCCCACAGCTTCTCTTCTCCTAACCCTCCCCTGGTGCTTCATCGCCTTGGTTCTCATGCTTTATCCCGACTGACAGGCCGCCAGCCTGAGTCTCATGATCCCTGAGATTGTATCATCCACAGGCCTGTAATGAAAGGATAAGTCTAAATACTCAAGTGGGGGGTGGCAGGAGGCACATGAAAACTCATCTTCCTGATGGATTCAGTCCACATCCTTGGACTGAATTGGCAACAAACTTTTAAAAATCGACTTTTCTTTTTTAATACTAAAAATCTTAAGTTGGCTACATGTGAGTGTGGTGTAACAGCCTTGGCTGTTTAGTAAATTCTGGGCTGTGGGGCAGACACTGACTGATTGTGTGTTCAGCTGGCACCTTGCAATTGCCTTGTGTCCCATTACAGTACACCCGGGGAAGCCGTGAGAGGTCCCAGGCCTGAGGCTCATCCTCTGGCAATGCGCAGGTTGCCCTGGTAACTCCCATCCATGGTCACGGGTCGGCTTGCCTGAGCTCCAGTCCTCAGCTGGTTTTTCGGGGGACCCCTGTGGCACACTCTGCTTCATGTCAGGCTGCGTTTTTCAGTGACTTCTGGGTGTGGGGCCCAGGCTACCCCCCGAGCAGCCCTAGCTCTTGGAGTCCACCCGGGTCTGTTCCCTGCCTCGGGCTTTTCAGGGGTGAGCCTGCACCACCCGCCTGCAGCTTGGACTTGGTGCAGAGCCATCTTGTGCTCGGAGATGGCGAGTCAGCTGCTCCGACTTCCCTCCGGCTCTGTGCCCATGCGTGATGCAGTAGCCTGCAGAGGGGGGCTGGGTACTGCGCGCATCAGCAGTTACCACTCTGCTGTGAGCAGGGCAGTGCCCTGGGTTCCGTTTCCAATCTGTACCGTGGGCCTGAGATTAGCAGCTTCCGTGTGGTGAGCACTGACTCTGTTCATGCATTTAACCCTGAGTTGGTAGTGGTGTCTCCATTTTATGTGTCTGCCTCACGGGATTATGAAGGGGATTGAATAGATTAATATGTGAAGTGTTTTACAACCTGAAATGTATCAGATGAAAGCAGTTTTATTCAAAATTGATTGGGAAAATTCACGTAGATGAACCTTGTAATTCGAAGTATATACAGTGCCTGTCCATACATAATGCTGATTTAGGACTGTGTAACTGTTTATAGTACAGATCATTCATTTAGTACATGAATATTTTGAGGACTTGCGATGTATCAGGCACTGTTTTAGGTGCCTAAGATACATCAGTGCAGAAAATCAGAGATTTCTGTCCTCATGATGCTTAAATTTCTAGCAGGCGGATGGACAGTCAATAATGAATAAATTCTGCAGTGTATGGGGATGCTGTGAGTGCTGTGGAAAAGAAAAAGCAGAGCAGATAAGTGGGGTCAGGAGTGTAGGTGGCTCTTTCATCAGGGTGAGTCTCTGCTTTCAAATAGTTTCCAAGTGTCCACCGTGCCCTGTGGCCTGGAGACACAGCCGTGAACGGGACGAACAAGGTCCTTTCCCTCCTGGAGTTTACTTTCTGGCAGACACAGTGGACAGCAAACAAGCAGGCAAATACTTGTGATAATTGTAGGTTGAAGTATGTAGCGTGAAGGTGATGTGAGGGCAAGTAGAGGCGGGAGCAGATAGAGAGATGGGGTGGGCCCTCAGAGTTGCCATTTGAGTTGGGCCTAAAGCAGGGGTGAGCCAGCCCCCTGGGCAGGACTGGAACTGGACTGGGAGAGAGTGGCAGCGAAGGGAGAGTGTGAGCAGAGGGGGACCCGTGGACAGTGCAGGGCCTCACAGGCCGCAGCGAGGGATCTTCATTCCACCCGAACATCTGGGGACAGCCACTGAAGGGCTCTAGGCAGGGCCTGACTTGATCTCCTTTGTGCAGTTAAAAGACCACCCTGCGCATTGCATGCCTAAGTGGTTCTGTTCATAGTCACAGGCGCGCAGGACAGGACGTCCCAGCAGAACTGGGACTCAGTCCTCAAGCTGATTCTCACCCGTGTTCTTTGAAGCCCTGCTGTGTGCTGAGCGCTGTGTGTGGTGCTTTTCATGTGCATTACCTGGTTCATTCCTCTCTGCCCAGGTTCTGGTTCATCCAGGAAGAGTCCATGCAAACTGTGATTCATTGTCTTGCAGGAGTCCCTAGAAAGCTGGGGTGCAGGGAGCTAGGGGTGGAGAACAAGGGTGCAATGGCAGGTGGATTTAGATAGTTTTAACACCACGCAACAGTCGGTCTCTGTCCTTTTTTTTAGGATAACCCATCTTGCAATGAGCAGGAAGCTCATTTTTGCTCAGAAGCCAGAATGTATAATAGTTCTTCCCTCCATCCTCCCTGACAGGTCACAGTCAACCGAGAGGAACGGGGCTATTCAATCAGGTAGGCCTTTAAGAAAATGGTATTTGGCTTTTGAAACCAACTGTAGATCATACGCTCACCCGTAAAATGAGAAGTTCCAGGGGATGGGACCCCTGTCCTGGTCATTCTGGTAACTCAGTTCCCACAGCATTCAGAGTTTTAAAATTGCTTTTCACATTAGCACCTCTGAATGTCAGTGGAATTTGGTAGGACAAGAAACGGACACAGCACTTCAGGGCTTTAGAGATAAGAGTCTCCAAGTACATTTGCTAGCTTTCTTAAGCAAACGGGTGTCCGGGCAAGCTCAATCGTGAGATGAACCCAAGGGCTACCTGCTGTAAACACTGCTGTGTTTCAAAAAGGATTTAAAAAAAAAAGAAACAAAGGACCTTTTCCCCCTTTCATCTTTCCAAACAAGCAACCTGAAATATTTAACCGGGCACATTGCATCACTCGTTTATCTGATAATACTTGTTCTCACAATCTATATGCACGCAACTACAAGTCTGGAGACCAAATGTTTACCTTTTCACAACAATATATTCAAGAAAGGTGGCTCAAGCCAAGCTTCCTCCCTGTTGAGTGGACTCCAGCAATTCCCTGATGTTACCTTTTCCAACCACCTGAATTTCAGATGAAAAACAAACCTCCCTTGTCATGCTACACCTTCTTGAATCTGATAGCTTAAATGCATGAAAGTCTGATAAATGTCGCTCTTCTCTGCTCCTTTTGGGCTGCATTTAGAAGGCAACGTGAGAGGATTTTCCTTTTCTTAGACGTAGCTGAACTCCATAAAGGGCTTCTGTTTTGTAATCTGTTTCCGAGATCTGATGCATGTGTTTCTAAGACCCCGTCACGTGAGGAGGTCTGACGTAGTCACCCAACGTGACTGTGAGAAAAGGCACTGCAAAGATGTGTGTGGGATGTGGACCCGGATCACCGAAGTGGTGTCCTTTGTCAGAACACTTTGCGCAGAGAATAGCAGGTCCATGCAGTAGATTCTACTTCAATATGGGCCTTGCGCTGGCCCCAAATAGACTGTGAATTTGACTTGTGCGTGATTCCAGGTCAGTATCCTAATACAGTGTGTTCTTTTTTTAGTTCGGTTTTATTTCTAAGTGTCTTTTTATAGAAGCACGGCAGTAGAAAGAGGAGAAAGTTGCTCGGTTGATTCAGTTTCATTACTGTGTACGTTGGGAATTGAGTGGCCAAGGTGCTGCGAGAGGGCTCCTGGCCTTTTCCTCTGATCAGAAGATACAGAAAAATGGGATTCAGTCTGGCCCTGGAGTGTGGCCTTGAGTAAGTGACTTCAAGTTCTCGCTAAGAATGCAGACTGGACAGGATTACTTCACTCTCCATCTGTGATGTCTTAAAGACTTGCTAATAAAAGTATACCAGATTTTATTAACAAGCTCTATAAAGTTACATAATAGTTACACTGGTTAAACAATTTAAAGAGGTTTTTCAAGATTTTCTTTTTTTTTTGGTTTACGTAGGGAGAGTTAAAATTTTTATGGAAACTCTCATTTTAAGTTTTTGACTTCTCTGTGCTTTAGTAAAATTGCCTTGTCTACCTGGGGAAGGGAAGATTTAATTAGGCTGGAAATACTAGGCTGCTCAGATCATTGCCAAGAATTGTTTTCAAGTTCAAACCCAGAACAGGTATCCAGGATATAATGGGAGGGGGCTAATTTAGTAGATGAATGAATAAACTCTAAGGGCAAACAGAATGCTATGACCAAGCCAGCCTTTGAGACTTGAAGGCAAAGATTCAAGCAATGATAGGTTGTACAAACAATATAGGCAGCAAATCGAGGAGCAGTTTTTACCTGAGTGTAGTGTGAAGGGACTATTGGCCCAACTGCTTTTACAGCCATGCTCACGCTCAAGTGATAGGTAGCAGTCACTTCAGGCTTGGAAAATTAAAGACAGCTGTAAAGCGTGTGTATCTGTGTGACCGTGGGTGTGTCTATCTGTTTCTCTGTGCCTTGGCTTCTCCTGACTCCTGGGTATTTATGCTTTGTATTTTAGCACACTTTGAATCATTTAGTCTTACATGTGATTCATTTTATTGAGTGAAATAATTTCTGAGTCGTCTATTTAAGTATGATTTTGAATATTTTCTTACTGCTTAAAGCAGTGGTTCTCAAACTTTTTATTCCCAGGACCCCCTTACATTCTTATACATCTTTAAGGACCCAAAGAGCTTTTGTTTATCTGAGTTACATTCAAAATTTTAAACGAGAATTTAAAAACTATTTCTTAACTTGCAAAAATTGACTATGGTAAACCCAATTACATGGTAAAATGATACACTTTTATTTTTAAAATAACTATTTTCTAAAGCAAAAATTAGTGAGAAGAGTGGTGTTATTTTTTGCAAATATGGTTGACCCTTGAACAACACAGGAGTTAGATAGAACACAGACTCTGCACTGGGTCAAAAATCCACAAAATCTCCCTTCCTCTATATCCCTTCCTCCAGTTCTGCATCTGTGGGTTCAGCCAACCGTGGATCATGTAGCACTGTAGTACATATTTAGTGGAAAAAATCTGTGTACAAGTGGATCTAAGCAGTTCAAACCTGTACTATTCAAAGGTATACTATATCTTTACTACCTGACTTAATAGAAAGATAGCTGGATTTTCAAATCTGCTTCTGGATTCAGCTGCAATATGTTGTTTTAGGAACTATATGAAAAAAATTCAGCCTCACACAGCTAGGTAATCGGAAAAGGGAAGTTTTTTTTTTTCTTAAATAACCTTTTTAGTTAATTGTGGATATTCTTTGATGCTACTCCAGTATCTACCAGTAGGACCTTCTTAAAGGTTAATTGCAACATGGAATCCATATCAGTGAACTTTCTGTAGTTTTTTACATGTAAATACATGGCTCTCTCTTATACCTTTTAGCTCATGCATGATTTTTTTTTGGTAATATGCATTGGTCATTTGGAAAATATTGGTTACTGAGCCATGTATATCTTCCAAATTCATTACTCAGTATCCAAAAATCATTTTCGTTAACGTCACCACCAACATCATCAGAAAAGTCATTATGTATTGAGGAGTGTTGAGCTCATTGTGGTAGATACAAGTTTTCCAAAATTCTGTTTTTTGCTCCAGTCTGATTTTATTACTGGCAACAAGATGGCTGCTTCCTTGAAATGACAGACTCACTTATTTCATTTTCAAGAAAATGTTTGCCTGAGTACCCATATCTGAATAGCTATGGCTTATCTTATCAGTAATTTTTTTCAAGTAAAAATGATGTTCCATGAAAAAAAATTGGTAAGTTTGACTCAGAGCTCTAGGAAACACCAATGCTTTTTCTCAAGGCAGCCATCATTTTTCATCATGCAGCAGATGTGTTTTGTGTGTCCTTCCGATTTTACACACAGTAATAGAAAGATGTATATTCAAGGGTCCACATTTAATAAAATGATTAATTACTCCTTAATCCGAGTGTTACGGAAATTTTCCCCATCTTTGGTTTTGTACTGTTAGTGCACATGTTCACACGGTAAAAAAGACACATGACATCTTAGTGTGGTTATGAAAATAGTTTTGACCTCAAGAACTTGCTGAAAGGGTCTTGGGAGACCCAGAGATCCATGAAATATACTTTGAGAACCCTCCAGGTTACAAGGAAGCTAGGGGGAAAAAAAAAAAGAACAGGAATTTATTTTTATTTTCCTAGTAATTTTGCTTTCTCTCGAGTAGAATTTGGGTTCACCCAGGTCTGATTTTTGAAGCTTTAAATCAGGTAGCTTTCTAAGAACAATATGTTATTTAAGCCATTTGCTGCTCAGGGCCTGAGGAGCTAATGCCTCTCTGCTCCCTTACTGTCAGAATCAACAATGCATTGGTACCAAGACTGTCCCTAAACTCAAGGAGCAAATAGGAAAGATAGAAATGTGGACAAATGCACAATATTGCATGCGACAATAAAGATTGGAACCCCAGACTAGAAATTCATGAGGAGGGAGGCTGACCGAAGGAGATGTCACCTGAGATGAGTAAATTATAGGAATTGCCAGGCAGAGGAGCTAAGGGTGAAGACAGAAGAGCCTCAAGAGGAAATGCAGTTTTTCTTCTAAAGCTTCATACAGGCAGAATGTAGAAGTCTTTCTGAGTTATGAGACGAGGACTCATGTAGGGAGTGCGTGAATTGTGTGTGTTGTGCATATACTGGAGTGGAATTGAGGAGCCCAGCGTCGGTGAGGGGCCTTCTGCTTTGTACCTTAATCTGCTTCTGTACTGTTTGCATATTTTACCATCAACATAGATTTTTTTTTTTAAATTTTTTAATACTAGTTAACTCTAAAAGTAAGTGAAGAAGTCATTTTAGGTGGGGTGGGATGAATTGAGAGATTAGCATTAATAGATTTACACTATTGATATTATGTGTAATATATAGATAACTGATGAGAACCTATTGTACAGCCAGAGAACTCAGGGCTCTGTGGTGACCTAAAGAGGAAGGAAATCCAGAAAAGAGGGGATAAATGTAAACATACAGCTGGTTCACTTTGCTGAATAGTAGAAAGTAGCACAACATTGTAAAGCAACTATACTCCAATAAAAATTAATTTTAAACAAGAAAAGTCATTATTAATCATCAAAAGCATCTTAAGTGCCCATCCTTACGTAATATGAATGTATTATATAAGGTTGGAATAATGCAGGAGACAAAGGCAGCAGCAGATTCTACATATGCTAATTAGGTAGAATTTCCCAATGGCCCTGGTATGAAGTATAATTATTAAGTATGTTTATCATATATTTATAAAATTCTTAAAAGCAATTTAAATACTTATGAAGTATACTTTATCTCAATGTACACATGTAATTATAACTATAATGTAGAATTTTATATTTAGTTTATATAGATATGTATATTTTTTAATATATATAAATAGAGGATGACCCTTCATCCTCCTTTCCCAGGATATAGTCCCCATGTATACCTGTTTATCTGGCACAGTTATTAGCTGTATCCCCTTCTCTCTCTCAAGTGTCTTCTTGTTTTAGATGCCGAATTATACATTCATCATATTTATTGTGCTTATAAAATCTGTTTCCACTAGCACATGTTCATATATTCATATAATCGTAGATCTATTGGTATGTGCATGTGGATATATATGTATGTGTATTTGTGTGTTTATAAGGTGTATGTTAAAAGCTTTACAGCTAAAAAACAAACTCAAGAAAATAGTAACATAAATCAGATGATCACAGTTATCTAATTACAGATTGATTTATTGGTTTAAAATATTGGCTCACCAAAAATTTTGTAACAATAACATTTTTCATGCTTATTTATTCCATTCTGGTGATACTGCTGAAAATAATGGATATATTATACGAAACTTGCTTTTTAGTACATGTTTCAGAATATTACATATAAATTTAATCTCATCTGCTTTCCAGCTTCTATTTCTTTTTCTGAAGTCTGCTCTGGGCTTTCCATTGGCAAGAACTCCTAAGACTTCTGTTTTCACTTACTCTCGATGAAGAAATATAGCAGAAGAGATCAGTTTATTTTTTTTTTTTAAGTCAAAGGATACTATTTTTGGTGGGAATGACTGCCTCCCCCCTGAACTCATTTAAGTCTGAATTCGAGTTTTAGGGATATCCTTAAAGTAAGGATGACTGTTCAAAACTCTGGGTCCAATCACCACCAGACCAGCTGAAGGGGCCAGGCTGGGCTTGGTGCTGAGAGAAGCCGCTTGGCAGGGAGTGCTTGGAAAGGTAGCGGGTGCATGCAGGTGACAGGGACGCAGGGACACGGCTGCTCGGTCGCCAGGCAGGCAGCAGCCCCATTGTTGTCCAGTCTTCCTGTTTCTCAAGAGAAGATAAATGGATTTTTATGTTAAATCTTACTGTTCTTTGACATCAGCTTTCCCCCCCCCCTCCCAAAAACATGGTCCAGATGCCACGTGGGTCAACCACCACTGGTTAGGGACCAGCTGTGTTTGAGGCCCACAGTGGGTCCCCTCTGGTCTTCAGACTTCAAACTCAGTTGCACATTGGACATGTAGAATATGATTTGAAATTGCATCTTCGACAACTGTCACTGCCTTTTCACCTTGCATTGATGGATTTGGTTGCTTTGTTCTAAACTGTGACATGGGCTCCTTGATTACAAGCTTCTTGAGGGCATGAAACTCAACTGTGCCTCATTCCGACTGAACTTCGTGTTCCTCAGCTTTGTCCCCTTCAGCAGGCAGAGCTGAAGTCAGCGTCACCTGTCCCCGAAAGGGGGTTTGGCGAGGCTTTCCTGCCTTCCCTCACCCCTGCCCCAGGGCCACTCCCCCCTACTCTTTGTCCCAGCACTCCCGATCCTGCACGTTCACTGGGAATCTTGGCTTTACAGCATCATGTGACCACGTCTTACCTTCCCTGCTATACTGCAGACCTTTGGGGGCAGAATTTTTGTTTCTGTAAAAAAACAAAATTGCTGGATTTTGCTGGATTTTAGTGTCAGCTCCCAGACCTGGTTCTGGCTGGTGGATAAAAACCGTGTGAATATCCTCTGAGACGATTTTCCAGTGTTTACTCGTGTGCCTTTCAAATTTGTTATCACAGGGACAAATAGGACGTTCCTTATTCGCTAAATACGGTACAAAAATATATATAGGGTCCAGGGTCTCACCCCAGCTGTTCCAAATGAGAATCTCAGCAGGGGCGGAGTAGGGGGACTCTATAAATTCTGTACTATATTAAAGCTTCCCAGGTGATTCAGATGCATAGCCAGGTTCGAGAACTTCTATCCCAAAGCATAAAGTAGGTATTCAGTAAATCTCTGTTCCAGGGAGAAATGAACTCTTGTCTTCCTATAGCACTCAGCCAATATTCAAGAAATAATGGTCAAGAGAGTAAATTCTGAATTCACATACTAACGCTCCCCATCTCACCTTCTTAGGTGGGGCTGAGGCCATCTACTCCTTCCCAGGTTCTTACACTGTCTGGGGTAGATGGATTAATTCTGACCTGGACTAGAGGACGGTCTGACTAGCTGGTTTGCAACCAGCTGGCCTCCCTCTAATCATCTCCGTGTGCTGAAGCCTCAGTGATCCTGAGTGACTTAACTCAAATCTGATGATAACTTTTAATGATAACTAGTACTTACAATATAAAACTTGCTGTGGGGAGTCCACTAGAGCCTGTTATGATCTGGTCTGACCATTTCAAGCTTCCCAGGTGGTGCTAGTGGTAAAAAATCCACCTGCCAACGCAGGAGACACAGGGTTTGAGTCCTGGGTCGGGAAGATGCCCTGGAGGAGGAAATAGCAACCCACTCCAGTATTCTTGCCTGAAAAATCCAATGGACAGAGGAGGCTAGCGGGCTGCAATCCATAGGGCCGAAAAGAGTCAGACATGACTGAGCAACTGAGCACACACAACCCTTCCAAACAGGAGAAAAAGATACGAGAAGGGAGAGAAAGTAGATCTCCCAGGGGCCTAGAAAAGAGGGACCTCACGGAAGACCAAAGAGCCACCTGTGAAGTAGGTAGGACATTGATCTGTAAGCCAGTGAAGGATAGACTCTGGCAATCCATTCAGGGATGACCCTTTCTCTCTTCAGGGGTGCAGAGGGGGCCATAAAGATTCCTTTTTATTTAATTTTATTTAAAGACTTAGTCCCCCACATCCCTGGAAAAGATTCATGGAACATTACAGGTAAAGGCAGGTAAAACAAGAGTAGAAGAGCTATCACTAAATAAAGTGAGACAGTGGTCACAGCAGAAACCCAGGCTCACGGTGTCTACAACAGTCGATGGTAAACGTTAGTTCTAAGCTTCCTCATTTCGAGAATTAAGAGAGAAACGTGGTGAGTGCATTGTTCTCATTATCTGGATAATGGAGAATTTGTTAGTAGAAATGCACTTTTTCCAGTGGCTGAATGAAATAAAAGAGGTTATCAAATGGATTCGTGTATAAAGGACACTAACATAATAGGCACAGCTCATAATTGCTTTACAAAAAGGTAAAAGAGAGGCTTTATGTGGCCATCTGGTCTTTCCGACTGAATGAATGCCATGAGCTAAATGTTATACTCCAGTGCTAGGAAGACATGGCCACTGGGGGCTAAAGAGCGGCAAGCTGTATGGGCTTTCTGGACATCACTTGATCAGAGAGACTTGATGAACAGCAGCTGAGTAGTATGTCTTTTAGACCAGAGCGGGTATTTTGGCCAGGGCACTACAGTTAAGTGCAGGAGTGACCTCTTAGTATATAGTAAAATTAGTTTGGTGAGTTGCTGTTAGCATTTTTTAAGTGAAAGATAATAGAACAGGACGGACGGCATCACACCTCTAAAGGGAAGGTTTTAGTTTCACTTTTGTCTCGGGTCCCTATGCACTGTGTATTTTTTACTGTAGGTAGCTATGAAAGCTGGTGCTTTGGACTGTCCCTCACTAGAATAGTAGTGGGTAGGCTCTGGCCAACCCAGGCTCATTATAGAACATAGAGAGTAATAAGACCTGAGTACAACAGGAGTGGGATCCTCAGACCAGAACAAGAGCCGCCATGCCTTTAAATTGTGCTAATTTAAGAACCTGTGACTAGACAGTATTATAAACTCAGAAACATACTTCCCTGGTTCTGTGTTTTGTTTCCATTTTGGTTGCCTTTAGTACCTTGCAGAGTTATTTTTGAACATCCCAGTCTACTATGGCTATGATAAAAGGGAAATCAGAGGAATGAGATGAGTCCCCATAAGGGCCAGTAGTGCAGAGGGCAGGGGGCCCCTGGTGGTCAGACTCAGTCATGCAGACCAAGACTTCTCTGAGACCCTTCAGAGCCACAAATGAGGAATGATTCCTCCAGTTCCTTCTTCTTCCCTGAGCAGCCAATAACTTTAGTTACAGATACTGCTTGCTTTGGCTTCCCCAGTGGCTCAGCAGTAAAGCCTCCACCTGCAATGCAGGAGACTCTGGGTGGGGAAGATCCTCTGGAGCAGAAAAGTGCAACCCACTCCAGTATTCTTGCCTGGGAAATCCCATGGACAGAGGAACATGGTGGGCTACAGTCCTTGGGGTCACAAAGAGTCAGACACGACTGAGTGCACACACACACACGCTGCTTAGTTAAGGAAAACTTTTAAAAAATAATTTTCTTGCTTCATGAGCTAAATTGAAAATGAAAGTCACTCACTCAGTCGTGTCCGATTCTTTGTGACCCCATGGACTATATAGTCTATGGAATTCTCCAGGCTGGAGTACTGGAATGGGTAGCCTTTCCCTTCTCCAGGGGATCTTCCCAGCACAGGGATAGAACCCAGGTCTCCTGCATTGCAGGCTGTGTTTGGATCAAATCATTAGGGTGGATCATCAGAAATAGACAGGAGTTTTGTGATGGGACCATGACATTGCCTGATTCTAAGAATTCAACACAGCAGCCCTGAGTGATGATGAGACCCTTAACATTTATCGGGGAACCTTCTCCCCCCAAATTTGGACATGTATATGTAGCCTACAACTTTGGAGAAAGTCAGAGAAAAAGTTCTGGGAGGATTTCCAACTATAACAACTATGAGCAATGGTATGAGAAACAGGCTGGGGCAAGATAAAGATTAAGCTTCTAAGGTTGACTCCAAGTCTTTGGAGCAACAACAAGATGAGATTAAAAAGGAACAAAGACCACAAAACCCTGTATTTTCATACAAAAAATAAGTTTTTCAAAGAAATCAAAAATAGCCTATAGACCAAAGAGCTCCTCGTGGAAGGACCTTTATCTCTGACCACTTCTCTCCTCTTCTTTTAGATGACAGTCATGTCCCTTTCCAGGGACCTCAAGGACAACTTACACAGCGACACAGTGCTCTCCATCTTAAATGAACAGCGCATTCGGGGCATTTTGTGTGATGTCACCATCATTGTGGAAGACACCAAGTTTAAAGCCCACAGCAATGTCCTGGCTGCTTCAAGCCTTTATTTCAAAAACATCTTTTGGAGCCATACCATCTGTATTTCCAGCCACGTCCTGGAGCTGGATGATCTCAAAGCTGAAGTGTTTACAGAAATTCTCAATTATATCTACAGCTCCACAGTCGTCGTCAAGAGACAGGAAACTGTCACCGATCTCGCAGCTGCTGGGAAAAAGCTGGGAATATCCTTCTTGGAAGATCTTACTGATCGCAACTTCTCCAGTTCCCCGGGTCCCTATGTATTCTGCATTACCGAAAAGGGAGTGGTCAAGGAAGAAAAAAATGAAAAAAGGCATGAAGAACCAGCCATCACTAACGGGCCAAGGATAACAAATGCATTTTCCATCATTGAAACAGAAAACAGTAATAACATGTTCTCTCCACTGGACTTGAGAGCAAGTTTCAAAAAGGTCTCCGACTCCATGAGAAACACCAGCCTCTGCCTGGAGAGGACTGACGTCTGCCACGAGGTGGAGCCCGTGCGTACCCTCGCCGAGCACTCCTACGCCGTGTCTGCCGTGTCTTCCGTGGCTGAGGCTTACAGAAGCCAGCCTGCCCGGGAACAGGACAGCAGTTCACCTGCAAAAACAGGGAAGGAGAACGCCGAAGCTGTTGCAGCAAAACCGAAAACATGCCGAAAGCCAAAGACACCCTCCGTACCCCAGGAATCAGATTCCACTCCAGAAAATGTACCAGCCCCTCCAGCAAGCAACTTGGAGGTGCCTCAAGAAGAAACTCCACAGCCAGCTGCAGTTCTTTCCCTTTCAAAATCTCCCAGCCACAACGAAGGAGAGGTCCAATTTCCCAGGGCGGAGGAAAATAAATCCTCGGATGTCCCCGGGCCGCCAGCCGCTGAGGTGCCGCCCCTCGTTTACAACTGCAGCTGTTGTTCCAAATCTTTTGAGAGCAGCACTTTGCTCAGTGCCCACATGCAGCTTCACAAGCCGACCCAGGAGCCCTTGGTGTGCAAACACTGCAACAAGCAGTTCAGCACCCTCAACAGGCTGGACCGGCACGAGCAGATCTGCATGCGGTCAAGCCACATGCCCGTCCCTGGAGGGAATCAGCGCTTCTTAGAAAACTACCCCACCATTGGGCAGAATGGAAGTTCATTCACAGCTCCAGAACCTTTATTAGCTGAGAATAGGATTGGTGACTTTTCCAGTCCCGGGAGCACGCTGCCAGAAACAGAACACATGGTTAAATTTGTTAATGGGCAAATGCTCTATAGCTGCGTGGTGTGCAAACGCAGTTATGTGACTTTATCCAGCCTCCGAAGACATGCAAATGTTCACTCCTGGAGGAGAACATATCCTTGCCATTACTGCAACAAAGTGTTTGCTTTGGCTGAGTACAGGACAAGACATGAGATTTGGCACACAGGGGAAAGGCGGTATCAGTGCATTTTCTGTCTGGAGACGTTCATGACCTACTATATACTCAAAAACCACCAGAAGTCTTTCCATGCCATCGATCATAGACTTTCCATCAGTAAAAAAACGGCAAATGGAGGCTTGAAGCCTAGTGTCTATCCATATAAACTTTACAGGCTCCTGCCCATGAAATGCAAGAGGGCTCCTTACAAGAGCTACCGACATTCTTCCTATGAAAATGCTCGAGAAAACAGTCAGCTGAATGAGCCTGCACCTGGTCCCTATGTTATTCAGAATCCACACAGCTCTGAATTACCTACTCTGAATTTCCAGGACAGTGTAAACACCTTGACCAACAGTCCAGCCATCCCATTGGAAACACCAGCACGTCAGGACGTGCCCACTTCGGCCAGTACACAAAACGCAGAGGGCACCAAATGGGGCGAGAGGGGAGAGTTGAAAGTGGATCTGGACAATAACTTTTATTCCACAGAGGTGTCGGTTTCTTCCACTGAAAACGCTGTAAGTTCGGACCCCCGGGCAGGGGATGTGCCTGCTTTGGCTGTGAGTAGCGGCAGTGAGAACTCCACTTCTGTGATCAGCTACAGTGGCTCGGCCCCCTCGGTCATCGTGCACAGCAGCCAGTTTTCATCGGTGATAATGCACAGCAACGCCGTTGCTGCCATGACCAGCTGCAACCCCAGAGGAGCCCCTTCAGACCAGACTGTCAGTCAGACCCCCAAAGAGGATGGCAAGCCCACTGAGCCAGACAAAGTTGGGAGGGCCATCAGCAGACCCAAGAGCATGAAGGAGAAAAAGAAAGCTGGCCCATGTAACAGGGGAGAAATCCCAGAGGAGTCCAAATTCACTGCTGATCCTGGAGGCTCACTGGGCAAAAGTACAAATACCATGAAAGAAACGAGTAAAATTGAAACCTACATCGCAAAGCCCGCTCTCCCGGGAACCTCCACAAACAGCAACGTCGCGCCCCTTTGTCAAATAACGGTGAAAATCGGGAATGAAGCCATTGTGAAGAGGCACATCCTCGGCTCTAAACTGTTCTATAAGAGAGGGCGGAGACCCAAATACCAAACGCAGGAGGAGACGCTGCCCCAGGAGAGCGACCAGGAAGCCAACGGAGACAACCCTCTCGGGCTCTGCCAGTCCGAGTGCATGGAGATGAATGAGATGTTCGACGATGCCAGTGACCAGGATTCCACGGACAAACCGTGGCGCCCGTACTACAACTACAAACCCAAGAAGAAATCCAGACAGTTGAGAAAAATGAGGAAGGCCAACTGGAGGAAGGAACACGAAAACAGGAGCCCGAGCAGTAAGTGTAGATACCCGGCCGACCTGGACTGTGCGGTGGGCAAGGCTCCGCAGGAGAAGGCCTTCGAGGAAGAGGAAAACAAGGAGATGCCTAAGCTGCAGTGTGAACTCTGCGACGACGGAGACAAAGCCTCGGGGGCCGGGAGCCAAGGGAGGCCCCACCGGCATCTCACGGCCCGGCCTTACGCGTGCGAGCTCTGCGCCAAGCAGTTCCAGAGCCCCTCCACCCTCAAAATGCACATGCGGTGCCACACGGGAGAGAAGCCGTACCAGTGCAAGACCTGTGGCCGGTGCTTCTCTGTGCACGGCAACCTGCAGAAGCATGAGCGCATCCACCTGGGCGTGAAGGAGTTCATCTGTCAGTACTGCAACAAGGCCTTCACGTTGAACGAGACCCTCAAAATCCACGAAAGGATCCACACGGGAGAAAAACGATACCACTGTCAGTTCTGCTTTCAGAGTTTTTTGTATCTGTCCACGAAAAGGAATCATGAGCAGAGGCATATCAGGGAGCACAATGGGAAGGGCTATGCCTGCTTCCAGTGCCCCAAAATTTGCAAAACAGCTGCTGCCCTGGGAATGCACCAGAAGAAACACTTGTTCAAAAGCCCCAGTCAGCAGGAGAAAGCAGAAGGTGACACAGGCCACGAAAACTCCAGTCCCCTGGAGAATCCACATTTCGTTGATTCAGAAGGCACTGACCAAAAGGATAATGTACAAACCGTTGTTGATAATGTCCTTTGAATGGAGATACTTAGGGAAAAAAAAAAACCTTTGAGAATACAAGTTGGTGGGTTTGTTTTTTTTTTTTTTTTTTTTTTAGTTAGCTGTTTCTTTTGTTTCTGTTTAGTTTTGTTCACTTAACAGTTATGAAGGAGTGAAATGTAACAAAGAAAATCTCTTTTGTTCAAATTCCAGAAGAAGGATCCTAATATCCACTTTGGGTTTTAGCATTAACTTCATGCAAAGTATGCAAAAACAAAATAGCCGAATCTTCCAGTATCCCAAATGTCTTGTGAAAGTTTATGAAGTTCTCAGTTGTGATATTTTTGCCAGTGGGAGAAAAAAAGAGTTTAATTTTAGAGTAATTTAAAACTTTCTGGTGAGTGCTCATAGGAGCTGGCTGCTCAACTGTCTTTAGTAACGAGATATAAGGGTCAGATATCATGAAAATGTCACCTTCATAAATATGTTAAAAGGAAATGAGCTGTGACAGTCATTATTCTCATCCAGCTTCTGCAGTATTAAAAATTGTTTAAATTAATGGGTTCATATGAAATAATAGTATAGCTGAAAATACGTGTGAAATGAGTAACCCAAGTAGGACGTTCATATGTTATCTAGAACTACTTTTCTGCAACACAAACCTTGTAAAATACAGATACAAAGCACTATAACTTTTAACTGTCCATGTCCCCTGTAGTGAATTATAATGATGAGCAATAGATCTGCAAATAATGAGAACTGATGTAAAAATCAGTAGGAAGCATTTTGAGTACGACTTCAGAGCATGTGTATGCTTTTAGATGGAATGCTGTTCTCTTGAAGTTATGGCTGAGCTGTTACTAGAACCGGTCTTCTCAAGTCCCAAAAAACATAGGTCATGCCTTATCCACGGGGGAGAACCTTCCCAGAAGTTACTTGTGATTACCTGTACTGTGCTGTGTATTACTTTCTAGTGGCCTCACTTCAGAAATGAAAAAAGGTCAAATTCTTCTGAAACTCCCTGAAGTCTTCCATCCATCACAAGGCCATGGACGTGGAGGTCTTTCCAGATAGATTTAATCATTCTCAAGGGTTCAAGGAAAACCTGGCATCTCCTGGGCCACTGAAGGAGTGTCTTGGAAATTAAGTGCAAGGCACATGTATGGTGGTGAATTCCCAGGCACTTGAAAGTGACAGAAAGCCTAATCCCTACAGTTGTCAGCCTTCTTGGAAATCATGCAGCCCACGAGCATATACTATTTAAAAAATAAATAAAGGACAACAGAAATACACACACCCCTGTCCCACCCAATAATGACTTGAGTGGGTAGGAAGTGATGACCTTCCTTGCCTCAAATGGAGCTTTGTCTTTGGAGGGTGGAGAGATAGAATGTGGAGTGACAAGGTTCCGTGACTTACTTACATGCTTCAAAAACATATAGAATATATTCACAAGTCAGATGCCTTGTCTTCATGTTTGCAGACAGCTGAGACCCTGGTTCGATTCCTGGGTCGGGAAGATTTGCTGGAGAAGGGATAGGCTACCCATTCCAGTATTCTTGGGCTTCCCTTGTGGCTCAGCTGGTAAAGAATCCACCTGCAATGCAGGAGACCTGGGTTCGATCCCTGGGTTGGGAAGATCCCCTGGAGAAGGGAAAGGCTACCCACTCCAGTATTCTGGCCTGGAGAATTCCATGGACTGTATAGTCCATGGGGTTGCAGAGTTGGACGTGACTGAGCCACTTTCAGCCCCCTTGCTAAAAACCCACTTCCGTGTTTAATGTTCTTTTTCTTTGACCTGCACCACCAACACGGCCCTCAAAATCTAACCACCCTATAGGATATTCCGTCACATGGACTAGGTTCCTGGGAAGCTGGAAGTCATGATTCTTTAACTTTTTAAGCTGCCAGAATAGGAGGGAGAGAGAAAACATTCTTACCCATTTGATCACCAGAACACCAGTATGAGCAGAGTCTGGAACCCAGTTCAAGGATGACCTGCAGCCATTCATGTTCACAGGATTTGACAGCTGGAAACCCAAGATTACCCAAGGCTGCAAGGATACCATTGTGAAGAAATGGCTTGAAGAACTCCGGGTTCTCTCTTCAAGTGTTGTGATGTCTCCACAAAGAAGACTTCATATGGATTGGGGTGGACCAGAAAGCATCTAAACACCCAGAAAAGGACATAATCAAAGCTGATCTTTTTATACTGTAGTACTTTGCTGTTAAATAACCCTAATATTGTATTTGCATTTATCTTTTGTTCATCTACTTTCACTTACAAACAGTATTATGTAATAGAGGAAAATGGAAAAATGCAAATGAGTTCAACTTTATTTTATACATTGTATATATGTACACCTGAACCATTCATTTGGGTTTTGTTAAAGAGATAGTCACAAAGGGCTTATGCAAATCATTTTGAATTGATAATTAGAAAACTGAATAAGCAATCTTGTGATCTACCAGTTTGTTTTATCTCAATCAGGATTATGAATCAAGAATTACTGTGTATTTCAGTCATTTTGATTTGAAGTAACTCTAAATACAAAATGATTACATGTAATGATGTCTCCCAGCCCTTCCATGTGGATATTTTTTAAGTGGACTTGTATGCTAATAATTCTAGACCAAAGTAAATATGGCAGAATATTTATACATGAAAAAATAATTTTGCAAATATTTTCTATAATTGTATTATTCGTTTAAAATGTTGATAGCTTGTGTTAGTTTCAGGGAGGGGTGTATATTTTGATAAAAAATACTTGACTTTGTAATTCTGTATATTCTATACAATTTATAGCAGAGCCGTTTTAAGACAGCCTTGTCACATTTTTTGTTAATTGTGAAAATTTTATTCGAAGTGATGTTTATGCATTGAGTACATAATGACCAACTAGAGTTAAAGTAAGTGTGAACAGTGAAACATACTGTATGCTGTACAAGATATATTGTAACTTGCTGTTTTAGCATCTGTATTTTGGTTAGGAGATATTATTAAATGCAGATGTTAAGGGTTGGAAAAGTCTAATTTTATTTTTAGAACTAATGGATATAAATTTGTTTTTGCTTGATTAAAATAGCTTATTCTTATGTTGTCTCTTTTTAAACATTTTAGTGTTAATTCTTTTGTGCAGCCAAGCAGCAATTTCATTTGTATGAGTCACAGCGTTGTTTCACATATGATTCATTCAGTATATTTCTGTTTCCTTACTTGTTTACATTCCATGGTACCTGCTTACATGCTTAGGACTCAAATGGAATATGACATTAAAAAAAAAGCAGAATAAAAGAGACTGAAATCTTGTTATCATTTAGTGCTTTCGATAAGCCTGATATTATGATAAACCTGAGTGTTGGAAGTATTCTGCTCCAGTCATCCACAGAAAACAGATTTCACTTATTAACTACCAGATATTTGGCAACGTTCTTGCCACGATCTATCTCATTCAGTCTTTTCCCAGCGACCCTAGGAAATAGACTTCTTTATCTGCATTTTGTAAGTGACTTTGAGAAGATCCCACAGCCAGACAGCCAGGATCCTAACCCTTGTCTGCCTGACTCCAAAGCCCACGTTTTTGTTCCTTCTCTGCATCTTAGAGGGAAGTGCTTGATGTAAACTGAACAGAGAGTGAGGAAGAGACCTGACCAAGTAGTGCAGCTTGTGATGATAGCTGTCACATCCTCAGCTGTAAGGAGGCCGGAGTAGGGTCAGCTCCCCGGACTCAACTCTGATTCGCTTACTGAGGCCTCAATACTTTGGGCATTTGGTTGCTCTTATATTTGAGGATATTGCTCTATGAAGTCAGTTTGTAAACGTTTGTAAACTTTTTTTAATGTGGAGTGAAATTATGATTTAATGCTGTTGTAAACTAGCCATTTTTCACATAAAGAAAAAAATCTGTCCTGTCATCACAGATCATACTCCCAACCTCAGCTACTTATCTGCAGATACAGGCAGTTACTCACAATGGGAATTTGACAGGAGAGCCAGAGGCTCAGGCAATACAGCCCATCAGCAGCACGGGGAAAATAGCTCAAGTGTCCAGCCCTGATTGCTGGTCCACAGCATCAGTTTTGTGTTTGAATGGCAACCCAAACCAGATTCTCCAAAAATTCTATAACTACTATCTGCTAAAAGGAACTGTCTATCAAAACAGCAGAATTAATATTGAAAGAATTTGTAACAGTTGAGAAACTAGATTAAAACCATAAAAACAAATCACACAAAGCAGTCCTGTTTGTATATATTCTTTTTAAGATTTTTCTTGACATGTACCATTTTTTAAAAATCTGTATTGAATTTGTTACAGTATTGCTTCTGTTTTATGTTTTGGGTAGTTTTTTTTTTTTTTTTTTTTGCATCGAGGCATGTGAGATCTTAGCTCCGCGACCAGGGATCGAACTCACATGCCCTGCTTTGGAAGGTGAAGTCTTACCACTGAACTGCCAGGGAAGCCCGTTTAATGACTTCAGGTCTCTTTATCCTTATTGCTCACTTCCCTCTTTCTTATCTCCGATTGATTGATTTTGCTTCACTCCCTGTTCCCATCTATTCCTCTTTGCGGGGACAACAGTTCTCCCCATTTCAAGTTCTTTGTATCTGAGAACTCCTCAACTCACACCTGCATTGTGGCCTGTTAATCTAACCCCCTTTAGCTCCTCCTTTTCCTCTTCCCTCCCCAGTTTGCACCCTTTGATCCTGATTATTCAAGCAAGTGAGCAGATGAGTTGGTGTGCAATTTTTAACTAAACTCTCCAAATTTAGATCTGGAAAAACTGTTTATCGCAGAAATGGGATTACGTTTTTATTATTTCCTTCTTGACATCTGAGATACCAACTAATTCTATTTAGTATGTTTTACTGAGAAGTCAAGAGCATCTTTTTCAATAATTTTTAAGGTGATGACTTTCTGTGTAATTATATACTCAGTCATGTCCAACTGTGGCCCTATGAGCTGTAGTCCACCAGGCTCCTCGGTCCATGGAATTTTCCAGGCAAGAATACTGAAGTGAATTGCCACTCCCTTCTCCAGGGTATCTTCCCCCCAGGGATCAAACCTACATCTCCAGCATTGGCAAGATTCTTTACCACTAGCACCACCTGGGAATCATAGGAGTATTTAATTCCAGTTGCAAGACACTTCGTTATATTTAAAAGCTGTAACAGGCTAACTTATGAAGAATTTTATTTCATTTATTCAAAATAAGTTTAATTTTCAGTGTCCAGCATTTTGTCAAGGTTACGGCTAGAGAGAGATAAGAGGTAACTTGTGACTTCAAGGAATATGAAGCCAGGAAAGGAGGCAATAGATGATTACAAAATAAGCCCTGAGCTCCTAGGGACTCAGAACCAAAGCAGGGAGTGTTGGCACTGAGCTGGGGCTGACAGAGCCTGGGCTTCCTAGTGTGGGCAGGTCCAAGTAGAATTGATTAAAAAGAGCTAGGAGTGAATGTATATTGCCCCAAAAGCCTGGGGTTTGTGGTGGTGAGTCAAGAGAGGCATGCTAAGGGCACATCACTAGGGCCTCATGTCTGGTCAGAGTTGTTTGTTTTTTTTTCTATCTGAAAGCAGAAGGGCTATGGTGGGGGTTGGAGGAGTCCATGAGGGGCTGAGTGCTAGGAGATGAGGTCAGAGAGATGACTCACAGATCCAAGCAAGATGAGAAGCCATTGCAGGGCTTAAGCAGAGAGGAAACCATCTGATGTGTTTAAAGGCTCCCTCTCCCTGCAGGACAGTGAAGAGACCACAGGACGGGGGTGAGGGTGGGGAGATCAGATGGAGGCTGAGACAGCATACAGAAGAGATGACAGTCTGGACAAGAATGGGAGCAATGAAAACAGACTGGGTCACATTCTGGATAGACATTTTTTAATCTTCAATTTAAAAAATTTCAGACATGCAGAAGTAGATTAGTATGGTGGACTCCCGTGTACCTACCCATCGTCCAACTCCAACAATCTACCATTCACAGCCAATTTTGTTCTACCTATACCCTCACCTACTTCCCCTCTGTACTGTATTGTTTTGAAGCATATCCCAGACATCATACTATTTTGTCTGTAAATATTTCAGAATATATCCTTTTTTTAAAAAATAAGCATTTCTTATATAACCATACCATTATCACACCTTCAAAAATAATATTCCTAAATATTATCAAATTCATTAAAATTTCTGACTATCTTGTAATTGTCATAATCATTTTTACAAGTTGAATCAGCATCCAAATAAGGTCCCACATTACAATTGGTTGATATAGCTAAGTATCTTTTAATCTTTGGTTCCCCCATCACTTTTTCCCCCTTTGCAATTTATTTATTTTTAACATTTATTTGGTTGCATTGGGTCTTAGTTCTGGTACTCAAGCTGAGTTGCTCTGCAGCATGTGGGATCCTAGTTCCCCAACCAGGGATCAAACCTGAGTTGCCTGCATTGCAAGGTGAATTCTTAAACATTGAACCATAAGGAAAGTCCCTGAAATTTATTTTTGAGGAAATTAGATCCTAAAGAGTTTCTCACTACCTGTGAAGCAGCAAGACAACTTCCTAGACTGTGTTATATTCTTCCATCAGGAGGTTTGTATGGTCCAGCTGAGCTTAGGGATGTTCTGAAGATAGGATTTGCAAGTGATTTAAGTCCTAGTGGATGAGGAAAACAGAACAGTCAAGAATGACTCTGAGCTTTGGGCCTGAGCAATTGGAAGGATGGAGTTGCTGAGAGACAACTAGATACACGGATCAGAAGTTCATAGCAGAGGACAGTCTTCAGGTATGTTTCATTCACTTAAAACATATTTGAGCCAAGTAAGGGAATCCAAGAGTGGGCAAAACCAATGGTCCCTGGAGTTTGTGATCTAGTGAAAAACATAAAAAGTTAAATAATTACAACTGCAATAAGTGCTGTGAAGGATAGATACATAGTGTTATGGGGACATTTAATGGGGGGACCTAACCAAGTCTGGGAGTTCAAGAGAAGTCATTGAAGTAATTTCTGAGCTGAGCTCTGAGGGATGAATGAGAGTTGAAGTGGGAGAGAGTTTCCAGGTGGAATGCAATACAAAAGTCTGCTTCTAGAGCGAACAGGGTGCCCTGGAACCAGTGGTGGCCAGAAGACAAGAGAGATGGATCTGAGATGAGACTGGAGGACAGAAGCCATGCCATGTGGACTTCCCAGGTCACACTAAGGACTTTGATCTTACACTCAGAGCAGCAGGAAACCACTGATCTATTTCCAGCAGATTGGGACACAAAGAGGTATTGTCATCAGTTTTGTGTTGTGAAAAAGTCACTGTCACTGAAATGTAGAGCACTGGAGGATGGTAGTAAGCAGGAATAGAGCAGTTAGGAAGCTATTGCGGTGGTCCGAGATGGAGATGATGGCATGGATTGCATATAGACAGTAAAGATAGAGAAGGGGAGGAGTTGAGGATTTGAGGGGAGGATTTAGGGACTTCCCTAGTGGCTCAGGTGGTAAAGAATCTGCCTGCAATGCAGGAAACCCGGGTTTGATCCCTGGGTTGGGAAGATCTCGAGGAGAAGGGAGTGGCTACTCACTCCAGTATTCTTGCCTGGGAAATCCCATGGACTGAGGAGCCTGGCAGGCTACAGTCCACGGGGTCTCAAAGAATTGGACACAACTAAGCAACTCACACTTGCATTTAGGTGACAGAATCAGCAGGACTTGTTGGACTGGTCTGGGAGAGAGGGCTAAGAAGGGGATAAGGCTAACCTTTTGAATTCATAATTGTTGAAACTATGGGAATATACGACGTACTCTATACAGCTTCTATAGGAAAAGACAGAATCTCAGAAAACACCAATATTTGAAAGGTGAGTTAAGTAGAGCCTATTATAAGAGGCTGAGGCAAAGATGGTGTCAGAGAAGTCAGAGGAAAGCTGAGGGGAGTGGCAGCTAGGAAGCCAGAGATGAAGAACCTCTAAGAAAGGAGAGCATGGTCAGTTGTGTCGAATGAATATAAAGCCAAGTAGGGGAAGTCTAGGAAGTGCCCTTTCACCCTCAGCAACATGAAGGTGACTGGCAGGGGTGTGCTAGTAAATGGTTAGCCCCAGCTCTTTAGTGGGGAACACTGGATTTATGTGTCAATTTCTGTGGTGTAAATATGCCCACAGTGGATGATTTTAAGCCACCAATATGATGTCATTGGTGGCAGGTATGAGCCTGCTCTAGGGTCTCAACTGGTGATCTTGACATGAGCGGCTCCAGTGTGGTGGCACAGGCAGGAATGAGGGGTGGATGGAGGAATGTGGGTGCAGACAGTGAGTGAGGCTGTTCTGTCAAGATGCTTAGCTCTGGAGGGGAGAAGAAAGACAGGCAAAGGCAACTAAGATTTGGAGGTTGAGACTCCACCTGAGTAGAACAGGGTGGAACAGAGGATGAGGAGGCAAGGGAGTTGAAGGGGCTGGTGAGAGACTGGTTATAGCCAAGAAGAATGGTGGTGGGTCTTATTTAATTGATAAGTCGTGTTTGACTCTTTTGGGACGATAGCATGGACGATAGCATGCCATGGGATTTCCCAGGCAAGAATACCAGAACGGCAAGAATGACATTTCCTTCTCCAAGGCATCTTCCCAACCCAGGGATCAAACCAGCAATTCCTGCATTGGCAGGTGGATTCTTTAACACTGAGCCACCAGGGAAGCCTAGGAACTATGGAGCTGGGGTTTAATCTAAAGAAATACAGACCTCAGTGCCTGATAAACACAAATAGAGAGTCAGACACGAGGTGTCTCAGGAAAGGTTAAAGAATCTATGTTCTACTTAGCGAATGCTTGGAATTGTAAGTTTCCAGGTTCTAATATTTTTCTAGGTGTTTTCTCTGTTTTTTTCACTGCTGTGTCTCCAGTGCTTCGGACATGGTCTAAGACAGTAGATCTTTTTTTTAAGAATTTTTTTCATGTGGACCATTTTAAGTCTTTATTGAATTTATTACAACATTGTTTCTGTTTTATGTTTTGGTTTTTTGACTGTGAGGCATGTGCGGTCTTAGCTCCCCAACCAGGGATTGAAACTTCACCCCTCTGCAATGAAAGGTGAAGTCTTAACCACTGGACTACCACGAAGAAGTCCCAAGAATAGATCTTAAACGTTCTCATCATGAGAAAAAAAATTAACTGTGCATGGAGATGAATGGTAACTAGATTTGTTGTGATGATCATTTTGCAATATGTCCTGTTAGGTGCAGGACAGGCCATCCCAAAATATGCCACAATGACATGTTGATTATTTAGAATTAAAGTTACTTAAGAAACAGCCGAAGCAAGCAGGACATGCTGACCCTTCTCTCTGTCTGCCTGGAAGCAGGAAATAAATCTCTCAAGTGAGAGGTGCACCCCCTGTGTCTGGAGGTAAAATGACAACCTTCTTGCTGGAGACAGGGAACTCCATCCTCGAAGCCTGTGTGTAAGCAAACCTTGTCGCTTCTTAAATTCCCTTCTCCAAGCTGCAACTCCATTTAGATTCTTCACTAACTGAGAACCAAAGCCCAAGTTTCTTTGTCCTGTATGTAAAAAGTATAAAAGCTGCCGATTTTGGCCATTTCTTTGGTCCTATTTCTATGAGGCCTCTGCGCAGATGAATTGAAATTTGTTTCTTTTTCTCCTATTAATCTTTCTTAGGTCAATTTTATTATCAGTCCTGCCACAAGAACTCAAGAGAGGTGTGTGTGTGTGGGGGGGGAATTCCCCCTTCCTAATAATATAAATATCTAATAGTTATGTTGTACACCTGAAATTAGTACAATGTTGTACCTCAGTTTAAAATAGAAGGTGACAGTGTTAGTCACTCAGTCGTGTCTGACTCTTTGTGACCCCATGGACTGTAGCCCGTCAGGTTCCTCTGTCCATGGAATTCTCCAGGCAAGAATACTGGAGTGGGTTGCCATTTCCTCCTCCAGTGGATTTTCCCGACCCAGGGATCGAACGCGGGTCTCCTGCATTGCATGCAGATTGTTTACCATCTGAGCCACCAGGGAAGCCCTAAATTAAGGAAGCTGTGGGAACCACTAGCTGAAGATGATGAAGTAAGTTAATTTTAAAAAAGAACAGAGTTTATAGCAAATAACAATGTTTAATAAATATTTGTTGAACAACAGCAAAAAAATCTATGTTGTTCAAAACTCTTTCACAACCATTTTCATATATGTCCTCATATCAGTCCCATTGTGGTAGCTGTGATCACCGTCTTCATTTAAAAGCTGTGGCCGCAGAGGCATAGGGAAAGCCAGGGACTTGTTCAGGCTCCGGGAGACAGGACAAACACTGAGCCCTTGGGCTTTTAAGATACTGTTTACACCATCAACAGACTTGACACTGACTAAGGTATTTTTTGGAAGACCAGGGACTGGAATGGTAACTATTGTGCTTTCCTCAAAAGGGTGTTTATTAGCATGAGACTATAATACATTTCTTCAGGGTCCTATGTCATTCACTTTTTCATTCAGTATGTTCTTATATGGCAATTAGTGTTGCCAGGCACTATTCTGAGCCTCTAACAAATATTAACACATCTAATCCTAATATCCATCCTGTGAGGTAGATGTAATTGTTATTATCTCCATTAATGTTTAGTGTAGTCACTTTTCGCTGCACAGTGCCACCAAACTTAGTGGCTTAAAACAACCATTTATTATAGCCAGTGGAGACAACCCAAATGCCCATCAACAGATGAACAAATAAAGAGCGTGTGGTACATATACAATGGCATATTACTCAGCCATAAAAAAGAATTAAATATGGCCATTTGCAGCACCATGGATGGACCTAGAGATTATCATACTAAGTGAAGTAGGTCAGAGAGAGAAAGACAGATATTATATGATATCACTTTCATGTGGACTCTAAAAATCAAAACAAAACAAAACTATATACAAAATAGAAACAGATTCACATAGGAAACAAACCTATGGTTACCAAAGGGGAAAGGAAGGGATAAATTAGGAGTACGGGATTAATAGATACAAACTACTATACGTAAGGGGTTTCCAAGGTGGCGCTAGTGGTAAAAAAACCTGCCTGCCAATGCAGGAGACATGAGACGCGGGGTTTTTTTTGTTGTTTTTTTTTTAATTTTATTTTTTTATTTTTATTTTTTTTAATTTTTTTATTAGTTGGAGGCTAATTACTTCACAACATTTCAGTGGGTTTTGTCATACATTGACATGAATCAGCCATGGATTTACATGTATTCCCCATCCCGATCCCCCCTCCCACCTCCCTCTCCACCCGATTCCTCTGGGTCTTGCCAGTGCACCAGGCCCGAGCACTTGTCTCATGCATCCCACCTGGGCTGGTGACCTGTTTCACCATAGATAGTATACATGCTGTTCTTTCGAAACATCCCACCCTCGCCTTCTCCCACAGAGTCCAAAAGTCTGTTCTGTACATCTGTGTCTCTTTTTCTGTTTTGCATATAGGGTTATCATTACCATCTTTCTAAATTCCCTATATATGTGTTAGTATGCTGTAATGTTCTTTATCTTTCTGGCTTACTTCACTCTGTATAATGGGCTCCAGTTTCATCCATCTCATTAGAACTGATTCAAATGAATTCTTTTTAATGGCTGAGTAATATTCCATGGTGTATATGTACCACTGCTTCCTTATCCATTCGTCTGCTGATGGGCATCTAGGTTGCTTCCATGTCCTGGCTATTATAAACAGTGCTGCGATGAACATTGGGGTGCACGTGAGACGCAGGTTTGATCTCTGCGTCAGTAAGATCTCCTCAAGGAGGGCATGGCAACCCACTCCAGTATTCTTGCCTGGAGAATCGCATGGAGAGAGGAGCCTGGAGGGCTACAGTCCATAAGAGTCAGACACAACTGAAGTGACTTAGCATGCACGCACACACTATATATAAAATAGATAAGCAACAAGTATTTATTATATAACACAGGGAATAATATTCAGTATCTTGCAATAACCTATAGTGGATAATAATCTGAAGAAATATAACTGAATCACTTTGCTATATACCTGAAACTAACACAATATTGTAAATCAACTATACTTCAATTTAAAAAACAACCACTTATTAATGTTTAACATGTTCTGTAGTTTGACTGGGGTCAGCTGAACAGACCTCCCATGCAGTTGTAATCAGATGGTGGTAGGGTGGAGTCAGCTAAGGGCTTGACCTCAGTGGGCATCAAAGAAGTCACAGCCCATCCCAGATCCAAGAGGGTGGAGGACTGGACTCCAGTTCTCAATAGGGAAGTGGCAGTCACGTACAGGGAGGGAAGGAATTGATGGCCCGTGTCTTTAGAGACAAGCTACTGTAAGGGATCATTCCCGGTGAGAAAACCAAGGCACAGAGAAGTTAGATCACTTAGTCAAGGCCGTACAGCTTACCAGCTATGGAGAGACAGTTAGTCCCAGGCAGCTGAATTCCAGAGCCTGCTAGAAGAGGCAAAAGGGGCCCAAGAGCACAGCACAACCTCTCACAAAAAAAGCTGTGGTGGTCAAGAGCACAGAGTTATCCATGGTAGAACCAGAGAGTTCCTGGGGTTCTCTCTCAGGAATTGGGGAGAGAAGAAATTCTAAAAATACTATGAATGGAAAAGAATGAGAGTACAAATTGAGTCAAATTTCAAGGCTCTTTTTATATTGGGGGATGAAAATATGGTCTTGCGTGGCCCAAGGCAAATGGAGGATTTCATACTTCTGCTTGTCTCCCTCTAGTCAGGAAATGGAAATGTGTGTGTGGTGTTTTTCCCTATAAGTAGTTGAAATCTAAAAGTGTTAGATACCAACTCAAAAGAATCAGACATAAAGGGAGCCTACAGCTGGGACCAGAGAGTTAGAATTGAGGTGTAGAGCAGCCAATGCAGGAGACACGAGAGACCCAGATTCAATCCTGGGTCAGGATGATCCCCTGGAGGAGGAAATGGTGACCCACTCCAGTATTCGTGCCTGGGAAATCCCATGGACAGAGGAACCTGGTGGGCTACAGTCCATGGGGTCACAGAGAGTGGGACACAGCTGAGCTTACACACACAGTAGAGGCTTCAGGAAGGCTTCCCGAGCTCCTTCAGCGCCCCCTGCTGTACAATGACGTAGCCCTGAAAATCTGCATCATTGCTTGCTTTAGGTAGGTCGTGGCCCCTCTATGGAAGGACAAGGAAGTGACATCTCTACTTCAAAACGCTTACTCATTTCACTGGAGCAATGGGATGTTGCCAGAGAGAAGCTGATTCGTTCCCAAGTAGCCCGTCTCCCCAGCTCTGACAACCTGAGAGAATGTATTGTTTAGGTCTGTCCTATTAATTTTTAGCTTCTCAGTTTTACTCAGATGGAGAAGGAAATGGCAACCCACTCCAATATTCCTGCCTGGAGAATCCCATGGACGGAGAAGCCCGGCACAAGCCTGGCAGGCTACAGTCCATGGGGTCACAAAGAGTCGGACACAACTGAAGCGACTTCGCTTTCAGTTTTACTTGGTCATAAGGCTAAGTCTGAGACTTCCCTGGCGATCCAGTGGTTAAGCTTCTGTGATTCCAATGCAGGGTTCAATCCCTGGTCGGGGAACTAAGATCCCATGTACTGCACAGCACAGCCAAAAAGTAAAAATTAAAAAAACAAAAACCGGGTTGTACACATTGACTGGGACATGCTCAGTTCCTGTATACACGTGGTGAGTGGGAAAAGCAGTGGGCCATTTCTTAGGCGTTTTCTGGTATTTTTCCTCCCAAAGACCAAAGGTGAGAATTCCGGGTCACAGTTTCTGTCATCTCTCATCACAGTGGGAACCAGCACAGCTCCTCCTCCGCTGTTGCTCAGGCTGATATGACAACACTCCAGCTACTGGAAAGTGCTCACCATCCCCTCAGCATTGTTCTTATACCAGGCAAGAGGCACCCTCCCCTTGGGGCAAAGAGGCTGAAGGGCCAGCAGAGATGTGCCAGCCCATAGTCTGAGCCATCCCCCAGACCACACTCTGAACACGCAGGACCTAAGTTTCCCTGTCCCCTCCCAGGATCTGCTCAGGCCTGTTCTCTGCCGATATCACTCACCCAGACCCCAGGGACCAGTAAGGGGCAGCTGTTTGCAGGGCATGTGGACAGAGCTGGGATGTCGTTTCAGGGTCCACGTGAGGTCCCCAGCCTTGTGGTAAGGAGCAGAATTGAGGGTAGGAAGCAATGGGAGGAAGACCAGGGCCCAGCCCTTCTTGTGCTGTCTTGTTCCAGCCTGAAACAATAAAGAAACAGGAACTGCAAATTCAAACCTGACCTTTCACGTTGTTAGGAGAGGGTGTTTGTCAAGAGAAGAGAATAGAGTGTATTTAATTAAGTGCTTGTTAGGTTGATTTATAACTTTCAAATATTTTGATATGTAGACCTCCTTTAATTATTTCACAAAGACCCCCTTGAGTCTCTGGTTTCTCTGAAGGACCTTCTGGGGAAGCCAGCTCATCATGCAGCTTCCAGATGCCCTCACAAGGCATTTCATAGAGTCCACTCTAGGAAGCCGTGACAGTCTGACTGAGTTTTCCCAGCCCTCTCCCCGCCCCCAATCCCCATCCCACATCTGTCATTCAAGTGTGGTGGATGGCCTTTCCTGCTGAGTTCTTTTCTGTTTTTAGAGTTAAAGCATCTGAATTTCCTTTAGAAACCACCCCTTAATCCCTCATTCCTCAATCCTGCCTTCAGACCATGGGAGTGGGATGGGGTGGGGGAAGCATGGCCTGGATGGGTGGGAAACACAAGATTTCTGGCACACTGTATTTCTGGACTTCCCAGGTGGTACTGATGGTAAAGAACCTGCCTGCCAATGCAGGAGACGAAAGAGATGTGCACTCAACCACTGGGTCAGGAAGATCCCCTGGAGGGCATGGCAACCCCCTCCAGTATTCTTGCCTGGAGAAGCCCATGGACAGAGGAGCCTGGTGGGCTACAGTAGTCTATAGGGTCTCAAAGAGTTGGACATGACTGAGAGACTTGGCATGCAGGCACACTGTATTTCTATATCTCAACATAAGAACAAGAAAACTGAGTCAACTGCCCTATCCAATTGCCAGTTGGATTTTCTCAATTGCCATAGACAGAATACTTGGCTTTAAGCAAAACTGGATCCAAGGGTTCAAGCGAAATGATATTCTTGCTCTTCCACTCCTCTCACTCTTTCCTCTGTTTCACCCTTTTCTCTCTGCTCTGCCTTCCTCTGACTTTAGTCTCAGGCTGGTTCTCTGTGATTAATGGCAAAGATGTCCATGATGAATGGAATAAGGTTTTCCTCCCCCTAAAAAAGTCTTCAAAAAGAACAAAGGCATCGAGGGGAGAGGGAAGGGGCTGGAGTCGTTTTGAGTACCAGCAAGTTGATATCCATCGAAGCTCCAGGAATTGCCAGCAATCTGGGTTCTCATGTTCTGTGTGGATTCTCATCACTCAGAGAGGTGACAGCTTTGGACTTGGACCTTTCAATTCAGTTCAGTCGCTCAGCCGTGTCTGACTCTTTGCGACCCCATGAACTGCAGCACTCCAGGCCTCCCTGTCCATCACCAACTTCTGGAGTCCACCCAAACCCATGTCCATCGAGTCAGTGATGCCATCCAACCATCTCATCCTCTGTTGTCCCCTTCTCCTCCTGCCCTCAATCTTTCCCAGCATCAGGGTCTTTTCAAATGAGTCAGTTCTTCACGTGAGGTGGCCAAAGTTTTGGAGTTTAAGCTTCAGCATCAGTCCTTTCAATGAACACCCAGGACTGATCTCCTTTAGGATGGACTGGTTGGATCTCCTTGCTGTCCAAGGGACTCTCAAGAGTCTTCTCCAACACCACAGTTCAAAAGCATCAATTCTTCGGTGCTCAGCTTTCTTTATAGTCCAACTTTCACATCCATACGTGACCACTGGAAAAACCATAGCCTTGACTAGATGGACCTTTGTTGGCAAAGTAATGTCTCTGCTTTTTAATATGCTGTCTAGGTTGGTCATAACTTTCCTTCCAAGGAGTAAGTGTCTTTTAATTTCATTGCTGCAATCACTGTCTGCAGAGATTTTGGTGACAGCTTTGGACTTGGACCTTTTGCATCTATTAAACGATGAAAACAATACCTTCTTTTCAGCTTCTTCTGAGGAATAGAGACAAAAGCATATGGCACAGTCACCAGCTCAGTCTTCGCTGAATGCTGTGTGTTTCATGGTCCTTTTGACTGACTCTTCTACAATATGTCCTAGAAGGACGTGCGTAGTCTCTACTAGTAGAGATTGAGTGTCAGCCATGATACTGGAAATTCCTGCTTTGAAACCAAGAGAAGCTACCACAATGAATGCTGACGCACCGCAACTCGAGAGTAGCCCCCACTTGCCACAATCAGAGAAAAGGCTGCACAGCAAGAAAAACCCAGGCCAGCCATAAATAAATAAATAAGTAAATAAAATTACTAAAAAAAAAGAGAAGATATTAAAAATATATATATATATATATATATATATATAATGGAGAAACTTCCATGGTGGGACATACGGGTCTGTCTTATTCTTTTAAGGCCTGCATGATACTCTTCCCCTACATGAATCTCTAACCAGTCTCCTGATAGACATTTAAGTTGTTTCCAATCTTTTCTTTACACATGCATTTTAGGCAGATTTTTATAACAAAGGTTGGAGACACACAGAAAAGGAGTTTTTTGCTTACCTCTCATTTACCTGGAAAATCCAATTAATAAGAGACCTCATTCTGTCCTAAGGGTTCCTGGTGGTTTGAATCAACATAATTCAAATTCCAGGCTCTCAAGCAAAAGTTTTCAGAATTATTTTGCTCTGAATTGATTGCAAATTAAACAGAAGTGCACGTGTCTTACAGGTCTTTTGTTGTTCAAACAAAATGGTACGTGGGAGGAAGACAAAGGTATAAGACAGAATTGAAGGGAGGATGGATGAAAACTGTAATCAGGTAGTAGAAGCCTTCTCTCTGCTTGCCGCCCTATATCTGTGCCTGCTTCAGTTCACCTTTATTAAGCCCTCTCTGAGCTGACTGGCCTTCTCTGCCTCTCCCTGCCGGCAGTGGAAGATGCTGGCCATCTATGCAGGACAGGCAGAGTCTCCATCAGAGACTGTCTGCTGTCCCTGTGTTCTAATTGCCAGTTTCTGGAAATGGAAATCTGATTCCAGCCCTCCCCTGCTCCCCACTGAAGGGCTTGGTTCACCTCCTCAGTTAACTTTTGATGGAATGAACTCTGGTTAAAGGGATGGAGTTCTATTAGAAGATGGCTGCAGAGGCCCAACCCTGAGAGCAAACCATGATCCATAGTCAGAGAAAGTGGGTTGACTGGGAGGGGCCCTCAAGTGCCCAGCATGTCCCATGGGGACAAGAGCTGCTTAGTCCATCACTGTATCAGTGTATCTCACAAAAATGTATCATGGGGACCTCCCTGGTGGTCCAGAGGCTAAGACTCCGAGGTCCCAGTGTAAGTGGCCTGGGTTCAATCCTTGGTCAGGGAACTAGACCCTGCATGCCACAACTAAGACCCAGTGCAGCCAAATAAATAAATAATAATTTTTTAAAAAAACTGTCATGATTGCTTCAACTTTGCTGCCCAGCTTTTTTTTTTTTTGCTAACAATTTTTTGTTGAGATATAATTGCTGTGTAAGATTGTATATGCTTAAGGTATACAATGTGTTAATTTGATGCATTTATATACTGCAATATGATCTTCACTGTAGCATTAGCTAACACCTCTATTATATTATTATATTTCTTTTTTGTGGTGAGAACAACTAAGACCTACTTTCTTGGCAACTTTGAGGTTTCTAATTCAGAATTGTTGATATAATCATTATACTGTGCATTAAATCTCCAGAACTTATCTATTAGTTGAAAGTTTGTACTCTAAACAACATCTCCCCACTTACTACCATCCCAATCCCTGGTGAAACCATTTTACTCTGTTTTTTATGCTAATTTATGAGGCTGCATCAGGTCTTAGCATGCAGCACACAGGCTCGTTATTGCTTTGGATCTTCTGTTGTGGCGCGGATTCTCTAGCTGTGGTGCACGGGCTCTGGAGCTCTAGGGCTCTGGAGAGCGCGGGCTCGGTAGTTTTAGCATGCAGGCTTAGTTGCTCCGCAGCATGTGAGATTTTAGTTCCCTGACCAGAGATCAGACCTGCATCCCCTGCATCATGAGGCACGTTCTTAACCCCTGGGCCACCAGAGAAGTCCTTCTACTCTCAAGTATGAGTTCTTATGAGTTTGCTGCCCAGCTCTCTACTCCAGTCTTCCAATATAGATATACAGTTATTAAAATGTCAGCCTGGCTAGAGGTAGGCTCAGGCCTCATCCGGCAGTAGCATTTCACAGGTCTTTGTGGGTGAGATGACACATGGCAAGGTGAAGTGAGGGATTGATGGAGGTGTTTGTAAAAGACGCCTTTCTTTACCTAAACAAGTGAACTTATTTTGACAGAGTGTTTTCACCTCACTTTGTCAAATGCAAGCATGTTATTCTTAAGACATTTTATACAGTTTTTAATGTGGAACTTGTGTTTTTAATAGGTTGTTTTGGGGGAAGGTATTTTTTAAAACACTTAACACATCTTTTATTTGTCAATCAATAAGTATGTATGCTACACCAAAATATTTAGACAATCAAGAGTGCATTAGTAATGCATGTGTCTGGTGAATGAAACTGCACCAATTTGAATGTTTTGCAAATAGCATAATCATTGAATAATACACCTTGAATGTACAGCTGTCCCTCATTATGCATGGGGGATTGGTTCCAAGATTTCCCCCGCTCCACCCCTAGGATACCAAAATCTGCGGATGCTCAAGTCCCTTATATAAAATGGTATGGTTTTGCACATAACCTATGCATATCCTCCCATATACTTTAAATCTCTAGATTACTTATAATACGCATTCTCAGTCACATCTGACTCTTTGTGACCCCATGGACTATACAGCCTGCCAGGCTCCACTGTCCCCGAGACTCTCCAGAAAAGAATACTGGAGTGGGGAAAAGTATTTTAAAAAAAGAAAACATACTTGTATCTGGGAAATGAGTTGTGTAAATAAGCCAACCTCATCAGAGAAAGTTGATGGAGGCAGGAATAGGATCTGTGTTTAAATTCCTGACTGTGTCACCTCTGACCCACTAGTAAAAGTTTTAGCATGAAAGCCCAGTCTACCCTACCTACTCTAAGATCAATCTTGCAGCATCACTTTGAACACTGAACCAGACACACAGACCTGAAGGAGATGCTAACACCGTGAGGACCAGAGAGGAAAATTCTACCAGCAGAGGTCACTGATGCTCCAGCTGCGACTCGGCAGGACAGCACACTCCAATAATGCTGTGCCTGCCCCTCCTACAGCCCCTGTCCGTTAACCTGCTCCCTGCTTAGTCTATTGAAGGGAATAAATGTCGCTGGTGTGCCCCAAGTGTGTGCATGCTAACAGCAACTTTTCTCAGTAGTACCTCCCTTGATATCCTGAACCTCAGAGGTTTTAGATTAACATTAACACAGTCTGCTTCCCAGGTGGTGCAGTGGTAAAGAATTCACCTGCCAATGCAGAAGATGCAAGAGATGCAGGTTCGATATCTGAGTCAGGAAGATCCCCTGGAGAAGGAAGTGGCAACCCACACCAGTACTGTTGCCTGGAGAATCCCAGGGACAGAGGAGCCTGGCAGAATGAGACAAACAATAACAGGACATCAGGTTCCGCTTCAACCTTGGGTTGTACTTGACCAAGTGTTTCCCATTCTAGAAACAAGTTATACTTACTTCTCACCTGGAATACTGGGAGGTGACCCCACCGCACACATGCACATACAGACACACACACACACACACACACACACAGACATACACACACACAGGGTGAGGTTACATGCAAAAACCCCTATAGCAAGGCTAGACGCCATGGTGTGGTATGGCATGGTACTCCCAGAAGGGTAAAACGAGAGGTGTTTGTGGATGGCCTGCAAAGAATGAGAAGCATCTATGAGCCACATGTGGGCCAAAAGCTAGCCATGGACAGTTGCTACAGACCATGGACCAGCTTGCCTGCATTCTTAAGTGGCCACCAACAGAACAAAGAGATCCTACCAAGGTTCATCTACCCATAAAGGGTGGAAAAGCAGAAATACTGCACTTGCAGGATCGGGGAGGAAGGAATGTAGCACCTGAAAACCACTGAATTGCTAAACAGTAGAACCTACTTTGCATATTGGGCTTCCCAGGTGGCACTAGAGTTAAAGAACACTGCCTGCCAATGCAGACAATGTAAGAGATGCAAGTTCAATCCCTGGGTCAGGAAGATACCCTGGAAGAAAGCATAGCAACCCACCCCAGTATTCTTGCCTGGAGAATCCAATGGACAGAGGAGCCTGGCCTCCTATGGTCCATAGGGTCACAAAGAATCAGACATGCACGTTGCATACTGGCCAAGGGTAAGATACTGCCAGCCTCTGAGGCCAGGTAAGAATATCAACTTTGTAAGCCATTAGGATATGTGGTCTGTTTCCCATGCAGGCAGTCTGGTAATTGCACCTCACAGTCACTGGGCAATCGATGTGTGATGGTCCCATGAAACCAGAAGGAAATATAGAGGTACCTGTGGCAGTAGGAAGCCTTAAGGGAATGGGAGGAAGCTGTCCATTTGGAAAGAGTTCAAAGGAAGAAGCACATGAGCTAGGCCTACACCAATCAATGCATGGCATTTTCATGGTCACGGTGATTGGATCAGCAATGTGCACACGACCCACTCAGAGCCAATGAGACTTAGTGACTCCTGGAAATGCTGTAAATGAGAAGAGGTGATTCTCTCCTGACTGGACTTGGAACTGAGGAGATAGAATCTGGAGATACTGCCTCCTCCTGGCCTGGAGCTGAGCGTGGCCACCTTGAGCTCCTGAGATCATGACTGTCTCAATGGAAGAACCTCAAGATGGCGGGAAATTGAGTCCTGATGACATTGATTGAGCCCTGAGTCTAGCCACACCTGAAGTCAGTGCTACTCCTGGGTTTCCAGCGAGGTAATAAACTCCCTTTGTACCCATTAGGACTGCACTCCTGTTTCTCCTGGTGTGGGAAAGAGGAGACGGGTGTTCTCTGAGCAAGTTCAGACATCTAAGGATTCCTGATATGCAGGTGGAACTGAGATAAATCCAGGCGGCTGAGGCAAGCTGTTCAGCCTCGAAAAGTCACCGGAAGCTGTTCTCTTACAAACATCCATGCCATTCTCAATCTTGATCAATATCCCTGACCCCAGAGTGGGAGCCAACAACTTCCAGGTATGAATTTGAACTCTAAGATCAACACCAAGATACCAGCATTTCTATTGAGTATCTCCCACAGAAAACAGCATATATTTAGAAGCATCTCACTGAAACTGAAATGGAAACTTCAGCTCAAGATTTAGAAGAGCTTCCAGCTGGAGACAAATGATAAATTAATTGGCTCACTCCCATGATTACTAATTTAAATGTGTAAAGTCTCTCACATTTAAAAAAATGTGTGAGGGAAAGTCTCTGGTTTTCCCTTTATTCAAAATTCTGCCTTTATCCCTTTCTTTGAGTGGTGGTTTAAAAAAATACATATGGAGGGTCATTTTTTTCTTCTGTTCTTTTCTGCTTTTTTTTTTTTTTAAGAAAAAACGTACACAAACTAAAGTGCAAATTTCAAGTGTACAGTAGCTTGATGGATTTAACATGTAACACAAGCAACTCCTCCTCTCTTGGTCTGTGTCCTCTTCTACCCAGAAAGTGAGGGAGTATTTCCTAAGTCTCTCCTCAGAGACCTCTTCCAAGCCAGTGACACCCATTCTCTATGCAACAGCACCTCTATCTTGATGGCAGTATGTCTTTCACCCCACACCTGACGCAGGGGCCCTGTGTGATTGGCCCCAGATAAATCTCTGTTAGGGTGAGGTCCCCCGAAGAGCCACCTTGACACTCCCTCCAGAAGAGCCCAGCTTCAGGAGCAGGAGCCTGTTGACCTAAAAGCCCTTGGCCCATAGGACGGCCACACTTGTCATAGTGCACACAGCGCCTGGCTAAAGGGGGCCAGGCACCCCAGTCACAGCCATGCTAGCAAATGCTCACACACGGATTTAATAGATAATTTAGGTAATAGATAATAGGTAATTTAATAATTACCAGGTGGATGGATGAATCTCTGTTCCAAATCCTTCAGGGAGAGGAAAAGGACTAAACAAAGAAGAAAGACCATCCTGAGGTAAGCAGGCTGTTGTCTTGATAGGAAATGGATTCCCTAGCCATCTCACCTGATGTTTACTTTCAAATCAATTTCCAGTTCCTCTGCAGTTTGTAACTGTGCAATCAAACTCCCTGGAAATTCTCTGGAGTCCAGCATCTTGCTTTAAGCCATAATGAAACCAGAGTGTTTATAAATTGTTTGCTGAAGGGTTTGCTTTATGCCTAATAATGTTGGCTCCCTTGTGGTGGGGGGATATATGTCAGTTAAGATGCTTTGGAAAGCTATCTACAGAAAAACCAACTCAACAAGAAATTCTGAAACTTGGTTGTGTCAACAAGGACTCAGGCCTTGATTCACATCTGTCGGCACTGTAGTGTGTACCCTCACAGAGAGAAGATGGCCAAAGCCAGTGCAAGCATCGGGCCCTTACACCAAGAGCCAGAGAAAGGGCAGCGTGATAGGGCCTTTCTCCCTTCTTCCAAGTCTCTCAGTAGTGCACAAGTTAGACTAATCCTTGTAAAGAGGAAACAGATGGTTGTGATAAGTGTTATCCTGCAAACTGGGCTCATGGTCACCAAATGGCTGCAGGAAACCTGAGCTCTTTGAGCACAGAAGGAGAAGAAATGAGTTATGAGTGAGCAACCAACCTGTTTGCCACAGCACAGCCACATGGGCAGTTGTTGGCGATCATCCAGATCAAGCCAAATAGAACTAAATAAATTATTTTTTAACTTTAAATAATCCATTTCCATAGTAAAATTGGATGACAGCCAATGGACCAGGCAGCCAAGGGCTCTGTGCAAAATGCCCTGGTGGCTTCTGAAGGCCTTCAGTGACAATGAGGGCCTTCTTGCTCTGTTTACCACAGATCATCTCCAGCAAATGCAGAGACTCAGTAAGTGTGCTTGGCCTCTTCCTGGGTAAAGGTCACAGCTCTGGGAGAAAGCCGCTCATTGTATGGCCTCACAGAACAGTCATCATCTGTTCCTTCTCAGTGAAACTCAGCAGCCTGGGAACAGAGCGGAGCGCCCTTCAACTTCCCTGGCGAGCTCTGCCTCAAGAGCACACCCACAGGAGCCGGGATAAATGGCCCCATGAAGGAGGCATGGGGGTGGGGTGGGCAATGACCCCGGGAGGGCCAGAGGTTGAGGGCAAGGGGTGATTTCCCGGGAAGTACCCAAAATGTCACCTAAGAGGCTCATGTAATAACAATTCGCCTTTTATTTCCACCGTTTCTCTGCAGTTATGGAGGCAGGACCAAGGCTACTCTGACTGCAGTGTGTGTGTGTGTGTGTGTGTGTGTGTGTGTGTCTTAGAGATCAGGAGCTGGGTATGTGTGTGTGAGTGGGAGGGAGGTAAGCAGGACCAGAGGGCCAGAGAGCAAGTGGCACCTGTTGTAATTAACCCACCCCACCCACTGGGATCACCCTGGGTCCACAGGGTACCACACTTTATCCTGCTTCCCAGGGTTGGGAGGAGCCCATGAGATCATCTGGGCAGAAGAACAGGTACATGCAGGATCATGGATCATTGTCGTGTGATCTCTGTGCCTCTTTTTAAACTTCGTCCACTTCCTGCTTCTACTCTCATCCTTTCTCCTTGTTTCTAGACATGGCTGCAGAAGTCAGGAGCCCACTTCCTCCAAAAACAGGATATAACCACTAGAGGCACCCAAGATTTTTCAGGATAAATGAACATTTTGTGGTTTAATAGACATGCATTTGTAAAACGTTTTCAGTCAGTTCAGTCGTTCATTCATGTCTGACTCTTCACGATGCCAGGCTTCCCAGTCCATCACCAACTCCCAGAGCTTGCTCAAACTCATGTCCATCGAGTTGATGATGCCATCCAACCATCTCATCTGTCATCCCCTTCTCCTCCTGCCTTCAATCTTTCCCAGCATCAGGGTCTTTTCCAAGGAGTCAGTTCTTTGCGTCAGGTGGCCAACGTATTGGAGCTTCAGCTTCAGCATCAGTCCTTCCAATGAATATTCAGGACTGATTTTCTTTAGGATTGATTGGTTTGATCTCCTTGCAGTCCAAGGGACTCTCCAGAGTCTTCTCCAACACTTCAGTTCAAAAGCGTCAATTCTTCAGCACTCAGCTTTCTTTATAGTCCAACTCTCACATCCATACATGACCACTGGAAAAACCATAGCTTTGACTAGATGGGCCTCTGTCGGCAAAGTAAAAACTAAAACTTTTTACTACAAAAAGAATTGTGAGTTGTATGGTGGTCATGAGATTTCCTTTGGTTCTTGAATTATTCCTTCAGGAAAAGAATGTTGAACTCCCCGTAGTGCTAGAGGAAAATGAGGCCTGGATGGAGGGAATTTGAATGGATGGCATCTTGGAAATAAAAGTAGTGATTTCAGTATTAAAAAATCAAGTCTTCGGGCTCCTCCACATCATATCCCTATTACATATATGTCTCATCTGGAGCACTTTCTCTTTGTACATTAACAAAAATCCTCCTGTAAATTACTCAATGGAAATAGCTGCTTTTTAGGGAACAATATAGGGTGTTGATAATTTTTTGATTGTACCCTGATTTCTTTTTTTTTTTTTAATCTCTCAAGTTTTTATAAAATGTGCAAAATACAAGCCTCATTTGCCCACAGGCACAACTTACACCTGTTATTCACCGTTGCTGAGAGAGAAGAGACCTATACCCTACGTACTCATGCACACGTGCACTCGCACACAAGCGTACCCTGATTTCTAATTCTACTTTCATCTAAGTCTTTTAATAAACCTCTAAATATCTTTCTTTTTATTTCTTCATCTAGGAAATTATAGACCATTTCTGATGTTTCAGTGAGTGTTTAGTTAAGAATTTTAAAGGTAATGACTATAGTCTTTCAAGGGCTTCTCTGGTGGCTCAATAGCAAAGAATCTGCCTGCCAAGCAGGAGACATGAGTTCGATCCCTAGGTTGGGAAGATCACCTGGAGAAGGAAATGGCAGCCCACTCTAGTATTCTTGCCTGGGAAATGCCATGGACAGAGGAGCCTAGAGGGCTACAGTCTATGGGGTCGCAAGAGTTGGACATGACTTAGCAACTAAACAATAGCAATATAGTCTTTCAAAGAAAGTTTAACTGAAATTAAATTTCAGTACCCTAGAGGCTTCCCTGGTGGTTCAGTGGTTACTGCTCCACACTTCCATTGCCGAGGGCATGGGTTCAATCCCTGGTCGTGGGAACTAAGATCCCACATGACATGTGGCCAAAAAAATTTTAGTACCCCAAATAAGAAGCTACTTCATATACAAGATTACATAGCTCACATTTCTGTGCCATTCTTTTTAATAAATTCTTCTTTTCTTGCTACAGACTCAATGTAACTGAGACATCTACTGTCCAATCCTAAGAAAAAACAAATTTCAACTGATTTTTGGTTTAAAGAATTCACCTAGTCAGTTTTATACCTGTGAATAAAACTGTTTTTCCCCTACCCTGCCCTAATCTTGGAAAATCTCTTCATGGTGCTTCCTGGACTTAATACTTTCCCAGATGAAAAATATTTTCATATCACAGAAGCTCAAGAAATGTTTCCCACATTTAGTGTTCTTATTCTAATGAGTATTGCCATCTCCTCAGTCCCACTTCAACGTCCTCCCGCTTTTAGGACAAATGTCTCAGATAGAAAATGCCTCTCGGGTGTTCCCTGGCAGTCCAGTAAGGACTCTTCCACTGTCGTGGTCCTGGGGCCTGGGTTCAATCCCTGGTCAGGGAAATAAGATCCCATAAGCCTCATGGCTCAGCCTTTAAAAAAAAAAACAAAAAAACTAGAAAGAGACAAAGGAGAGAAAATGCCTATCTTCTTCAATGGAATTTGAACCTAGGGTCACATCTTGTTTTCTGGACCTCCAGTCACTAAGAATGTGCATATAAGCTTAAGGTATTTAAATTACTGTACACAAACATACAAAACTAACATCTGTTTTCATATCATGATAACTTTTTAAAATGAACTATATCTTAAATAGGAGAGCAAAAGCAACAAAGGAGAAAAATAGATAAATTGGACATTATCAAAATGAAAAACTTTTTGCTTCAAAGGACATCATTTGAAAATGAAATACACCCCTCAAAATGGTAGAAAGCATTTGAAAATCATTTATCTGATAACAGACTTATATCCAGAATATATAAAATACAATGGTAACTCAATAATAAAAAGATAAATAACCCAATTTAAAAAGAGAAAAATGATCTAAATAGACATTTTCTCAAAGAAGGCACACAAATGGCTGGCAAGTACATGAAAAGATGCTCAATACCATTAATCATCAGGGAAATGCAAATCAAAACCACAATACAGTACCACTTCACACCCAGTAGAGTAGCTATTATAAAGAAAGAAAGATAACAGCAAGTGTTAGGAAGAAGGATGAGAAACTGGAACCCCCATACACAGTTTGTGACAGTGTGGAATGTTGCAGCCTCTTTGAAAGCAATCTGGCAATTCCTCAAAAGATTAAACATAGAATAACTATATAACCCAGTAATTCCACTCCTAGGTATGTACCCAAAGAAATGAAAGTATATGTCTACATAGACTTGTACACAAGTGTTCATAGCAGCATCTGGCCATTCATAATGTCCACAAGGTATAAACAACCTAAATACCCATCAACTGATGAAAGGATAACTAAAATGTGGTATATCCACACTGTGGAATATTATTTGGCCATAAGGAGGAATGAAGTACTAATACATACTACAACATGTATGAACCTTAAAAACATACTAATAAGTTTAAAAAAATCCAGACACAGAAGATCCCATGCCACATGACTCCATTTATATAAAATTTCCAGAATAGGCAAATCTATAAAGATGTAGATTATCCATAATCACCGAGGGCTGGCTGGAGGGAAGTGGAGAGTGACTCCTCATAGGCTTGGAGCTTCTTTTTGGGGTGAGGAAAACATGGTAAAATTAATTGTGATGATGGTTGTATGAGTCTGTGAATATATTAAAAACCATTGAGATGTACACTTTCAATGAGTGAATGGTATGATGTGTGAATTTCACTGTTACTAAAAAGTGAATTATAAGTAGTGACACATTTTAAATAATCAGTGAAGAGATTTTCCCCTCTTTACAGCTGCCTTAATTGTCTTGTGTTCAAGTATTCTGAAAGACCTTGATGAATAATATGAAAGGAGATACCCTTTAAAATATTTAAAGCATCTTGCAAACATAAGGAAGTACACTCAAATGTTGATGCCATTGTTATTTCGCCAATATGTATCAGTTCCTTCATATCAATGCTCAATAAATACTTGTTGAATAAGATGGAAAGGGGTGAATCAAAGTTCTAAAGTTGTATTTGGGGAAAGAGCAAGATCATTTGAATAGTTCATTTGGAAGAGAAAACAAGAATAGGTAATCACAATTCCACAGGGAATAGTAATAAAGAAGATTTAGATGTTGAAAGTTATTAGTTATTGGGAGTTAAATATGTGTGGTATTGACATAATAATTGACAAACTGCTTGAAGAAACAGAAATAAGTCACAAACTGATTTTTACCCATAAGATTATGCAGTTTATAATAAAAGAAGGAACAGAAACCAATGAAAAGAAATTGGCCTGTTAAACAAATGGTGTTGAGATTACTGCCTATTTGGAAGAAATATGTAAAACTTGGCTCAAACGATACACTCAATGTCAAATGAATTAAGGAGTGCAATGGAAAATATAAAATCAGAAAAAACAGAGCATCCCTGGTGGCTCAGTGGTAAAGAATCTGCCTGCCGATGCAGGAGACATGGGTTTGATTCTTGGTCCAGGAAGACCCCATATGCCATGGAGCAACTAAGCCCATGTGCCACCACTACTGACGTCTGCATGCCCTAGAGCCTGTGCTCCACAACAGGAGAAGCCACTGCGATCAGAAGCCCGCGCACCGCAACTAGTGAGTAGCCCCTGCTCGCTGCAACTAGAGAAAACCTGCGCACAGCAACGACAACCCAGCACAATCAAAAATAAATAAATAAAAAATTTTAAAAAATAAATAAAATCAGAAAAAAACCAAAAACTAAATGCATATATATCTAGTCTCTGGACAGAAAAGATATTCTGAGCACAAAAGTGGTGATAAAAATTATCACAAAGGAAAAGATTGAATTTGGATCCATAAAAATTGACAATTTCTGTGAAAATATTACAGAGAAGGCTATACACGCACTCATACACACAAACACACACACACAGACTGGGAGAAAATAGCAGCACATCACATATACATATAAACGGTTCGTATCGTGGCAGTCCAAGCATTGGTTGGAAAAGAATTTCCAGACACAGAGTATTTCAGAAAGGGGTGAGTTTATTAAGAGCAGGGAGCAGAGATAATGAGGGCACTGCAAATGCAGCGGGCTGACCTCCTGATAGGCCAGGGAGAGCCAACCATTAAAACAGCAGGCTGGCTTAAGGGAGAGCCAGCCCCTTTTGTGTGTTTGTAGCCAATTTTTATAGCCTCCAGACAAAGAAAATCACTGCTGAAAGGATGGCATCAGGTGATTGGTTAGGGTGCTGTAGGGTGAGTACCTGGGTGGGCATTTTTGCCCAATTTACGGTCAGGAAACTGGCTGGTAAGGGTTGAGGGGCTTTTGGCCACAGTTACAATGGGGCTCAATCAGTTCCAGAGGTGACTGGGCTCTTCATCTGTGGCCTTGGTACAAGGGCTCACACCTGTGACCTTGGGATAGGACTCCACAGTTCTGTTGTATACATAGTTCAGATCTGTTGTATATAACTATTTTCTAGAAATCAGTGAGAAGAAAACATGCTTCTCCTCCCACCTCCCCAAATAAAAGAATCATAAAGAGGTTCCACGTCTGATATGGAACCTGGAATCAGGAAAGCAAATAAAAGATAAAAGGCTGTTGTTCAGTTGCTCAGTCACGTCTGACTCTTTGCAACCTCACAGACTGCAGCATGCCAAGCTTCTCTGTCCATCACCAACTCCCAGAGCTTGCTCAAACTCATGTCCATTGAGGTGGTGATGCCATTCAACCATCTCATCCTCTGTTATCCCCTTCTCCTCCTGCCTTCAATCTTTCCCGGCATCAGGGGACTTTTCCAATGAGTCAGCTCTTCACATCAGAGGGCCAAAGTATTGGAGCTTTGACTTCAGCATCAGTCTTCCCAGTGAATATCAGGGTTGATTTTCTTTAGAATTGACTGATTTGATCTCCTTGCAGACCAAGGGACTCTCAAGAGTCTTCTCCAGCACCAGTTCAAAGGCATCAGCTCTTTGGTGCTCAGCCTCTTTTATTGTCCAGCTCTCACATCCATACATGACTACTGGAAAAACTTTGACTAGACAGACTTTTGTAGGAAAAGTAATGTCTCTGCTTTTTAATACACTGTCTAGGTTTAATACACTAATACAATGTCTAATACATTGCTTTCCTTCCAAGGAGCATCTTTTGATTTCATGGCTTCAGTCATCATCCACAGTGGTTTTGGAGCCCAAGAAAATAAAGTCTGTCATTGTTTCCATTGTTTCCCCATCTATTTGCCATGAAGTGATGGGACCAGATGTCATGATCTTTGTTTTTTGAATGTTGAGTTTTAAGCTAGCTTTTTCAGTCTCCTCTTTCACCTTCATCAAGAGGCTCTTTAATTCCTCTTTAGTTTCTGCCATAAGTGTGATGTCATCTGCATACCTGAGGTTATTGATATTTCTCCCCACAAGTTTGATTCCAGTTTGTGCTCGGTCCATGGGAGAAGGGAATGGCAAAATATTTCAGCATTCTTCCCTTGAGAACCCTGTGAAAAAGCAAAAGAAAAAGATAAAATATCAAATACCAAAACACTGGACTTTAAAAGAGAGTTAGGATATCTGTCCAGACTGGCAAGTGAACATTTCCTCTTCAACACTGATGTGATAAAACCACTGACAGGAGACCCTGGGAACGCAGCATCATTTAAGTCATACATTTCTCCTAAAATGGACAAATAGGCCAAGATGTGCACATGTGTTTGACATATAATGTTTGAAAATATATGTGTCCCTGTAAAGTATAATTAGTTACATCTTTGTCTGGAATTCAGTTAACTATTATGTTTGTGCTGTTCCAGTTTAATAACAGGTGTTTATAATAATGACCAAGGCACTGCATGTTTTTGAAGTTTCCTTTCAATAATCCTTCATCAACAAAAGTGCTGTCACACCATTGTTCTAGAATGTATTGCTATCACAGATATCTGTGTCTTAAAGTCACTAATGCATGCACTGTTTTTTCTACTATACACTCCTTATGTGTAGTGGAAATTTTACTATTTACTATAGAAGATTTCTTGCTCTGAAATGTGGTGAATGGAATTAAACAAAGCTACTATTTAATAGAGAAAGAGTTAAAAATGGGTAAGTTTTGCTGAGGAAATGAAGCCAAATTTCTTAAATGTAGAAGAAGAAAATGTGAATGACAGAGAAGATCCTCAATCAGCAATAATTAGATGAGACTTCAATGTGTTTATTTTAAAGAAATAAAATGATTGAGCAAAAAACTAGACTTTTTGTTTTCTCCAACAGGTGGCGCTATTCTAGCACCCCGCCGCCTGAACGCAGGCTGGGGAAAGGCCACCAGAAACCACCAAGCCCATTTCCTGTAGGGCGATCATGGGATCCATTATTTACGTTTGACTGTGGCCCTCAAGAACCTCCGTCTGTCACAAAGCATAACCTAGCACAGGCCCACACATAGAAAGGCACTTCGTAAGTGTATTTGTGTATTTGTGGAGGATGATTCCAATCATTCTTCCTAAATTCACTGATTTGTTCACTCATTTACAAAGTCAATAAATATTTATTGTGTGCCTCTCAAATATCAGGTGGGCCCTATGCTTAGGGCTGGAGATATAATTATGAAGAAAATACATGGACCCTATTCCTATGGTTTCGTGGAGGACACGGACATTACTGAAATGCTCACTTTAATGAAATCATCGCAAATTATGATAAGTGATCCAAAGGAAAAGTACAAGTCATATAACAGTACAGACACCAGAATAAGATGAATTAAGGCAGAAAGGCTGCACAAATATGGATGAAATTCTGTACAGAATGAAACAGGAATTGTTTAAAATGTTCAAATCTATCCTGTGATGATCTATTAAGTTATATGAGTATAAATAGCATTCTTCAGAATCATCCACCACCCTTGCCATGGTAACCAGTAGACACAATAACCAATAGGCACAGAAAACTGTCCTGTTCATCTCCCACTAAAGACTGCACTTCAGCCAAAGTCTGGGATAGTTCCATATCAGTATCAGTTCAGTCACTCAGTCGTGTCTGACTCTTTACAACCCCATGAACCACAGCACCCCAGGCCTCCCTGTCCATCACAAACTCCCGGAGTCTACCCAAACCCATGTCCATCAAGTCAGTGATGCCATCCAACCATCTCATCCTCTGTTGTCCCCTTCTCCTCCTGCCCTCAATCTTTCCCAGCATCAGGGTCTTTTCAAATGAGTTAGCTCTTCACATCAGGTGGCCAAAGTATTGGAGTTTCAGCTTCAGCATCAGTCCTTTCAATGAACACCCAGGACTGATCTCCTTTAGGATGGACTGGTTGGATCTCCTTGCAGTCCAAGGGACTCTCAAGAGTCTTCTCCAGCACCACAGTTCAAAAGCATCAATTCCTCAGCGCTCAGCTTTCTTTATAGTCCAACACTCACATCCATACATGACCACTGGAAAAACCATAGCCTTGACTAGATGGACCTTTGTTGGCAAAGTAATGTCTCTGCTTTTTAATATGCTGTCTAGGTTGGTCATAACTTTCCTTCCAAGGAGTAAGCGTCTTTTAATTTCATTGTTGCAATCACCAACTGCAGTGATTTTGGAGCCCAGAAAAATAAAGTCAGCCACTGTTTCCACTGTTTCCCCATCTATTTGCCATAAAGTGATGGGACCAGATGCCATGATCTTAGTTTTCTGAGTGTTGAGCTTTAAGCCAATTTTTTCATTCTCCTCTTTCACTTTCATCAAGAGGCTCTTTAGTTCTTCTTCACCTTCTGCCATAAGGGTGGTATCATCTGCATATCTGAGGTTATTGATATTTCTCCCGGCAACCTTGATTCCAGCTTGTGCTTCCTCCAGCTCAACGTTTCTCATGAGTTCCATATGTTCTCTCCTAAATGGCTTTCCTTCCTCTAGCTTCTCTCCCTTTAAATATAGTAATTCCATCAGAGGCTACGCATAACCTACAACTTAAATTTCCCCAACATGGTTTTCTTAATATTGGTTCTCTTCTCATGAAAGAGTCAAAAGCTCTGACTCCCTCAAAGCTGACATTCCAGTTTCTCATCACTTCACAGAAGAATCTCCATGACATTCTCTAACTTCCCATTGGTCTGCTTCCCATTGGTCCCTCTACAAATCTTGTGGGCATTTCTTAGTATACCTATCACTGTGGAATAGACATTGCCTCTCTCTGTCCCCCACCTCTGTTCCATGCCTTTGCTCCATACCATGCCAGGCATCTCTGTAGTTTTCTTTCTTATCGATAAATGATGTCTTCCTTAAAATAAAACCACCAGCTTTTTCGGTGTTGAAAGTCCTTTTTAAAAAGAAATAAATAGACATTGGAGTAGAAAATGGCAACCCACTCCAATATTCTTGCCTGGAAAATTACATGGACAAAAGAGCCTGGTGGGCTACAGTCCGTGGACTCACAAAGAGTCAAACACAACTTGGCAAGCACACAATGTACAATATATAATTTTTACTGTTGTGTAAAGCAAATAAAGATCTTTCTCAAAATATTATAACTTAATACAAAATCTTGAACACACACACACACAAAGAAAGAAGGAAGCATGATGATAGGAATGGGGGTTTGTTTTAAACATACTTGCTTGGCAAAGAACAAGTTGATAACTCACATTGGAATCTAAATATGACACAAACAAACCTATCTATAAAACAGAAACAGACTTACAGATATAAAGAACAGAATTATGGTTGCCAAAGGGGAGGCAGAGAGGAAAGGGATGGATTGCAAATTTGGGGTTAGCAGATGTAAATTTTTATATTCAAGATGGATAAACAACAAGGTCCTACTGTCTAACACAGGGAACTATATTCAATATCCTGTGATAAACAATAATGGAAAAGAACTTGAAAAAGAATGTGTATATATGTATATCTGAGTCACTTTGCTATACAGTAGAAATTAACCCAACATAATAAATCAACTATATTTCAACAAATATATTTTTTTTAAGTGGTAACTCTATGCTAGTCCTCTCATTAAAAATATTTTATTACACTGATCTTTTGAATTGTAGAGTCTGGGAAGCACAGCCCTATAAAGAAGTCTCCCTTGGCAGGCTCTGGCCTGATTTCATTTGGGAGAGAAAATTATCTCACACATGAGGCCCTGTGATTCCAGGCCAGGAGAACTTACGGATGGTAAACAGATCTCCTTTCTGTTAAGATTTGCCCTCAGAGTTCTGGTTTCCTGTCTGAGGACCTACATCTTCTTCCAGCCACTCACTGGACAGACGCGGTCTACCCACAGGCTGCGGTCTTGGCCTTGCAGGCCTCTATGGAACAACCACATTAGAACATGACATGTGATAGAAAAAATTATCAAGTTCATAATGGTGATAATTCCATTTTGAAATATCCAAATATACTGATTCTTTTTTTTAAGTTTCCTTACGCTGCCCTTCCTCCTGCCTCATATTTCCAGTGGTTTGTACTTGCCTTAGGGAGGTTTAGGGTTGTTACAGGAGAGAACAAAGAGAAAGAGAGAAAAAAAAAAAAAAAGTTAAGTATCAGCTTCCAAATAGGATTTTAGGATTTTTCCACAAGATAATCTTGAAAGCTAGGTGTCATAAGAGAAAGAAAAGATGTTCTAGATTCCTTGATTTCTCTTGTTGGCATAGCTTGCAAGGCCTCCTCTGTCCGTGTAGGCTCTGGGGTCCTGAGAGCCACCTATCCCAAAGCCTTCTTGGGAATCAGCCCTGGGCCCCCCTGCCTGAGATGGGAATTTGCCAGTGCTGGTGGAGGCTGCGTGTTGAAGCTCTCAGGTGAAGAGAACAGATCTGTGCTGGTGTAGACAGTGCTAAAGCTCTCAGATTGAGAGCACATCTGAGGGAATGACCACTGTTGGCTGTTCAGATAGCACAGAGGAGACAGGAGTGAGGGGCTCCATGGCCAGGAATACCCCTAGAGGAAGCATGGTCTGCCTAGGAAATGAGGTTCCAGTGCTGAGTGACACACAAGGAGGGGGGCCACCCCCACCCCTACACACCAGACCCTGCCTCCACAGGCTCTGGAAGGGGACTCCCACCAGAGCAAGCAAGCTCCAGTTTGCTCCAACTGCCTGCGGCTCTCTGCTGCCTCAGACGCTTTGTGCATACCCCAGTGTGGCCACCGTACCCCTCCCTGGCCTGAGTGAGCAAGTGTGTCCCAATCGGCCACTTCTTTTACTCCCTCTCGCCTGGGCAGAGAACAGATGCCTGAGGGTGGCACACACACAGAAGTGGGGTTGAAACCAAAGCTGAGCCCCAGGGGCAGTGCAACTAGGGAAGAGGAATGGAAATCTCTCTGTGCAGCTGCACACGCCGTGGATTAAATCCCCGCCATCAGCATTCTAAGTCCTGCGTCTGGAATATCTGAATAGACAGCAGCATTCCCACAACTGAGAATGGTCTAGCTTCAGCAGGAGTGGACTTTGTGAGCAAGTACACACAGGAGCTGGACCAGCTCAGAGTCTGATCTGGCCCCACAGTGCCCACATCAGGTCCAGATACCTACCTTGAGGGTCTTCTGGGGAGGCAGGGGTTGGCTGTGACTCATTGTGGGAGCATGGACCCTGATAGCAGAGGCCCCAGGAAAATACTCTTACTACAATTCTTTGTGTTCTGTTTTGCTTTGCTTTCTTCAATTGTTAGTGTTGTTTTTATTATTTTGCTTTTATTTTTTAAATATTTTTTATTTTTCTATTTTAACTTTACTTTATGGTTGTTTTTTGTTTGTATTCTTGCTTTTGCACTTTTTATTATTATTTTTATGAGTTTGTATTATGTTTTGTTTGATTTTTTTTTTTTTTGGTTTGCTTTCTGCTTTTGTTCTCTTTTTCATTTTTGTGTTTTTATTAGTTTCGTCCTTATTGATTATTTCCATTTTTTAAATTCTTTGTTCTAGTGTTTTTCCTTTTTTAAATTTTCTTTGTGTGTTTTTGTTGTTTATTGTTTTTGCTATTTGTCTTGGGTTTTATTTGTTTGGGTTTTTTTCCCTCTTTTTTCCTTTTTTCTCTGGCTGCACTGTGTAGGCTCTTGATTCCCCAGCCAGAAAGAGGTCAGGCCTGGGCCACTGGAGGGGGAGTGCCAAGTCCAGGACATTGGACTGCCAGAGAACTCCTAGATCCAGGGAATATTAACTGATGTGCACATTCCTGGAGGTATTCATCTCAGCACCAAGAACTGGCTCCTCCAAACTGACTACAGGCTCCAATGCGGGACATCCCATACCAAACAACTAGCAAGATAGGAATACAGCCCCATCATCAGCACAGAGGCTGCCTAGAGTCATACTAAGCTCACAGACACCCCAAAACACCCCATCTGATGCAGCCCTGCCCATCAGAAGGAAGACTCAGCGCTACCCACCAGAGCACAGGCACCAGGCCCTCTCACCAGAAATCCTACACAAGCCCCTGGACCAAAGTCACTCACCAGGGGATAGACAACAAAAGCAAGAGGAACCACAGTTCCTGCAGCCTGGGAAAGGAGATCATAAGCACAGTGAATTAGACAAAATGAGATGAAAGAACTATGCTGCAGATGAAGGAGCAAGGTGAAAAAAAAAAACACAGAAGACCAAATGAAAAGCAAATAGGCCAAACTACCTGAAAATAATTCAGAGTAATGTTAGTAAAGATGATCCAAGATCTTGGAAATAGAATGGAGGCATAGACTGAGAAGATACAAGAAATGTGTAACAAGGACGTGGAAGAACTAAAGAACAAACAAGGAGTGATGGACAGCACACTAACTGGACTGAAAAACACCCCAGAAGAAACCAACAGTGGAATAACAGAGGCAGAAGAATGGATAAGGGAGCTAAAAGATAGAATGGTGGAAATAAATGCTGTGGAGCAGAATAAAGGGAAAAGAATTAAAAAAAAAAAAAAAAAGAGGACAACCCCAGAGGCCTCTGGGGCAACATTAATGGTACCAATGCTCAAATTACAGAGGTTCCAGAAGCAGAAGGAGAACAAGAGGAAGGGGTCTGAGAAAAAATTTGAAGAGATTATAGTTGAAAATTCCTCTAATATGGGAAAGGAAATAGTCAACCAAATCCAGGAAGTGCATAGTCCCATACAGGATACACACAAGAAGAAGCATGCCAAGACACATGTTAATCAAACTAACAAAAATTGAATACAAAGAAAAATATCAAAAAACAAAGGGAAAAGCAACAAATAATATAAAAGGGAATCCCCACAGGGTTATCTGCTGATTTTTCAGCAGAAACTCCGCATGCCAGAAGGAAGTGGCAGGATATATTTAAAATGATGAAAGGGGGAAACCTACAACCAAGATGACTCTTGCAAGGATTTCATTCAGATTTGACAGATAAATCAAAAGCCTTACAGAAAAGCAAAAGCTGAGAGAACTCAGCATCACCAAATCAGCTTTACAACAAATGCAAAGGGAATTTTTCTAGGCAGGAAGCACAAGAGAAGAAAAAGAAGTAAAAAAACAAACTTAAAACAATTCAACTAGTAATAGGACATAACATATCAATAGTTACCTTAAATGTAAATGGATTGAATGTTCCAACCAAAAGACATAGACTGACTGAATGGATACAAAAACAATAACTTACATATGTTGCCTACCTAGGACACATACAGAATGAAAATGAAGGGATGGAAAAAGATACTTCATGCAGATGTAAATCAAAATAAAGCTGGAGCAGCAATAATTACATCAGACAAAACAGACTTAAAATAAACAAGAGACAAAGAAGGACACAACATATAATGATCAAGGGAGCAATCCAAGAAGAAGACACAACAATTGTAAATATTTATGCACCCAACATGGGAGGACCTGAATATGTAAGGTAAATGCTAACACCTGTAAAAGGGGAAATCAATAGTAACACAATAACACTCCACTTATACCAATGTATAAATAATCAAAAGAGAAAATTAATAAGGAAACACAAGCCTTAAGTGACACATTGAACCAGAGAGACTTAATTGATATTTATAGGATATTCCATCTGAAAGCAACAGAATACACTTTCTTCTCAAGTGTACATAGAACATTCTCCAGGGTAGATCACATCTTTGGTCACAAATCAAACCTTGATAAATTTAAGAAAATTAAAATCATATCAAACATCTTTTCTGACCACAATGCTAAGAGGTTAGGCATCAGTTACAGGGGAAAAAAACTGTAAAAAAAAAAACCCACAAACACACGGAGGCTAAAAAATATGCTATTAAATAACTAACTGATTACTGAATAAATCAACATGGAAATTTTAAAAAAACCTAGAGACAAATGACAATGAAAACACAATGACCAAAAACCTATGGGATGCAGCAAAAGCAGTTCTAAAAGGGAACTTTATAGCAATAGAATCATACCTTAAGAAACAAGAAAAATCTCAAACAAAGAACCTCATCTTACACCTAAAGCAAATAGAGAAAGAACAAAGAAAATGCCAAAGTTAGTAGGAGGAAAGAACTCATAAACATCAGAGCAGAAATAAATGAAATAGAAGTGAAGAAAACAATAGCAAAGATCAGTGAAACTAAAAGCTGGTTCTTCAAGAAACTAAAATTGATAGACCTTTAGCCAGATTCATCAAGGAAAGAAGGAAGATGATTCAAATCAATAAAATTAAAAAGAAGTCACAACAGACATTGCAGAAATACAAAGGATCATAAGAAACTACTACAACTATATGCCAATAAAATGGAAAACCTGGAAGTACAGACTCAGAAAAGCACAAACTTCCAATACCGAACCAAGATGAAACAGAAAACATGAAGAGACCGATCAAAGTAATGAAACTGAAATACAAAACTCCCATCAAACAAAAGTCCAGGACCAAATAGCTTCACAGGTGAAGTCTATCAAACATTTAGCGAAGAGCTAACACCTATCCTTCTCAAGCTCTTCCAAAAACCTGCAGAAGGAGGAACACTTCCAAGCTTATTTTAAGAGGCTACCATTACCTTGATATCAAAACCAAACAAAGATACCACAAAAAAAGAAAATTACAGGCCAATATCACTGATGAAAATAGACACAAATATCCTCAACAAAATACCAGCAAACTGAATCCAGCAATACCTTAAAAGGATTATAATCAAGTGGGATTTATCCCAGGATTTATGCCAGGATTCTTCAATACATGCAAATCAGTCAATGTGATAGAACAAATTGAAGAATAAAAACCATATGATTGGGTCTTCCCTCGTGGTTCAGTGGTAGAGAATCCACCTGCCAGTGCAGGGGACATGGGTTCAATCACTGGTCCAGGAAGATCCCACATGCCATGAAGCAACTAAGCCCATGTACCACAAGTACTGAGCCTGTGCTCTAAAGCCCAGAAGCCACAACTACTGAAGGCCATGTGTGGAGCCCATGCCCTGCAAAAGAGAGGCCACTGAAATGAGAAGCCCACATACCCCAGTTAGAGAGTAGCCTCCACTGACTCCAACTAGAGAAAAGCCTACACAACAACTAAGACCCAGCACAGCCAAAAATATAAGGTAAATTATTTTTTTAAGTGTATCTGTTTAAAAAACCGTATGATCATCTCAGTAGATGCAGAAAAGCTTTTAACAAAATTCAACACCCATTTATGGTAAAAAACAAACAAACAAACAAACAAAAAAACCCTCTCCAAAAAATGGGCACAGAGTATAATAAAGGTCATATATGACAAACCTACAGCAAATATCATTTTCAATGGTGAAAAACTGAAAGCATTTACTCTAAGATCAGGAGCAAGACAAGAGTGTCCTCTCTTAGCACTATTATTCAACATAGTTTCGGAAGTCCTTGCCATGGTAATCAGAGAAGAAAAAGAAATAAAAGGAATCCAAATTGGAAAAGAAGTAAAGCTGTCACTGTTTTCAGATGACATGATACTATACATTGAAAATCCTAAAGAGGCCACCAGAAAACTAATCGATGAATTTAGTAAAGTTTCAGGATACAAAATTAATATACAGGAATCTCTTGCATTCTTATGCACTAACAACAAAAGATCAGAAAGAGAAATTAAGGAAACAATCTCATCTACCATTGCAACAAAAGGATAAAATACCTAGGAATAAACCTGTCTGAGGAAAAAGACCGGTATGCAGAAAACTATAAGCTGCTGATGAAAGAAAATAAAGACAACACAAACAGATGGAGAGATACACCATGTTCTTGGTTTGGAAGAATCAATATTGTGAAAATGACTATATTACCAAAAGCAATCTACAGACTCAATGCAATCCCTAACAAATTACCTATGGCATTTTTCACAAAGCTAGAACAAAAATTATACAATTTGTATGAAAACACAAAAGACCCTGAATAGCCAAAGCAATCTTGAGAAAGAAAAATGGAGCTGGAGGAAACAAGTTCCCTGGCTTCCAAATATACTACAAAGCTACAGTAATCAAGACAGTATGGTACTGGCACAAATATAGAAATATAGATCAATGGAGCAGGATAGAAAGCTCTGAGATGAACCTGCTCACCTGTGGGCACCTAGTCTATGACAAAGGAGGCAAGAATATACAACGGAGAAGAGACAGTCTCTTCATTAAGAGGCATTGGGAAAACTGTATAGCTACATGTAAAAGAATGAAATTAGAACACTCCCTAAGACCATACACAAAAATAAACTTGAAATGGATTAAAGACCTAAATGTAAGGCCAGACACTATAAAACCCTTAAAGGAAAAGATAGGCAGAACACTCTTTAACATACATTGTAGCAAGATCCCTTTTTACCCACTTTCTAGATTAATGAATATAAAAACAAAAATAAACAAATGGGACCTAATTAAACTTAAAAACTTTTGCACAGCAAAAGAAACCATAAACAATATAAGACAATTCTCAGAATGGGGGAAAATATTTGCAAACAAAATCACTGATAAAAAGTTAGTCTCCAAAATATACAAACAGTCCATGCAGCTCAATATCAAAGAAGCAAATAACCTAATCAAAAATGGGTGGAAGACCTAAATAGACATTTGTCCAAAGAATTCATACAGATGGCCAATGAACATAGGAAAAGATGCTCAATATCACTAATTACCAAAGAAATGCAAATCAAAACTATAATGAGGTAATGCCTCACCCCAGTCAGAATGGCCATTATAAAAAAATCTACAAACAATAAATACTGGAGAGGGTGTGGAGAAAAGGGAACCCTCTTACACTGTTGATGGGAATGTAAATTGATACAGTCACTATGGAGAACAGTATGGAGGTTCCTTAAAAAATTAAAAATAGAACTACCATATGACCCAACAATTCCACTACTGGATATATGCCCAGTGAAAGTGAAAGTGAAAGTTGCTCAGTCGTGTCTGACTCTTTGCGACCCCATAGACTGAATAGTCCATGGAATTCTCCAGGCCAGAATACTGGAATGGATAGCCTTTCCCTTTTCCAGGGGATCTTCCAAATCCTGGGATTGAACCCAGGTCATCTGCATTGCAGGCAGATTCTTTACCAACTGAGCTATGAGGGAAGCCCAGAGTAAACAATAATTCAAAAAGATACATGCACCCCAATGTTTATTGCAGCACCATTTACAACAGCCAGGACATGGAAGCAACCAAAATGTCCATTAACAAAGGAATGGATAAAGAAGATGTGGTGCATATATACAATGGAACATTACTCAGCCATAAAAAGGGACAAAATTGTGTCATTTGCAGAGAAATGGATGGACCTAGAGACTGTCATACAGAGTAAAGTAAGTCAGAAAGAGAAAAACAAATAACCATATATTAGCTCAGTTGGTAAAGAATCTGCCTGCAATGCAGGAGACCCCAGTTCGATTCCTGGTTCAGGAAGATCTGCTGGAGAAGAGATCGGCTACCCACTTCCATATTCTTGGGCTTCCCTTGTGGCTCAGCTGGTAAAGAATCCACCTGCAATGTGAGAGACCTGGTTTCAATCCCTGGGTTGGGAAGATCCCCTGGAGAAGGGAAAGGCTACCCATTCTAATATTCTGGCCTGGAGAAATCCATGGAGAGTCACGAAGAGTCAGACACAACTGAGCAACTTTCACTTTCACTTCCACTTTTCAATGCATGACTAATGTATTAATCTAGAAATCTAGAAAAATGTGGAATCTAGAAAAATGGTAAAGATGATCTTATTTGCAAAGCAGAAATAGAGACACAGAGGTAGAGAACAAACGTATGGATACCAAGTGGGAAAGTGTGGGGGGAATGAATTGGGAGATTGGAATCGACATATATACTACTATGGGGATTCCCAGGTGGTGAGTGGTAAAGAATCTGCCTGCCAATGTGGGAGATGCAGAAGACACGGGTTTGATCCCTGGGTCACGAAGATTCCCTAGAATGGCAAACAGCAATCCACTCCAGTATTCTAGTCTGGAAAATTCCATGGGCAGAGGAGCCTGGTGGGCTACTCGGGGTCGAAAAGAATCAGACACAACCGAGCACACACACATATGTAGAACAGATAACCAGTGAGAACCTACTGTGGAGCACAGGGAACTCTGCTCGCTGCTCTGTGGTGGCCTACATGGGAAGGAACAAAAAAAGGTGATACATGCATATGCATAGCTGATTCACTGCTGTGAATCAGAAATTGACACAACAGTGTAAAGCAACTATACTCCAATAAAAAAAAAAAAACAAAGAAAAGTAAAGGGGACATGCCTCATTCCCTAGAAGATCATACAAAATCAAATTGGTCAAATAAATAGGAATAGGCACAGAAAAAATGTGCTCTGATGCTTCACACATAACATGCCCAACTTTTTTGTACTTTGCATATTTCCTCTAGTGACATGGTGGCTTATTCCTTTAGCACATTTTTCTCTTGGAGTTTTGAATCTGTAAGTGACTGATACCATAAAGATATGTTTTTGTCTACCAGCTTAAAAAACAAATAGACTTGTGGTTGTCAAGGGGGAGGGAGATGGGGGAGGGATAGATAGGGACAGATTAGGAATCGGGAATTAGCAGATGCAAACTATTACATATAGAATGGATAAACAAGGTCCCACAGGGAACTATATTCAATACCCTATGATAAACCATAATGGAAAAGAATATGAAAAAGAAAAAAATATATATATGTAAAACTGAGTCACTTTGCTATGTAACAGAAACTAACACAACATTGTAAATCAACTTATACTTCATTAAAATAAATTAAATAAAACAAAACAAAAACAAAAGTCAACTTGATCACAGAGCTTTACTCGTGGAAGTAGAGAAGGAAAAGAAAGAGGAACCCCTACCTCCCGACCCTCCACCCCATCAGTACTAGGTTGTCAGAGATGACTCTAATCTCCCTTTCCCTGATTTCACCCAAAATGGGCAGTTTTGTTAAGTAGGTGGGGGAAAGGCTGGGGGCATCTGAAGTCTTCCTCTTTGGGGCCCTGGGAGGGGCTCACCTTGCAGGTTGGCTGGCACCAACCTGGGAGAGGCTACATCCCAACTGAACTCAGTAGCATGGCATGATTCTGCAGGGAGAGAGGCAGAATCTAATTTCCTGGGCTGCCCCCAGGAATAAATTGGGTGAAGGAGCTTCCATCTGGTCCAGGGAAGAGGCCTGGGGAGTAACTGAGTTGAGAGCCAAGAGACCACACCTCAATCCTCATGAAGCGAAGGTGAGTCAGCAGCAAGACCCAGGGTGAACATTCTCAGCAAGAGCCAGGTGGAGGATGAGGGGTCTGCAGCAGCAGCAGCGGCCAGAGCAGAGACAGAGTCATCAGTGAGCTTCCAAGCCAGGAGGATTCAGACCACTGCTACTGTAAACACAGCCTCAGCAGCAAGTCCTCACTGAACTCCCAGGGATGGGTTAGATACAACCCAGGAAAGTCCAGACCCCTGCCCCGCACAACGGAAATCAGCAAGGAAGCAGAAGATGCTACATGGGTCTGAGGTTTCCATGTTCTTCTCTCTGTCTCTCCAGGGTTGTCAGCCATAATTCTACCCAAAACCCAGACACCATCTCAAAAAGAGAAAAAGGAAGATGCAGTTGCCTGAGAGACATGGCATTTTTTAATACCTAAAAAGATGATAATACCTGTAGGTAAATACCATGTACCTAAAATGTCGATTTAAATTGTGCCAGAATATTTCTCCTTCTGTTTAGTGGTTGGAAGCTCGTAGGAAAGATGAGAACAATTTTGGAGAAATGAAATGCTACATCTTCTTTGCACATTTGTGAGTAGGGTGAAAAACTCTGCAACTCTTCACACGTGTGCGTCCAGCCAGCTCTCCCTCTCCTCCTGGCTGCTAAATTTGGTACAGCCTGAGCCGCTCAGTCCCTCCCATCCACCCACATCCAACTGTAGAGACGAGCTGGGAAGGTCCGGATTAGATCACTGGAGAATCAGGGGAAAGGCAGAGGGATAGAGTACAAGTCACAGGGGTAGATTCTAAGGGGGGATGGAGAGTGGGGGCATGACTGTTTATCAGAAGCAACAAGTGGAAGTGGGCGGGGGCCGCAGGCAGACGTAGAGAGAGAACGGGTGGGTGACAGCTGCTAATCTGGGGAGAGAGAGTGAGGAATGGAGAGTTGGATATTAGAGAAAAAGAAAGATATTTTAATAAAACTGCTCTAGATTCCATACTGGGGCCTCATTTATATTCCTTGCGATAGGGGCCTCCTTGGTGGGACAGTGGATAAGCATCCACCTGCCCATGCAGGAGACACAGATTTGATCCCTGATTGGGGAAGATACCACATGCTGCGGAGGAACTAAGCCCGTGTGCCTCAAGTACTGAGCCCACACTCTAAAGCCAGGGGGCTGCAACTACAGAGCTCACACACGGCACCTACTGAAGGCTTGGTGCCCTAGAGCTCTTGCTGGGCAACAAGATAAGCCACATAAGCAATGAGAAAACTGCGTGCCACAATTAGAGAAAAAGGCTGCACAGTAACAAAGACCTCACACAGTCATAAATATGAATACGTGTATGTTTTATATATATATGTATATATATATATATGTATGTATTGCTTAGTCGCTCAGTTGTTTCCCACTCTTTGCGACCCCATGGACTGCAGCCTGCCAGTCTCCTCTATACATGGGGATTTTCCAGGCAAGAATACTGGAGTGGGTTGCCGTGCCCTCCTCCAGGGAATCTTCCCAACCAAGGGATCAAACCCAGGTCTCCTGCACTGCAAGCAGATTCTTTCCTGTCTGAGCCACCAGGACTTATATATATATATATATATGTTCCTTGAGATGAAATGTGCAATTCCTATCAGGACTTTGCTTCTTGGAACCCCACCCACTTAGGGCCTAGACCATGTGGATCTCAGTTTTGACAGGTCTCTGACTTACACACACAGTGACCCTGCTACTATATAAAAGATGCATTAATATAGAGCAGAGGATGATTTTTGCCTCCCAAATGACATTTGGTGACGTCTGAAGACATTTTTGACAGTCACAACTGAGAAGATGCTAGTGGCATCGAGCCACACATGCCGTTAAATATCCTACAATGTGCAGGACAGTGCCCCCCTCCGCCAGCAAAAAATGCTCTCAGCCAAAATGTCAATAGAGCCACAGCTGAAAAAACCCAATACAGAAAAATGGAGGAAAGGGGCCATTGTTTCCTTTCCTCTTCTCTTCCCAAAGACCAAGTGAAAGACAGCTTTTCTTTTTCATTTTAAACATTTTGTGATATTAATTATTAAAATTCACTATTTACTCACAGTTATACCAGCCAAATCATAGAATTCAGGTTTATGAAACATTTAGGATGGGAGAGGGTCCACTGAAGAATTTCACACCCTATGAAAAAATACAGTTGAATATAAAGGTTTCTAGAAAGTTCATGAAAAGTCTTTATACATTTTTTATTTTTTATATAAAAATATAAAACTAGCACACCAGATTAAATAACTATCACATTTTAGATGTGATCAATATGAGTAGTCATGGTTACTCTCCATCTTTTGCTCACTACTAGTGAATCCTAAAGGAAATCAACCCTGAATATTCACTGGAAGGACTATTGCTGAAGCTGAAGCTCCAATACTTTGGCCACCTGATGGGAAGAGCCGACTCATTGGAAAAGACCCTGATGCTGGGAAAGTCTGAAAGCAAAAGGAGAAGGGGATGGCAGAGGATGAGATGGTTAGACAGCATCACTATTCAATGGACCTGAATTTGAGCAAACTCTGGGAGATAGTGGAGGACAGAGGAGCCCAGCATGCTATAGTCCATGAGGTCACAAAGAGTCAGACATGATTTAGTGACTGAACAACAACAAAATTGAATCCTCAGAATCTAGCTCTTCTCCCATCCCTCCCCTCTGGACACTCACAGAGATCCTAATAAATTTATTTTATGTCATTGTGGATAAGACATCTATTAAAATGGATTATTGGGGGTAAGGAGGTAATCACAAGCTGATAAAGCCTTCTGGAGATCTGACCATAGTAACCAAGTAGGAAAACAACTTGAAACTTTGAAATTAATTTTCCAGCTTCTACAACAATCCACAAAAAATAGAAGATGGTTAGATCTAGCCCACTACTAGACAACAGTTCATGACCCATGAGCTTCTGCTCTCCTCTGCTACCTCTACCAAAAATGAAAAAGTTAGCTGCTTGTGAAATACACAGCCTCAGCTCAGGGGAAGGATTGCAAACCCCAGACCCTACCTCCTTCCCTTCTGCCTTCCTCATCTGACTTCTGAGATGTTGCCTTTTCTTTGTACCTAAGCTCTCTGCAAAGCTGTTCAGCCCAGCATGGTTATGTGGTCTGATTGGTTTCCTTTGTGGGCTTTAAATTCAGAATTTTAAGCTCATTTGTTAACAGCTTCTCTGAAAAGACTATCTCATTCATTTGCTCATTCATTCATTCATTCAGCAATCATTGAATAACTGCCTTCGGTGTTGTACCATGTTTTCTATGTTTAAAAGAGGCAAAGACAAGTGAAATATTGTCCAGTCGTAATAGGAAAAAACAAATCTGACTCAATATTGGAACAGTTTCTTTAACTTTAACCTTTTTATTCTGTGTTCTTATAGTCTGAAATATACAGGATGGCCTATCGTCAAGGCTCTGACCTTTAACAGTGTAACATCTTTCTATTCATACAGAGATGAACGGTTGCAGAGCAGAGAATCACCTTTGTGTTGTTGCAGGTTTACAGGCACATCCTAGCCTAACCTCTGGTGGACAGCTGCAAGAACAAAGGAGACTGACACCAAAAAGTTTGCAACAACCAACTACACCTCCTCCCCTCTTAGTATAAAAGAAGCCTGAATTCAAACTCCAGTAATATGATTCTTTGGGACATTAGTCCACCGTATTCTCTGTCTGCTGGCTTTCTGAATAAAGTTGTTATTCCTTGCCCCAAACTTAGATGTGGTAACACACACACACAAACTTAGATGTGGTAACACAAGTCTTTGAGAATCTTACATAGAGGTGAACAAATAGGAAAGGTCAATGTGTTTTGGGCATTACAGTGAATGTACACACAGTGTACTACAGTGGAACCAAGAAAGAAGAGACCAGTTCTACAGGGCAAGCCAGATGAATCCCAGGTGTCTATGTATTACAGAAATATTTTCAGTTGAACCTATTATTGAAAGATAAGTAGGTATGTTGGTATGATGCACAGAACTGGCTGCCTGTTCTGAGCCTATTTTTCCTCCTTTTTTTTCACAACACTGATTTTGTTTAGGTCTCGGGTCTCGGGCAGAAATGAACTTCGGGAAGGAGAATCCATCTCTAGATTCAGGGATATTACTGTTGACTAGACTAAGACAGTTATACATTCATCATGAGATATTGAGAGAAGAAACCTGGTCAGGGTCTGAGGGAGTATGGTGGGGATGACTTTCAAAAACAAAAAAAAATCTAGGAAGCGTTTTCCCCTCTAATAAAAAATAAAAATTACACTTTAGGAGAAAATCCTCATTCCTGTCATTGGTTATGAGATTATCTGGGGCTGCCGCAGTCATCTTGTGCCCATGAGCTGAAAGTAAGAAAAAGGCAAAGAAGATAACTAAGAACCTTGACATTGTTGTGTTGATAAATTAATCATCCCGGGGCTGTGTACCTGACTATCCCCCACCCCAATTTTTATTGTAGTAAAATACACATAACATAAAATTTACCATAGATTTGATTGTACAATTCAGTGCTTTAAGTATAGTCACACTGATGTGCAACCGTCACCTCTATCCATCTCCCGAACTCCTTTCACCTTGCAAAACTGAAACTCTGTACCCATCAAACAATGACTCTCCATATCTCTCTCCCCTCAGTCCTTGGCAACCACCATTCTACTTTACGTCTCTAGGATTTTGACTATTCTTGGTTCCACATAAAAGTGGAATCATACAGTTTATGTATTCTTATGACCAGCTTATTTCACTTCACATAACAGCCTCAAGGTTCAGCCATGTTGTAACATGTCAGATTTATCTTCCTTTTTAAGACTGAATAGTATTCCATTATCTGTATATACCACATTTTGTTTATTCATTCACCAAATGTCCATTCATCAGCAGACATTTAGGTTGCTTCCACCTTTTCACTATTGTGACTAATGCTGCCATGAACATGGGTATACAAATCTCTTTGAGACTCTGCTTTCAGTTCTTTGGGGTATATACCCAGAAGTGAAATTGCTGGATCATGTAGTAATTCTCTTTTAAAATTTTTGAGGACCCATAGGACTCCTTTTTTATGGATAAAATAACCTGTAATTGTCTAAGCCATTTTCTGACAGTTATTCTGTTACTTGCAGCCAAACACCTCCTACTTAGTCTGATGGAAGGAGGGAGGGAATATTGGACAAAGAGTGCAGTTGAGTACAGCAGATCTGCACAGAACCACCTGGCACATTTAGGAAATGGCAAAGAGTTTGACATAACAGCATATAAAGTGCAGGACTGTGTCAGTTTCATTTGTTGTAGAAAAAAACAGAGCCCACCCTAGCTACTTTAAGCAGGAAACAAATGCATTGAAAGTACCTGGTAACTAAGAATCTCCTGCAGGGTCAAAGAGTCAAGTTGGAAAGCTTTTCACCTAATCACTCAGTACCCAGCTAATCACAATCCCCAAGTCACACATCTGGTAAACACAAACAGGCACTGTGGTTTGCATGGGATGCAGTCACCCAGGCTTCTACCTTTACTGCCTGAGGTCTTTTGCCACCTTCATCAGCAATGTCCTCTTCTTCCTCATATTTCTCTCCTCTGAATTAAATTCTCTCATGGCTAAAGCCTGGAGAAGGAAATGGCAAACCACTCCAGTATTCTTGCCTGGGGAATTCCATGGACAGAGGAACCTGGCAGGCTACAGTCCATGGGGTCACAAAGAGGGTTGGACAAGACTAAATGACTAACACACATGGCTAAAGCTCCCTGAGAGAAACTGCATCCCAGTTTCAAAGGAGACTTTGACTTTGAGAAGGTGGGACACAATGTTCTGAGACTCATTCAAATTCAGTAGGAAAGAGGGACTTCCCTGGTGGTCCAGTGGTTAAGACTCCACACTTCTACCTCAGGGAGCACAGGTTTGACCCCTGGTGGGGGAATTACAATCCCACAGGTCCCACAGGGCAGCCAAAATAACCCTCAACCAACAAAACAAAGAAACCAAAACACCAAATTCTATAGGAAAGAGTGCTCTGAATGAGTATGCCATGGGTATGAGAAAGGGAAATATGGGAGCTTACTATGGACTGAGAGTTTCCCAGGTGGCACAGTGGTAAAGAATCTGCCTGCCAATTCAGGAGACGCAAGAGATGCAGATTCGGTCCCTGGGTCAGGAAGATCCCCTAGAGAAGGAAATGGCAACCCACTCCAATACTTTTGCTTGGAAAATCCCATGGACAGAGGAGCCCAGTGGGCTACAGTCTATGGGGTTGCAAAGAGTCAGACGCAATTAGCACACACATGCACATATGGATGGAACATCTGTGTCTCCCTGAAATATTGAAGCCCTAACATATATATGATGGAGTGTGGCTATGTTTGGAGATGGGGCCTTTAAGGAAGTAATTAAGGTCAAATGAGGTCATAAGAGAAGGGTCCTGATCCAATAGGATTTGTGACTTCTAACAAGAAGGGACACCAGAAAGCTCATTCTCCTTCTCCATGTGCAAGCATCAAAGAAAGGGTATGTGAGGGCAGAGCAAGAAGGCACCATCTGAAAGCCAGGAAGAGTGCTCTTGACAGAAATAGAGTTGACCACAATCTTGATCTTGAACTTCTGGCCTCCAGAACTGTGAGAAAATAAATTTGTGCTATTTAAGCCACCCAGTCTGTGGTATTTTGTTATGGTACAGAGTTGCAGTACATGTGTCACATGGTTCCCATCAATGCCTGAAAACCTCCAGTTTGCAAGTACTTCATTGAGGATTTTTAAGTAGGAAAATGCAAATTGGCATTTTTGAAAGACAGCTCTGGTGGTAAAGCAGGTAGGATGGGAGAGGGATAGGAAGTAAAGAGCCTACTTAGGGGTGTCTCAGTAACTGAAGGGAAAGATGATGAGAAGCTGAGCTAAACAGCAGCAGTGGAAATAGAGAAGACTACCAATTTGAAAGTAATTAAAGGGGCAGCTTCTACAGAATCTGGTTACTGAATACAAAAGACAAGGAAGAAGAAAGTGATGACTGTCTAGTTTCTAGCTTGGGCAGTTGGCCAAGTGAAGATGTAATTCATCCAAGCAGAATATGTAAGGAGGACTACGTGTGGGGAGAAAAAGAAATTCACTTTTATTGAATCTCAAGTATCAACCCACAAGATACTTATTCATGACATGGAAACAGAGTGTCTCACAGAGGACAAACCTGGCAGACACCACCTTAACCAAGAGATCAAAAAGTTAATGTCACCAGTAGTGGGATGGGTAGTCACCAGGAGCTTCCCAAAAAGATGTACTGAAAAGAACTCAGCATTGCTTATGTAGTATTCCTGCCAAAAATGCATAACACAACCCGGGGGAATAGTCTGTAAAGTAACTGACTGGCCTGTATTAATAAAAAATGTCAAGGTTGTGAAAGACAAAGTAAAATCAAAAAACCTTCCCAGATTAAAGACATGTAACAGTTGAGTGCAACTTGTGATCCAGGATTTTCTTTTTCTATAAAGATCATCATTGGGACAGTTGGTGAAATTTGAATGCGTTAGTCACTCAGTCGTGTCCGACTGTTTGTGACCCCATGGACTTTAGCCCACCAGGCTCCTATGTCCTTGGAATTCTCCAAGCAAGAATACTGGAGTGGGTTGCCATTTCCTTCTCCAATAACTTATATGTGTGTGTGTGTGTGTGTGTGTGTGTGTGTATGGTATTGTTAATTTCCTGACTTTGATCATTGCACTAACTCATATAAGAGAACCCTTGTGTTTTAGGGTATATACATGCAAATATTTAGGGGTAGAGGCACTACACATACTCCAAAATGGTTGCAAAAGATGGGGAAGAGGGAGGGAGGGATAGAAGAGAGGTGGGGAGAGAGAGATTCAGAGAGAATGGCAAAGCCAAAAAGCATATATTTTTAAATGGCTGGCCTGTATTAATATTAACTGTATTAACATTTGGATGTATGCCCAGGTGGCTCAAGTCATAAAGAATCCTGTTGCCAATGAAGGAGAGGCAGGCAGGAGACACAGGTTCAATCCCTGGGTCGGGAAGACCCCCTGGAGAAGGGAATGACTACCCACTCCAGTATTCTTGCCTGGAGAATTCCATGGACAGAGGAGCCTGGTGGGCCACAGTCCATGTGGTCACAAAGAGTCGGACATGACTGAATAACTTTCACCCTCACTTTCATCTATGAGCCTTAAATGATATCTAAAGACAAAGTGTTTTAAAAGAATCCATTTTTTGACTCAACAAATTAGATGTAGGTGCTTGCAGTTCAGAGTTTTGTACATTTTTTATTGAGTAAGCATCCTTCATTCCTGGAAAGTGAGCCCTTAGCAAACCTTCACCTCCTGGGTTCAGGTCATCTATCCTTCTCCCCCCATGCCCCTTTGCAGTCTCCCTGGAAGATACACAATCTCAGGCCTTCACTCTGCCTTCCCCAGGAACAGCCAGTCATTCAGATTCTGAAACTTCATGTGCCCTTGGGCTGAGAGTCCCCCGGACCTACAGCCTTCTGGAGGGAGCATCCTTCACCTGCTGTCCTCCTGGGTCAGTCTCAGAGTTCCAGCCTCATCAAGCTAATCATCCCTGTGTCCCATCCTTTCAGACTATCCTCCTCATAAGAAGTCGGAGAGAGTTCTCCCTCCCAAGAACTGGGAGACCTTCTCCAGCCAGCCCCCTTAAAGTCCCATCACTTTCTTTTGGGCCTTGGGGGTGATGAGTGGCATGATTAGTCTCTCTTGTCTCACTTTCCTGGTGTGACAGGGCAATACTATGGGTGCCTCCTCACATCCTTATATGAGAGGCCAGATCTGTAAAGGATCCACAAGCGTCTAGGAGACCCATTTATTCTGTGGGCAGGCTTTGGCTGTCTCCACATTCCGGCCTATAACAGCAAGAGGCTGGAAAAGTCTACCAGAAAGAGTTGTTTCTGGCCTATGGCATTTCTCCATGCCCTTCTTGGAGGCAAAGATAAGGAGGGCATTTCTTATTAAGACAAGGGAAGGTGACCTCCAAGTGATGCCTCATTGCACCTGGGGGATGCAATGTGACAGATCTGAGAAATCTAAAGGCAAGAGGCTGAGGCTACTGCCCTAAGGTTGCAGAGTGAGAGAGAAGGAGGGAACTGGGATGAGGTGCAGTGGGAGGGAGCTTCTATCTACTGAGAGGGCACACGATTCCCAGGAGGGATTGACTGGAGACATCTCTTAAGGGATTCATCCAAGGTGGGGGGGTGCCAGAGGGATTGACCCAGCAGAGAGGGGGAGTGAGGAAATCTAGGGGCCAAATGTTTGGAGTTGTCAGCTGTCGGCTGGAGGAGACATGGCCAGAGTTGAGATTCAGAACAGAATCTCTAAGAAAGTCACCTAAGTGGCCCATGAAAGAAAGAGGCTGCTTTGAGCATCATCAGGCTCAGAGAGCCACAATGCCACATCATGTCAGGACAGGTCATCTAAGACCGTGTCATTCTCCATCCCCCTTCCCCTGGACCCTGCCTATCCCTACGGAGTCAGCAACCACACTGAGTGCAGAAGGAGCTCAGGAAAAAGGCAAGGAGTCAAGCTCATCCTCCCTCCTCTTGACAACCTTCTAGCCTGTTGTCATTCAGTCACTAGGCCAACTCTTTGCCACCTTGTAGACTGTAGCACACCAGGCTCTTTTGTCCTCCACCATCTCCCAGAGTTTGCTCAAATTCATGTCCATTGAGTCTGTGATGTTACCTAATCAACTCATCCTCTGTTGTCCCCTTCTCCTTTTGCCTTCAATCTTTCCCAGCATCTGGGTCTTTTCCAGTGAGTCTACTCTTCACATCCAGCATGGGGCAGGTCTAAATCAAGGCAGAGGAGAAGGCTTGATACTGAAGTGAAAAGTTTTGATTATTAGTTTGAACTAAACACTTAAATTACTGTCATGAGACATTTTGGGTCACTTAAAGTGACTAGACAAGCAACAGAACCTATATGACACTTCACCCAGGGCTGAAAGAGAAGGAGACCAGAGCAGGGAGAAAAAGCACTTGGAATCAGAAATAAAATTGTTTTTTTCGCACAGGAGTCAGCTTATGCAATAAAATGGTCAGTGCAGGCAGGAATTGCTAGCTCTTATTCCTCCAGTCTGGGGAAGGAAATGGCAACCCACTCCAGTACCCTTGTCTGGAAAATCCCATGGACGGAGAAGCCTGTTGGGCTACAGTCCTTGGGGTCGCAAAGAGTTGGACACGACTGAGCGACGTCACATCGCATCATATCACATTCTTGCAGTCGGGCTTCCCAGGTGGCGCTAGTGCTAAAGAACCTGCCTGCCGATGCAAAAGATATGAGACGCAGGTTCTTTCCCTGGGTTGGGAAAATCCCCTGGAAGAGGGCATGGCAACCCACTCCAATATTCTTGCTTGGAGAATCCCATGGACAAGAGAGTCTGGTGGGCTAGGGTCCATAGGGTCACACAGAGTTGGACATGACTAACGCAACTTAGCATGCATGCACTCCTCCAGTCAAGTCCTTTATTTCTGGAGTCATTTTTGTCTCCTGTTCCCTTCTTTGTTCAGATAAGATTCTCCTAAGGGTTCTTTTCTGGAGCTGGTGTTGCTGCTTTGGGATTAAACGCCCAAGCTTTTAATAGGAGCTTTTTCACCTCCAAAACACCATGGAAGCTGCTCACAAGTTACTCTCACCATCAGGAGTGACTGACTGCCTTTCAGAACCAGGGTCTCCCAAACTTTCACCACTGAGAAAACTGCCCAGTGGGAGATGTATCTTCCACGGATGGCCCTGGAGTGGTGTGACTGGGAACGCGCACTGTGGTCAGAACTGCATCAGTTCCTGCCCCAGGTATCCTATTTACTAGCTGTCTGACCTGTGGGATTTTTTAAACCATTCTGTGCTGAGAGATGCAAAATAACTACAACTACAAAAGCAATGATAAGCAACAATCATATCAACCTGTGTGGGTTCATATGAAGCGTCTGGCTCACTACAGGGCGCTATTAGTTCCTGTGTTTTGCCAGAAGATAGAGATATTTTTCAGAAGAGTTCCTTTGTTATTGAATCTCTCCACCACTGAGCTTTGCTGTCAGAGGAAGCTTTGGGCCAGTTCTGTAGCCAGCTCCTTTCTGGGCATGCGTGCTTAGTCACTTCAGTCATGCCCGACTCTTTGTGATCCCGTGGACTGTAGCCCACCAGGCACCTCGGTCCATGGGGATTCTCCAGGCAAGAATACTGGAGTGGGTTGCCAGGCTCTTCTCCACAGCTCCTTTCTACTGCCACCCAAGTCTCCCCTTTCTCCCTTCTCAGGGTTTGGAAGAACTCAAGGGTGTCATGTACCCAAGCCCCACTGCATTCTTCTCCCACAGCCCAAAAAACAGTGCCTCCTCTCCAAATAAATCAACTTTCAAAACAAATGAAGAGCTTAAGATGACATCAGTCTCCTTTGTCTAAGTCCTGGTGTTATGTGGATGAAAAGCAGCAGTCAGCCAGTTATGATCATGGTGAGAGATCCAAAGTCACTGTCAAATTTGTTAACATTTTCCATTTCTAAGCCATTTTTAAAGAAAATCATCTATGGGGTCACAGCATCCTCAGGGTAGTCCATCAAGCAACCCTGCCATCTGGATCATTTTCACCAATAAAGAACTGATAGTGTTTGAAATCAGCAAGGATGTGCTTGATTTGTTCTGCAGTCCTTGTCATAAAAGGTTTTACTCCTTCTGGTCTCTGTTCTTCAAATTTCCCTTTGATTGACTTCATGTAATCTTTGATGGCCTTCTTGTAGGCTTCCTAGAAGCTGGTTTCCTAGAAGTGATGGTTCATGACAATCATCGACACCAATGATTATTTACTGTACTTTTGGTTTCGTTGCCCTCTGGGCCTTCAGAGGAGGCATTTCCACCAATGAGCGAGTCATCAATGTTACCCTCTGTCCTACTGACCATCTTCCCCACCCCTCCAGACACAGCCTGTCCGTGACTTCCCAGATCTTGTAGATGTCTGGAAAACATCTTGTCATGGCTGATGAGGTCCTGGTAGATTGTCATGGTAGCAACTGGAGGGACATATCGGTGGTGCTAGCTTAGTAGGAGCACAGAGCTCAGAACTAGCGCAGCGCTGCTGGAGAAACACTGGAGTGAGATGGGGGGCAGCGGCAGAGTGGGCGGAAAAGTCCTATCCTTCTTTGATGACCCCTGGAGGTACAAACTCAAATGTGTACCAAGCAGGCAAGTGACAAAGCTCTTGGCCTCAGAAAACCTTAGCTATGTCTTCAGAGCATGAAAATCAGCTGGGCCCTGCTCTGGTTCCTGCCAACTGAACAGAGCATGCTTCCAGTGTTCAGAGTGAATGGACAAATACACCCAGACAAATATAGAAATTTCTTGAGTACAGAGTAAGGAGATGAGACAAGTGCATTATTGTCCAACTTTCCAGTTTTCTTTTCAGACCCATTATTGTATCAGTCTAAAATGACAGGAAGGGACTTCCCTGGCAGTCCCATGTTTAAGACTTGGCCTTCCAATGCTGGGGACTCAGGTTCGATCCTTGTTGGGAAGTTAAGATCCCACATGCCTCCTGGCCACAAAACCCAAAACATTAAAAAAAAAAAAGAAGAAGATAATGTAAAAAATTCAGTAAAGACTTTGTAAAAGATAAAATGACAAGAAAAGTCACTGTCCGCAGTTGAGGCGAAGTGGATATACCATCACAGTTTAAAAGGAAGGAGGCTAAGAAATGACTGAAGTCAGGCAGGCTTAAGGGCATAGACTGTGCCATGCTCCAACATTCTTGCCTTCAAGGTCCTGTTCCGGAAGCTGGGCAAACTCGAGAATATTTTTAATGGAGGAGCCAGAGGCTTTGGGATAAAAATTGGCATGTGTTTTTGAACACATCCCTGTTATGGCCCTGTTTGATTTTGAGGTAAACTGTTAAAAGTATGTTTTGAATATTCTGCAAAATATTCTGAAATGTTAAAGGTATTGCTTCACCTTTCACCACTGTAACTTATCAAAAAGAAAAAGGCCAGTTGCATTTAGAGGCAAGTTGTACAATGTAACCAAGTGCGTAATACTTGAGATACAAGTGAGATGAATATTAAAGCAAGTCATCAATGACCAAAGGAATTTGCCTCTCCACTAATTCTGCCTCATGAGTGTACAGCCCTATGGAAATGATCTACATTTCAATATTAAAAACAAGCACACTTCTCTTCCCAATGACTCACCAGAAAGAATGCAAATAAATAACTCAGGGCCAGCAGGTAGCCCTTATATTGCTGTTATGGGTTGGTGGGTGCTGACTCAAAACATTCCTCTATTTGGGGATTAGTTCCTAGCTGCAGGGCATATTCTTAATGAGTTCCCCTACTTTAGCCACCATAATGCCAGCCAACTTATGGCGAAATGACTGAATGGGTTAAAAACTTGTGAAGAAATAGGAAAGGGCAGAGTAGTGAATGGAGGGGGTAGAGATAGGAGTGAGGGCCTTTAAACACATTCATTAATAATTTGAGGAAGGAAGTGAAGGGCAAGTTTGTGTATGATGCAATATTGTTCCAGTTACTAAACATCATGAAGAAATGAGAGGAACTGTAGTTGAATTTAAAACACAATGCAAGGGCCATTAAGGGAGGGGGATACAACAGGCTTCTTGTCATAGTGAGTAAATCTTTTGAGTCTTGACAGAACCTTATTTCCCAAATATTTTACATTAAGGAAACAATGACTCTGCTAAAAATCTCTGCAAAGCAGACCAGTGCTAGCAAAAGAATATTAAAGTCCTTAAATGTTTATTCAGAAATAGAGTAGTTTAGGAATACTTTCAGATGGAGAAAAAAAATGGAGTTTCTAAGTTTTAGTGAAATAGTATGATAATTCTGAAATCTGCAACAGGAAGTCTGCCTGGGAGGGAAAGAGGGTAATTGTACACTTTATGTAAAATTGTTTTCAAACAGTTTAGTGACAGAGCTATGCACTTGGGGTTAAACTAGTGGAAAGACAGAAAATTAAGAGAATCTGTACAGATAATATTTTAAAGAAAGGAAGAAACCTTGAAAAACTAGCCTTCAATTTAAAATTACATGTTGTTATTAAGGTGTCCCATTCTTAACTATTTGGACAGGTATGAGAAGGAATAATAAATACAAATCAGAATTTCCCAAACAGGAACATTTCAAGTCTGCAGAGTGGAGGAATAAGTGAGCTAATATGATTCAAATCATTCATTCAAAAGATATTTATTGGGAGAGTTAAAAAAAATGAACCTAGAAGAAGAGATAAACAAGTACAGGTAACAAAACACCAGGTAGAAAACGAGTAATGCCACAAACAGGTACAAATCAGAACCTCTGTCCAAGAGAACCTCTTTCTGAGAGAAAAAAGGAGACGGATGGGGCAGTATTTGATCAGGGAGGAGGAAGAACCGTACTAAAAGAGTCAGGCTGGTTGGAAAAGTGGCTCAGTGTGGCGAGAGATGCAGAGTCAGGTAGGCCAGGTCCAGGACCAACCCTGAAGACTTGCCCAAGGAGTTTGAACTTTACTCTTCGTCATTTCTAGTACACTTTATGACCTGTAGTGCAGCTTGCTGCAGGCTGAAGGGATGAATAAAGCCACTGATGCTTTTTTGAGCAGACGCGTGACAAACTCCAATTTTTGTTTTAAAAAAAGATTAGGAGGTGTATAGGAGGGAGGAGAAGGATGGGAGATCAATTCTAAAAGTTTACTGAGTTAATCCTACTTCGTGCCCAGCATTCCATTAGATGCTTCACACACACATTCTCAATAATGATTTAATCCTGAGAAACACCCTTTGAAGACGGAAGAATAAGTATAAAATTCCCATTTTACTGTTAAAAAACAGGTTCAGAAAGGTTGCATAACTTTCCAAATGTCGCACATGTAAAAGTGATAGAAGTAGTCTCCAACCCGTTTGTTTCATAAGCTCCTTCTTTTTGAAAACACACACAGACTCTATAACACACTGACACTACTCAAATGAGGACAGGATGGTTTTAATAAGAACAATGACAGGGAATGGAAAGGAAGGAAGAGAGAGAAGAGATTTCAGCAGAGTCAGAAGTATGTGGCAACTGCAAACTGTATGGGGACAAGGGAGTCAAAAAAGAGTCTAAAGTTTCCAGTCCAGATAACACAATATGGCTGTGAACTCAGATCTGCAAATGAAGATAGGGAATTAAGTTTAGGGTCTATTGTTTGAAATGACAGAAACACATTCATACAAGAGGAGGCAGGTTCATTTTCTCCAACATGTGTAAAAATCACATAGAGGCCACTGCGAACCCACGCAGAATTTAAAGTGTCACTCCTAGGCCACAGAAGCATACCAAGGCCATTCTCTCTGGCTGTCCAGCCTTTGCACAGGTGGCCTCTGCTCCTTGGCAGCTTTCTGCCTCTCCCTGTCTTCAGTTCATCCCTCAGCCCATTTCCCAGGACAGCCTTCCCTGACTCCCCAGTTTAATCATCATAACTCTTTTCTCCCAGTGCCTCTGCCCTTTTCTGTGTCTCCTCCCAGATTGAGCAGCTGGAGGGCTGGGGCTGTCTTCACCTTGACATTGTGCAGTCTCTGAAGGTATCTATTGTTAAAGTCTGACCCTCAAAAAATATTAGTTGGCAGCCTGACTGATTGCTATTGTTGCCCTAGAAAACAACCCTACCCTGCCCTGTTAAGTCACAGTTTCTTCCTTCTTAGGACAGTGCAGTTAACCTCAAGACTAGGAAATCGTCTTCCTCCTCACATACCAGGCTATTATTCATGCAGTTTACTCACTGCAGAAAAGTTCCCTTGAAAAAAAAAAGCTAACAACTAGTCAAAGATTTACGAGCTTCCTAGTGTCAATCAACTTTTCAAACAGATCACTTCTGGGCTGGGGTGTGGGGAATGGAACCCTTCTTTGCTCTTTGTTTTCAAAATACCCAAGTGGTGGTAGAGGCTCTTCAAAATTCCTCTTTGGAAGGGTCTCAGGCGCTGCACTCAGGTTGTGCTTGGGAGTATGGACCTGTTTTTGAACCAGTTTTCGCAGAACAAACTTAAAAGTAAGAATTTCTCTCTGTGTAGTCTAGCTTGAGGTTGAGGGCATGTGGATATCACTGGGGAAGTGGGGGAGTCTCTAAGGCACCTCGGCTCCTTTTGAAAAAGGTAGCTTTGAGGTCCACTGGCAACTGTCAAATTCCATTGTGTTCTGTCCGCAGGGAGTTCCCTTGAGCGTTAGCCGTATAAATCCGCTGATGGGGCGGAGGGGGGGCGGGGTACGGAAACTAATTCCCAGAAGGGTTTGGGGAATCTCGGGAGGGCTGGGGTTTTCTCAGTAGGGTTTTAAGGTTGCTCACAGCCACGGCTTGGAGCCACACTTGGCTAGAGTGTGGGCTTCTACAAGGCTAAGTCGAGGAAACGCACGAGGTGGGTTCGCGCGGGGCTGTCGGGGCTCGGCGGAGCGGGGGCGGTGACTGTGGGGCCGCGGGGTGGGGCGGGGGCGGGGGCGGGGCGAGGCGGGGCGGGGCTAGCCAGGCCGAGGTCCGGGGCGGAGCCAGGCGCGCGGCTCGCCCTCGCGGAGGCCGCTGGCTGGGCTCCGCCTCGCCGGGCTACGCAGGCGGCGGGGCTGCGGCACAGGCCGGGCGGCACCATGGCGGCGGCGGCGCCTGATGCTCCTGCGGGTTTTTCCGAGGCGCCGGTTCCGACTGCGACGGCAGAGCCAAAGGCCGGGGGCGAGGACAGTCGTGAGGTCCGAGTGCTGCAGAGCCTGCGGGGCAAGATCTGTAAGCGGGGGCCGGGGTGAGGGAACCGACCCGGCTGCGACGGCGGCCGCGGGGCTGAGGGGGCGGCGGGCGCGCGGGGGTGGCGGCGCCGGGACCGCGGGGCCGAGAGGGGCCTGGCCGGGGCCGTCCGAGGCGCGCGGGAAGGGCCGGCACGAGAGTCTGGAAGTGAGGGTGTGTTGGAGGGAGGCGTCGCTCAGACGGGGCGGCGTGGGCTGAGGCTGCCCCTGTGCGGGGAATTTGCCGGGGACGGGGATGGAGGGGGGCTGCTGGGGGCAGCGCCCGCGCGAGGGGCTTGGCTTTGGGGCGCGGCCTGGACAAGGGGACGCCCCCGCCCGGGGTGCGGCCGGGGGCGCGGGCCGGGGGCGTGAGGAGCTTCCGGCTGTCCTCCGACGCAGGCCTCCAGGAGGCTGAGGGCGTCGGGAGCCGCACCGTGGTGGGAGCCGGGCAGTAATTACCGGGGGGCGCGGCCGGAGGAGGAGGGCGTGGAAGGGGGGCTGGCCCGAGGGGAGGGGGCTGCCTGTTTTTCTGGGTTCTCGAGGTTGGAGAAGGCGCCCAGAGCTAGAGGAAGAGAGACGCCCCGGGACTCGAGTGGCCGCACGGGTGCTCGAGAGTGAGCGCGCCGGGAGGGGTTGGGGCCGGACACCTGTACTCGCCCCACCTCGCTGCGGCGGGGACTTGAATCGAGAGACAGCGTGACTGACAGGGACTTGAGGCAGGATGTAGTGGCTTCCTGTGAGCAGGTCTCAAAACACAGTCATCCAGCCCGCACTTAACCCACTTAATTCCTTTCTTTCTCATGCATTTAATTGTTTGTGAGTAAGCCAACCTACTTGCCTTCACATTTTTACTCAGAGGCCCCGAGTATTTCTATAGACAGACTATTTGAGTTCAGTCATTTGGACATTTATTAAAAAAAAAAAAAATGACCCTTCGACTTTCGATTGCCAGTTTTTTTTCATAGACTACTATGAAATACTACTACTATTATTCAGAAGAAACGCTTTGGGGGGGGGCTATTTGTAATTTATATCAAATACAGCTTATTTTTGCTTTGGTCGATAATTAGCTTTGCTTCCTTGATTCTGTATCCTCAGATTGGAAACATGCTTCATATTTCATGTAAATAGCCCTTAGTCATGAGTACTTTTTACCTTGAAGAAAATCAGATTGCTTTAATATGGTTAACAACGCTCTTTCTTGCACAGGGTGTAAAATTTTCCTCTTTCCTAATAGTGATACTATTAATTGAATTTAAATTACCCCACTTTCCTTTTTTCAAGTTGCTCCCGCTTTCAAGAATTTGGGATTTTATTAAACCTCAGAAGCAGACATCTTAAATTCTCTCACCTTTTTATTTCCACAAGTAGTCCTGGGGTTCTTAAGAGAGTACAGTTCTTAAAACCTGGAAAAAATGACAGCAGAGAAGATCTTGTCAGTATCTGAGTTCCCAACATAACCTTCCAGGATATAAAATGTTTTCAGTATTCAAATTAAGTATTATGCTTAATATTTCATAAATCTAATATTTGGGAAAACTATAAATGAATGAGTAGAGCACGTCTTGATCTAGTTTTTCAGATTTTCACTGCTTTATATTTTAGTGGCACTCAATGTTAGGCAACATCTATTGGAGCCTTGCTAATTTATATAGCTGCAGGTTGTACCGTGGAACTACATATACACATGTCTTGGAGTTGAGAGAGTTGGGCCCTTTTCCAGGAGTTAGCTGCCCCACACCACATTCTCACCTCCTCCATGGCAAAGGTAGCACAGTAAATGATAACATTGTGAGTGAAACTCTAGCCTACAAATGAAAAAACACAACTTTGTTTCTATGGGAGAGAGCAGCTCCACTCCCCAGACTTGGAGATTGAACATCTTATTGCCCAGAATGCTATTACCTCTTTAGCCATAGTTAAAGTATTACATCTGTTATCTCAAGTCAGTTTCTTGCTTTTTGAATTGCTCAGCTTATAGCTCAGGTCATGGAATGTCCGAAAAAGGTATTAGGATACTTATTTAGGAAGGTTCTCTTTATTTCCTTCTCTGTTTTCTTTTCCCTCCTTTTAGCTGGTCAGTTGACCTTCAGAACCTGTGAAGAGATGCAGTTTTCTGTTTCCCTGAAACTGACATGTGGGTTTTGCAGGTTGGGCGCTGGGGGGCTGGAAGAGTCATTATTAGCAGGTGCTGAAGTCAGAGAAATGGGATGATAGTGGTTCTGACAATGCAGATATTAAGCGGCTTGGGGGTGGGGGCAAGCTTGTCAGCTCTCCTCTTCACAGTGCTGGGAGACCTTGGAGCCACTGGCCTGGAGATGTGCTGGCAGATTGCAAACTGCTGATTGAGAGCCTCTGACTTGGGGAATTAGAGATTCATAGGTCTGAAAGTGAGCCTGAAAGGAAATGTCCTGTTTCCTGGACTTGGACCCTTCAACTCCAAATTGTGCCAGCATAAAGTGAGGAGGAGTGGGTTTGTATATATATATATATACACACACACACACACACACACACACAGACGTACACACACGCACACATATATACATATGTATGTATATATTTATGGGGCTTCCCCAGTGGCTCAGCAATTCCTGTGAATTGCTCCTGCAATTCAGGAGATGCTGGTTCCATCCCTGGGTCAGGAAGATCCCCTGGAGGAGGGCATGGTAACCTACTCCATTATTCTTGCCTGGAAAATTCCATGGATCTTTAGACATTTCATTCCAGTATTTATTAATTTCCCCACATCCCATATAATTTTCACATACATTTCCCACATATTCCTCAAGGTGAAATGACATTTTGTGGTCACTCCCCAACAGTCAACTTTTATTTGCAAATCCAGGGTTGCCATAGTATTTGAGCTTATATGCTGATCCCCAGTTCCCTGAGGTCATCTTAGTGCAGTAGGAAACCACGGCAGCTCCAAATATTAATAATCAGGGGGCAGGTTTGGTTGTTGGATGTCCCAGTTGTCGTATGAACCTTTGATACAGGAAAGTTAAGGTTGTACTCCATACTCCATCCTTTCATCTGAACTCCTGTGCAGTGAGTGTACTAGTATGTTAGACTTCTAGAACCACTTTGGCCCCAGCCCTCTAAAAACAGCATACATAAGTGAAAGATAGGGATTAGGGCTTTCTCCGTTATACTCTCAGGGTTCATGCTCTTACTGTGTGATGTTCTCCTTTTTGGTTAAGTTTGCTCTGATCCAGTTAAATCACGTTGTAAAAATGTTGCTCAAAGAGACCATGCTGCCTTATACATGGATTTACCTGCTCAAGGGAGACCAGATTGATAAGGGAGCCAATGAGGATTTGTGTGAATGTTGAGATGTGTGGTACAGTATGAGATCTGTGGGACCGTGATGTGTCCCAGAACTTACATGTTCTCCCTGGTGTCTTCAGATGAAGAATGACCAAGACTGTTTGACAAAGTAGGATGTGTAGGGTCTGGTTAAGTGCTTGAGTTTTCTTGGTCAGGTGAGTCGCCTCGATTTGATTCTTCACTTAATTTCTGACTTTTGTTAACTCTGTGTGTCTCTGTATTCTTGTGTGTAAAGTGGGGGTAATAAAACACCTCTATCTCATAGGATTGATTTGAGGATTAAATAAAACCCCCTCTCTGATTGTTTCTCTTTCTCCTCCCAAGGAGATGAATCAGAGTTGGACCATCTCTTAGGAAGGAGTAAAGTAGTAAATAAAAACTAGTGTTTATGTTCTTGTCCAACATGTGCTAGCATTTCCTGGTGTACAAAGCTGATTAAAATGAATAGTCCTGAATTCTGTTTCATACATTGTTAATTATTATTCATGTGACTTTGGGCAGCTCACTTAACCTTTGTCATCTTTAAAATGGGAATAAATGCCTCATCACTAGGCATTTTTACTTGTTGTTCCCTTTGCTCGGGAGTGCCTTCTCCTTTCCTCCACCCCATATTTATGTCAGGGAACCCCTGTTCATCTTTCAAAAGCTTTCTCCATGTGATCTCCTAACCAGAGCCTTTTGGGGGAGCATTGGTACCTTTATTCCTGGAGAGACTGTGTTAGGCCTTTGTACTGCTGGGGGATCACAGTTTGTTGTTGATTTCCTTATTACAGCACATTTTATAGAAATTATTTATTATACTGTGAATTCTTCCAAGATAGAATTCATCCTTGTTCATGTTCTTTTTTTTTTTTTTTAATATCCAGGTGTCAGCATGGTGCCTAGAACAAAATCGGCCTTTAGAAAATGCCTTACTTCTCTATATTATCCTGAGGGAGATTTTAGATACATGCTAGACATGAAAGTGTTCTGTAAATTTTACAGCTAAGCAAACTAGAAGATTATTGAAAGAAAACTACATGGACCTGTGACAGGAAGTTCATCCCTTTCAAAAATCACACTGCCAGGTGACCTTAGGTTTGAACTGTTGCCAAAGTAACCTCATTAGGAAAAGTATTAAATTTTTCTAAATGCTCAGATTGCTTGTTATTAGGGGATTGAATATTGTTACCTGACTGTATTCCATGAATATTGTTACTAATTGGTCCTGAGCCTGTAAAAGAAAAATCTCATAATCCCACCTTACACATTAGATGTTTTTGTCATGGCAGGTTTAATTTTTTTGGTAATAAAATACAAAACTAAGACAATTTATTGACCATGCAATAGAATTGAGGAGAGATTAAAAAGAGTATATTCATGCTGAGAATTTATTATTATCAGATTTTTGAAATGAGATGTTATTTAATAAGTTAGTAGAGAGAGGTTAAAAAGGGTTTGTTCATGCCAAGAACTCATTATTGTCAGAAATTTGAAATGAGATGATGAGTTATTTACGATGGAGGAAGAATCCATCTTTCAGATGGATAGAAATGAGAGAAAAGGGTTCTTTGTAAAAGTTCACAGCGCAGTCTGCTAATCATTTGCTCTGAGGAAGACAGGAGGTAAACCTCAATGAGTTCATAGAATTTTTTTAGGACTCTTTGAATAGACTCTCAAGAGACTGTGGAACTAATGTAGCTAAAATAAAACTATTGCTTTATCCTTTAATCGTAGATGCTAATCCTATTTCTTGTTAATGTGCTTTATGAAATTATTTGACTATAATAGCAGATTATGTTTTACCTGCCCTACTAATGAAATTCTGTGTGCTTTTGAGAGCTGCTAACAGTTTTGTTGTAATGACTTAATGTAAATTAAGAAACTTTTATGTATATTAAGAAATTTCTGTGGTAATCTTTAGTTTTGTATGTCATTGTCACCAAAAATCCCTAGCTAAAATAATACACTTTATAAGGTTATACTGAGAGAAGGCAATGGCAACCCACTCCAGTATTCTTGCCTGGAGAATCCCAGGGACAGAGGAGCCTGGTGGGCTACTGTCTATGGGGTCACACAGAGTCGGACACGACTGAAGTGACTTAGCAGCAGCAGCAGCATAAGGCCATACTAGTACAACTCATGCAAACATGAGTGTAAAGTACTTGATAAATTTGTTACTGTGAACTTAGCTCTAAGAATATCATTAATGACAGAATGAGTTTGGGCAAATTCTTTAACTTTGCTGAGCTTGTTTTCTTACTTGTAAAATGAGAGGTCTGGATGTGGTCTTTCACGTTCCTTCCAGCACTGAGTCTTTGTTGCGTTTTAACTTGAACCAGTTAGTTTAAGGTAGCACATCAGGTGCTTTTATTTTAGTGCTTAAATGTATTTAGTATACTTACTGTGTATGATATGTAGTATTTTTAAAAACTTACTTAAGATTTACTAGATAAGATTGTTTGAATCCTAACAATTTTTTTTTTTTCTGTGACTGTTCCTTTACTCAGCAGTACTCAATGCATATCTGAGTTTCTTTGAGGACCCTAGCCTACTAGACTATGAAATGGGCCTGAGCGGTGAATGAGATGAAAAAAGGTTCTTACTAGTTTATCCTAAAGTGATAGTTTCTTTTAGACACCTGTACTCTTAGAGAATTATAGACGGTTAGATGGGGGAGGTGGAGAACACATCTTGTTCAGTCCTCTCACTTCACAGATGAAGAAGTTGACACTCAGAAACTCCATTAATGGCTTGCTGGGTGTTAGTCCACTGCTATCAGCTTTTGCTAAAATGCTACATAGGATGAATTCATTAGTATGAGTGTTGCAAAGGTACTGTGTTTAGTGTATGAAGATTACACTGCCTATCTAATGATAATATCCAGAAGTAGTAATAGATTTTCAGTGTACCATCTACACACTCTCATCTGTTCCTTTTTAAGAACTGTGTGAAGTGGTTAGCGTTAGCAGTGAAACTGTGTTTGTAATTTAAGTAGAGATTGAGCCTGGATGTTTACCTGTTTGTGTCATGCTCTGAACTCAGTTGTTTTCAGACTTGACTGTCCATCAGTGTCACCTGTGAACTTAGGAGAATGCTGATGTGCAGGCTTTACTCCAGACCTACTAACTCAGAGTCTCTGGGTGGTACTTGGACATCTGTAGGTTTAAAACATTCTGCAGGGGTGGGCAGCTAGAATGGTGAGCCTCTGCTTTTACCCATTGAACAGACTAGCCACCTACTACCTGAATGATAGCAACCTGCTGTGCATGACCATTTAAAAGATACCAGTAGAAATTTCAGTGTGATTACAGGGAGGTTTTCATTTGATTGTTTTTAAATGTTTTCCCTTCATTTGATTAGATAGTACAAATACTTGGTACCATATTCAAAAGGTAAGTAATGGTATCCATTAAAAAGTTAACTCTTTTCACTTCTTTTATCCTCTAGTCATTCCCTTCCCAGAAGCAAGCGTTACCAGTTTCTTGTGTATCTGTACAGAGTTTATTTAGGCACTTACACTTAAATGTATGAGTATTAGTATCTTTCTCACCAATATACACATCACAACAAAATATACACATGGTTTGCATCTTGCTTTTTTATACTTAATGGTAATCTGAAGATTTTTCACAAATAAGTGTGTGTGTGTGTGTGTATATGTATATATACACACACATATATGATTTGCTTTGCCTGTGTGCTCAGTCCTGTCCCACTCTTTGTGACCCATTGACTGTAGCCCGCCACGCTCCTCTGAACTTGAGATTTCCCAGACAAGAATACTGTAAGAATTTCTGCTCTAGCGGATCTTCCCGACCCAAGAATCGAATCCGCGTCTCTTATGTCTTCTACATTAGCAAGCAAGTTCTTTACTACTGAGTCACCTGGGAAGCCCCACATATATGTGAGATCTCACACACACACACACACACACACACGAGATGGGGGTGTGTGTGAGGGAAACTACCTCATTTTTTAATAGCTGCATAAAATTTCATCATCTCAATACACCACAGTTTATATAGCCAGTCCCCTATTGATGGACATTTAGATTTTTTCTGATGTTTGCTATTACAAACTTTACTGAGTAAATAAATAGGTATGTTATTTTTAATATTTTTTAAAAATATTAAAGCTTATTAATATATAAATAAATATGTTATTTTTAATATGATTGCATGTGTCTGTAGGATAAATTCCTAGATATTAAGTTGATGAATTGAGTGGTGTGTGCATTTTTACTTTAGAAAGACAGTGCCAAATCGCTTTTCATAGAAACTATAACAATATATGCTCCCATCAGCAATGTATGAATGCCTATTTCTTTATACCCCCATACTGTGTATTTTAAAACTTCTTGATCTTTACTTGTCTATAAGATGAAAAGGAACACTAATTTTTAGTTTTAATTTGCACTTCTAAAACAAAGTTGAGAATCTCTTCATATTTTTAAGAGTTATTTTTATTTCCATTTTTTGGTGTTGATTTGGTTTGCCTTTTTTCCTGCTGAATTATCAGTCTTCTTACTAATTTGTGGGAATTATGCAGTAAGGAAGTTAGTTGTTTTTTAGTGGAAAGATTTTTTAAATTTAGATGTTTTGACTGATGTCTGCTTGTATTCTTGAGGAGAGTTGGTTGTGAGAGCCAATGAGGGGAGTCTTGTTGGTTTCGTCTACTTAAATAATTTCTGATATTAGAATAGAGATGGAGAAAGAACTGTTTGAGGAAAAGTAAGTGAAGAATTACCATAAACAGGTACTAAAACATAAACAATAGATTGGGAGAAGATATTTGCAGCAAATTTTACAGACAAAAAGAAAACTCTTATATAACACTTAAACTGTGTACCAAGCACTGTTTTAAAGCACTTTAAGTATTTCAGCTAACTTAACCCTCATGGTGACTGTAAGTACAGTTATTATCCCCATTTTTACAGATGAGGAAACTGAGGCATGGAATAGCTAAACTAAGTAACTTGCCAAGATCTGTCAGCTAGTGAGCCCTAGGCAGACTGGCTCTATTACTCTTAACCTACTATCTATACTCCCTATTTGTTCATATCCAGAATATATAAAAAGTTCATCCAAATTTTTGAAAGGAAAAGACCATTAGAAAAATAAAGGATATAAGTAGGCATTCCACGGAAAAGATACAAAAGGCCATAAACATAAAAAAATACTGGAAAGGTTTGACAAAAATTAATCAGGGAAATAAAATTTTAAAAAGTCATCAGTTTGTGAAAAAACAAAAGCTCATTAATTTCAGTATTTGGTGAAAGTTTTTCTTTCTTTCTGTTGCCTGGGTTTAAATTGGAAAGCAATATTGGAGAGCATTTTTCCATTATCTGTTAAAAATTTAAATGTGTATTGGGCTTCCCTGGTAGCTCAGCTGGTAAAGAATCTGCCTGCAATGCAGGAGACCCTGGTTTGATTCCTGGGTCAGGAAGATCCACTGGAGAAGGGATAGGCTACCCACTCCAGTATTCTTGGGCTTTCTTGGTGACTTAGATGATAATCTCACCTGCAGTGCAGGAGACCTGGGTTCGATCCTCCTCCCACCCTCTGGAGGAGGGCATGCAACCCACTCCAGTATTATTGCCTGGAGAATCCTCATGGACAGAGGAGCGTGGAGGGCTACCGTCTGTGGGTTCACAAAGTTAGACATGACTGAGCAACTAAGTACAGCGCAGCACAGCACACCCTAATCATTTCTACTTCTACATATCTGCCCTACAGAAACACTTACACATTTGCAAAAGAGGTATATACAAAGATGTTTATTGTTACCTTGTTGGTAAAAAAACAAAACAGAGGCAACTTAAGTGTCCATCAGTAGGAAAATGACTAAATAGTATATTCATATATGTATTTTATAACAGCTAAAAAGAATGAGATGTATCTATAGTGTGAAAGGAAAGAACTTCAAGAAGTATTATTGTGGAAAAAAGAAGCCTCATTAAGGTGATATGTATAGTTTATATGTATCTTATCTTCTTTATATGTGTATGGAAAAATGGACAGAAAGATGTTTGAAAAGATGAACAACATTAGTTGTCAGTGGTGGACAAAGGGAATTGGCCTTATAATGATTTACTTTTCTAGGAAGTATATTTATGTATGAGCTATGTTATCGAAAAAATGACTATTTGTATAAATGAATTTGATCCAGTATTAGTCTTACGCTGTAAGAGCCTCTCTTTCTTTAACTGTTGAAGAGTATTCTGTCTGCAAAAACAGTAACCACAGGTTAGGTTGGATAACATTTTGAGTGCACATAAAGACAGTTTTTCTCTGAAGTTTTTGGGTAACTGATATAACTTCACACCCACAAAACTGTAAGAATAATATAGTGAATTCCTATTTGCTCTGCCTGTTTTCAACAGTTCTTTGCATTCAGAAAGTTGACTTTAAAAAAGTTCAGTGTTTCAGAGGAATGTAGTAAAAAGAATAATTCCAATCCCTTAAAATACTTTTAACATGTGTGTGAGTGGTACAGAACCTTTTCATTTTGAATTTGGACAGTTTTACTTTATTAGAATATTTTCCTAGTGAATGGGGGAAGTGGACTAATATTTATCATTTACTCTTTTCCAGACACTTTCCAGGATATTTTGTAAATTATTTCATTTAATTCAATTTCATGAAGAAATTTGTGATTAATTCCAGTTTTAGCAAAGGAGCACACAGAAAGGTTATTTGCTTAGGGTTCAGTGGGGCAGAGCCAGGTATTCAGAAGGTCTTTAAGACATTAAAGTCCATGTCTTTTTCTCTGTCAGGTTGCCTGTCATGGCATATTGGGAAGAGCTGATGACATTTCTTTTGTCAAGAAGTTGATAATTATCCCTAGATTGGTTCTGTCTAAAATAATGGATAGTCAATAAAGTTGAAATGCTATAAAAATTTATATTTAGTTCTGTTTTGAGGATTCACAAAAAAATGTTACTCTTCTAACGGCTTGACTATGCTCATGTGAGTTTTCTGCATGTTAATTGTTCCCTTAGAACACAACACTCACATACATGCACCTGTGTGGTGCAACTTCTTCATATCTTTTATTTAAAAAAACAAAACAAAAACACTCTAGGTCACGACTGAATCCCGTTTTAGCTTCCTGAATGCTGTTACTAGAAATAGTAGCCTTATCCCATGTATGACTTGTCCAAGTAGCCCTTAGTTCTGCCACCACCTGGCTATGGTCTTTAATTTGCTTGCCATAGGAGGCTCTCTTGGTCAGCTCAAAAGCCTCTAAAGATTCATGTTGCCATAGGGACCACTGGTCTGTCCTTGGAGAGCTTTCTACCATATGTGCTTCGGAGTTTGGGTTGCTACTCGAGAAGGGGGCTGCAGGAAGCTTCGGGATCAGCACACGTTCACAACTGAAACCAGAAGTGGGCAAGGCAAACCACAGGAAGATCCTGCCTGCAACTTGGTGACGTCTCTCTATAACCCATGGACATTTCCTGGCAGTACCTTGCGAAACTTGTCTTTTCATGTGCAGTAGTTTGTTCTGAACTGAGCTTCAGTCAGAGGTGATTAATATGATAGCAGTATAGATAAGTGTATGATTATTATGCACATGACTTGTGTAAAACAATCGGACTCTAATTACATCCTGTAGATTTTCACACCGAAGAGCTGCATCTTAACCTCGTAGGACATTTTTGAGGAGTTGCCGTGGAATTCATGCTTTAACCTTGGCTTTCTGCCTTGTCAAGAATTGTTCAGGTATTAAAACCACCGAGCAGTTCTTGGCTCACCACCTGAACTGTGCTGGATTCTGGGAGTCCTTTGCCTACTCAAGTGCTTGCTCAGTGCTGTTACCTTGTTTGTGTTTTACTAGTAATTGCACAGTACCTTATTTTCATGATGGAGCAGGAGTGCAGTATTGGTGACACTTTATTATTCTCTATTTATTTAACCTCCAGGTCCCAGGTTAATATCAAATAATGGCCATTCTTAGGTAGAATCAGATTTCTGATAATAATTATATAATGTGTTGATTTTTTAAGGTTGCCCATCGAATGGGATTATAGAATCTCAGATGACATTTTTTTTTTAAAGTAATTTTTCATCTACTGGGAGTGAGAAAAGCTGCTTGACAATCCAGTTCTCTGATCATGTTAATTTATACACTAGAAACCCTACTTACTAGATATTCCAGCAGTCTCCATATGCCTATTAGTGACTCATTCTCTGCCTGAATAATATCGCAAATATAAATGTCTGTCTGTTCAGTGGTGCTTTTAAAATGACAACTCAAGATGAGGGAAGTAATAGCCATGTAAGTTTGTCTCTCTTCAGTAGTTCTTAAGTGAGCTTCCAAGGTGGCTCAGTCGTTAAAAAAAAAAAAAAAAAACCCACCTGCCAACGCAGGAGACTTGAGTTCAATCCCAAGGTTGGGAATATCCCCTGGAGAAGGAAATGTCAATCCACTCCAGTGTTCTTGCCTGGAGAATCCCATGGACAGAGGGGCCTGGCGGGCTATAGTCCATGGGGTCGCAAGTGTTGGACACTGCTTAGCGACTAAACAACAGCAGCAGTTCTTGGGACACCCCACCTCCTTTTTTGCTACTGTACACCTGGGGCAATCTGACATACTCTGAAGAGGGTGACTGTGAAACCATTCGAAAGGTCTTTTTTGGCAGTTTTTCTCTTCTGTTCTCCTTTGAAAGCTGTAAAGAGAAGTGAATGAGAGAGCTCTTGTGTCAGATTTCTTTATTCTGTAGAAAGTATTTATTAGATTAGGTATATAGAAATTGGTTGAATGATAAATGAAAATGTATCATGTTGAAAGCATGAATTTTCTGCTACTTTTCTAGTAATCACCTAACCTCTCTGAGCTTCAGCTTCCTTTTGTATAAATTGGAGGTAGTAGTTATTCTAATCTTACAGAGTGGTTATGAAAAGATTGGATGACTTGGCATACTGCCTAGCACATTGTGCTCAGTTAAGTGCTGGCTGTAATGTGAGCAGAAGTGATAATTGGTAAAATTCACGTTTATAGTTTTCTTGATGAACAATTTATTTAATATAAATGTGTATCTAGTTCTTGTAGTGTTTATCAGATTAAACTGGCCATAGGCAGCAATATCTAAAAACATTTGAAATCAGTGTTGCCATGTGCTCTTTTTACAACTTTTCAGGAAGTTAGAGCTAGGGGAACTTAGAAGATTAACTAGTTAAGGGGTTGCATACTCCAGTCTACAGAGACCACCAGGCATAGTGAAGGAAAGCCAGGTGGGGATTGTTAGGATTTCAAAAGAGTGTCTGTCTACAGTTTCCATTCAGAACCTCATTGCCAGGACTCTCAGTGTTAAAGAGAAACCAGAAATGTGGACTTATTTATTATTAACTCTTCCAGTTCTAGATGTTGGCTACATTTTTCCTAACACTGTGCAAGCCAAACAAATCTCTGGCTGGCTGACCCCCAATTTTTGCCCTCCCCCTCCATCTGAAAGAATTCAGGCATCTCATTTTAGAGATTTGGAGCCTGAGATATTGAAAGGCCGGGAGTTTTTGCATCTATTTCCTCCAATAGAAATGTATTGTTTCTGTAATAAAAGTTTCATTACAACAATGAGCTCCTCTGGTGTGTCTGTCTTTGGTCAGACCTAATAGCTTGAGTGAAGGGAATTGTGTGCAGATGCTGTTTCTCAGGAGCCTGTAACCACGGAAGGGCACTACTAGTTACTGTTTACCGAGTGCTCAATTTTGTTCTCGGCATTATGGTAAGTGCTTTACCTCAGCTGGGCTTCCCTGTGGCTCAGCTGGCAAAGAGTCCGCCTGCAGTGCAGGAGACCTGGGATTGGTCCCTGGGTTGGGAAGATCCCCTGGAGGAAAGAATAGCTTCCCACTCCAGTAATTCTGGCCTGGAGAATTCCATGGACTGTATAGTCCATGGGGTCACAAAGAGTTGGACACGACTGAGTGACTTTCACTTCACTTCACTTCACTTACCTCAGCTGATGGCCACAGTAGCCCTTGAAGCATTATAATGACTTCTTTTTACACAGGAGGTTGAGACTAGGACATGTAGAGTATTAAGTACAAAACTCAACGCTGAAACTCCTGTCTCCAAAATGAATTTGTTTAACTTGCTGTACTATGCCAGTACTGTAGATGTTTTCAGGATTATTTTCAACTTTCGTCTTACTGGAAAAGTTAAAATTAAACTTTATGTGAAAATTTGAAAGACCTTATATGTTAACATTACATAGGATTGTCTTGGGACATCCTTGCAGTCCATTGGTTAGGACTCTGTGCTTCCACTGCAGGAGGCCCAGGTTTGTTCCCTGGTTGGGGAACTAAGATCTCATATCCTGTATGTTGTGGCCAAAAAGAAAAAAAATTATATAGGATTGTCTTATGTATCTATAACTACATGGTATAATAGTGTTTTATTCTAAGCTTGTGTACACCGAAACTTATGTTTTTAAGCGTACATTTGATTCTTTCTCCTTTACTCCCTTTTTTGGTTGAGTACATACATGAGAATGTTTGCATATTTTTATATCTTCCTCCCATCTAAAGTTCTAATCGTCTGTTTAGGTTGATACTCCAGTTATTAGAACATCATATCCTGAGTCTGGCCAAATTCTGAATTTTCCCTCTGTAGTACCTCTTCCATATTTCTTTTCCTCCATTTACCCCTTTGCTACCTTAGTTTAGGCCCTTGTAACTCTCAGTGATTTTCCTGAAGCATAGATTTGATCACACGGAAACTTCTAGTGACCCTGTTGCTTGCTGAATGAAATTAAAACTCCTTGGCTTGACATCACAGGTTCTGCGCGGTGCCATCTTTCTTTTACAGCTGCATCCTTTCTACTCCCCTTTCATCTCTCTCTGCTTGAGTCACTTTGTACTATTAACTGCTTTCTTGAAGGTGCTTCTCCTGTTTCCACCTCCTGAACTTGTTCCTGTTATGCCTTACCCCTGCAGTGTTATCCCTCTGTCCCCAATTTCTCTATTTAAAAAAAAATTCCTTGGAAGAAGTTATTGTGAAGATTAAGTGACATACATGTGAAGTCCCTAAAAAACATCTGCTCTGTGTGTGTAATGTAAGTATTTCATAAATGGAAACTATTATTATGATTCAGCTTTCCTCCCACTGCAGATAATCTTTTTCTTAGGATCATCTTGTCCAGGACCCTAGCCCTTGGCAGTTTCTCTTGGGAGTTATTCACACTCTGAACCTGCATTGGCTCTTATTTCTGTGCTTAAGGTATCCTTTGAAATAGATTGGAGATCCTACAGGATCTCTTAGGATAGTTTCAGAAAGAAATAGCTGTCTGTTCCTCTAGGCACTTCTCTGTTCAGAAAGACATGAATAGGAATGGAAAGACTAGGCTTTGAAATTTTATTTTTGTCAATTCACTGTACTGCCAGAGTAACTTTTTTTTTCAATTTATAAAAGAGAACAGTAATGCTTATGTCAAAGGTCGTTGTACCAACTGAATGGGATATTTTAGAAAATGTTTAGCATTGTCTTGGAGCATGCAACTACTTGAGAAATATTTGTCTTCTATTCTTACTTACCACAATAATGTCTCCGCCTAGGACACAGAAACACACATACAAACCTACAGATATAAATGCATGCACATAGTCCCTGCAAAACATACACATAAACACATATGTGCATACTTTCATTCATGCCCAGAAGCATATACACTGGAATCTCTCCCAGTACCCTGATATTTGGAATTCTAGTTCTAGGTAAAATTATATGGTAGGATCTAGATTTGTGCCCTTTGATGTTTGCATAGAATCACCTATCTTGTACACATAGAGTTGGCCATCTTTCTATTTCTGTTAATCTAGGTTATCAGTTTTGATTTCCAGTGGTGTTTATCTTCTTGGTTTAAATTGTTTACTTTTTGCCAATGACTAAAAGCTATTTTCTATAAAATACTTGGCTTCCCTTTTTCTTCAGATATTTATGCAGAAGTTACCTTGTGGGTGGAGCCTTCCTTGGTACCCCTCCCTCTGCCCATTTCATGTGGTACCTGTTCCTGCTTAATACTGACATACCATTTTATTTGTTTGTTATCTGTCCATCTGTGTTAGCTCAGTGTGGACATGGTTTTTGTGTGTTTTTCACACTCATGTATGAGGCACTCAGTAAATGAATGTGTGCATCTCAGGAGTATTTTGTGTATTTCCAATATGATGTCTCTGTTTTAGCGCTATGGATATTTTTCAGTTTAGTGCTTTTGATAACTGTATACAGGAGACATTTTCTTAAACCTTTGGAGCAATCGACATGGATCAACTGATATCAAACTTAAAAAAACAAGTTTATTTGCAATTTTATAATTTGTGATGTGATGTTAGAACCTCTTCTTTGCCCACGCTAAAGTTATAAACATATACATACTTAGTAGATATTTCATTATCTATCATAAGTTAAGCATGGTGCTAAGAATTGGTTCGGTCAGTTTATATTCAGCGAAGAGACATACAGCAGTCTCATTTGCTGGTTCCTTAACTCTACTAACGCAAAATGATGGAGAACTCTGAGGCTCAGTCGTCAAATCTCTTCTCTTTTTTCCATATTTACTGTTCTTACTGTTCTTACATATTTACTGGATAATCTTATAGTTTGAGAAATACTATGTATTTGCTAATGATTCTCAGGTTCTATCTCTAGCCAGCACTTCCTTGCCTGCTGTACATATGCACTTGGATATTTAAAGGCGTATCAGACTTAGCATACTCTCTTTCCCAACAAGAAGCTCTTTCCTCTGGAAGTGGCATCTCTCTTCATCCCGCTGCTCTGGCTGAAACTCTTTAAGAAGTGATCCTTGACCCCCTTTCCTCTTACACCCACATCCAGAATATCAATAATCCTGTTGGCTTTATCTTCAAATTATATGCCCAGCTGACCACTTCTTTCCATGCCAAGACTGCCTGTCTGGTCTAAGTTAACTGTAATGGAAATTATTACAATAGCCTCCTGTCCAGCTTCCGGCTTCCACCCTTTCCCTTCTGCCATGATTCTTTAGAACAAAGTTAAATCATGCCATTCTTCTGCCCATAATCCTTCAGTAGCTTCCCATCTCATTCAGAAAAGCCTAAGACTTTCCATTGGCCACAAGACCCTATTTAACCTGCTTCCTTCCCCACTCCTTTCATCTCTTACTGTTTCCTCCCTTTTCCTACCTTGTTTATTGTTTTACAGCTGTACTGGTCTCCTTGCTATTCCTTCAGTATCCCAAATTTTCCTCTGTCAGGGCCTTTGCATATTTTGTTGTTTCTGCTTGTGTCTTTCCCTAGGTAGCTGTGTGACTCATTCCCTCATTGACCTCCTTCAAATATCTCCTCAAATATCTCCATATAAAGGCCTTCCTTGATTCCCTGTATAAAATAGCATTGCTGTCCTCCCTCTCTCTACCCTCTGGGCGTGGCACTCCCTAAGTCTCTTACCTTTATTTTCTTCCATAGCAATAAATATTATATACTTGGTTAAGAGTTTATGATGTTTGTTTCCACTGTCTAGATTGTACAGTGGTTCCATGTGGGCAAAGAGCTATATTTTTTATTCATTGTTATATTCCTAGTATTTAGAAAGGTGCCTGGCATCCTGTAGGCACTTAATAAATACTTGTTAAATGAAACAGAACAGGTGCAATACAATATGATCCTTATAGTAGAAGTACAGATACAGTGCAGTAGGAGAGAGAGGAAAAGGTGACATGACTACCTAGGAGCTGAGGAAGATTGTACAAAGATGCCTTAAGCAGAGCTTTGTGGGGAAAAAGATCAGGTGAGAGCATCCCATGCAGTGAAAATAGCATTGTAAATGTACAGAGGCATGAGAGAATATAGTGTTTTCAAGAAACTAAAAGTGCAGTACTGCTGGAGCATAACTTGTGGGGTTATGATTAAATAGTAGATGGCGCCAGATCATGAAGCATTTTTATGCCAGACTAAGGAATTTTAGATTTTATCCTGCAAGGCGGGCAGTGGTAGGTAGTGTGGAACCACTGAAGACTTGAGCAGGAGTGCTGTGTAACATACTTACATATCTACAAACAGGAACTAGCAACAGTGTGAAGGATGGGGATCCAAGCTAAATATACCATTTTATTATATACTCTGTATTTGATGTTATAGGATTTGAATGATGCAGAGAAACAATTACTATCACATGAATGGGCAGGCGTTACTTCATTTTATGGTTGGACAAAACCAGTGCTGTATCTGTCATGTGAAGGTGTTCTTGGCATACTTGCAGCCCATCTGTGAGGGAGAAGAAGTAAATGCCCAGTGGAGAATTAGTTCACCTCTAAAACCCTTGCTTTAGGAGGGGTGTTTTTTTTTTTTTTAATTTCGTTAAATTATGGGCATACTTGCAGCCCATCTGTGAGGGAGAAGTAGTAAATGCCCAGTGGAGAATTAGTTCACCTCTAAAACCCTTGCTTTAGGAGAGGTGTTTTTTTTTTTTTTTTTTTAATTTGGTTAACAATTACATTGTAAGGCGTGTAGACTAGAAAAGTTCTTAAAGAGCTATTGTTGTTGTTTAGTTGCTAGGCATGTCCTACTCTTTTGCGACCCCATGGACTGAATGTAGCCCACAAAACTCCTTCTGTCCATGGAATTTCCCAGGCAGGAATACTGGAGTGGGTAACCATTTCCTTCTCTAGGGGATCTGCCCGACCAAAGATCAAACTGTCATCTCCTCTATTAGCAGGCCAGTTCTTTACCACTGAGCCACCAGGAAAGCCCTCTTAAGAAGAGTACCAGTTATGAATTCAACAAGAAATGGTCTTGTTACAGAATAAAAGATGTTGTGCTTGAAGGCCAGGCTCCTTTCTTCATAGAGGAACAGTTGTTTTGTCAGTAATATGTCTCCTGATAATTGATTCTTTGTTGAAGGAAATAGCAACACTTCTAAATGTAATCAGATCTATACTGTTTGCTGTGGGGCCAATAATACATCTGCCTTTATAGGACAAGTTCCTACCTTTGCGTATGCACAAAATATTTAAAATGAAGACTAAGCTAAAAACATCTCCTACTTTCATTCAAATGCAGGTAAAAATTATTTCCATTATTTCAGCTATCTTGCTCAAGTGTTGTATCTTAGCAATTTACTGAATATCTTGAACACTTTAATCTTAATAGAGTTAAAATTTAAAGATGTAAATTTAAAGATTTAAAATTTAAAGATTAAAGGTGTAAATTTAAGGATAAGATGGAGGTATACAAAATAGTGCACATGGTTTAGATAGTGAGAATTTGGGAGTCCCAAATTCATGGAGCCATGATATCGTATTATCAAGCATGTTTTAAAAGTCACATTTTTTTCAAACTTTAAACTTTTTATTTTGTATTGGGATATAGCTGATTAACAGTGTTGTGGTAGTTTTAGGTGAACAGCAAAGGGGCTCAGGCATACATATACGTGTATCCATTCTCCCCTGAATCCCCCCTCCCATCCATGCCAGCGCATAATATTGAGTATAGTTCCATGTGCTATAAAATAGGTCCTTGTTGGTTATCCATTTTGAACATAGCAGTGTGTACATGACCTTCCCAGACCTCCCAGCTATCCTTTCTCCCCAGGCAACCATAAGTTCATTTTCTAAGTCTGTGAGTCTCTTTCTCTGTTTTGTAAATAAGTTCATTTGTATCATTTCTTTTTAGATTCCAAATATAAGGGATGTCATAGGATATTTCTCCTTTTCTTTCTGACTTACTTCACTCAGTATGACTGTCTAGGTCCATCCATGTTGCTGCAAATGGCATTGTTTCATTCTTTTTAATGGTTGAGGAATATGCCATTGTATATATGTACCACATCTTCCTTATCCATTCCTTTGTTGATGGACATTTAGGTTGCTTCCATGTCTTGTCTGTTACAAACAGTGATGCAGTGAACATTGGGATGCGTGTATCCTTTCGGATCATGCTTTTGTCTGGATATATGCCCAGGAGTGGGATTGCATATGGTCATATGGTAGCTCTATTTTTAGTTTTTTAAGGAACCTCCATACTGTTCTCCATAGTGGCGGTAGTGATTTACATTCCCACCAACAGTATAGGAGGGTTTCCTTCTCTCCACACCCTCTCCAGCATTTATTGTTTGTGGATTTTTTGCTGATAGCCATTCTGAGGTATTACCATTGTGAGGTATTACCTCACACCAGTTTGCCCAAATCAAATGCAAATATTTGATTTGCATTTCTCTAATAACTAGCAATGTTGAACATCTTTTCATGTGCCTATTGGCCATTTGTATGTCCTCTTTGGAGAAATGTGTCTTCAGGTTTTCTGCCCATTTTTGAGTGGGCTGTTTGTTTTGATACTGTTAAGCATCATAAGCTGTTTGTAAATTTTGGAGACTAATTCCTTACCACATCTTTTGCACATATTTTCTCCCAGTCTGTGGGATGTCTTTTCGCTTTGTTTATTGTTGCCTTTGCTGTGCAAAAGCTTTTGAGCTTAAGTAGGTCCCATTTGTTTATTTTTGTTTTTATTTCCATTATTCTGGGAGATGGATTGAGAAAGATATTGCTGTGATTTATGTCATACAGTGTCCTGCCTATGTTTTTCTCAAGGAGTTTTATAGTGTCCTTTACATCTTTAATCCATTTTGAGCTTACTTTTGTGTATAGAGATAAGGAATGATTTAATTTCACTTCTTTACATTTGGCTGTCCAGTTTTCCTAGCACCATTTGTTGAAGAGACTGTCTTTCCAACATTGGGTAGTCTTGCCTCCTTTGTCAGAGGTTAATTGGTGGTAGGTGCATGGGCTTATTTCTGGGTTTTCTGTCCTGTTCCACTGATATATATTTCTATTTTTGTGCTAGTACATACTGTTTAAAAACTACATCTAAATGCTACAATAGGAAATGCAGAAGTGTTTTCTGAAAGCAGATAGTAACAACCATGCAGAGAGTCAGGATCTATCTTTCTCCCGTTCCCAAGTTGACACTTTCACCTTTTGGATGTGCTGTGCTTTTCATGGAACTCACTGTCTCATGGAACACAGAAGTCGTTGTCAGTGAGGTATTACTTTATAATTTCTGAGTCCATGTTTGATCCAGATAGCCACATCTATTAATAGCTGAAAGATTTACCAAGCTCTGATGACTGTTAATGTGAAATGGGATTTTTAGATTTGTTAGGAAAGGTAGAAAGGATAAGAAAAAAATTAGTCAGGATTAGGCTACAGAATCAACTCTAGCTAGTGTAAGCAGAAAGAGATTTAATAAAAGATTTTAAGTGACTTATATAGAATTGTTGGAAAGATTGAAGGAACAGACTTTAGTCACACTTTTAAGTGCTCAGTCACTTTAGTTGTGTCCGACTCTTTGCAACCCTAAGGACTGTAGCCTGCCAGGCTTCTCTGTCCATGGGACTCTCCAGACAAGAATAGTGGAGTAGGTTGTCATTTCTTTCTCCAGGGGATCTTCCCAACCCAGGTATCGAACCCATATCTCTTAGGTCTCCTGCATTGGCAAGTAGGTTGCCATGAGCACCATCTGGGAAGCCCTTAAACTTTCAAAAATAACATTCAAAAGTCACATTGCATCAGGGCCATGAAGGGAGTTCCTCTTTTTGGATCAGAAAGGTGCCTGAAAAATTAGGAAATTGTAACTCTTAGCTGCTAGTCTTTAGAACCTTGTCACCTGTGCCATGATCAGAAATCTGCCACTGTTAGGAAACAGCCAGCAACAAGTAAACGGATGTCACTGCTGCTGGCTCATGCTGCTGCTGTCACGCACACGACCTGTGTGTCAGAATGGATACTTTATATTCTTCCCGATGTCTGTGAAACCTGTGACTGGATACCAGGACTGCAGCAAGTGCTGCTGTAGAAAACCTAGGCATCTCCATGATGGTGCTTACTAGAAGAAGCAACCTAAATGCCACCTCCATTCTCTTTTGTCCTCCAAATTTCCAGAGTGCATCTAATTGATGGAATTTAAATCATAGCCACAACCCTAACTGCATGAGAGGCTTGCTTTCCTATACACTAACAATGAGAAAACAGAAAGAGAAATTATGGAAACAATACCATTCACCATTGCAACAAAAAGAATAAAATACTTAGGAGTATATCTACCTAAAGAAACAAAAGACCTATACATAGAAAACTATAAAACACTGATGAAAGAAATCAGAGGACACAAATAGATGGAGAAATATACTGTGTTCATGGATTGGAAGAATCAATATTGTGGAAATGAGTATACTACCCAAAGCAATCTGTAGATTCACTGCAGTCCCTATCAAGCTACCAACGGTATTTTTCACAGAACTAGAACAAATAATTTCACAATTTGTATGGAAATACAAAAAACCTTGATTAGCCAGAGCAATCTTAAGAAGAATGGAACTGGAGGAATCAACCTGCCTGACTTCAGGCTGTACTACAAAGCCACAGTCATCAAGACAGTATGGTACTGGCACAAAGACAGAAATATAGATCAATGGAACAAAATAGAAAGCCCAGAGATAAATCCACATACCTATGGACACCTTATCTTCGACAAAGGAGGCAAGAATATACAATGGGAAATGTAGTTTTTAGCTTTCTAGTCTTTGCAGTACAGGAAGTCATACTGACCTACCATATCTACCACAGATACAGACCCTGATTTTCCTGAAGGCCAGCCATCACCAAATAGGCTGCAGATAAATTGAGAAAGATTGCAAGTAATACCACGAAATAATGTTGAGAATCTTATAAGTGTTTGTATTTTAGTATATTTTTATTGTTTTATAATGAAACATTAAAAAAATAGCTGAAATTGGTTCTCCACCTGTATGATGAATTTAATGGTCTGTGTATGCCCAGTGTTTCCTGACATTATTACCACAGAGTTGGCTCAGTGGTAAAGAATCTGCCTGCCAATGTGGGAGTCGTGGGTTCAGTCCCTGGGTCAAGAAGATCCCCTGGGGGAGGAAATGGCACCCCACTCTAGTATTCTTGCCTGGGAACTCCCATGGACAGAGGAGCCTGGTAGGCTATAGCCCATGGAGTCACAAAGAGTTGGAGCCAACTGAGCGACTGAGCACACACATCCACACACACACTAATTAGTAGAGCTTCCCAGGTGGCTCAGTGGCAAAGAGTCAGACATGATTTAGTGACTAAACAGCAACAAATATTATTAGTGTTCTTGGGAGTTATAGTAAAGAAATAGGTTCAGAAGCCAAATGGCAGATTCAGGCTGTGAGCAGGGAAGAATTGGAGCAGAGATTATAGAATAAGTTTTCCAGACGCTTGCGTTTTAAGGAGCAGTAGTTTTTTGTTTGTTTATTTTTTGGCCAATGCACTTACTTATTTATATACAATAATTTACTAGAACTAGTGAGGCCCTATGAAAATATCATATGCAGGACAGGTATAATCTCAAGTTCCTCATTTCTTTTTGTGTAGCTTAATATAAAGAGTGTGCTGTTAAAATAATCTTTTTGTTTAGAGATGTATAGAGTGCTACATTATTTTTGTGAATTCTCTAACCATTAGTTACTTCACTTTTGATTTTTTAAAATAATGTGGCAATTAATTATTTTGATTAATGCCAGTTAGTTACTGCTGTAGTTTGGAGGTACAGTTTAAAGACTTGAAAGCTGACTTAACATATTAGCGTGATCAATTGGTGATCTAGCCTTGATTAGATGATTTTACTTTATTTTGAACAGCAGTGACGGATAAGATTATAACAACTTTTCTAGGAAGTGATGTTGAGTGCATTTTATATTTTATGTATTCTGTAGAATTTGAATTTTTACTTATTCTAAGTAAATATCTAATAATGTCACTTTCATTGGATTCTGTAGAAAATAATCCCCTTTCCCTCTTAAAAATGTGGGTGGCGGAATATGTGTACGTTTATACAGTGTAGTTTCTCAAGTTGCGCTTGTGTGAATGAAATAGCAACATGTTCAAGGGCAGTGATTTAGTATTCCAGATTCCCTCATTAGATATGGAGCATGTTTATTATGATTTAATTCCAAATTTGTTTACCTTGCAAGCCCTTTATAGTGACCTAGGTGGATTTTCTGCTAAAAAAAAAACCCCTCAAACCCTCTGGATTGTACAGAGGGGAGATGGCAAAAAAGGAAAGACTTAAAGGAGGTTGAAAAGGAAACTGTGGGGCAGTGTCCTAGAGTGAGAGGGAGGAAACAGGGAAGAGAGAACACAGGTAGAGGGATGAGCTGTGGATAATAGGGATGGACATGTAATCTTTTGAGGAAGAGGAGAATGGATGGATACAAATTCAGATATACATTATTTTTGCATTTTAGGAAACTAGTGAATTTGTAAAGGCCAACCCATATCGGGCAATTCAGGGGTCATTTAAAAGATTAGATTCTTTCATTTTGACTTGAAATGAATATGTTTATTCTGTGACATGGTAACTTGATTTTTTTTTCTAATCTCTCAGTGATGAACTAAATAACAGTATCTTACTGGTGCTCTTCCATTGATTTTTCTAATTTTCCTTAATTTTACTTTTAATTAATGTTTTATTCAGTGGACTTACTCAGGACTTAAGCCAGAGAGACAGCCTCCCAGATGGCTCTGAGGGACTTTCCCCTGATTTTTCTAATTTTAATTTTAAAAAGTCATTTGTGTATTGAGTTTTTCACAGGTACTTAAGTTTCTGATAGACTTCTTTAAAATAAATTGGTTCAGATGGTCTTTGGTTTTAAAGTTGGTAAGCAGAAAGACACCTGAGTTTATCCAGCCCAGACTTTTGTCAGGAAAACTTGTTCTTCCTAGGTTTATCTGAAGCCATTTGGCCACTTAGTACCAAAGGTAATACGGAAAGCTTAGTTTCATGATTCTCAGGGAAATGCTCTTTCCCTAATGCCTACCATCTTTTTTCCTAATTTAGTACACTGGTGTCTGATTTCAGCACCCGCTTCTCACAAGAACTTCAAAACTAGACTTAACTGATTCTTTAATATTCATTCAGCACATATTTCTCAATAGTTGACAGTCACTATTTGAGATCCTGAAGATCAGTTAAGTTCTCAGGCCTTGAATGAGGTAGCTAAGAACTCCCTAAGAATGAGGGAATCAGACATAAAAATGAAGAGTTTCAGATAGTTGTAAATGCTATCAAGAACACAGAGAAATAGAATATAGTAGCAGGATTATTTATTATAGATAGAACAGTACAGACGGGTTTCTCTGAGGAAGTGGCATTTGCACTGAGACCTGAGTGAGAGGAAGAGACAGCCATATGAAGATGGGTTAGAGGACTCCAGACAGAGGTCCTAAGCTTGCACAAGCTTGACACGGTTGATGAATGGGAAGAGGGTGAACACTGGGGAGAGTGGGAGGAGAAGAGGTCAAAGAGAGGACAGTCGAGTGGGGCTGGGTAGACCAAGGGAATTTAGAAATGGATTGACTTCTGTTCTCTGTTTAGTTGCTCAGAAAGAATCTCTGTCTGATTCTTTGTGACCCTGTCCACAAGATTTTTCAGGCAAGAATGCTGGTGTGGGTTGCCGTTTTCCTCCTCCAGGGGATCCTCCCAACCCAGGGAGCAAACCGGCATCTCCTGAATTGCTGGTGGATTCTTTACCCTCTGAGCCATTGAGGAAGCTCCAGTGAAGTCAAATCGTATTGGAGTAGGGGAGTGATTGATCTGAATGTTGTGTTTAAAAGATCACACTCCTTGATGAAGAATGGATTGTAGGATTATACTGATGAAGGCAAGGAGAAGTGGTTTCATTTGGGATTTATTATGGAGTTCTGCTGGATTTACTGATGAACTAGATGTGGGAGTGGGAAGTATGGGGAACAGGTGAGAGAAAGAGAGGAAGATGGTGGTAGACTGGGGAAAACAGTGGGTTTTTGAGGGGGGAAATCAGATTGTTTGTCTGGGACTTATAAAATTTGAGAACTCTACTGGATATTCTAAGGGGCAGTTGAATATTCACATCTAGTGTTGAGGAGGAGAAATCAGGCCTGGAAATGACCTCAGGCCTCTGAGAGGCATGGGCATTAACACCATACACTGAAGGAATTTGCTTAGGGAAAGAAGAGAAGGTGGCCCAGAGCTGAGCCCTGAAGCACTGCAACATTTAGAGGTGAGGGGGGAAAGAAGTCAGCAGAGGGCCAGTGATGTAGGAAGAAAGCCAGAAATACTGTGTTGTGGAAGCCAAGAAAAAAATGAGTTTTAAGGAGAGATGTTAGCCTTCACTTACATTAAACAGTGCTGCCAGATCAGATATGAGGACAGAGAAATGTCATTGGGTTTGGCAATATGAAAGGCATTGGTGACCTTGCCTAGAGCAGCTTCATTGTCATCATCGAGTTAAAAGCTCCATGGATGGAAGAATGAATGGAAGGTGCGGAATTAGAAACAGTGACTGTAGATGTTTGCTTTTGAGAAGTTTTGCTGTGAAAGGGAGTCTAGAAGTGGAATGATATCATGGGGGGCAGGTGGAATCAAAGGAGATTTTTTTTCTTTTTTGTGCCGTTTTTACAATTGGGAAATACCAGAGTTTGTTTATGAGCTGATGGTAATGATCCAGTAGAGAGGACAATTAATGATACAGGAAAGAGGGATTAGTTGTGGAGACAAGTCCTTGGGGTGGTGCCGGTGGGATGGGATGAGAGCACAAGTTGGGGGCATTGCTCTTTCCTGGGACCAGGGATCCAGTGGTACAACATGATCTCACGTGCCCCTTTACACACAGCTCCTCCCTTCCATCTCACCAGACTATTTTAGACCAAGTTTATTATCTTTCTGTAATCACTAATATTATTTTCTGTGCTGTATCTTATATGTTCTTTTTCATTTAATGCATCCCATATAAGGTTTAGCACGAAGCAGCTGGTGATATTTAACACCAGTTTTAATTTTTGTGCCAACAGGTGAAGCGAAAAATTTATTGCCATATCTTGGACCCAACAAAATGAGAGATTGTTTCTGCACCATAAATTTGGACCAGGAAGAAGTTTATCGTACCCAAGTTGTTGAAAAATCTTTAAGGTTTGTAAAAAATTAGTAAGTTATCACTAATATGATATATATTGAATGATAACTTTTATATGTTTTCCTGACTGTTATCATCAAGAAGTCTTTCTTCATCTGGAACTTTTACTTTCCTTGTAGTTTCTGAATTTGTTTTTAGAATTACAGAATCCCAGAGTCTGGAGGAGCCCTGATGTTCACTAAGCTGGACTGAGTCCCTTCTGCTTAGTTCCTCCTGACAGTTATTCTTGACAAGTAGGCATCTGGCCTTTGCTTAATGTTCCAGTGACCAAGGAGTTCACTGCCTCCTAAGCAGCCTGTTAGGTCTTAGAACTATTCTGACTCTTGCAAAGCTCTTAGATTTAGTTGATTAATGTCTATCAAAAGGAAAACCTACTGTATGCCAAGAACTTGCTGGGCGCTATTTATTCATACAGCCACGAGAACAGGATGGACACAGTACTTGCTTTCATCTGGCTTTTCATTGCCTCAAAAATGTATCTTCCTTTTAATTGTTCCTAATTCTGTCCCTTAGATATATGGGGAACAAGTTTAATTAATCTTTCACATGATAGTCTTTGAAGTTTTTGAAAACAACCACCAATACCTCAGTTTTTTTCTCTAGGCTAAATTTTGCCCACTTATTTGAACTTTTCTCAAAGTGCATCATAATTTTGTTTCTCTTGAGAATAAATTACCCCTTAACATTTATACAAGTCACTTAACTTAAGTAGTGCATTGTAAGGGAACGAGCTCCTAGGTAGATTTCTCATTTTTTGGAAGTGTAGTAACTCTGCAGGAGTATCATAGTAAATTCTAATTCATAAAATTGAAATGTGCCACATTTTCCTTTTAATAGTGTTTGTGGATATAATTATAGTGCAGAGCACTGTGCTGGAAGGATACAGTCTTGTCCAGAGATAAAAGTTAAAATAAGGGAATTAGGAGTTGTTGGAATGAACATATGCTGGATGAAATACTTAGTAGCCCAAGAAGATTTGAATATACTTCACATCTTTAATCATAAATCACCTGCCCTGTTTTATTGGAATTCTGTTATTTACCTAAATGATGAAACTGAGTCACCAAGAGACTGAATAATTTGCACACTTAATAAAGGAAGTTAGAAGCAAAACTGAGATTGGAACCTGAAACTGTTTGTTTCCTAATGTATGTTCATTACATATCACATAAAAATCAGTGATATATAAAACTAGTAATTTTCAATAAGTTGAATACTTGTTTTAGTTTCTACTACATAGCCTCTCAAATGAGAAGCTAAAATTAGCTTGCTTTTTGTTTTAAACCTTGCCTTGCCAGCTGTTTGTGTTGGGAAATGATAAAACCAATTATTTTTGCTGCTGCTGCTGCTTACTTGCTCAGTCGTGCCCAACTCTTTGCCACCCCATGGACTGTAGCCCACCAGGCTCCTCTGTCCATGGGGATTCTCCAAGGCAAGAGTACTGGAGTGGGTTGCCATGCCCTTCTCCAGGGTATCTTCTCAACCCAGAGATCGAACCCAGGTCTCCTGCATCGCAGGTGGATTCTTTACTGACTGAGCCACCAGGGAAGCTCAAGGATACTGGAGTGGGTAACCTATCCCTTTGCCAGGGGATCTTCCCGACCCATAAATCAAACCGGGGTCTCTAGCATTGCAGGCAGATTCTTTACCAGCTGAGCTACCTATCCACCTTAAGTTATTTTTCTAGATTCATAGCCACTTGGAAGCTGTTTTAAGGCTGTCAGTGGTTACCTTAGGTCATTTCAATACAATTAGACTAGATGTTTTTTGGATTCTAAGTGCCTCCTAGCATTCTTGCGGAACGGGGTGAAAGAATCTGTAGTATGAACCCTTGCTCACCTTGCTTTCATTTCAGTGTTTCTACTTTTCTGAATGTTGTGATAAGCTGTTAAGTCAAAAGACAGTAGATATCATTTAGATCTGATATTATGGGTTCTGAATATTACAGTTTTTATAGGTAGTCTGGTTATAGAATTTTCATAGCAGGTAAGTAGGAGTCACATATGGAATCCATAGCTCCTAAATCTCTGTCTGAATCCGTTTGAGAAGTAGGAGATCTATAAACAAACTGAGTAGCAATACTTCTTGTACCTTGTGCTTTTCTTCCCCACACCAGGAATTTCCTCGGGAGTGATATGTATGATCATAGATCAGTGATAACAGTAGAGTATAAGTCTTGTCATTGCAACCTTGTTGAAAACTTTTCTCAAATGGATTGATTAGTTAACTTACTTATGTATAAAATAAAGATGTGGGCACCCAGATGTGGGGAGTAGGTTGTTGAGATTGTGATGATACAGTGATACAGGTGACTTAGTGAATAATTTTCATCTTTTTCTTATTTGACTTTAGAATGTGCTTTAAAAATAATATTTGAGAGTGGATACATGATACAATTCTCAATTTTATAATTTTTTATAAAATGACGCAAAGGAGAAAAAAGACCTACACGTCTTTGCCTAACAGTTGTTTTATATTAATTTCTATGTTGAGACTAATTAAAAAGACTATTTTGACAGACCAATTTTTAAAAGTTTATTTTGGTTACAATTTGAAGTGCAGTTGTAGTGAAAAATTTGAAGTGAAAAATATATTGACAGAAGTTGAACAGGTTTTATAATAACTGAGAAGCTGAGTCAGCTGTTTCTTGGATAGGGTCAGAAATGACTTCTTTAAGAATCATTTGGGCTTCCCTGGTAGCTCAGCTGGTAAAGAATCCGCCTGCAATGCCAGAGACTCTGGTTTGATTCTGGGTTGGGAAGATCCCCTGGAGGAGGGCATGGCAACCCACTCCAGTGTTCTTATCTGGAGAATCCCCACAGACAGAGGAGCCTGGAGGGCTACAGTCCATGGGGTGGCAAAGAGTCCGACACGACTGAGCGACTAAGCACAGCACAGCACAAGAGACATTTAGTTTGCATTTCATCCTCTTTTAAGTTGTGACATCCTGAAGAGATTGTATTTTATGGTGACATTTTAAAAATATTTTTTTAATTCTTTAAACATTACCAGGAAAGAGGTACTCTTGAGAAAGGATGTTGACTAGTGTTTCAGAGATTCATGTCTTCATAGGAGAATTTAAATATCAAAATAGCATTCTTACAGTGAACTTATAAGAAGCTGCTTCGTAGGAGAAAATCTTAGCAACTTGGGGGAAGGCAAAGATTTCTTTACTTAGGTGCCAAAAGCATCAGTCATAAAAGAGGAGAAATAATAAATTGGATTTTGTCAAAATCAGAGCCTTCTTCCCTTTAACTGATACTGTCAAGAAAATGAAATGGCAGGCCACACCTGGTAGAAAATGTTCTGACAAAGGATTTGTGTCCAGAATTTATTTAAAAAAAAAAAAAAAAACTGATCAGAAAATGGACAAACCTTTCAAAACATGTGGAGGAGACTCCAACAGTTCCTAAAATAAGATACATAAATGGGCAAGAAGCACATGAAAAGATATTCAGCATCCTTATTCATAAGGGAAATACAGTTTGTATATTTCTGTCTCTCTACAGTCTTGAATGTAATGTGTCATGATGGAAGTCAGATCACTGGTTCCCGTGACAGTATGGAGAGAATGAGTACACATGGGAACTTTCTAGGGAGATGGAAATGTTCTTTATCTTGATTAGGGTAGAGATTACACAGGTGTAAGCATTTATCGTGTCATTCACTGGAATAGCTAATTTTTTTTCAAAATGACTTTTAATTGACGTATAGTTGAGTTATAATGTTGTAGAGTAGCTAATTTAAAAAACTTCCAGTAGCAAAAGTTGACAATGATGTGGAACAGCTGGAGCTGTTATACATTGCTTGTAGGAGTGTGAAATAGTATAGCCACATTGGAAACAGTCTGACAATTTCTCGTAAATTAAAAATTCACCTACCTTTTAACTCAGCAATTCTATTTTTAGTTACCTCTCCAAAAGAACTGAAAGCATTAAAGAGCTTTATAAAAATGTTCATAGCCGCCTTATTTTTGATAGCCTGAACTGGAAACAACTCAGATGACATCACTAGGAGAATAGACTGTGGAATATTCAACAGTCAATCTTGAACAATTCAATATTCTATTGTCCAGCAGTTAGAGGAAATGAACTAAAGATATATGCAGCAAAATGGCAAAAAATCTCATAGGTGTTAAACTGAGGGAAAGAAGCTGGACACAAGTGTACATATTATTTGATTCCATTTATAGAAAATCTTACAGTAGATCTTTAATGACGGAAATCAGATCACTGGTTGCCTGTGGCAGGTATGATGGAGTAACTGCAGAGAAACAACAGGGAACTTTGTGGGGAGTTGGAATGTTCCTATATTTTGATTGGGATGGATGCCACACAGGTTTGTAAATTTATCACAAGTTAGTAACCTCTGTACTTTAAGTTAGATGTTATATGATTTATACCTCAATAAAGCTGATTAAAAATAACCTAATTTAGTTTTTTAAAATATGTTTTAAATAACGTTTTACATAACCATATTCATTTTAGGTATTATATATTATTGTGATTTACATATTTTGAGATAATGGTGTGAATGACACTGTCCTCAGCTCTCAACTGTGTCCACTTTAAGGTGAGCATGACCTCAGGCAATTACTGGATCTTCTGTCCACAGGACTCCAGCAAATCTGTTGGTTCTGAGCCCAACCTGGCAGTCAAGGTCCTTTCAGAAATTCAGCTTAGTTTGTACAGGGCTTAATTGAAACTTAATATAGAGAATTATTTTGGAATTCTTAAAGTTTTTCTTTATGGTTTAATCTGCAATTTTATTTTATTGAAAATATTATATGAGGACACTGTTGAGTTTAAATTTAATGAGCTTTCCCTCTTTTCTCTCTAGCCCATTTTTTAGTGAAGAATTTTATTTTGAGATTCCAAGAACTTTCCAGTATTTGTCTTTCTATGTTTATGATAAGAATGTTTTACAAAGAGACCTTCGTATAGGTATGTACCATTCATAATTATCTTTTAATCACAACATTGGTGTTTATATTCATTCTTTTTCCAAGTATAAAGTATTGAAAACAACAGAATAATATACTCTCAAACTTCTAATCCTTCCCTCTAGACTTCACGTTCATTTGCCGATCTGATTTTTAATTTGTATGCTCAACCTGGGCAACACTTCGTCAGGGAGTTGACGTGACCATTTTCCCTCTAGTCATGGTACAATATATTTCTATAGTGCCTGATGGGTCCCTTTTCTGTAGTATTCATTATACTTGTTCATCAGTTTGTTGTTTAATGTCTAGATGCTTTAGTTGAATATATATGTTTATGAAGGCAGAGACTGTCACTCCCAGAGTGCCTTAAATTTGGTGAATGATCAGTACAAGAATTGCTGAATGATTCAAAGAATGTTTTTATACAAAGATCACAGTATTTGATCCCTACCAAAGAACATCTGTTTTTGAAGTTTTTCTAACAGAAGTAATAATTCACATTAATCTGATCACATGTTTTCTCTCTGGCTGTATTGGTGACCAGTAACTCTGTTTCTTAAATAACTTCCTGAGGTACGATCTGTGAGCATCAACTCGGACAAAACTAACTGACCACATACGTGTCACATTTATGGCTTTTGCACCACTGTCTTTGAATAACCAGGTCAGTCAGTGAAGTCGCTCAGTTGTGTCCAACTCTTTGCGACCCCATGGACTGTAGCCTACCAGGACCCTCAGTCTATGGGATTTTCCAGGCAAGAATACTGGAGTGGGTTGCCATTTCCTTCTCCAGGTGATCTTCCCAATCCAGGGATCGAACCTAGGTCTCCCGCATTGTAGGCAGACGCTTTACCGTCTGAGCTACCAGGGAAGCCCCTAACAGGTAGAGATCTTTAATTCACATGCATTACTCTCTCTTTAGTGTCCTGAATTTCATCATCTCCATCTCTCCTTTCCAGTTTCAAATATGCTCATCACCTGCAGTTTAAATGAATTAAGCTTTATTTTACTTTGACCTCTTGACTACCATCTAATTTGTTTCTGCTTTTGCTGTTGAACTCCTGAACAAGTGACTTATATTTTTCTGCTTACTACTTATTTCTTTTTAAATCACTGTAATCTGACTTCATTTTTGAAGTTTACCACAATCATTTAAAAATACCTTTTTAAAAACTAATATTTTTTCTTAATTCTAAAATTATTACATGTTTTAAGGGACTGGTAATGATTCTGCCTAAGAATAGCTACAGTTAATGATTTGTGTCTTCTCATTCTTTACTTCATGCATTTATGTTATTACCCTGTATTGTTTATTCAGTTTCTTTTTCCTCTTTCACTTAATTTACATTCCCTCAAACATGATGTGGGCATAATCATTTCACTGTACCTTGGAAATTATCATGGAAAATTTGTTGTTCTTGGATATTATTATTGAAAATTTTTTTTTCTGACTTGATCAGCGAAAGTAATACTTGATTTTTTTAACCTGTATTTTCTGATTACTAGTGCATTTGAGGAATTTTTATATGTTTATTGGTCTTTTACATTTTTCTTCTGTGAATTAGTTCTTTTGCTTATTTTTCTTTTGGGTGGAATTTTATTTACTCTTATGCCTCCATATTTGATAAATATGTTAACTTTTGTCAACTATATGCATAGCAAATACTTTTCCCCTGTCGCAGAAGGCATTTCATAGTTTTCAGCCCTCATCTGCCTCTGTGTCACATTAGACTCTTTGGATTGCTTATTCAACTTGTTGAAAGTCAAGGAAAAGGCAGTTTAATAACATTGTATTTTCCTAATTATCTTCCTTCTGACTGCTTCTTGTACATAGACTTTTCTCTGTCCAACAAACCCTTAATTATGGATTATCCCAAGGCTCCATCCTTATACACTTGTCTATGTGGTGTACAGAAGGTGGGAATATTAAGGTAAATAAATTTCAAGTTGCTCCCAGGTTATCTGGCTGATTAATACTAATATACTTAATAGGGTCTGTGCTGGAGGTAGGAACAAAGTACTTGGAAGCATAGAGGAAAGAAGAGTTAATTTTGTTTGGTGGAGAATTAACAGAAACTACCTAGGTAGGAAAAGGAAGAAGTTTCAAGATAATAGGGATTAGCAGAAGCAGAGAAGAAAAAGTGAGTCGTATTGGTGGTGTATCTGCTGATATGTATAAATTACTTAGGCCAAGGTTGGTAGAAGGTGAATCTGGGAATGTAAATTGGACCAAGTTGTGATGGACACTTAAAGCCATGCTAAGGAATTTGGACTTTACTCTGTAGACAGTTTAACCTTTTAAGAATCAGGAACCTTTTAAAAATTATGTGTAACTGTATATACGAATATACTTGTGTATTTTAACAACTTCCTGTGGTCTGAACAATAATAAACTCAGTGTCCATAGATTACATATTTAAAATGTGTGTACATATATATAACTGTATATATGCATATTTTTAAAGTATGAAAAATCTGCTTTAAATATTATCATGTATGGTTTATGTTTTAGAATAGAGAGAGATTAGAGGCAGGGAGGCCATCAAGGAGGCTGTTATCAGATGAGATGAATAGGGCAATGACAGCGGAAATGCAGATGAGGGAATGCCCTTCACAGGGGTAGCTTCACATGGGATTTAGGGACTGAGGAGATAAAGGGGGGATATAAGAAAGGAAAGAGTTAAAAATAATCTTGTTTTAATAGCTGTCATTAACTGAGATAAAGAGCATTCAGGATGAGAAAGGGAGAGGATGACTTTGGTTACAAACAGGTTAAACTTGCATTACCTGGGGAGCATCTTGGTGGACATGTTTGTTGATTGTTGGAAACACAGATCTGAAGCTCACAGAAAAGATCTGAATTTACTGTTTGGAGATGTGATACTGAATCTTATCTTACCTTATGTGAAACTTGAAGCCTCTGTTGGAATGAATGAAATTGCCCTAGGAGCACTTCTGGAGGCTTACAGGGGAAATGAAGCCTTAGTGAAGATTGATAAAGTGTATCAGGAAGATTGGAAGAGAGAGAGGAGGGAAAGCAAGGAGATCTCTTAATGGAACGACAAGATTTGATAGAGGCTTTTGGTGATTATTAGCAACACTTGAGAGAGTGTGTATCTTTGATTGACTACTGTGACTTTTTAAGAAAATGTTTTGTAATTTTCATTATCTATTTACTCATACTCATCATATATATTTCTTGAAAAGGCCTTTAGTTGAGGTTTATAATTATTTCCAAAAATTTCTTATATATTTATTTATTTTTTAAAGTAAAAATCAGTCCTTTGTGGAGTGGTATCAGAAGGTCATAACTTGCTGTAGGAACTGTAAAACAAAAATCTTTACTAAATGTAGAAATTTTTGTTTTTTCTTTTATTAAAGTAAACAAAGTACATATGTAGCCTTTAAAATTGGAAGGTAATCTTGATATTTTCACTTGTTTTATAAGTCTTTGCCCAGTTGTAGGCTAAATAGTACCATAGCATTTTCTGGGAATTAAATTTGAGCTAGAGTTGAGAGAACCATCTTTTAAACTTAAGATCTAAGAATGTGTACTGGTTGGATAGCTTTAAGAGCTTGTTTGTTTTTTATTTTTAATTGTTGGATAATATATGGAGAACTTTCCTGATGGTCCAGTGTTTAAGAACCTGCCTGCCAGTGCAGGGGACGTGGGTTCGATCCCTGGTCCTGGAAGATCCCACGTGCCTCAGAGCAGCTAAGCATGTGTGCCACAACTGCTGAGCCCACAGACTCTATAGCCCGTGCTCCAGCTCCACTACAGAAGCCAATGCGCCGAGAAGCCTGTGCTCCATAACTAGAGAGTTGTCCCTGCTTGCTGCAAGTAAAGTGAAAGAAAGCCTGTGTGCAGCAAAAGATCCAGTGCAGCCAAAAATAAATAAGTTAATTAACTAAAAAAAAGAAACTGACATCTAAACCCTGATTAGATGTTATTTTGAGATACTAGTCTGCCATCTTCCTGAAAAGTTGTTATTCCTTTAAAAAAAAAAAGAATATTTTTCTTTTTGTAAAAGAAAATCTTTAGTTATAGCATTACAGACAATTAATTTTGGTCACTGATACCTCCCCAGCCCCCTCCTGGAAGTAATAACTGTTACTAATATGGGGCATAATTTTTTGTATTAGAAACCTTTATGTGCAGAACAGTTAGAATGAAAACTGATTATAGATTAATTGAAAACTTGAGACCTAGGAGCCATGTACAAAAAGATAGGAAATTATAAAAGCAAGGCTTTGAAAGTCTTATTGTGTGGTATTGTCCTATGATATAGTGTCTTCTTCCCTTAGAAAGGGAGGAGAAGAGAACAACTTTTTTTTTTTTTTTTTTTGAGAACAACTTTTTGTTAAGAAAAAATTCCATTTCCAGTAAGGATCCTAGTAATATTAAACATATACATTTTACCTCCTAATGTGTATTTTCTAATTATTTTAGTTTTCAGAGGGATCTAGGCCCAAACAATTGAACCATGGTAGACTGGTTAACTTGTATATCATACCTCTTGATTCAAACTGTTGGAAGAGAATTTCACTAGGATATCAGAGACCTGAATTCCATTTATGACTCTATCACTCACTGGCTTTGTGACCTTAAGCAAGTCACTCTACCTTCTTAGGCCTCGTTCACCTTTAAAATGAGGTTGGGTTTAAGACAGATAATGTGTTTTTCAACATTAGAATTGTCATTTCTGCTGGCACTTACTTAGCTCTTAGGTCAACCCTACTGTTTAAATAGCTTAAGGCTACACTTTTGTGTCTGTTTGCATAGGAACTGTATCAGTTGTCTATTGCTACATAACAAATCACTCTAATACTTAGTGGCTTAATTTAGCAGTCCTCTGTTTGCTCATGTTCCTGCAGATCATCAGTTTGGGCCACGCTCAGTGGGCTGGTTCTTCTGCTGGTCTTACCTGGAGTCACTAATATGCAGTTACTTGGGAAATTGACTGGGCTGAGTGATCTGATCCATGTGTCTGATGGCAGGTGCTGGCCATGTGCTCCCCCTCCACATGATGTTGAGGGCAAGTCCTACTGCAGATGCTTAATAAGACTACTTGGATTACATTTGTTTGTATCCATTGGCAAAAGTAAGTGGCATAGCCAAACCCAGAGTCAGTGCTGGAGGAGACTACACAATGGCATAGACTGGGGAAGTATGATTTTTTGAAAGCCATTAATATACCAGTCTGCCACAGAGACCAAAAGGAATCATTCTAAGCCCTGTACACTAAGGTACCTAAGTGTTGCCTTTGACTGAATTGCTGTTATTGATACTGCCAGAATTTGTTCAGTCCTCTGGTTCTCTTTCATCTTATATAGGCAGTCACACTTATCCTTACATTTATCTACCCTTTCAGCATTTCTACTAGTAATCAAGCAGGAACAAGGCCATCAAGATTTTGCCAGTTGGTGATCTGTATCAGGATGAAATTTTTAAGAATATGTTGTATCTAAAAGTGGGGCCCTAGTATAACATGGATTTTATGGATGGTAAGAAAATGCTGCCTAGAAGTGGTACTGGAAAGCTAAGAGTATATATAATTTTTTTTTACTTAGAGACCAACTAAGATGGTTTCTGTGTCCACAGTGCCTTCATTTCTTTTTGTGTTTCCTCTCCTTGTCTGATTTTAAGGAACTAATATAGCATCTGGTATATATATGTGTGTATATGTGGTCTCAACTTTTTCTGTCTACGAGTTTGTCAGTATAGTGGGAAATGAAATAGTACCTTTAAATAATGTGTTTGGTATTTGGTTCCTGGGTTGACCGGTTAATTATTTACTTGTTTATTTTTATTTTATTTTTTTGAGTTTTAGAGCCAAGCAAATGTTTAATCAAAAGTTCTAGTCCTAAGAGATTTTCCCCAGTTTAAGCAAACTGTTGAAATGACTACTCCATAATTTATACATGATTTTACCATATACTTCCTTAAGTAAACAGTGTTTCCCAAAGACATAAATCAGCTGTCAGAAAGAGAATAGGACTGGATAAAAGTTATTTTCAAAGAGCCCAGTTCCTCAAAGTTGTGTCAAGAAACATGGTTTTCAGACATATCTTGTGTGAAGCATTGGGGGTTATTTGTTTATTTTTGATGTTGCTGATCTCATAGCTAGTGAAATAATGAGTTACCTTTGTTTTGGCTCAGACGGTAAAGCATTTGCCTACAATGCGGGAGACCTGGGTTCAATCCCTGGGTCGGGAAGATCTCCTGGAGAAGGAAATGGTAACCCACTCCAGTCTTTTTGCCTGGAAAATGCCATGGACAGAGAAGCCTGGTAGGCTACAGGCCATGGGGTTGCAAAGAGTTGGATACGACTGAGCGACTTCACTTCACTTGTTTAAAATAGTAAACATTAAAACACTGTTAGAGACCATAAGGATGCACAGAATAAGTCTTTAAGATCATTGGAACTGAAAGTTGTTACAGAGGAGATAAGTGAGATGTAGAGTTTAAATAAATCACCCAGGATCACACAGCTAATAAGTAACAGAATTGACAGTCGGCTGAGAATTAGTGTCTGTTGGAAGAAACCTGAACAGGAGTACCTTGGTTTTGAAATCGGACTCTAGCACTCGTTAGTGTGCAGGTTTTTAGTATCATTCAGCTTTCCTCATCTGTAATATACCGTCTACCCCCAAGATTGTTACGAAGATTAAACAAAACATGTAAGAATGTTTACTCCCTGGCAGATATTCAATAAATTTTGGCTTTTCTTTTCAGTTCGGTGCTCATTCCACTATAATCAGGCTGCCTACATTTTGTGTTTAATAGCTGCCATATGACCTGTTTAACTAAGGATAGCTCACAACAAGAATGAGGAACTATTTTTGGGGTCTTACTTGTATTTCAGAAACTTGTTCCTCCCCTCCCTGTTCCTTTCTTCCTTCTCTGAGTTCCCTTCTTTACCCTCCAACCTTTCTCATTCATTCATTTATTTATTTACCCTCCCTCCTTCCCTTCATAACTCCTCTCTATGCTGTTTGATTCCCTAGGTCTGATGACATTTCTTTTTCAAGTGATATATTGCCCAATAAAATGAATGTGTTGGCTGGTATCCTAATACCTAACGACTTCAAATATTTTCCTTTGTTTTTCTCTGTCGTGCTTTGTCAGTTTCTTTGACTTCTTGAGATCATGTGCTCTTCCCCTCTTCTTCGGACTGACTAGTCTCTTGCAACCAAATCTTTACATTTTACAAATTGATATCTTAAAAGGAACTTGATAGGAGTAAGAGCTGGCAATAAAATTGCAGGTTTTTCTCAACAACAAATGGCTTATTTATACAGCTAGTCAGAAAAGGGTTTTTCTCACAGAGGACACAAACCATTCAATTCTTTTGTGACAGTGAATACCATGGACACTTGAGACATGAAGTAAGAGAAGAGGGTCCTTGCTTCTGGGCTTTTTTTTTTTTAACCTTTGAACTAACTTTTGGTTACTAACTTGTAACAAAGGTGTTTCCAGTGATCTGTGTTGTGCAGTCATAAATAGAACAGGTATTCCTTAGATTTCGACTCTAGTTTTTAGACTAATTATTGGTTAAGTAGACTTTGGTTGAAGAATTCTGGAAATCAGCTTACCGTTTAAAATACAGTGTCATTGTGATTATTTGTTGAATGAGTAAAGGAATCCATTGAACCAGTACATTTCCCAAAAACTTTTTTTTTTTTTAATGGGCATGGGTTGCCGTGCCCTCCTCCAGGGCATCTTCCCAATCTAGGGATCAAACCTGTGTCTTCCTGCGGCTCCTGCATTGCAGGTGGATTCTTTACTGCTGAGCCACTGGGGAAGCCCCTAAAAAACGTTCTTTTAAGTTGAGGGCTTGCTTTAGTGACGTTTGGATGTATTGTACATGCACACATATGTACACTTACATACATATTCATAAATTATGTATAAAACTAAAATCCTGGAAATTGTCAAATAGGGTCTATATGATTACTTTTAATTAATAGCTTTATTGATGTGCTGTGTACAGGCCATAGAACTTGCCCTTTTAAAGCATGCATGCCATGGTTTTAAGCATGTTCACAGAGTTGTGCAGCCATTACTACTAATCTGATTCCAAAATAAAATTTTAAAGACAGTTTTTCTGTGTTTGCTTTCTTGTTACATCTTTTCTTTCCACTTGGTACACTAAAATTGATATATCTTGACAGAAAACTTTTTTTTTTTTTAACTGTTTTTCATAAGTTTTCAGATGTTGAACTGAAAGACCAAGCTAGGTCATAAGTGAAAGGATATAAAGTATAATTTGGGCACTTAAAATGAAAATTTTTATTTGGTAAAATCAAAGAAAGTGAGCTATTTTTTACTTTAACGTACATCCTTTGTTGAAGTTTTTGTGTTGAATGTTGGAATAAATTGTCGGTCATATGCAAAACTATCTACTTCTTAAAACTTGAATTGAGGAAGGAAATGCTTTGTAACCAACATGGCAAATACTTCATTATAATAAGAACATTTCTGTTTCTTCCTCTCATATTACTTTGTTCACTGCTCTGTGTCTGTTTCTGAGACATAGAAACTCTTTAGGGAACTGCTTTGATTTTTTTTTTTTTTTAATGCATTGAAGCAACATAAGCAGTATTTACAGTGTTTTGAGAAAACCAAATTTTCAGTAAAATTATTTTAATCTCATAATTTCAAGTCAGTTTTTAAAATTATTAATGACCATATGATATTGTTTTTTTCTGTTCTCTTAATTGGAGCTTATAAACTCTTATTAAGGGCAGATATGTCTATTTAGACAGAACACATGGTTTATTCATAGTATTAAAGAATTGGGAGGATTAGTTTGCACTGTCATTGTACAATCATTGTACATTGCTTTTTATACTGAATGTACTCTGGGTAAAAATGTGAATCTAATATGTCCTAAAAAGTGCAATTGTATATAAATACAACTGGGTTTTGGTCTAATCCTCTAATTCAAAATGGCTCAGAAGGGTCAGACAAGCAGTAGAGGAAAATGAGGCACCTTTTCATTCTTTAAAACATAGAAATTGCTTTATAAAAATGGATTTTTGTATCAGCAGATAAAAATTATTTTTAAATGTTTTTTTAAAAAGTATTATATGTAATGGTGCTGATGATTATAGAAAATATGTTTCCTCATTGTTTACTTATTTATTATAGGAAAAGTAGCCATCAAAAAAGAAGACTTGTGTAACCACAGTGGCAAAGAAACTTGGTTTTCGCTACAGCCTGTTGATTCCAATTCAGAGGTTCAGGTAAATATTAAGGAATAAGTGATGGAAGAGATTGTCACACACAGAAAAGGAGTGAAAAATGAACTGATTATACTTGTTCACACAGAGAGAGCTTGTCATACTTACTTTAAATTCTGGCACCACGCATTATACATCTCTGGGTAACATATAACTGGAAGAAAATGCCTTGCCAAATGAAATCAAGAATAGTGTATGTGTTTGGGGGCTTTATATTAGGAGGACATTTGTTTCCCTGCCTTAGTTCTTTTTTTTGAGTCACAGTAGCAAATTAGTAATTTTTTTAGATGAGGAAAAAGTTTTATCGAAAAAGATATCTTTTATTAACTCAGAGGAGAATCCTTAGAACTGTGTGATTTCATCTGTTCTGATCAGGATGCTCCCTTTACTCTGGAATAAACTAGACTTGGGCCAGTGTTATTCATTCAAACTTGTGCCTAAGCCCACCATGGAGAACCTTCATACCCACCATGTTTCCTGTTGTTCACCTTTCTTTTTATTTGAAAGGATATCATTACTCATTTCAAAGATCTTGCTTTAAATAAGAGATCTTTCCTCTTGCCAAAATGAGAGATCTTAAGATTCTGTGTGTGAGTAAAGAAATATGTTTAACTGTGTAGCTTAACTTTGTATTTGTTTCTGAAAAGTGTGAGCTGCTCTTCGAAATTGTTATTTCTATCTAAAGGGAATCCTTTCTCTTTTTTCTTTTGGTAACTCTGCTTATTTATAAAATATGGTAAGGATTGTGAAATTGTTTCCCAAGGGCATAACTGCAAGCAGAATTCTTCCTCTCTTAAAAGAAGTTATAATTTGCCACTGTGACTCAAACTGAAGTTTAAGGCAAGAAAAAAGTACTGCACGCACACCCACAGATGTTTGCAAATAAAGTGCCTGTGTCTCTGTTTCCTCATAACCTCTCAAGCATTCTGTTTGATTAAATTCTCAAAAAATTGAGTATTTGTTTGCCAAAACCCCTTCTTAAGTATAAAATAGAATTGAAACTTCTCCTTTTCTCACTCTATCCCATTTTAATGTTCTTTTCTTTACATTTGACAATAACTTTTACTCTTATCCCAATTATACTATTTAGTAAATGATCCAGGTGAGAGGCAATGTGATGATGTGGAAAGGGTTTTAAACTTGAAGTCTAAAAATTTAGGTCCTAATTTTCATATGTGGTTATTTTACTGACCTTGAATTTTATTTCTGTAAAATGGGAATGAAAGTTACCATGTTGACTCAAATGATTGTGAGAATTAAGTGAAATACCTTTAAGAGTATTTCAAAAGCTGTTAATAGTTACACAAATGTAAAATGTCTGTTCACCACTAGTCAGGTGTTCATTTCCCTGATATGCCTTTACCAGAAGGCAGACATGAAAGTTTTGAAGTGCTTATTTTTCTCTTTAATAGTTGTAACAAAAAATAAAGATGTGGAAAAGACTTTGATAATTGGTCTAAAAGGAAGTTTGAGGATTATTTTAAAATGTAGTTTATTAAAGTCCAGTGTTTTTCTTATGACTAATGTGATTTGTTAAAAGAATTAAGGGACCCAGCTCTCCAAAGTTAATTATTTCTATAGAATACTCTTTATAAAATTATTGGAGATGGTATTAGAGATCAGTACTGGGAAACAGACTTTTTATTTGATGGTGTATATTTGATGGTATGTCCAAATCATGAAAATCTGCGAATAGCATTTAACTGTTAGGTGTTGTTACATGTTTTATTTGCTATGAATTATTTTCATGACCATGAGTTATTAACCTTTACAGTTCTTTTGTCTTGAATGATAGTTACTTTGTAAGATCCACTCACTATTTAAAATAAATTTTAGAAGGAAGAGTCCTTCAGTGGGTGGGAGGGATGCATAACACTGATCACATTAATGTGCACATTGAAATATTGTTTGGCCCCAAAACAGATCTTGGAATGTTAAATTAACCTTGTGAAGTCTGAGAAAGATAGAAAAGCAGCCTGATTCATACAAATTCTGTTTTGTTAATAAATTTGTTTCTTGCATAAGTTTTATAAAATTTAATAAAAATGTCATGGAAATAAGAGCAATTGGTGGAGCCTTAGGAGAAAGTGATGAGACAGGTTGAGTTCAGCAGAAATTTAAGCTAATAATTACCATTAATAATTAGAACAGCATATACCACGCACAGTACTAAGGACTTAATATATATTATTTAACTTAATCTTCAGATTAGCATTATGAGTTGTAGGTAGCATTATGTCCATTTTAGAGATGTGGAAAATGGATTCATAGAGGTTAAATGATGTCTGCAAAGTTACAAAATTACTAAGTGATGGAGCCATGATTCCTGTAAAGAGCTTATCTGATTCTTAAATTCCTAACCACATTGTTTTACTGCCTTTAACTTTTCTGTACTGTTGGTCAGAAAAAGACTCCAACAGATTATTAGGAGAATCACTTAGGAAAATCTGAGTATAAGGCACAGAAGCGTACCAAATTAAAAAGGGAAAGATGTTAGAAAGTTCCTAGGGAGCTCCTTGGAGTATGATTATGGGAACTTTAATATGATCAGTGAGAGCTAGAAAGTTGTCAGGCAGTTAGAAAGGAGCTGCAGGTTCTTACTATAACAGACCAGATACAGTTCACATAGTCAAAATTGTTTTTGAGATTTCTCATAAAGTACACGAAAATATTGTTTTTAATTTCTCATAAAGTACACTAAAATATTGGGTGGTTTATTTGTTTTTGGTTGACCACTGCATAAAATAGCTGGCTTGCATTTGGTGCCATGGCAAATAAAAAATAGACTTTCTCTCAATACAGCAGTAGGCACTGCAGAAGGGACACAGGAATGAAACCAACTGATGCATTTCTCCCTACTCATGTGCTCATTGAGTATAAGTGCTTATTGTTTAAATAGTGTTTTTTTTCCTTTCCCTTTTATTTTATAAAGTGAATAGTTAATATTTTCTATTTCCCCTCTAGTTTTAATAACTATTCACTTTGCAAATGAAGGGAAAAGAGAAAAAAGTTGTTTAATGATGAGATTCCATTGTATTCCTTTTATATGTCTGACGACGTATCTCTCCCTTCTGCTTCTCTCCATAAACCCCCTCTAATTTCTTGTTGACAGCTAAAAAAATGCCATATCAATACAAACACAATCACCACAAACTCTTTAAGTATTTTTCCTTTCTTTATTTTTCAGACACTGTGATTAAAAAGTATGTTTTTATATTGATATGACTGATTAAACCAAATCGGTGTTCTCGTTAATTAAGGGTGTTTGTCTCAACACAGCTTGTACAAGCAGTAAATCCAGATGCAGTGTCAGTCACATCCTTTTGCTGTAATTGCTTAGTTAATAAGTCTTTACCAACAAGCTTATCTTGAATTTCTAGATTATGCCATAAGTTATTGATTGTTTTGTAAGTTTTTTTTGGTGTGTGTTGGGATGGTAATATGGCTTCTACCCTATCTATTTAAAGCAAGCATTAAAAAAAATACAATAACAGTGTATTCTTATATGCAACTATGTGTATGTTTTTTGTTACGAATTTATAGAAATTTTAAAAAATAAATAAAAATTTAAAAGTACAGTGATTATAGTGAATAATGGATACATTAGGATTTCTTTAAACATATCCAGTTAAGACATAATGAGTAGGTATTTTAAAAACTGCATCTGTAAATTTGTAAACATGGACTAATAAAGGAATGAGTCATATAGATCATAATAAATAATTTTTAAAGATAAAACAAATCCATCTGTAAATAGAAGATAATTAAGTACAGCCTTTGTTTTTTCATCAGACAGGCAGCTGTGTCCAAAATGATTTATAGAATTAATTATTATATAAAAGAACATTGATCAGAAATCTAGAAGTTTCCTTCAGATGAAGAAAATTTTTCATCAGTTGAAAATTACTGAGTTCTGTGAGATTATTGTTAAAATTTAGTGTTTTGTGATTGAAAACTAAAAAAAATGTTTAGACTCATGCAGTTTTTAAGTGCATGTATTGTGTTTTGCCCAAATACCTGTATTTATTTGACTTTCCCAAACTGTATGCAAAAATTCACATAATGTCTACTATATGGTACTATAAAATTAAAATAATCCCAGATTTTTCTATGTGAAATTTTTTTTCTATGTGAAATTTTTATAATAATATCTGAAATAAAGTTAGAATATAAACCCTCAGATAGTACCAGAGTAATATAAGCTTCTAAGTACGCTGCTTATACATATTAATGTGATATAGTTGTTTATATCAACCTACCATGATTAGTGCTCTGAAATATATATAGAATAATGCCCTCTAAGAATTTGGTTTATTTTTAAATGAGTATATAGAAGGTGGTCAGATATTTGATCTTCCATTATTTCCTCACATATAAAGGGTGTATTATTTTGTTATTGAACCTTCCTTATGAGGATGGATAATAAGAAAGCTATTGTGGATCAAATCACACTGCACATTTATCACCAGATATAGTTCCTTGTCAGCATCTTACAGGTACTTCTTTGTGAGTACCGTCCCTGTTTTTTTTAGTTGCCTTAGGATTTTTTATCTTCTGTTTTCATCAGTTTTACTGTGCCCTGCCTACATGTGGTTTTCTTTATATCTATCCTACTTGGGTGTTCCTAGGGGCTCTTGGTTACTGTGCCTTGATGTCTGTCTTCAGTTTAGGAAAATTCCAGGCAGTTATCTCTTCCCGTTTTTCCCCTCCTTGTTTGTTCTTTCTCTTCTCTTCTGGGACTTCAGTTACATGAATAGTAGACCATTTTACTATGTCTCATATGTCTCTTATACACTCTCCCTCTCTGACTAATCTATCATCTATTTCACCAGTTCACTTTTCAGCTATGGCTAATCTGTGGTTAAATACATGTTCATTTTGGTTATTTTATTGCTTAATTCTGAGTTTTTCATTTGACATATTTTATCATTTCCGGTATTTGCTGAGTTTTTCATTTCATTTTCTATCTCAAAAAAACCCAAAACCAAACTCTGTCAGTTAAATCCATTGTCTATGTCTCCTATGAATGTGATCCTCTTTGTCAGGTTTTGAATTTTTAGGTTTCGTGGAGGGGGGAGGTTGGTGTTTGGTCTAATGGCATGTTTCATAATTTTTGATGGAATGCTAGATATTGAAATACGAAATATTTTAGAGATAACTTGAAGCCCTGGATATTTTTTTCTCCCTCCAGAAAAGATTTGCTTTTGGCATGTGGTTAAGCTAGAGGCTGATCACTTTAATCCAGTTAGGGATTTGGCTGATTCTAGGCTAGATTTCACTCATTGTAAGGCTGATATGTTGTTCACCTTTCCTGCTCAAGCACAGGCCTTCAAAGATTCCAACAGAAAGCCTGGGTGTTTACAAGGGCCTCTCTATCCTGGTGGGCCCTGGGCTCCCACTTTTATCATTTCCAGCATGAGATTATAGAAAGTTTTTGAGTAAGCTTTTTAGCCTCTCAGGCCACTGCTGAAGTTAGAAGCCTTGCAGCAGCTTCTTTGGTTGCTCTGCACACCTCATTGACCAGAACTGTATCTTATGGCTATCCTTAGCCACTGTCCCTGGCTTCAAGGGAAACTGGGAACCGTTCTGCTGAACTCATGTTTTACTGAAACCTCCCCCCTTCCAGCCCCAAATAAACTTGTTTTAATACTCTTCAGATTTATAAAATGGTGACAGGTGTAAGTAAAACTGAACTTGCATGTGAATATAGTAGGGAATACCAGATTTTTCTTAAGTGATTTCAAATATGGGTTTCTAACACTAAAAAAGACCTTCAAATAATTTTTAAAACTTTTTTTCTTTTTTTTTTTTTTTACTAGAAAGCTAAACACATTGGTAGTAGAAACTTTAAAAATCTAGGTGAACAGAAAAGAAAAAAACTTGAAATCCTGCCAAAGTTTGATCAGTGTTTTGGTAGGGAGCTTTGTAGTAATTTTATATAGCAATACATGTAGTATGTTTTATTTTTACAAATTAACTTTGAATTATATACCCTATTTTGTGATTTGTTTCTTTTACTAAGTATCATATATATATATATATTTCCATGTTAAAGTATATAATGAGGGTAGTACCTTACAGTTTAGAAATTAGTTTTCTTAATTTAACTCATAATGCTTTTTAATTTTAGTGTTCCACCCTAGTAGTATGTATCTTGTGTCTGCTTGTTCTCTCTCCACTCTTTTTTTGACCAGGTTAATACGTTATTATGTTATTATTGACTAATACCAAAAGAATGTTGTGTTTAACAGACAGTGGAAGTAATGAACATATTAGGTAGGCTCTGACTCAATGGCAATGATTCCTGGTAGAACCCCATTAAATATCTTTTTTATTTCTAGTCTTGACTGGATACAGTGTTCAATACATTTGATAACAGTGCATGATACATTTTTGTCAGTGAAATTATTATACTTTTTTCCTACTCTTTATTAATAGTTTTTATTGTTTTTAAAATAGAGTAGATCCTAGACATTTTCTGAGAAGCATTTGGGAGTGCCTTGTTAATACACAGTTTCTACCATAAAATACATACATGTTAAAATGGCACAACTGCTTTGAGATGTAAATGTTGATGCAGTTGGCTGGGTTCACTCATGAGTCAGGTGACACAGGTGCTGGTGTGACAGCACATAGGATTCAGAATTTTAGTTGAGTCATAAATTACTACATATCATGGACCTTTTCGAGGTCACTCTTGAGTAGTAGGGTTGTGAGTATTAAATACCTGATGAATGAAAGACCTATTTTACAAATTGCATATGATTTTATAAATAACTTGTGTCTAGGTTTTTAGTGGAAGGTTTGCTAGATCTAGTTCCAGTTCCACCTAACTGCTAATTTTATGGCAACTGATGCCTTTGTTTTCTAGAGCTTAACTTTCTTATGCAGACTTTTATGTTGAGATACATCAGTGCTTATTGCTCAATCCCTTGAGCTTTATAGTTAGTGAACCTCAGAATCACTCTTGTATAAAATATGCCCATTAAAAATAGGCTGATTCAGGTTAGATTTCTGCATATGTCTAAAGGCTTGTTTCAAAGAGGAATAGTAATTAGATAATAAACTTTCCATCCTCTGATGAAATTACTTACGTCATCAGTCTCTAGATATCACACCCTTGAAATCTTCACTTGGCAATGTGACAGTTTGTCATGTCAGCTGGGTGGAGGTAATCTAGCACCAATTCTTAACCAGTTCTGAATTGCTCATAACCAGTTTAGAATTGCTCATCACTGGTGGCAGGGTAGAAATAATCAAGTCCTGGATTATATTGTTCCTAAGCCTTTGTTTCTTGAGAAGTTGATAGTTTGCTTTAAATTTACACTACTAAATTTTTTAAAAGTCCATTTATTAATGGCTTTTTAAGAAAGTAGCCCTTTATTTTCGTTCTCAGCATCCTATGTTTTCATCAGTGTTCTTGGCCTGTTTATTGTCTATCCAACTAGACTGTAAGTTCTTACAAGCAGTGACTTTGTTTTACTTGTTTTTTTTTTTCCCTCACCACATGGCTTTGGGGGTCTTAGTTCCTGACCAGGGATTGAACCTGGCCCCTGAGCAGAGAGAGCATAGAGTCTTAACCACTGGCCTAACAGGGAATTCCCAATGACTTTGTTTTATACTTAACGTAGATTCCTACCCACTCCTACAGTATCTCCTAAATATAGTAAATATTCCATAAATCTTAATTATTTGAGAAAAGTAAGTGTGACAAATTGAATCTTACCAGTTTTAAGTTACTTTTATTGTTTAGACTTGTATGATACTATCTTTATACTTATCTTTTCTGGAAAAAGCATTCTGTGTCTTGAATTTGCTAAATTCAAACTTTCCTAAAATGTGTGTTATCTTTCTAATTCATGATAATTGAGATAAATAAGTATTTGTTGAATAGGGCATAGAATTCTTAGATTTGAATACCATGTTTGATATAAGCATTTGACTACTTATCCCTCAGATTTTGATCTGTATTGTTGGTCTTAGGTCATTTAACACGTACTTGATGTAGACAAAGCCATGTGCTAAGGATCACTAAAATTTAGTTAGTGGATAACTAAATATTACGACTGCCATTTGAAAAAGAACGTACCTTTATAGCATATGGAACTCTGTTCAGTGTTATGTGCCAGCCTGGATGGGAGGGGACTTAGGGGAGAATGGATACACGTATATGTGTGGCTGAGTCCCTTTGCTGTTCCCCTGTCACTATCACAACATTGTTTATCTGCTATACACCAATGCAAAATAAAAAGTTAAAAAAAAAAGAATATACCTTTACTTAATATTTTGTCAGTAAAATAGACTTCTCAGTTTGTGATCTTTTTTTGTCTTTATAGGGTAAAGTTCACCTTGAACTAAAACTGAATGAACTGATAACAGAAAATGGAACCGTGTGCCAGCAGCTTGTTGTACAGTAAGCATATTTCTTTCGCCAAAATCAACTAGAAATAATTCTCCATTTTATATTCTTTGACTCTTAAGGCAACTCCTTATTTTAAATACTTCAAAATCTTTTTTTAAGGAATGAACTCTATGTTATCCCTTTATTAATTTGTTTTCCAGTTTATTTTCTCACATCTAATCTACTCAGGTTATATATGAGTCATTAATTGATTCAACCAACAATTTATTTAATGTATATTAAATGATAGATGTAGGGTGTTTCATAGGATCACAGATAAACATGTATGTATAGCCACCTAGCAGAAGGAGTTGGAAAAGTTTCCTAGTAGATGGCCTCTAGAAACTCCAATAGATAAAACCCAGCAGGGCATTAGTGATTCTTAGGGCTAAAACTGAATGTGTACCTTGAGATTACCAGTATTGATTCTCACCTGCTTTGAATTTCTTTTTGACACTTTTGCTCTCAACTCATTTTTATCACCCATACTCTAATCTTCTCACTGTTCAGTAAATCTGTTCCAGCCTTTTCCCTCTGTCCAGAACCCTTCCTCTGGGTTGTCAATAAACAACTGAATATCCCTGACTTCTGAATGTTTTCTCTGTGCCTTAACTGATAGGTAGTGAATATCCCCTGAAGTACCATTCCCTCTGCTGCCTTCTTAGTTCATTTGCTCAGTCGTGCCTAACTCTTTGCGACCCCATGGACTGCAGCATGTCGGATTTCCCTGTCCATCACCAACTCCCCAAGCTTACTCAGGCTCATGTCCATCAAGTTGGTGATGCCATCCAACCATCCATCCTCTGTCATCCCTTTCTCCTCTCACCTTCAATCTTTCCTAGCATCAGGGTCTTATCCAATGAGTTAGTTCTTCTCATCAGGTGGCCAAAGTGTTGGAGTTTCAGCTTCAGCATCAGTCCTTCCAGTGAATATTCAGGACTAATTTCCTATCGGATGGACTGGTTGGATCTCCTTGCAGTCCAACGGACTCTCAAGAGCCTTCTCCAACACCATAGTTCAAAAGCATCAATTCTTCGGTGCTCAGCTTTCTTGATAGTCCAACTTTCACATCCATACCTGACTACTGGAAAAACCATGGCTTTGACTAGATGAACCTTTGTTGGCAAAGTAATGTCTCTGGTTTTTAATATACTGTCTAAGTTGGTCATAGCTTTTCTTCCAAGGAGCAAGCATCTTTTAATTTCATGGCTGTAGTCACCATCTGCAGTGATTTTGGACCCCCCCTAATATAAAGTCTCTCACTGTTTCCATTGTTTCCCCATCTCTTTGCCATGAAGTGGTGGGACTGGATGCCATGATCTTAGTTTTCCGAATGTTGAGTTTTAAGCCAGCTTTTTTACTCTTCTTTCACTTTCATTAAGAGGCTCTTTAGTTCTTCACTTTCTGCCATAAGGGTGGTGTCATCTGCATGTCTGAGGTTATTGCTGTTTCTCCCGGCAGTCTTGATTCCAGCTTGTGCCTCATCCAGCCCAGCATTTCTCATGATGTACTCTGCATATAAGTTAAATAAACAGGGTGACAGTATACAACCTTGATGTACTCCTTTCCCTATTTGGAACCAGTCTGTTGTTCCATGTCCAGTTCTAACTGTTGCTTCTTGACCTCCATACAGATTTCTTAAGAGACAGGTCAGGTGGTCTGGTATTCCCATCTCTTTAAGAATTTTCCACAGTTTGTTGTCATCCATACAGTAAAAGGTTTTGGCATAGTCATTAAAGCAGAGTTGATGTTTTTCTGGAACTCTCTTGCCTTTTCAATGATCCAGCAGATGTTGGCAATTTGATCTCTGATTCCTCTTGTCTTCTCAGTCTTAGGCTATGTATTCTAGGGGCGAGGAAGTTGGATCAATAATACTATCCTATTGCCGCTCCTAATGGGCTTCCCAGGTAGCTCAGTGGTGAAGAATCTACCAGCCAATGGAGGACATGCAAGAGGCTTGCGTTCCATCCCTTGGTCAGGAAGATACCCTGGAGGGGGAAATGGCAACCCACTCTGATATTCTTGCCTGGAAAATCCCATGGACAGAGGAGCCTGGTGGGCTACAGTCCATGAAGTTGCAAAGAATCAGACACGACTGAGCCACACATATACTGCTGCTCCAGAGTATATTCTCCTAAAAAAACCCCAGCTCCTTTGATGTATTCTCTTTCTGTATAAATATATATTTATTTATTTATTTTTTTTTTTTTTAATTTATTTATTTGGCTGTGTAGGGTCTTGCTTGCAGCACATGGGCTCTTTTGTTGCTCCTCATAGTACATGGACTTCCTTGCTCTGGGGCATGTAGGATCTTACTTCCCCAACCAGGGATTGAACCCACATCCTCTGCATTGCAAGGCAGATTCTTAACCACTGGGCCACCAGGGAAGTCCTAAATATATATTTATATTATGTGCTTATATATGTATACACGCACATAAAATAGTATATATATTACTTACTTAGTTAATTTCTTCTGAACTGTTTTAAAGAAGGTTGCATATACCATGATCCTTAATATATCAGTATGTGTTTTCTAAGAATAACGATAGTATTATAAATATTATATTTATATAATCTACTACAGTTTTTGAATTTAGGAAATTTAACATTATTACAATAAAAGTATTATCTATAGCTTTTATATTTCAGTACTTTACAGTTACTACATTTTACTTTTGTCAACTGTTCTAATAATGTCCTTTAGACATCTTTTTCTCTCCAAAAAAGTATACAGTCTAAGATCATGTGTTAGATTTAGTTGTAATGTCTCTAATCTCCTTAACCTATAGTAAGTAGTCTTTAGCTTTTTTTGGCTTTCATAGTATTGAAATTTTTGAAGATACAAGCCAGTTATTTTTTTTAGATATTCCTCAATTTGGATTTGCCTACTGAAAACAGTTAAAATTTGCTTGTAGTTTTTCTTCTAGACTGAGAGTGAAGGTATTTGGATTAGTCCCCCTTCCACTATTCTCTTAACTCTGTTCAGTTTGGTTATGTTGTACACATGAAATACAGTTAAGTGGGTTGATTTGGTTGGTTTGTATTTAATGTTGTTTTACTTTTTTTTTTTTGAATATGTAGAATGTCTGGATGACTTCAGAAGTCAAAACTATACCAAAAGGCATTACTCAGAGATGTGTTAAATCCCCTCTCCTTATATCCAACTCTAGGCAACCATAGGAGCTTCCCTGATAGCTCAGTTGGTAAAGAATCCACCTGCAATGCAGGAGACTTGGGTTTGATCCCTGGGTTGGGAAGATCCCCTGGAGAAGGAAAAAGCTACCCACTCCAGTGGGTATTCTGGCCTGGAGAATTCCATGAACTGTATAGTCCATGGGGTTGCAAAGAGTCAGACACGGCTGAGTGACTTTCACTTTCAGGCAACCATGATCTGATTTCTCTCCCTGTAGTTTTTGCCTTTTATAGAATGTCATGTGGACAGATTTATAGTAATATATAATCTCTTGTGTCTTTTACTTAGTATACTGCTTTTAAGATATAGCCACATTATATATCAGTAGTTCATCCTTTTTTTAAGGTATTTTTATTTCTTGTCATAACTCATTAGTAGATACTGTTGCCCTTGTTTTACAGGTGATGAAACAATGCACAGATTGGTTAAATAAGTCCAAGTTCATATAGGAGGAGTGGAGTCTGGTTTTTTTAGTTTTGAAATAAATCATAGATTTCAGGAAGTTACAAAGTACAGGGAGGTCCTTGATGCCCTTCACTTAGTTTCCCTCCGTGCTTTCCTCTTACATAACTATAAATACAGTGTAAAACCAGAACGCTGACTTTGCAGAGTATACATTTTATCATTTTATCATATGTAGATTTGTATAACCACCACCACAATCAAGATACGAAATGATTTTATCACTGTAAATATCTCCCTTATGCTAGCCCTTTATAGTCACAGCCACACCTCCCCAGCCACCATCCCTAATCTTGCAACATCTAATCTGTCTCCATGTCTGAAATTTTATCATTTCAAAAATGTTATGTAAATGGACTCTTATAATATGTAACCTTGTGAGGTTTGCTTTTTTCCCCAATCAGATCCAGCCAATTTTTGTGCACAGTTTTTAAAATCTGTTGCCAGTTTCTGTCTTTTATTTAGTGAATTTATACCACTTACTTTTAATATAATTACTGATGTTAGGCTTCAGTTCTGTTCAATTCAGTCACTCAGTTGTGTCCGACTCTTTGTGATGCCACAGACTGCAGCACACCAGGCCTCCCTGTCCATCACCAACTCCCAGAGTTTACCCAAACTCATGTCCATTGAATCAGTGATGCCGTCCAACCAGCTCATCCTCTGTCGTCCCCTTCTCCTCCCATCTTCAGTCTTTCCCAGCATCAGGGTCTTTTCCAATAAGTCAGTTCGTCACATCAGGTGGCCGAAGTATTGGAGTTTCAGCTTCAACATCAGTCCTTCCAGTGGATATTCAGGACTGATCTCCTTTACGATGGACTGGTTGGATCTCCTTGCAGTCCAAGGGACTCTCAAGAGTCTTCTCCAACACCACAGTTCAAAAGCATCAATTCTTTGGTGCTTAAATCTACCATTTTATTTTTTATTTTCTGTCCCCTGTTTTCTTTTTCCTGTGAGTTACTTGAACATTTTTTGAATTTAATTTTAACTTATCTATAGTGTTTTCTTTAAATCTACACTGTATCTCTTTGTTTAGTTTTTTTTAGTGTTTGCTTTAGGTTTTACATTGTACATGTGTAACTTGTAGTCTACTAGTGTTGACATTTTATCAGTGAGAATAAAATGTGGAAACCTTACCTTCTTTTAATCCTTCACCATTTGTAATATAATTGTGTGAAGTATTTCTTGTACAACAGTAAGAACCTCCATCAGTGTTACAGTCTTTCAGCCATCTAACACAATTTAGAAAAGAAGAGAATTCTAAATCTCTTGTATTTAGTTACATATTTGCTCTTTCTGTATTTTTTCCTTCCTGTCATTTCAGGATCCCTTCTTTTATCACTGTCTTTTATGTTTAGAGAATTTTCTCTTACCATTATTTTTAGGATAGGTCTACTGGTTACACTTTCTTTTAGTTTTTCATTATGTGAAAATGTCTTGATTTTTTTCTTCATTCCTAAAGGATATTTCCACTGAATATAGAATTCTTGGTTGATAGTTCTTTTTTTTTCCTCAGCACATGAAAAATGTACTATTTCCTTTTGGCCTCCATGACTTTTGATGAGAAATCTACTGTCATTCAAATTGTCTTTCCTATGCAGATTTTCCTATGTTTCTCTCTGGATACTTCCAAGATTTTTTCTTTGTCTTTCATTGTCTAAGTGTTATAGTTTGACTATAGATTTGTTTGGGTTTATCCTGCTCATCTTCTTGAACGTACATGCTTATATCTTTTGCCAGATTAGGAAATTTTTAGCCATTTTTTCTTGTTACATTTATCAATCCTGCTAGATTTCCTCCTTGTCCTTTTGAGACTCCAGTGGCTTGAATGTTAGATGTGTTATTATCCCATACATACCTGAGGCTCTGCCCACTGTCCCCTCCCTTTTTTTTCTGGTTTATTTTCCCTCTGTTGTTCATATTAGATTATTTCCATTGTTTTTTCTTTAAGCTCACTGATTCTTTGTTCTGTCTGTTCTACTCTTGGACTCATCTGTGGAGTTATTTTTATTTTGGTTATGGTATTTTTAAGTCTAAAATGTCCACTTGGTTCTTCTTTATTTCTTTGGTAAGACTTTCTTTTTTTTTTTTTTCCTTGCTGAAACTTTCTATGTTTTCATTTATTTCAAATGTGTTCATAATTGCTCATTGAGTCATTTTTATGATGCCTGGTTTCACATTTTCTATCAGATAAGTTCAACATCCATGTTTTCTCAGTGTTGTCATCCTACTGGTTGTCTTTTCTCGTTTAAGCTGGAGATTGTATGGTTTTCAGTTCTATCCTGTACATTTTGGGAATTATGTTAATGAGACTCTGAATCTTATTTAAATCTTCTGTTTTAGCCAGACTCTCTCTCTGCTAGTGGGGGAAGAGGAGTTCCCATTCATTACTATCATGTAGAAATAGAAGCCCAGGTTCCTGAGTCGACTGCTGTTGATACCCCTGGAGGAAGAAGGAGAAGGGGTCCTTGTAACTGCTGAATGAGAGAGCTGGTTCAAGCTCCTCTTTGTTTCTCCTGTTACCACTCTGACTGGGACAGGGAGGAGTACCTTATTGCTGTTCCATGTGGCCTCCAGTGATACCCTGGTTGGGAGGAGTTAATTACACCTACAAAGTGGTGAAAGTCTAACCTTCCCACTCAGCCTTCTCCGACGCCACCCTGACATGAAGGGGGAGGAATGTCTCATCGTTAGACTTGGTGGCGATGGAAATCCAGGCTCCTCACGTGGTCTCTACTGACTCCACGGGAAGAAGGGCTCATTACAACCCGTCAGAGGTCGAAGTCTAGGTTCTCACCTCAACTTTAGGCCTTTGTTGATGGGGGTGTGAGGGTAGAGCCAGTGTTTTTCATGGTGTTTAATTGGAATAGATGGTTATTGTCTAAAAATGGCTTCTATCTTGCTAAGCTGGCTAGAGAAAACTGGCTTTTCTCTAAAGAGGGAGATAGCATCTACTCCATCTTGTCCTAGAATTGGAAGCCAGTTCCTTTCTTTTTATTTAAGAATAGTATTCCTTTGTATGGAATTTGTTTACACATTCACCAGTTAATGGATATTTGAATTGTTTCCCATTTGAGGCTGTTATAGAGAAAACTGCTGTAAATATTCACAAACAGGTCTGTGTGTGGACATATACTGATCTGCAATCTTTTCTTCCTTGTCTTTTTCACTTAAGCCTTCACTGTCCATACTCAACGTCCATAGAACAATGGAACTCCAGTAGTAGCTTTGTGGAGTTTATTGCTGATTTCTCCGCTTTAGAGGTGTTTTGAAGTTTGTAGTATTTTCTTTTTTTCGGTAATGTTCAAGCCATGGCTTTCTGTGTTCTTTGTGCTACTTGCTGAACTTAACAGTTCTGGGGAGAGGTGTGTGGAAAGGTTCATATCCCAGTAGTTGCCGTTACTCTCCAGGCCTGGAAAGCTCCCCATTGTAGCATTTCTTGAACTTCAGTAAGACTTCCATCTGCTGATCTTTACCACATTCTTACCTTCTCCTATTTTACTTTCTTCTAGGCCTTTTTCCATGATCTTTCACTATAGTTATTTTCTTACAGGTTCCCTAAACTCCCCTGCCCTTCTCTTCATCCCTTTAATATGAATGAACTCAATCTCTTCCTTTGTGTTCAGTGTGCACTTGAATATTGCTAGAGACAAATCACACAGACTAATTTTACTTTAAATTCATGATCACAAACCTCACATGGGTACTTAACAATTAATATGGAGTTTTACTGTGCTTCTTATTATACCTATGAGATTCTCCATCTCTACAGACTGTACATTGATCACAGCTTCCTGAATCCAAATCTGGAAACCTGGATTGGCCTCCATCTCTTTGTCCTTAACGCTTAGTAGATGCGGTGCCCCTTCTCTTGTTGTGAGTGAATTTTTCCATTTGAGCTCTGGGTTCTCTGTCTTTATCCTATTAAAGGACTTTGCTCCTTCATTTATCCCTTCTTCTGTTTCATCAGTGTTACCTGCTCTTTTAGGTTATTCTCAGTAGTGTATAAACATGTTCTAGGGTCTCCCATTCTAAAAGGCATGTGTTCCCAGGCCTTGTCTCCAGTCCCCTCTCCCACTACCATCCCTGTTTATCTGCTCTCCTTTGAAGGCAGACTTCTCAAAGTAAGATTGTCTAATAGAAATAGGGGTGTGTGTGTGTGTGTATGTGTGCATGCGTGCGTGTGCATGCATGCATACATACTAGGTCTATTCACTGTAGGCAGTGTCATCCCAGTAGGAATGAATATGCTTACTTCCTATATACTTGATTTCTAAATAACATTCTGTAGTCAGGATTGTACACTAGATTTCTCTGTAATTACGAAAATGTTTTTGCCTTAATTATTCATTTTGGTGGCCAGTAGCTGTGTGGCTTATTGAAAACTTGAAATACGACTAGTGCAACTGAAGAACTAAATTTTAAGTTTTGTCTAATTGTAATTAATTAAAATTTAAATAGCCACATGTGGCTACTGGCTGCCTATTAGACATGCCCCAGTAAAAAGAAGGTGGATTTTTTTTTTTAAGTAGTGACTTGTTTGAGAGTCACTGAAACAGAAAAATATAAAGGATGAGCCTAGAGCATCTATGGAGTCAGAAAGTAAGGAATTGCTCAAAAAATAATGAAGGCATGTAGAAAGGATGTTGAAGTCAATTAGAAAGAGCGCCAAATAACCAAGTCTGGGACAATTTGAGCATCAAAATGAATAATGATAATAATAGATTAAAGTCTGTAAAGTAAATATCAGTGAGCCAATGCTGATGTAGCAATTAAGTACATGGTAGAAAAAGGACTGCTTTACTTTGTTTGTGAATATAGGACAAATGATAGGAATAAATCACTGTTAGCAAGCACTACAATATTACTGCAGGGACAGATTATCTATAGAAGCTAAATAAGTGGGCATAAGTGTAATGACAAACAGCATATATGCATAGTCTCAGAGAACAACCCTGTAAGATGACTGACGGTCCGTTCCACCCTGCCCGGTGGCGGTACTCACTTGTGCCTGACACTTTGCAACCCCAGGCTCCTCTGTCCATGGGATTATCCAGGCAAGAATGTTGGAGCTGGTTGCCTTTTCCTCCTCCAGGGTATCTTCCCAACCCAGGGATCAAACCTGCATCTCTTAGGTCTCCTGCTTGGCAGACGGATTCTTTCCTACTGCACCACCTGGGAATCCCCATCTTAACTGAGTGATCAAAACTAATGTCACCAATAATGAGACATTCAGTACCTCCTTGTAAGTTGCATTAAGGATGCCAAGATGCATAACCTTAGTCTAATCATAAGCAAACATCAGACAAATTCAATTTAAGGAATATTTTACAAAATAAGTGGCCAGTACTGGCAAGATCATGGAGCAAAGAACCATTTTGGATAGAGGAGACTAAGTGGGTGTGACAACTAAATGCAGTTTGAGATCCCATGTTGCATCATGCACCAGGAAGAAGGACATTGGTGAAATTTAAGTAAGGTCTGTAGACTAGTTACCTTTATTATTAACTAACATCATATCAATGACTGTTTTCTGTTTCTATAATTCTACTCTGATTACACATAATGTTAACATTGGGTGATGGGTATACAGGAACTGTAAATATTTAACAGCTGTTTGAAAGTCAAAAATTAATTCAAAATAAAAAATTTAAAAAATTGTCTACAGCTTGTGCATCCAACCCAGATCTTTTTTCTAGCTCCAGACTCATTGTCCACCTGCCTTTTTGGCTATTCTACTTTGATGTCTCACAGCGTTGCAAATTTAACACATTTAAAACTGCAATATTGATTCTTATATCTGTCAATATCTAACTCTTCCCCACAGCCTTAGCAGATAGTACCACCATCCACCCCACTGATCAAGCCAGAAATCTGGAGTCACTTAAAATCTTTTCTCCTCTATCCCACCACAGATAGGATTGTTCTTATTGGCTCTATAAAATTTCTTGAATTTTCTAATTTTTAATAAACATCTACTGACATCTCCTTATTTCAAACCAGCAATCATTTCTTACCTTGACTATTTCAATAATCTTTTAACTCTTTTTTCCAGTCAGCAATCCATTCTGTTTGTAAGCAGCCCAGAGCAGTCTTTTGGAACATAAACTAGATCATGGCAGTCCCCTGCTCAGATACTGAGTTTGCAGTGCATTTATTTAGAATAAAATTCAGGCTCCTTATTACGGCCCATAGATCCAGCGACCTCTCCTGCCTCTTTGATTTTGTTGCATTCTTCCTATGAATACGCTTGCTGGCCTTCTCTCGGTCCTTTGAGTGTGGCATTCCCCTGCTAGCTCAGAGATCTGCATCCGCCTCTCCTTTTGCTGGGATGTCCTTATGCCCACTCTTCTAGTTGGTTCATTCTTGTTTTTTAAATTTCAACTTAAATGTCACTTATCCTAAAATAGGGTGCCCTATTCTTTGTCTTCCATAGCACTTGCCACTATTTGTAGTTATTATTATTTTTATTTATTGCTTGTCGTCTCTTTCTTCAGGTAGACTAAGCTCCATGAAGGCAGAGGCTGTGTTTGTCTTACTCACTTCATGGCCCCAGCATCTGGCACTTAATTAGGCACTAAATAAATTTTAAAACAAATAAATGAAGAAAGGTTAACATTTGTCTTCTTTTTTTTTTCCCATTTATTTTTATTAGTTGGAGGCTAATTACTTTACAGTATTGTAGTGGTTTTTGCCATACATTGACATGAATCAGCCATGGATTTACATGTGTTCCCCATCCTGATCCCCCCTCCCGCCTCCCTCCCCATCCCATCCCTTTGGGTCGTCCCAGTGCAACATTTGTCTTCTTAATGGAGGAAGAGAAAGTAGCTTGTCTAGAAAAAGTGTTTTTTTTTCCAAAAGGAAAAGAATAATACAAACAAAAATATGAAGTCAGGAAGCAGCATGGTATTGTGTGTGTGTGTGTGTGTGTGTGTGTGTATAATTAAAAGCAGTTTGATGTTGCCTGATACATGAACATTGAGTCAGAGATTGATCAGAAATTGATGAAATAGGCTGGAGCTAGTTCTTAGGGGCTCTTACATACCATATGAACTTATAAAACTTAGGAGCTTATGGAACTGTTGGAAGGTTTTAGAGACTAGAGAATGGACAGATTTGTATCTGGTCCTGCCGAAGTGAGCACCAGATTTGCATTTTAGAAAGATCAGATTGGTGACAGCAGTACGTATAGAAACTAGGAGGTGAACTTGAAGGATATTACGCTGATGCTGGAGAAGACTCTTGAGAATCCCTTTGACTGCAAAGAGATCAAACCAACCAGTCAGTCCTAAGGGAAATCAATCCTTAATACATGAAGCTGATGCTGCAGTACTTTAGCCACCTGATGCGAAGAGCCGACTCATTGGCAAAGACCCTGATGCTGGGAAAGATTGAAGACAAAAGGAGAAGGGAGCAGTAGAGGATGAGATGGTTAGACAGCATCACCAACTCAGAAGATAGGAATTTGAGCAAACTCCAGGAGATAGTGGAGGACAGAGGAGCCTGGCATGCTGTAGGCCATCGAGTCACAAAGAGTTGAGCATAACTTAGCAACTGAACAATAACAATAAAGGGTTATTGGATTTACTTTGTGAGATCCAAGTGAGAGTGAATTCTGTGCCAGAACAATAGCTGCAGATATGAGAAAAGAGGCCAGATTAAGTAATATTTAGAGAGTAGAATCACTAAAACTTGCTGATTGATTAGATATAGAAAGTGAGGAAGAAGGAGGAATTATTCCAATGTGGCTACTAGATTACTAGCTGTGTTATGGGGTGGTGGTGGTATATACAACAAAGAGAAAATACTGGAGGAGGAGCTGCTTTAATCAATGGTAGTGAGTTGAGTTTTAACCACTCTTGAACATCTTTGTAGGGATTTCCATCAGACATTCAGATACAGAAATCTTTAACTCTGTGGTGAGATCTCATATACAAGTGTATGGTTAATAGTAGTTGTGGCTATAAGAATAGATATGATAGATTGTATAGGCTTGAGGGAGGTTATGTAGCATAAAGAGAGCAGTTGCTAGCAAATCCAGCAGTAGAGGGCTTCCCTGGTGGTTCAGATGGTAAAGAATCCACTTGCCAATGCCAGTGCAGGAGACCTGGGTTCAATCCCTGGGTCGAGATGATCTCTATCATCTTGAGAAAGGAATGGCAACTCACTGCAGTATTCTTGCCTGGGAAATCTCATAGACAGAGAAGCCTGACAGGCTGCAGTTCATGGGGTCACAGGGAGTCAGACACGACTGAGCAATTAACACTTTCAGTTTTTTCCAGCAGTTAGAATTAGAAAAACATGTGCGAAAAACCTGAAGGATACAGATAGGTGTTACAAAGGAAGTCACGTTGAAGGAAACCAAGAGAGAAGAGAGTTTCAAGGAGAGAGTGATCAGGAATATTGCATGCTGCCAAGAAATCCAGTGAGAAAACCCCTGAAAAATATGGATAGCATTTGACACTCAGGGGACCATAATGAGGAGAGTTTCCATGGAATGAAAAACAGAAAAAAACTGGATTTCAGTAGGGGGAGGAGTGAATAGGAGGTCAAGAAATTGGGAGAGAAAATAGAAAAATTAGATAGGTGGAAAGTGACTTTTGAGGTCCAGGCAGTAATTTTTATTTTAGAGAAACGGACTGAGGTAAAGAACCTTAGGAGAGAAAATTGAGACAAATTGAATATGTGGTTGTTGCTAGTATATGGAAATTTAAAAAATTGTTTTATATCCTGCAACCTTTTTACATTCACTTCTTAGTTCTACTAGCTTTTTAAAAATAGATTCCATTCAGTGTTGTTCACAGACAGTTATGTCATCTGTGAATAGATGGCTTTACTTCTTCCTTTTCAGTCTGTTTCTTCCTTTATTGTACTCACCAGAAACTCCAGTACAGTGTTGAATAGAAGTTGTGAGAACAAACATTGTTGTCTTATTACTTATCTTAGGGGATAATTTTTCAATTTTTTACCACCAAGTAGTGTTAGCTATCCATCGTCAGGTTGAGAAAGTTCCCCCTTTGTTCCTAGTTTGCTGAGAATTTTTATCAGAGATGGGTATTCAGATGATCTTAACACTTATTTTTTGTTTTCATCTGTTAAAATGGTGAATTTTGTTGACTGATTTTTGAATGTTAAATTGCATCCACTTGGTCATGTTAATATTGTTACATATTGCTGGCTTTAATTTGCTGAAATTTTGTTAAGGATTTTTTTGCTTCTCTACATGAAAGGTATTAGTCTGTAGTTTTCTTTTTTTTTTTCTTTCTTTTTTTTATTTTATTTTTTAATTTTTTTTCCATTTATTTTTATTAGTTGGAGGCTAATTACTTTACAATATTGTAGTGGTTTTTGCCATACATTGACATGAATCAGTCATGGATTTACATGTATTCCCCATCCTGATCCCCCCCACCCCCGCCACCTCCCTCTCCACCCGATTCCTCTGGGTCTTCCCAGTGCACCAGGCCCGAGCACTTGTCTCATGCATCCAACCTGGGCTGGTGATCTGTTTCACCCTAGATAATATACATGTTTCGATGCTGTTCTCTCGAAACATCCCACCCTCACCTTCTCCCACAGAGTCCAAAAGTCTGTTCTGTACATCTGTGTCTCTTTTTCTGTTTTGCATATAGGGTTATTGCTACCATCTTTCTAAATTCCATATATATGCATTAGTATACTGTATTGGTCTTTATCTTTCTGGCTTACTTCACTCTGTATAATGGGCTCCAGTTTCATTTTCTTATAATGTCTTTGGTTTTTGTAATCAGGATGTTAGTGGTCACTTTGGATGAATTGGGAAATAGTCTCTTCTCTTCGATTTTCCAAGTTTTTATAGAACTCATGTAATTTATTTTTTACGTGATTAGTGTAAGAATTCACCAGTGAAGCTGTCTGGGCCTGGAGTGTTTTTGTTTTGTTTGTTTTATATTGTATTTTTATGTCTGCTTGATAAATTGAACTCATTATTATGGAATATCCCTCTTTATTCTAATATTGGTAATATTCTTCATTGTGAAATCTACTTTGATATTAATATGCCCACTCTGGCTCCCTGGCTGGTTGGGTCACTTGCTTTCTTCCTTTTTTCTTATTTGTAATTTAAATTGAATATTTCTGCTGCTGCTGCTGCTAAGTCGCTTCAGTCGTGTCCGATTCTGTGCGACCCCATAGACGGCAGCCCACCAGGCTCCCCTGTTCCTGGGATTCTCCAGGCAAGAACGCTGGAGTGGATTGCCATTTCCTTCTCCAATGCATGAAAGTGAAAAGTGAAAGTGAAGTGGCTCAGCCGTGTTCTACTCTTAGCGACCCTGTGGACTGCAGCCCACCAGGCTCCTCTGTCCATGGGATTTTCCAGGCAAGAGTACTAGAGTGGGTTGCCATTTCCTTCTCCATGTATTTCTTCCCTCATACATTGAAAATCTTAATCCCTAACATTACATACTTAACAATATGATTATTTATTTACATTATCTTATAAAATAAGGGACAGTAGATTCAAAATAATAATACCAGTATTACCACTGATGATTAGGTTACTGAATGAAGTTTTAGAGGTCTTAACTGTTCTATTTGTTCTAAGACTATATATCACTAAGGATTAGAATCAAATACTGTGCTCTAGTCTTTTGAACTAATTCTAGTTACCTCCTTTTTTTAGCGGTTTCTCAGGTTGGTTTGTTTTTACTTTTTAAGGGTTATTTCTCAAGTTTATTTTCACTTTTGAAATGTAAAGGTTTTCTATGCTTGCAACTCAAAACTGTGTCAGATATATCTGAACAAGTCCCCATTCCCAAATTTTAGTCTTTTCAGTATGTTTACAAATACAAGCAAATAAATATGTGCACATATATTGATATAAATAAAAATATGCTAATATTTTCCATTCTATTCTTATACAAAGTATAGAGTTCTATAACTTATTTCTTCACTTAAGAATATATCCTGAAGATCTATCTCTCCATAATCAGTGTAATTTAGAGAATAGATATTTACTCCATTCTCTTGACAACTACGTAGAATTCCATTGTATAGATTTACCATTTTTTATTCAGCTAGACCCTTACTAATGGATATTTGGGTTGTCATTACTCATTGACTCAGCTTTCCTTTAGTTAGTATTAGCATGGTATATATTTTTCTGTTTTTTACTTTTATTTTTAGCTTATATTTAAAAGAATTTCTTAAAGACAGAGTATAATTTTTTTGTCCCATCTGAAACTTTCTGCTTTTTAGTTGACATGTTTAGACCATTTACATATCTGTATAATGCGTCTGTTACTCTACCTTCACTCTTACTGATCTTTTCTCCTGCCATATCTAACCTTCTATTAATCCCACTCAGTATTTTTCATATCAGAACTTGTAGACTTTCAGATTTTAATGTCTTCTGTGTTTCTACCAAACATTTGAAATATAGTTATAATAACTTTTTCCATGTCCTCATCTACTAATTCTGTCAGCTGTGTTATTTCCGGGTCTGTTACTATTGATTTGGCTTTCTTCCATCATGGGTTGTATTTTCTTGATTTCTTTTGTGTTTCTAGTTATTTTCTGTTGGATGCTAGACATTGTGAAATTGCTGGATACTTTTGTATTCTTATGAATATACTTGAAGACTTAAATTATTTAGAAACAGTTTGATCATTTATGGTTTGCATTTAAGCTTTGTTAGCTGGAACCAGAGTGGCCTTTAGCCTGTGGCTAGTATTTTCCCCCTACTGAGGCCAGCACCCATAAATTACCAGCTTTTTACCATGCCCATGGGATCTCTTGATAGTCATTTGTAGGCTTCAGGACTTGTACCCTCTGTTCTTTTCTAACTCCGCCCCCCCACCCCAATGTATGTGCTTATCAGCACGTACAGTTTCCTCACATGTATGTGCTTATCAGTGCTCAGCTGAAGACTCTGGGGCTGGGCAGGTGCTGTGGGTAGCTTTGTAGCTCTCTGGTGATTTCTTCACTCTGTGCAGCTCTGCTTCCTCCAGTACCCGGTCCTGGGAACGCTAGTCACCTTGACCTTCCCCAACTGACAGCCCCTCTCTTTCTTCTCAAGGAGACCATCTGGCAGTAAGCCGTGACGGTTAGAGGGCTCACTTTGTTTATTACCCCCTCCAGATTACTGTCCTGAACTGCTGGTAATTACCCTTTTTTTGTTAAAGTTATTGAAGTGGGAGGATAAATCTATTCCCTGTTAACTCCCTGTACTACTACATACTGTTGTATACTCTTGTCCGACTCTCTGTGACCCCATGGACTGCAGCACACCAGGCCTCCCTGTCCATCACCAACTCCTGGAGCCTACTCAGACTCATGCCCATTGAGTCGGTGATGCCATCCAACCATCTCATCCTCTGTCGTCCCCTTCTCCTCCTGCCCTCAATCTTTCCCAGCATCAGGATCTTTTCCAATGAGTCAGTTCTTCGCATCAGGTGGCCAGCTTTAGCATCAGTCCTTCCAGTGGATATTCAGGACTTATTTCCTTTTTTTTTTTTTTTTATTTTATTGTAGTGGTTTTTGCCATACATTGATATGAATCAGCCATGGATCTACATTTGTTCCCCATCCCGATCCCCCCTCCCACCTCCCTATCCATCCCATCCCTCTGGGTCTTCCCAGTGCACCAACCCTGAGCACTTGTCTCATGCATCCAACCTAGGCTGGCGATCTGTTTCACCCTTGATAGTATATTTGTTTCAGTGCTGTTCTCTCTGAACATCCCACCCTCACCTTCTCCCACAGAGTCCAAAAGTCTGTTCTGTACATCTGTGTCTCTTTTTCTGTTTTGCATATAGGGTTATCGTTATCATCTTTCTAAATTCCATATATATGCGTTAGTATACTGTAATGTTCTTTATCTTTCAGGCTTACTTCACTCTGTATAATAGGCTCCAGTTTCATCCATCTCATTAGAACTGATTCAGATGAATTATTTTTAATGGCTGCATAATATTCCATAGTGTATATGTACCACATCTTCCTTATCCATTCGTCTGCTGATGGGCATCTAGGTTGCTTCCATGTCCTGGCTATTATAAACAGTGCTGTGATGAACATTGGGGTACACATGTCTCTTTCAGATCTGGTTTCCTCAGTGTGTATGCCCAGGAGTGGGATTGCTGGGTCATATGGCAGTTCTGTTTCCAGTTTTTTAAGGAATCGCCACACTGATTTCCTTTAGGATGGACTGGTTGGGTCTCCTTGCAGTCCAACGGACTCTCAAGAGTCTTCTCCAACACCACAGTTCAAAAGCATCAATTCTGCGCTCAGCTTTCTTTATAGTCCAGCTCTCACATTGATACGTGACTACTGGAAAAACCATAGCTTTGACTGGACAGATCTTTGTTGGCAAAGTAATGTCTCTGGTTTTTAATACGCTGTCTAAGTTGGTCATAGCTTTTCTTCCAAGGAGTAAAAGCGTCTTTTAATTTCATGGCTGCAATCACCATCTGCAGTGATTTTGGAGCCCCCCAAAATAAAGTCTGTCACTGTTTCCCCATCATTTGCCATGAAGTGATGGGACTGGATGCCATGATCTTAGTTTGCTGAATGTTGAGTTTTAAGCCAGCTTTTTCACTCTCTTCTTTCACTTTCATTAAGAGGATCTTTAGTTTTTCTTCACTTTCTGCCATAAAGGTGGTGTCATCTGCACATCTGAGGTTATTGATATTTCTCCCAGCAATCTTGATTCCAGCATGTGCTTCATCCAGCCCATCATTTCGTATGAGGTATTCTGCATATAAGTTAAATAAGCAGAGTGACAGTATACAGCCTTGATGTACTCCTTTCCCGATTTGGAACCAGTCTGTTGTTCCATGTCCAGTTCTAACTGTTGCTTCCTGACCTGCACACAGATTTCTCAAGAGGCAGGCCAGGTGGTCTGTTATTCCCATCACTTGAAGAATTTTCCAGTTTGTTGTAGTTCACACAGTCAACGGCTTTGGCGTAGTCAATAAAGCAGAGCAGAAGTAGATGTTTTTCTGGAACTCTCTTGCTTTTTCAGTGATCCACGGGATGTGGGCAATTTGATCTCTGGCTCCTCTGCCTTTTCTAAAACCAGCTTGAACATCTGAAAGTTCATGTTTCACGTACTGGTGAAGCCTGGCTTGGAGAATTTTGAGCATTACTTTACTAGCGTGTGAGATGAGTGCTATTGTGTGGTCATTTGAGCATTCTCTGGCATTGCCTTTCTTTGGGATTGGAATGAAAACTGACCTTTTCCAGTCCTGTGGCCACTGCTGAGTTTTCCAAATTTGCTGGCATATTGAGTGCAGCACTTTCACAGCAACATCTTTTAGGATTTGAAACAGCTCAACTGGACTTTCATCACCTCCACTAGCTTTGTTTATAGTGATGCCTCCTAAGGCCCCCTTGACTTCGCATTCCAGAATGTCTGGCTCTAGGTTGATGGTCACACCATCGTGATTATCTGGGTTGTGAAGATCTTTTTTGTATAGTTCTTCTGTGTATTCTTGCCACCTCTTCTTAATATATGTAGAAGTTAATGTTTGTCTTTTAGTTTAAAAAAAAAGTCCTAGGCAAAGAATCAAATCATTCTGTATTATAAACAAGTTTGGACTAAACTTATTTTCCTTTGCTAGAAAATGTGTCATTATCTAATGCTTTATATGTCATATATAAATAAAATACAAGATAATTTGGTGTAGTAAGGTTATTTTAACTTTCATTTTTACCTCATTCATGGTTTACAATGTGAAGTTGTTTGATTTACCAATTAGAAGAGTAGTTAATTAGGAAAATATTTCATAATATATGTAGCAAATAAAATAACCTGTATTTAATACTACTAGTTTGTCAGAAAACCTAATTTTTATACTTATATTTTTAAATTATATAAGAGTACTTCTGATGGTTTTTATAGACCCTTGCTTTTGGGTTATGAGTGTTTTTTTGATTTGTGAGTATTCTTATAGAAATCTATACTGAAAAGCATTTTCTCGTTGTTTTCATACCTCATAAAATTATAGTGACTTTTTATAATTAAGATTTCTCATAATTAATGTTTACATCAGATAAATTTGGCATTATGAAGAAAGTAAGGGTTGCCCCAAAGTTCATTTGGGTTTTTCCGTAACATACTACGGAAAAACCCGAACGAACTTTGGGGCCAACCAAATACAGTATATTCCGGCACAGTGGGAATGTAGGAGGACTTTGAAGTTTAGAAATGGAGTTAAGAAAGTAGAAGTTGAGTCTCAGCCCACTTCTTACAAGTTTTATTACCTCTTTAGCATTATTTTGTTATTTTCTTACATAAATTTTTTAGCCTTACTTTCTTCTTTAAAATGACATGATTATACCTTTCTCAAAGGCAGTTGTGGGAATTAGGTGCATTCTGTGAAAATAAATAGTAAACTGCAAATATTATATAAAAGTCAGGTATCATTTTGAGATTTAGCCTAAGAAGTGTACATTTCAAACAGTATGTACAGTGGGAAAATTTGACTGTACCCAAGCCTGACATTAATAACCAGAATTGTTGTCTTGGCCTGTACTTTTCTTCAGTTAGTTTCAGAAATTTTTTAAATTTGATTTTTGATACCCAATTTAATAGAAATGAGTCATATTATCATTTCTTTCTTTACTCGGCAGCATACCATTTGCACTTCACCCACATATATGATCTGTGGGTTGTAGAGAGAAATTAGAATGTCATTCAGTAGCTCACATCTTTCAACCAAGAATGCTTTTCACCAACACTCATGAGTTTCTTGTAGGAACTGGGAAATGTACACCCTTATATGGTCAACTGAATTTGTGAACCTCAGTAAAGAGAAAATTTGAGGAGCAGGTCATTAAGTCAGATTCAGTGTTCTTTGTAAATACCAGTGACCATTATCCATGGGGTAGATGAGATCTTGGTTTTTATGGTCTAAAACATTTTCTGCAGAATGAGGCAGGAGCTGTTGCTGAGAGTTAGAATAAAAGGCTGCAGGACTGTATGTGGCTTGCTCTTTATTTATGAATCAGATTTTAAGTGGAAACCACAGTTGTTTCCTTGTTTCTCATTCATGCTTTAGCAGAGGATATGATGCTACAGATTTGACTTGGTTTGTAGTTTCTCCTTTAAGGTTCACACCCCTTTCTTTTCCTTTTTAGAAGCCACAGTCATTTTAATGTATTAGCAAACCACAGCATGTACCTTGTTGGATATGCTTTGTGTGCTAAATGTTACTTGGTAGTCTAGTCCTATTTTGGAAGTATAGCATAAGTAAATGAGTACAGGGAGCTCAGCTCAGTGCTTTGTGATGGCCTAGAGGGGTGGTAGCTGGGGGGCTGGTAGGTTCACGGGGGAGGGAATATATGTATACATACCCCCGATAAATATTGTTGTACAGCAGAAACTAACACAACATTGTAAAGCACTTACACTACAAAAAAAATCTAAAAAAAATAAGTGCGTGCATACATATGTTTGGGATAGGTGGTATATAGGCATACAGCTTCAGACATGTGGAAAACAGTTTTAACCCTTTGACTTTATTAACTTGTATTTAAAGCTAATGTTTCATGTTGTTTAACTTCAGTATAATAATGTTAATTTTTCCTTATTCTTCCTTAGTGTCAAGGCGTGCCATGGGTTGCCTCTCATAAATGGACAAAGCTGTGACCCTTATGCAACAGTTTCTCTAGTGGGCCCTTCCAGGTAATGTTTATTGAATTAAGATTAGATTTTTTAAGTTTAAAAATTACAAAACTAAGGTTCTGAGAACATATTAAATATCTATTTATGATATAGACTAATGAATGCTTTTTGAAAGAAAAATCTTCAGTTCTATTATATACTTGCAAATAGCCAACTCTTCTTTTATGAAGGAAAAGAAGTGCCATTTCAAATCTGCCAGACTCTTAGGCTGTGGGGGGCAACCTCTGTTTTATAGTATTTAAAATGTACTTTATTTATTTATTTATTTATTTTATTTAAAATGTACTTTAAAACATGAACTTGACCTTCTTTCATCATCAGCCTTCCTATTTTCAAATGTCTTAGATTTTATTGCAGGTAGAATCCTGTTTTAAGAAATGTTAGCTCAAAATAGCAAGGAAGTTTCAATATTTTTATCTAGAAAGCAACTCAGGACTAAAAATACCTTTTCTTCTTGTGCCATCTGTGCTGTTCAGAGAGAATTCCAAGCCGCAGATAAACTGCTAAAGTACCAGAACATGGTGAAGCCCACTGTATCATTGATTTAAATTACTTACGATAATTTATGGAAAATCTATAGCAATTTTTAGTATTTTCTATTTTATAATTTCATTATGGTTTCTTTCAGAGCCTGACTAGTTGAAATTTGTCTACAACTTGAAGGCTTAGAATCAAGAAGCAAAGAGCATAATAGTGCCACACAGAAACATATATATACACACACAGACATGTACTGCTTCTTCCCTCCCCCAAGCTCACTATGTATCTTATTTTTAAGAAAATAACCAGTTAGTCACTTTGGAAAATATATTTGTCCCTATGGTATGTAAAGCACCATGCCTGGTACTTACTGGGTTCTCAAGCAGTAGTATCCTATTATTAGTATAGATGGTTTTAAATTTAAAAGCAGATACTCAGTCTTACAACATTCATGCTGTCAAAGGGATTTAGTTCTACCTGTTTCAAGTGTTTAGCGGAATTGTTCTTGGTTTTTGTTCTTGTTTATAATCAGTACCCAACAGATTCTTTAGTGTAAATACTTAGTAATGTATAGATAGAAACTGTTTAGCATATGAATTTGTTTTAAAAAGTCACTATTGGTTTTGATACTGTGCTGTGGTTGTGGAGGATATTACTGTTGGGGAGCTGGTGAAAGGCTCCATGGGACTTCCGTGTACATTTCTTTGCAACCTCCTCTGCATCTCTAATTATTTCAAAGTAAAAAGTTTTTTTTAAAAAGCCACATTGTAGCCAAAGTCCAAGAAGTAAACTGAGTTAAACGTGTTCCTGGGGTATTTTTCAACATAGAATAAGGTATTTGAATCTCATTGTCTTCCTTCTACCATTTATTTTGAGTTGCTTATATAATAGAATGTGTTACTTAAAAACCCCTGAAGGAGACCTGACAGTCCATCTAATATAGCCATGGAATAATAAAATCTTGGCATATATCACATATACAAAATTTGTGTGTTCTTTGATTTGAGTTTTTAGAGACATGTCAGTTTTTTCCCCCAAGTAATATTTAAAGCTACTGCCTTCCCTGAATCATCCTAACAGTTAAACAGAAAGAGGCCTGGCTCCCTGGGTGGAAATAGCATGTTTTATAATTGTGTACTGTTAAGTTCTACAAGGTAAAACTCTACCACATTGGAACAGGAATGACCAAAAGAAGACAAAAGTAAAGAAGAAAACAAGCAATCCGCAGTTTAATGAAATCTTTTATTTTGAGGTAACTTTTTGTTTTATTTAAATGTTAATACAACTAAGCATTTCTTTCCTGAAAACTGTGGGTCAGTGGTGTGACACAGTGGAGGCCCAGTGCAGAGCCTCTGCACTGGCAGAGCTCTGATTAATTTGAAGAGGGGGAGGTCTAGGACCACACCCATTCATCAGTCAGCCTTGGTATCACACCCCCCTTCTCACAGAACCCCACCTTATCCAGCCCCCCAGGACTCTTTGGCAGAATACTACTTGAAAGCCATTAGTGAAATAAGTACGATATCCACTTGTTAGGTCTGGGTTCTAGTCCCAGTTGAGTTTAGACAGATCACTACATGAGAGACTCAAATTTCCTGTGAAAGGATAATTTTGTAAGAGAGAACAATAGCATCCCAACCAAAGTCATAGAGTTTTTATGAGGTTCAAATGTGAAAATGCTTTGAGATTATAAAGTACGACATGATTAAGGCCTTGTTATTAACCTCTTTTTAGCTAAATCACTCTAAGGACACGTGCTTATTTTCATAGAGAACTTCAATTGCCTTGAAGTTGCCCAAAATACAGTGCTTTGAAGTTCCTTCCTATGGAGCATTGTTAAATAAATCCTTTTTCATATTAGAAAACTGCAGGAAAAAACAAAAATAATTAAGCTCTATTCTAAAAAATTGTGTTCTACCCATAGGATATGTTGCAATTGTTGAAAATAGCATGTAGGAAAGTGTTTTTTTTTTTTTTAAGTTACATTTTGTGCTTTTCCTTTTTTTTACATGGGTTTTTTTTGTTTTTTTGATATTTCGAAGTGAAGAGAATGAGGGCACATCTAGCCATGCCTGATTACTGTGCTTTTAATAAAGGAACACAGTTGAAGAAATGCCAGAGTTGAAGTAGGAAGAATTGTGGGGGTGGAGGCAAGGAAGAAAGAAAAACAAAATAAAATGTACCAGTGTGAGATTTTTTTCATTTCCCAGCCAAGGACTTACTTAATTCAATTGTTCCGTATTTAAAAATGGCTATTACATCTAGCCTGAAGAAAATCCAAGAAGGGGCAACTTGTAGCAACAAGCAGATGGTCCTTTGAAAATCAAGACCTGACCTGTTTGGTATATGCAAACGTGCATATCAAGCCTCAAAACATTCATTCGAAGGGCCCTTTTGTTGAGTTGATTATAAAGATAAAAGTTCAGTCTCTGTCCTCTAGCTACAGTAAGAGAGAGACCCAAAGCATGCACACGCATGCAGACATGCAGCAGTAAAATGCAGTAGCAGATGCTGGGGAGCTCTGCTGCCACTGAGTTAAGCCAGAGGAAAAGAGTATTAAAAATGGCATCTTTTCAACAAAGACATAGAAAGAGAAAGTTATGTCCAAAGAGTAGCAAGTAGTGATTTGACTGAAAGGGAATAAAGGGAGTCAAGCTTAGAAAGATAAAGTGGGGCCAACTAATGAAAGGCCGTGAGAGCAGGCTGGAGTATTGGACATTGGGTATTGTTGAGCCCAGAGGTAGCAAGAGTAATGAAGTATTTTGAGAAGAGTTAACCATGATCTGTGGGCCAGATGGCTGCGAGAAAGAACAGAGATCAAGAGACTTGCAGTCTAGGTGTTTTTTTTTTTTTAAAAAAGGAAAAAGCAAACGCGGGGGAAGGGTCTGACTCAAGAGAGTAATATGGAAACAGGGCGGAAGAGAAAGATGAGAAACTACAAATGGCAAGATTACAAATTGGTTACAGAAGAAAAGATAAAAGGAGGAGTCAGATGTTGTCCTCATGATTTCAAATCTGGAAAAGTTAAGAAGGAAAACAAGTGGTTCAGTGTGGGGCATAATGAGCTTGAGCTCTGACATGTAAAATCCTCCCATAAGAAATTCATGACTAAGATGGGTGATTACTGTAGATAAAGAATCAAGAATAGCTTACAGTGAGTCAAAAAAGCAAGCCAAGGGCATAGAGGTATGCAAGAAAGAAGAGAAGTGAACCAGCTAAGTTCTGCCACATATTAAATATTTGACTTTGACTTTTCTTAATTTCTGTACTTTAGCTTCCTCATTTTCAAGATGAGGATAATAAATCTAGCCCTGCCTGCCTCAGAGCACTGTTCTGATGAACACAGGAGATAATGAATATGAAAGCACTTCGTTAACCATACAGCCCTGTGTAGCTTAGAGCAAAATAAGATATAAAACCCTGGAGAAAACCCATGTTTGTATGTTCTGAGGAAGAAGTAGTGGCAGAGGTAGAAGCAAGGAGAGCAGAAGGTAGCCAGGATCGTGCTGGGTAAACTCAGAGAAAGGAATATCTCTGGGAAAATGGAGGATGTTTGTATGGTCACTTATTCAGATAAAGGGGTCATGAAAGGTGAAAACTCAGAATTTCATCATCAGACTTGATGATTAAGAGAGGGGTTTTAGGAGGGTGATCTATGAGGAAGCCAGATTATAAGGAGTTACTGTAGTGAGTGGGTGGTGAGGAAGCGGAGGCTGTAAGGATGGGTAACAGTTTTGAGATACTTGTCTGTGAAAGGAAAGAGATAGGAAGACCATATTTAAAGGGAGAATTTTTCTTAGACTTGAATGAGGTGAACAGTCTGGTCAAGAAAGCTGCAATTAAAATAGATCGAATGCTGACTGCATGTTTACTGCATACCATGTGGGGGTGGAGCTGTCTCAGAAAAGAGGAGGATCATCTCACCCTCTTGATTCAGAAAAGGATGAGAAAAGTCATCCAGTAAACAGGCCTCTGTGGGAATGGACATGTTCAGGTGGACGATAGTTGAGGAAGTTCCTGCCAATGGCCTTGATGTTTTCAGTAAAAATGTGAGAAGGAAGTGTGAGGGTGGCATTGTTATCTTGAGAAATGTGGGAAAGTCTTCAAACAGTTCCTAGCTTATGCAGCTTCACTGAAATAGAACACTTTTACTCTGAGTCACCAACAGATACGTATGAGCCAGAGAACCCAGTGTTCCTACATATTGAGTCAATAAGGAAGGGTATGGAGGTAAAGTTGATTTTGATGTTTTATTTACCACCTTATCTTTACCTCTCTCTGCTACTTCCATAGCTGTTTGTGTATTTAGATTCAGGGTCAGATATTACATAGGCATTTTCTTCTGTTTATAATAAACACAAACACTTTTAGGGATGGTTTTTATAAGTTTGTGTAGGAAAACGATATTATAAAAATTTTTTTACTAAAATTTTTTTGTTTATAGGTGACGAGGTCCAGTAGTTACACCAGAAAGTCCCAGTTCCAGGTAGAAGAGGAGGACATTGAAAAGCTGGAAATTAGGTATGTGTCTTGGATTTTACAGAATTGCTGTTTTCTGTGCCAAAAGAGAAATCCTAAATTTAACTGGAAAAGGTGACTCAGGCTTAACAGAATTCTCTTTAGCAAGTTCATCAGTGAAACTTAGAGGAACATGCATTTAAATTTAAATTATCTTCTAGTTTAAATCCAAATTATCTTCTCAAAATCTGATTTCTTTGCAGGAGTAGTCAAGGAGTATTTATTTTAAAAATGAGCTAATTTTTACCCATTTTTTTTTTTTACCTATTTTTAGTTTTTCCCAAATTTAATTGCTATTTAAATCATAGCATAATGGATGCAAAGAATATATAGAAAAGTAATTATATACTAGCCAATTTAGAAATAATTTTTTTATTCTTCTTAACATATCTGCTGTCTAACAGAAATTTCAGTGAGGTAAGAAGTCTTGTAAGATAACCCAACAGGTGCATGTGTTTGAAGTTTGTGCTACTTCCTAGGTCTTAAATATCTATGCTGTTTGGGAGGTGAAAGTTTTGTAAATGCATGTATAGGTGTGGTGTTAACAGTGTGTTCATCTGAAGGGTGTATTAATCACATGTTTGGAATGATCAGGTAATGTATTTTTTAAAATCACCTATCTTTACATATTAACTGGTTTTGAGAAAGAAACTGTAGTCTTGTGTTGGTTTCTTTTCTCAAATTCAAAAATGTAATTCTGTAATTCTTATTTTTACAGGTTAAAATAAAACCTAGATTTTGGAACTAAGAAACTTAAGTACTTTCTTTTAAACTATTTAAGATAGTTACATTCTGTACGTTTAAGTAAAACTACGGCAGTATTCTGCTTTCTTAGTTTAGCTAGTGAGGTGTATGACAGTGCTAACATCCGTCTCTTATTTTTAAGCATGTGAAATGACTTGTCTGGTACTTTCACCATAAGCATCTTTGCCGTAAGCACCTTTACCATCATAAACATCTTTGCCGCAAACATTTTCACCACATAACTAATTGGTGATAAGTCAACTTTGCTGTGAAAAATAAAATAACTGGTTGACAGTTTGGTTTCAACTGGTTGAACTGCATTAGTGTTTCTTCTGGTTATCAATATAATTGATAGCTTTATTGATCAGACAGGTGACACTGATTTGCCCCGGGAGTTGGTTTCTTATTTTGAAACACACCACATTGGAGGAGAATGTGAGGGCCTCAGAGGCACAGGGTTAACCCACATTTCCCATAGAACTTTGAAACATCTGTCAATAGACATGGGACACTGTGCCAAGAACGAACAACAGTGTGGATGGCTTTCCCAACGCAGTATAAAGCTCAGAAGCAAATACGCATCCTCGTGTTTGGAAATGGATACCTCTCTTAACGAAGGAAAAAATTTTAGCAGAAAAGTGTAATGCCAAATGAGACAAATCAATAAGCAAAAATAAAAACAATGTGTAAAATACTGTGAACAAAAGACTTAGAAGACAAGTGTATAGGTGCAGCCCACAAAATAAAATCAGTTATTCGTGAATTATTGCCGTCAATTTATATACATTTTGAATGTATTAAAATTTTGTATTATGCAATGAAGTCTTTTTAATTTTATTTTCTATGTTTGTGTCTTTTTTAATGTCTCTCTTTTATTTATTTATTTTTCCTTTTTTATAACAGAATTGCCTTATAACCAGTTAGTTACGTGGTGAAAATGTTTGTGGCAAAAATGCTTGAGGGAAAGATGTCTGTGGCAAAGATGCTTATGGCAAAAGTACTCAGAACCTTAAATTAATGCTATAATACAAGTGTAGTAGTTTGAAGCTGTTTGGTCATGTTTGTTCTCTTACACATTGTTTGCAAAAAATCAAGCCAATTTTTAAATTTTCAGGATCGACTTGTGGAACAATGGAAACCTGGTCCAAGATGTTTTCCTTGGTGAAATCAAGGTTCCTGTGAACGTATTAAGAAATGATGCCTCTCATCAAGCCTGGTAAGAAGACAGACACTGTAGTGAACTACACAGTAGGTCAACCCCTTTCATGCACTGTCTATGCAAATAAATGGTTCTTTTAAGCATATTTAAAAATTTTTTTTAATTAATTTATTTTTTTTCCATTTATTTTTATTAGTTGGAGGCTAATTACTTTACAGTATTGTAGTGGTTTTGGCCATACATTGACATGAATCAGCCATGGATTTACATGTGTCCCCCGTCCCAATCCCCGCTCCCGCCTCCCATATTTTAAGTTTTGAATGGATAAGCCCAAAGTCATTAACACTGATTTGGCCATTAATTTATTGTTGCAGAAATACAAGTACAATTTTTTTTTTGTTTTATGACTTGCCCTCTGGTGCTGAGATAAAAGAACTGACTTGTCTGGAATATTTTCCTGTTCAAAAACTTAATCTTGACTCTGAAGAAAAAATGTAGAACCTTTCGAACATTACGTAAGAGTTGCTCTTGTGAGAGAAAGTTTGATCACAGATCAACATCTGTAGTTCGGAAACTTTATTAACAGGCATGGGAATTGTGAATGTTTGAAAGCAAAGGGTTTATTGTAGAGATTCAGCTGTTATGAAATCTCACCAGTAATTTTTCTTCCCCAAACCCTATTGAAATGTACTGTGAATGACTCTGGTGTTATTATCTTAATGTCTGGGATCTAGATGTTGAGCTGATTCAGTTAATGAACTTTTCAGAGGTTCTGGTGGCTCAGTATTGGCTACAATATTAAACTTTTTCTTGACTTCTTATAATGACATTAAATTCACGTTAATGTTCAGACATTAAACTGATGTTAGTTTCCTTGGCAAAATCAGTGTGAAACTATTGGTTGTTTTCCTGTCTACAGCACGTAAAAGCACGTATGTCCTGTCCCCTCCAGTAGATTGCCCAGTAGCCCTCATGCTAAACTTGGGTTTCAACGGAGTATAAAACAACATGCCTTTCTCATTTGCCTTGTAAGGCCCCTTTTTAGTGCTCAGTTTCAGTTGCCTGGAAGAGGACTTGAAACCAAGTGTTCCGATGTTTCTTACTGTGGGCAGCAGTCTCATTTGTCTGCAGTCTGTCCCCTGCCTCTCCTGAGTGCCATCAGGCATTCTTCACTTTGGTCTGTGTAGTCTCAAAATTTTTATTTTATTTTTTACCTCTTGCTAATGCAGATCTAAGATTAGCCTTTATGATGGCGTTTTATATGCTGTAACTTCCAAAATGTGTCCATGCTGCTGCTACTGCTAAGTCACTTCAGTCGTGTCTGACTCTGTGCGACCCCATCCCTGGGATTCTCCAGGCAAGAACACTGGAGTGGGTTGCCATTTCCTTCTCCAAAATGTGTCCATGGGAGGGTAGGGGGGACTTGGTCATTTTTTTGATTAACATTTGAGGCTTGTCATTCCCTCCTGCCAGACTTCTTCCACCTTACATAAAGTCAGCAAACATTTTTTAAATGAAAATTTCTGAACTCAGTTCATTGTCTTTAAAGTGATAACACCATGCGTGCATGCGTGACAAGTTGCTTCATTCGTGTCCGACTCTGTGCAACTCTATGGACTGTAGCCCACCAGGCTCCTCTGTCCATGGGATTCTCCAGGCAAAAATACTAGAGTGGGTTGCCATGCCCTCCTCCAGGGGATCTCCTGACCTAGGGATTCTATGGCTCCTGCGTTGCAGACTTAACCACTGAGCCACCGGGGAAGTCCATAGCATGCTGCTTGGTAGAAAATAACATGTAAATTGTTGTGCCTCCCAAGGCCCCTCCAAGTGAACTTGAAATGTGCCATTATAGCCTGTATTTTAAATAAGATTCTCCAAACAGGCCCTCCAAATTTGGCAACAGTTTGTCGAACTACCAAGTCAGGATGTATGAGCACTAACAAATTAATTTTATTCCTATAGATTTATTTTTTGCCAGTAATATGTTAAAGGTAACCTGCCAGAAGTATGTGTTAAAATTTATACAGCATGAAATAGAAACATCCTGCTCATTCATTTACACTTCCCTATACGTGAGGAAATAGAAAAATGTGAATGCAATTTCCTTTTAAGTCAAATGAAAACACATTCTCCTTTGTCAGTTGTAGAACTGCAGCGTCCCCTTGTGGGGTTGTTAGTTAACTAAATGAAAACTCAAGAAAAGCTTTACCTTTGGGATTTCAAGCATATTTTTTCTAATCTTAATAGTAGGAAAGAGAATAATTAACCAGTAATAGAATTCTGTTGTTTGAGAAGTATTCATTTGCTTTCCCTTTCCACATTATTTCGATTTAGCATTTACTATTAGAGTCTTTTCCTGAAAACTGATTAAAAAATTTTTTTTAAATTATTTTTATGTATTTGGCTGTGCTGGATCTTGGTTGTGACATGTGGGTTCTAGTTCCCTGACCAGGTATGGAACCCAGGCCTCCTGCATTGGGAACATGGAGTCTTAGCCACTGGACCACCAGGGATATCCCCTGAAAACTGATCTCTTGTGGTTCCAATTTTGTTCTCAAATTGTGACATGATTCAGTTATTTTCCATTTCCTTTGTTAACTAGTCAGTTCCTAAGTGATGGTGCGTATTCTTTATTCTGAAACTTCTGTTAAAGTGTTAGGATTAGCTCGTTAGTGTCGCTATTAGCTAGTTTTAACTTTCACATATGTAAATAACAGAACTCATTCACATGGTTCACAGTTCAGAAGATAAAGGTCTTATCTCCTGCCCCTGTCCCACAGCTAACCTCTTCTGAGGCAACCCTGTTTTGAGTTCCTGGAAATATTTTCTGTAAATATAGGCAAATATGGATATGTCCATCTTTCCTCTTCTTTACATGAATGAACACATGTTGTATCATGTTCTATACCTTTTTTTCACTTAGCAATTTAGTAGAACTTCATTAAGTGTTTGTTGACTTCTTATAGTGGTTAAGAGTATGGACTCTAGAACCAGACTACGGTGGTTCAAATCCCATCTCTGTCATTAACTACCTGGGTAATCCCAGACACCAGGTGTTCCACCTGAATGCCTTTATTTTCTTTGGCTATGGAATGGGGATGGTACACTTAATACCTGCCTCCCAACATTAGAGGATGAATTGGTTTCACATAAAATAAGTGCTGTGACCATGGGTATCTCTCACACTCATCATTATAGTTATTGCTGCTGTCATCACCATTATTCTGCATCAATACATAAAGAATTTTTGCATCTTTTTTTTTTCCTTTGGTACCAGTATTCCACTGGTTTGGAATGGTATAAATGAAGAGAACCTTAGTGCTAATATAGTTCTGTCTTATTTTACCAGTAACCTGGTGTCAGAGAACTTAATATGTGCAAAACCTTTGTGTGATTGTACACATTGGTACAATAATTTCCTCCTAGATGATCCAAAATAAACATTAAGAAAATTGATGCAAAGATCTTTTCATGTTACAATTTTTTAATTTTGAAAGTAAAATTCAAATAGAAGTAAAGCACATGGCGGAGGGTTTTTTCCAACATAAGCACTTCATACAAATTTAAAACTGGATTAATATTTACTTAAGATGAATTGGTTTTCTCATTTGCTAGTTTTGGGACCTGTCTTTGGTAAAAATCCATTGACACTGATTATCTTTCTGGAACCAGAAGTGACATTCAAGTATTGGAAAAGCTGCCTCTGAACAGTTATTTTCCAGCTTAGGCAGCATTATTCACAAATAATGGTAGTCTTTGTCTGCATACCTCAATTTTAATTATACAGACCTTGTTAAAACTTTCAAATGCTGACTTTTTTTTTCTTTTAAGAGGCTGACTCTTGAGATCATTAGAATTGGTTTTATGCCTAACTATAAATTGAAAAAAAAAAAAAAAGTGAGCAACTGAGTGCCCTTTTCAGTTAATAACTTCTTTTTAATTCCTGTTCCTTATTCTTTCAAACTGAGAGTTCATTTAAAAACTGAAGAAAAATATACTTGAGTTTTTTTGTATCCCTAGACCTTAGACACACAAGATACCCTCATCTTGTAACAAATCTTGAGGTTTTTCTCTTTAACTCTAATTCATACAAGATTGGTTAATTCACAAGGGATCCTTCAGATGGTCAAAATTGAGCTTTTTGTAACAATATTTTAAAACAACTAATCACATTTACATAATTATATAAATAACTTTTGATCTTTAGTTATTTAATATATTTTAAGTGGTAACAGTTATATGTAGATAAATGTTTTATAAATCACATTTACTGTGTGCAAAGCACTGTTCTAAGTGCTCCGCTTATATAACCTCCTTAGGGTTTTTATAAGGATTAGTCATTTAGATACTATTTTTACCCCTTATGTAACAGATAAGGAAACAAGCACAGAGAGATTGAGCAGTTTGCCCAAGGTTGCAGAGCTGGAATTTGGACCAAATTCTTTTGACGCCAAAAGTTTGTGCTCTTAACCAGTGTACTATAGTAAGTTAGTACTTTTCACCTAAATGCTGTTGAATATGTTTAACACTCAAAAATATTGTCTGTTTAAGTTGTCAGCAAATACTTGAGTGTCCCTTTTAATATTATTGAAAAAAAATCGAGTGAGTGATCCCTTCTCATTAAAAATTAAAAAAAAAAAAGATGTTTTCAAGGAATGGGTGGGACAATTTTGCAACTCCATATTTTGTTCCAGTAGATATGGATGAAATACTTTGTCCATAGGAATTTCCCATTCCTGCCAAAGAAACCCAAGGAGACAAGTTGAAAAAGAGTGGCCAGAGAGAACCCTTCTGGAGTTCCTGAGCACCCTAAAACAGTGTATACATTCAATAATTGGCATATCACTGCCTGAACCCCTCTGCAAAGAATGTGTCATGTTAGGACTGTAGACCTATTTTGCGGATATTTTGTAGTTTTATGAGAATACCAGAGGGATAAGGCATTCCTTCTCCCAGTAATTTGGAGATAAGGGAATAATACACTCTGAGGATAATTTCTATAGAACAAACCAAAACAGAGTCTGTAAACCTGACTAGAGTGTGGGGATATTGTTTAGAGTGGGTAAGTGCAGTCCCTGGGAGGCAGAACCAGGTTTTAACTGTAATACAAGTAATCTTATTCTACCATATATGGAAAAGGTAGAGTTAGAATAGAAGGGGCAGTTAATCTAGAACAGTAAAAAAGGCTCCCAAAGAGGCAAACATGGGTGAGTACTGCCCATTCAGGCCTAGTCATGGGGTAAGAGCAGTCTGTTCTAGAAGCGTTGTTCTTTCCTTGGCAGAGTTGTCTTAGCTGCGAGATTAAGAGTCCATAAATCTCTGTGTTATGTCCCTGTACTCACCACAACACACCTTCTGATAGATAATTTGGCTTTCCAAATAGCTTGCCAGTAGGTAAAAAAATGTATTGACCAAACATAAAAAACTATATATTAACAGGTAAAAAATGTATTAGTTGAAACCACTACAATATTGTAATTAGCCTCCAACTAATAAAAATAAATGAAAAAAAAAATTTTTAAAAATGTATTAGTTGAAATGAAAGATTTAGATGAAACACTGTGGAAAATGGTAATAATAGTTAAGCCAGGTGATAAATGCATGGGGTTGATGGTGAGGGTGTTGCTTCCTAATAGTATCATTCTTCTCCCTACTTTTGTGAATTAACATTTCCATAATAAAATATATCAGTCACAAAAAAGTACAGGTATCTTTGCCACTCGACTGCAGTATAGTCTTACTTACGGTCTTCTCTCTGTATTCATGGGGGATTGGTTCCAGGAATTGTGTAGTTCAAACCCATGTTGTTTGAGTGTCAGCCGTATTTCTTTCCGTAAATTTAGTAATTGGTCTCCTATTTTAAATATATTAGTCTCTGCTCCATCATTGTGATTCGGATTCACTTCTAGATGTGCTGATTGAACTAGGTATCTCAATTTGCAGAGCTACAGAACATACTATACTACACGGTGTAGCATATGTATGTACACATACATAGTACACTGTGGGAAATTGGCCAAAGTGATGCCCATGTCAGGATGATTGGGGATTTGCCACTTAGACTTCCATTAGAGGCACTTCAGAGTCATCTTTGCTAACAGGCTTATTTCCAGTTATTTCCATAAGCAAATTATTTACACCGTTATTTCTCAAATCAGAGAGTAGAAGTTCTGAAGCTTGGTTTTCTGAGACAGGAATTCCTTTTTTGTGGGTAGTGCTATAATATCTATATAATTTCTTCTCCTTATATTATCATTCCTTCATCTTTTAAATGTTGCTTGGTTAATTCTTCAGTTCTCATTTATCTTTATCATATCTTTCTCAAAGTTAGTATTCTGTTAAAACCTCCTCTCTTCTATTTTTAATCAAGTTAGTGTATTAGGGGAGGACATAAGTGGTAGATGTCAGAAGTAAATATCAGAACTACTGACTTCTTCATAAAAAGCATTCTGGCTAAAGATTGAAGGAGGAATGATAGAATTATAGTTATCATTTTGAAACCTGTGCAGATTAGTGACTCTTGGCAGTGATCATCAATAATTGCAAATATCACAAAAAGGAGAAAACAGTGACATTAGTACCTCCTGGTGTAGCTACACAATACTATCAATGTATTCCTACCAGAATATCAAATCTCAATCTAACCAAGCCCCTAGATATACTCCAGTATACTCCAGTATACAGGAAATAAGACGAGACAGAAGAATATGTTAAATGATACCATGGAGATAGAGTTAACATAGTCCCAAGACTGGAAAATTCTATAAATAAATTATCTGATTTTTTAATTGATTGAATCCATCAACCAATTACAATCTGTGAACTTGGATTTGAATAGACTATAGAAAACTGTTCAGTAAGTTTGGGAGAATTTGAATACTGACTGGATAATGGTAAATTTGAGAAGTTTTTAATGTATATAGTTATATATACTGAAATATTTATAGATGAAATTAGAAGACACCTGTACACTGCTTTAAAGTAATGTATAAGTGGGGTGAGAGGGGTGAGGAGAGCTGTGGCTGAAACAGTAGTGGCTTTGAACTGATGATCAGTAATGTCGGATGGTGAGTACATGGAAGTCCAGTATTCTGCTCTTCTTACTTTCGTATAATTTTTAAACTTCCATGACAGTCTTTAAAATTAACTTAGATTTCTCGTTTTGGTCCTACAAATTCATAAGAATCCGATTTTTGCAGCTGAAATCATTTTCAGTATAGTTGCAGTGCTAATCCTTTAATAATATAAAAAACTTTTCATAAACCTCCAACCACTTACTCTTAAAAAATAAGTTCAAATTTTTACAATATAGGATTCACTTTAAAATGAGATCACTTACATCTTCTTATAGTATGTCTTATCTATTTTAGCCAAATGTATCTTTCTTAAATTTAGTTAGTAAAAAGTTATTTTTGATAATACATTGGATTTTAAATCTTTTATAATTTTTTTCCTAACCTGCAGGCTAATCAAACTCTTAGTCCTTTTGAGATCTTGAGTTTTGTATTATCTATTCTTTTTTTGTTTCCTGGATAAAAATCTATTTTTAGTTTTCTTCACAGCCACTACTTAGCCTCTGAAAATTAATACTCTGCTACTTAATGAATTATCCTAACATTAAATGTTGACTTTTTAAAAATTTTTTTATAGCTTAGCTGTTTAATTATCTCATTAGCTTTGATGCACATTATCATTGCATAGAATTGATTGTATTTTTACTTTAGGTACTTGCTACAACCAAGAGACAATGGAAACAAGTCATCTAAAACTGATGACCTGGGGTCCCTTCGATTAAATATATGTTATACAGAAGACTATGTGCTTCCTTCAGAGTACTATGGTCCTTTGAAAACACTGCTGCTAAAATCACCAGATGTTCAGGTACTTTAAAAATCTTGTGTGTTACTTAATAGTCAAGTGAAAGTCGCTCAGTTGTGTCCAACTCTTTGTGACTCCATGGACTTGACTATAGGGAGGTCCATGGAATTCTCCAGGCCAGATTACTGGAGTGGGTAGCCATTCCATTCTCCAGGGGATCTTCCCAACCCAGGGAACAAACCCAGGTCTCCCACATTGCAGGCAGATTCTTTACCAGCTGAGCCTCCTGTGAAGCCCAATATGAAAAGGCTAAAATAATTCTATAAATGATGAAGAAAAGATTTCAGAGTATCAAATTTCATTAAAACTATATATATGTGAGATAAGAAAGCCTTCTTCAGCAATCAGTGCAAAGAAATAGAGGAAAACAATAGAATGGGAAGGATTAGAGATCTCCTCAAGAAAATTAGAGCTACCAAGGGAACATTTCATGCAAAGATGGGCTCAATAAAGGACAGAAATGGTATGGACCTAACAGAAGCAGAAGATACTAAGAAGAGGTGGCAAGAATACACAGAAGAACTGTACAAAAAAGATCTTCATGACCCAGATAATCACGATGGTGTGATCACTCACCGAGAGCCAGACATCCTGGAATGTGAAGTCAACTGGGCCTTAGAAAGCATCACTACGAGCAGAGCTAGTGGAGGTGATGGAATTCCAGTTGAGCTGTTTTAAATCCTAAAAGATGATGCTGTGAAAGGGCTGCACTCAATATGCCAGCAAATTTGGAAAACTCAGCAGTGACCGCAGGACTGGAAAAGGGTCAGTTTTCATTCCAATCGCTAAGAAAGGCAGTGCCAAAGAATGCTCAAACTACCACACAGTTGCACTCATCTCACATGCTAGCAAAGTAATGCTCAAAATTCTCCAAGCTAGGCTTCAGCAATACATGAACATGAACTTCCAGATGTTCAAGCTGGTTTTAGAAAAGGCAGAGGAACCAGAGATCAAATTGACAATGTCCATTGGATCATCAAAAAAGAGAGTTCCAGAAAAACATCTATTTCTGCTTTATTGACTATGCCAAAGCCTTTGACTGTGTGGATCACATTAAGCTGTGGAAAATTCTTTAAGAGATGGGAATACCAGACCACCTGGCCTGCCTCTTGAGAAATCTGTATGCAGGTCAGGAAGCAACAGTTAAAACTGGACATGGAACAACAAACTGGTTCCAAGTAGGAAAAGGAGTATGTCAAGGCTGTGTATTGTCACCCTGCTTATTTAACTTATATGCAGAGTACATCATGAGAAACGCTGGGCTGGAAGAAGCACAAGCTGGAATCAAGACTGCTGGGAGAAATATCAATAACCTCAGATATTCAGATGACACCACCCTTCCAGCAGAAAGTGAAGATGAACTAAAAAGCCTCTTGATGAAAGTGAAAGAGGAGAGTGAAAAAGTTGGCTTAAAGCTCAACATTAAGAAAACTAAGATCATGGCATCTGTTCCCATCACTTAATGGCAAATAGATGGAGAAATAGTGGCTGACTTTATTTTTGGGGGTTCCAAAATCACTGCAGATGGTGACTACAGCCATGATATTAAAAGATGCTTGCTCCTTGGAAGGAAAGTTATGACAAACCTAGACAGCATATTAAAAAGCAGAGATATTACTTTGCCAACAAAGGTCCATCTAATCAAAGCTATGGTTTTTCCAATAGTCTTGTGTGGATATGAGAGTTGGACTATATATAAAGCAAGCTGAGCACCAAAGAATCGATGCTTTTGAACTGTGGTATTGGAGAAGACTCTCGAGAGTCCCTTGGACTACAGGGAGATCCAACCAGTCCATCCTAAAAGGAGATCAGTCCGGGGTGTTCATTGGAAGGACTATATTGGACTGAAACTCCAATACTTTGGCCACCTGATACAAAGAACTGACTCATTGAGTCAGTTGATTGAAGGCAGGAGGAGAACAGGACCACAGAGGATGAGATAGTTGAATGGCATCACCCACTCAATGGACATGAGTTTGGGTATACTCCGGGAGTTGGTGATAGACAGGGAGGCCTGGTGTGCTGCAGTCCATGGGGTCGCAGAGTCGGACACAACTGAGCAACTGAACTGAACTGATACGTGTGTCTAGGTATACACGCACATACTCTACGTGTATGTGTGTTTATGTGTGTTTTACTTGAACCAGAGTACTCTATACCAATATCTGCTCCAAATTTCATCTCTGATAAAAAGTTAGAAAATTATTTTGGTCAATGTTATGTGCCAGCCTGGATGGGAGAGGAGTTTGAAGGAGAATGGATACATGTATATGTATGGCTGAGTCCCTTTGCTGTTCCCCTGTCACTGTCACAACATTGTTTGTTAATCAGCTATACCCCAATACAAAATAAAAAGTTTTTTTAAAAAAAGTTTAAAAATTAAATATTATTCTATTTAATTATTATAGTTAATGAGCATATTTGAATTACTTTTTAATGGATAGTGATTGAACATTTAATCATGCTTCTCTGATTTTGTGCTTGTTTTTCATCTTTCTGTATTCTAGCCAATATCTGCCTCAGCTGCTTACATTTTGGGTGAAATATGTCGAGATAAAAATGATGCTGTTTTGCCCCTTGTACGACTGCTGCTCCACCATGATAAACTTGTTCCTTTTGCCACTGCAGTGGCAGAATTAGACTTGAAGGAAACACAGTAAGAGTTTTCTTTTGTTAAGTGTTAATTATGCGCCACTGAAATTGGGCCTTAATTTAACAAAATTTTTCACAATCTCAGTTCTTTTATATTGACCAACCTTTTTGTAGAGAGGTCTAAAAGGACTACATAGCAAATAATAAAAGGCAGTTCTTTAAGTTAACAAGCAGTGTCCGCCAACAGTAAAGTTAACAATTAATGATTTTTTTTTCCACTTAGTGTCAAAATTTCCTGTTCCTAATCTTTGCTTTGTCATTGTAATGGTTCACGTGTCACAAATAAAACACCAGGATGGAAGGTTTTTTTCCCCTTATCTATTATATATATATATATCACCCTGATATGCACATGTGATATTAAAAGCAATCAGATGGCTTCCCGTTCCTATCAAGTCTAACACTTGTTTTAGAGACACACCCTACTTTTGTAGTTCAAATACAGGTTGCTTTTCTTGTTAGCTTGTTTTTTTATATTTTTGTTAAGGGATTTTCCTAGGTGTGAAAATCCTTAGAGTAGCAAACTTTTAAATGGTTGGTAAAAATTACTAAAATTGTATACATGTTCAAAGTCAAATACCTTGTTATTGATTTTACAGCCTTTGTTTATTGCACTTGGTTTTACCTTATTTCTGTTTGTATTTCAGAGATGCAAACACAATTTTTAGAGGAAACTCCTTGGCTACCCGATGCCTGGATGAGATGATGAAAATAGTGGGAGGGCACTACCTGAAAGTAACATTAAAACCTATTCTAGATGAGGTACAGAATATACCTCAGATAATGATATCTTGTCATTATTACAGTGTCTCTTCCATCAGGTGACCTGGTGGTATGAATGACATACCCATTCGTACATTACTGAGAACCTAAGGCTGAACACTGAAGTCAAATAAATGACATCCTTTTCCTTTAATGTGTTTTTAGTTGAATGCACATTATAATGTACTCTACATAATTATTTATTCCTTACAGGATTTATTGTCGCTAGAGTTTCAAATATGTGCAAGTTTTTTTGATATAGTTCTTTAGGTGTATATATTATCTCTGGAAGAGGGTTTTTTTTTTTTTTTTTAATTTATTTGTTTATTTACTTCTAACTGCACTGGGTCTTGCTCGTTATGTACGGGCTTTCTCGAGTTAGGCAAGCGGGGGCCACTCTGCAGTCTCAGGGTGTGGTGACTTCTCTGGCTGTGGAGCACGGGTTCTGGGGCACTTGGGCTCAGTAGCTGCAGTGAACAGGCTTAGTTGCTCCACAGCATGTGGGATCTTCCCGAACCAGGGATCGAACCTGTGTCCCCTGCCTTGGCAGGCAGATTCTTAACCACTGGGCCACCAAGGAAGTCCCTGGAAGAGGGTTTTAAACTTGATTACAGTTTAAATTTTTATAATTAATTTGTATGATCAGAAAAATAATAGTTATTGGGTTTGCCAGAAAGTTTCCTTATGCTGTTAATTGAAAACCCAAAAAAACTTTTTGGCCACTCTGAATTTTTTATTTTTCCAAATTAATTAGAAAAGAGCATTAAATGAAAATTTAACTATTTTCCAGATATGTGAATCCTCAAAATCCTGTGAAATTGATCCTATTAAATTGAAAGAGGGAGATAATGTAGAAAATAATAAGGTAAGCCTTTGCTATCTTTATAACTGTGTTAAAATTGGTCTTAATGGTGTATCTATCTCTCACTTGTGTTGTAGTAATGCTATTTGGAGGGAAGCAGTGCTTTTACTTACATGATACCCATACTATTAGCAGCATTCCCTCTGTCTAGTCTTTAGAATGCTATTTCCCTGATTTCTGTTTGTATCGTTTTATTCTCTGTTGCTTCCTGTGAATTTTCTTCTATACATTCACCTCTTGTATCTAACTAGTCTAAGTTAATTAAATGAGGTCAGGATGCAAGTTGTCTTTTCACTGAATGAATTTAGAGAAGGGAAGCAAAGCTTTAGAATACTAAATAGACTAGTATATCTCATTTTCACTGCATTTTTTTCCATAAAGGGTATTGAAGATGTGTAAAAGTCAAAATCTTAATTTTCACCTTTTTAAACCCTGCAGGAGAATCTGCGCTACTATGTAGACAAGTTGTTCAGTACAATTGTCAAATCAAGTATGAGCTGCCCCACTGTAATGTGTGATATCTTCTATTCTCTAAGGCAAATGGCTACTCAAAGATTTCCTAGTAAGTGCCTTGTTTTACTAAAATATGCCCTTCCTTTTACTGTATGATTTTCTGTAGACTTATGTATTTGGTTTATGTAAAAGGTTTAAGGTTTTAAGTACAGTCTTTTTGGTTATTAAAAATAGTTCTAGCTTATTAATGAAATGTATGATTTAATGGCAACTTTTTTACATGCCAGTCAAAATCACCACTGTTTTTAAGAAAGGCAGAGATTTCAAACTACATATTATATAAGTAAACATTTATACTGGGTGCTTGTAAGACTATTAAATATGGTAAATAAAAACACCTTTGTCATTTGTGCCAGCTGTATTTTCCACTTGCATGCATTCAAAATAGTGAGAATTTTTAGTTCCATACAACTGACTAGATTTGACAGTTTGAGAATGCTAAGGTTTCATTGGTGAGGGGTTTTACAGAAATGACTTTAGACATTAGAAACATCTCTGTTGCAATATACCTAGAATTTTGAGGTACATATATCAATAACTGGCCTGCTTTAATTTTGCAAGAGCAGCTGTGTCCAAGCTTTGCTTAGAATCATTTCATAAAATTAATAGTTGCTACCTCTGGTTGTCAATACTTGGAATTATTCTGTTTATATGCATCTCTGATAAGTAAATAAAGTTATTTACTATGGCTCTTTCCTGATCTGCTTGTAATGGGGGGGAGGGTAAAGGAGATAAGGCAGATAAGACTTAAATTATTAGTCTTACCCAGCTATGTGAAACTGTAAGTTTATTTCTGTAACCATCTGAAGAGATTTTACTACTTTATCATATTTTTCAAGTGTGCATGTGCACACAGGTATTTGCAGTTATTCTGCCCCTCCACTAAATTATCTAAAGCTAAAGTGAGCCTGAATTCTTTACCTAACAGGTAGATAAATTCAGCCCTAGATGTCTTTGCTAATTACAGTGAGGCTGTAAACAGTTGACTTGAAATAAGCATACTAAACCCAGACTTTGTAACAAATATCAGGGGCGAGGGGGACAGAGACATTAAAATATAGAAGGGTGAAGTGCTGAGATTTTATTTTTAAATAGTGAGTTTTAGACCATAATAACCTTATTGAGGGCTTGGTGAGCAGGACAGAGCTAGCCTGAATTAGCTCCTCTCTCTCACCTGCACACCACCACACGAGGCAGGTGTGTTCTCCTTCATCAGTTAATGAAATGTAGGTTTAGGGAAGTCAAGTGATTCGCCAAATGGCCTGTGACATGGCCGGCAGTCATTCTGGGTCTCAAACCTGGGCCCAACCCACTCCAGTGTGTTACTTAATCACTGTAGTCTACCCAGGGATTTTAACCTTCAATGTGCATGAGCTGTTTAATTCTTGTTTATATGGATAATCTAAAATACATTTTATGATTTTTTTAATAAATGTAAATTTATTTCCTTAACTGTCTCTTTGTTGGCCTGAAATATTAACGTGTCTTCATATTCTCTGTAGACCCCAGTAGTGATAATTTTGTTCTCATAAAGTATTTGCATTATTTTCTCATTTGTACTTAACTATCCTGGAAAGATGGGTGGGGAGCGAGGAGGAAGCAGTCACGGAAGCAAATGTTATTATATTACTATAAAGTATATTGTACTTAGTCGCTCAGTCATGTCCAACTCTTTGTGACCCCATGGACTGCAGCCCACCAGGCTCCTCTGTCCTTGGGGATTCTCCTGGCATGAATACTGGAGTGGGTTGCCATGCCCTCCTCCAGGGGATATCTTCCCAACCCAGGGATCAAACCCAGGTCTCCTGCATTGCAAGTGAATTCTTTACCAATGAGCCACCAGGGAAGCCCATAAAGTATATTAGTATATTATTTTGTAAAGAACTACACAGTAAATGACTTGGTGGCTGCGCGCTGAGTTGCTCAGAAGAGTTACTCAAGCTAAATGCAGACATTGTTTCCCTCACCACCTGCTTCTCTGCCATCTGATTGATTGTTAAGTGTTGACTCCAGTCTGAAAGGAAAGCTGTAGCTGAGTGATCAAAGCCACAAGTTGTCTTCAGCTCATCTGCATTTTTATAGGTCATATTGGCAGATTTTTACAAGTAAAGATTTCTAATTGTTTTTGTTATTCAACCTTTGATATTACCAAGATTTCTGAGGGAGAACTGAAACAATATCCTGAAACTGAAAACAATCTCCTGTCCTAGTCTTAGGGGATTCAGTATTACCACTGGATAATAGTAGATACTACTTTTATTTTTGTTGTTGTAATTTCAGGAGTCTCTTCTTACAGATGAGGAAAGAGGTATTTTTGCAAATTAAAGTATTTCTCACAACCTAGCAGCTTTGCCTTTCATTTTCTTTGTTATTTCTTACTATTTTTTTTTCAGGTTTCATTTTTTTAGTCATAGGATTTTTTCCCTTTAATTTGGTCATAACCATTACTGTCATTTCATCAACTCAGTTCCTACGAGCCAGGTTGTATTTACCTCCTGTTGAGTTTACATGCTTCTTCCCAGTACTCGGGTCACCTTCGTCTTGTAACTCAGTGTTCCGCGCATGACGTTTCGCCATTTTTCCCTGCAGATGACCCTCATGTTCAGTACTCTGCAGTGAGCAGCTTTGTATTTCTTCGTTTCTTTGCTGTAGCCGTAGTGTCACCTCATACTTTTCATTTGCGACCTCATCATCCAGTAAGTGTTGTTCTTTTCAAAGCTTTGTTCCATTTTTGTTTATTTTTATTAAAATAAGAAAAGACAAATAATAGGCCAGTTGCACTTGACTGTGTTTTCTTATAACCAGTACTTAAATTTAACTGGTTATTTTCCTTAGCCATTTCATTCTTTCAGAAAAGGCTGAAAGTCCCATTATTTTTGTTGTTAAAAGATACTTATAAGTGAGTAATAAAATGTTTGTACTAGTTGCAGCTTGGTGATGGGTAGGAAGAGAGTTCATCATCTTTTCCCTCTGCTGTTGTGTACATTTGTAAATTTCTTTACAACAGGGTTGTCTTTTTTTTTTCTTTCATTAGTTGTAGGTTTAATCTTGCAGCTATCTTTAAATCTCACAGACATTTGAGGAGGCTCATTTCTGAAAGGTGTACAAACTTTCATTGGAATGTAATTTGGTGTCTCCATATTTACTTTTTATTCACCTGAGATATTATAAATGTATGAGATTTAAAACTTAAGGCATATAATCTTTTTGTTCTAAAGTCATATTTACTTAAATCTGAATCTACACTATGTAGATTGACATGTTTCTTAACATTTTGCTGTTGTTTAGTCGCTAAGTCGTGTCCAACTCTTTGCAGACCCATGGATTGCAGCACGCCAGGTTCCCCATCCTTAACATTTAAAACTCCTTATTTTTGCTGTTTCTTTTTCCTTCTCATACAGTATATTTTTGCTAAGTCTGTAACCTTTTATATTCCAAACATTTTATAATCTTATCTAATTGTTTTTTTGCTGATTTTTGTAGCAAGTAGTAATAATAAAAGCCAATATTTATTTAGTGCTTGCTTTGCACTACACCTTGATCTAAGTACTTTACATGTTCTAACTTAGTTCTCCCAGTAACCTTATGAGGTAGGTTCTGTTATAATCTTCATTTATAGATAAAGTGAAAGTTGCTCAGTCATGTCTGACTCTTTGCGACTCCATGGACTATACAGTCCATGGGATTCTCCAGGCCAGAACACTGGAGTGAGTAGCTTTTCCCTTCTCCGGGGGATCTTCCCAACCCAGGGATCGAACCTAGGTCTCTCACATTGCAGGTGGATTTTTTACCAGCTGAGTCACAAGGAAAGCCCCATTTATAGATAATAAAATCACAATTCAAGAACTTCTTTAGGGTCATACAATTAAGATATTACGATTTGATCTCGCTCAGTTTGAACTGGGTTAAATGAGAGTTCTGACCCACTCAGTCCTCCCAGACTATGAGCTCACTTCTGTTCCTTACTGCCTCTTAACAGTCATGTGTGTGAACACCTGCAGTATATTCAATGCTCTGCTCAGCCCTGGAGAGGCATTGATGAGGAAGACACACTTTCCCCTAAGGAAACTTGCTAATACAGTGTAGGGGAGACACATAGGTTTTGTAGTTAAACTTGGCTCTGAAGGCCACCTCTCCTCTTCGCAACTACACATTGGCCACTCATTTAACTTGAGAATTGAGTAAAACCACACTGCTGTGGTAGTAACATACCTTTTCTTGTCAAAGAACAAATGATCTGTGAGTAGCTGCAGTGGACCAGTGTCCGTTCGTCATAGGGCTGTCTTTTCTGTGGCTCTGTTACTGAAGCTGTACAGAGCTCTGGAGCAGCGAAAGCGTGATATCATTCTGGACATAAACAGAACTCCTACCTCTGAACTTGTGACCTTGCCTTGTATTCAGGCTTGAATTTGCACATCCCTGTAACAGATGGGTTGCAGTAAAATCCTTCTAATCACAGACTCTGTATTTTAGGTCACCTTTCCAATCAGTATGCCGGAAGGACTGCTTCATACTGTCATATAACTTTATTGTTTGTTTTTAAATGAACCTTTCCTTCTAATTGGGGAAATAAGGCAAACACCTAAGACACAGTCTAAAACTGCAAACATAAATCTAGCACCTGATTAGTACCAGGTGAGCAGTACATACAGTTCATACTATAGAAAATGAGAGCAAGGAATAATCCTGGTGACCTTAGAGTGATGACATTGTCAGGATCAGTAATGAAAGTTACAGAGTGATTGAAGAGGAGAACTGCCATTTAGAAGTTCTTTGAATTTTGAGAAGTCAATTTTAGTAGAGGAGAAAAGAAGAAAATCCAGTTGAAAAAGATTAAGGAATAAGTAGATGAATGCAGTTTTACCCAAACTTGAGCAGGAAGTCTTGATGAAATTCACTTCAAATTCAGCTTGTTAGCAGATTGTTGAGAATTATATATTCTTCAAAAGCAGAGAATTGGAGGGACCTTTTATAGATATAATTGAATCCTGGGTGTTGTAGCTAAAACCTTTTCTGAATAACCATAATTAAGGTGTGTAACTGTTTCATAAGTGTATCATAACTATCATATCTCAGGTATTTCTTCTTTTTCAGAAATGCCTTACGTCCTTAGCCATCTCTTCGCTTCACAGTCACTGTCTATTTTCAGTGCGATGATACTAAAATATTAAGGAATATCAACCACTTTAGTTTACTAAAAGCATTTCTGTATCTAAATTTTCTTGAATATGTCTTGATGGCAGATATTGTTTATCTGAATCTCCAGACAAAAAAGATGTTTTATATAGTGATAGATGAATTAGTTATACAAAATATATGGATGGGTGAAAACTCATCAGACTATATACATTTAAAATTTGTTCATTTCACAGTATGTAAATTATACCTCCATTTAAAAAAAAAAAAGCAGCAAAGATTTGTTAGAGAACACTATTTGGTCAGTTTTATTTATATTTACTTCTTTCTACAGACAACCCTGGAAAACACCTTGGATTGTAGACTCAAATAGTTACTTTCTGCTAAAATCCTACATGAACTGAATGATTTCTCATTTCCTAAGCTGAAGTTAGGTCTTTGCTTCCGTGGTGAAAACAATTGATTGCAGAAGCCATAAGATTATTGAATATGCTTACAAGTGGGTTGAGTACAAAAAATTTGGAAACTACCATTTTAAGTCATAAAGTAGAAAGAAGTAGATGCCATTGACATTCCAAAAGTAAATACAATTTTTTTAGGTAGTCCCATCTACCATGCCGTTCAGTTCAGTTCAGTCGCTCAGTTGTGTCCGACTCTGCAACCCCATGAATCGCAGCACTCCAGGCCTCCCTGTCTATCACCAACTCCCAGAGTTTACTCAAACTTACGTCCTTCGAGTCAGTGATGCCATCCAATCATCTCATCCTCTGTCGTCCCTTTCTCTTCCTGCCCCCAATCCCTCCCAGCATCAGGGTCTTTTCCAATGAGTCAACTCTTCACATGAGGTGGCCAGAGTATTGGAGTTTAAGCTTTAGCATCATTCCTTCCAATGAACACTCAGGACTGATCTCCTTTAGGATGGACTGGCTGGATCTCCTTGCAGTCCAAGGGACTCTCAAGAGTCTTCTCCAACACCACAGTTCATAAGCATCAGTTTTTCGGTGCTCAGCTTGCTTCACAGTCCAGCTCTCACATCCATACATGACCACTGGAAAAACCATACTGTACCCCTCCCTAAAAAATAATATTGATTAAATTATGATTTTCAAAAGTAACATGTCATTAGATATATTTACTTCAGGAGGGATTGTCAATTACATATGGCTTCTTTAGTCTTTTAATTCCTTAGTCCAGTGAGTTGTGCCCATCTTTTGCTATGTTTTAACTGGTTTGAATGAACATTTTTGAGTCACTGTTTTAGAGCAATGTAGCCCATTCACTCTGTTCTACTTTTCACACAAATTCTATTCCTTGAAAACCTAACAAGACTTTTTGTGTCTTTTCTGTGTTCTTTAGGATCCACAGACAATCAGAACATTAACTCTCATCTCAAAAACTATTCAGACTTTGGGAAGCTGGGGGAGTCTGTCCAAAAGCAAGGTGAGTGTTACTTTGTATTGCTTTGTGTTCACACTTCTAAATGTTGTTAAACCCTATGATCCCTGCTCCCTCACTGCTCACTCCCTTCCAAATTAAAAACAAAGCAAAATCAAAAAACTATATATACATAGAGAGAGAGATGGGATAGTTGTCTTTTAAAAAACATCTTGTCTTAGTCACCTGTTAAAGAAGACAGTTTCGTTTAAACTAATGTGTCTAAGATGGGGTGAAGAATCTAGTTAACAGATGTAAGAGTCTTGTCTTTATCTTTTTGTGCCATAATCATCCGGCAGCTCTTGAGAGAAATCTTCAGCTCCAAACCCCATAACTCTCTTGAAATATATGATTGAACCCCTTTAGGCCCTAATCCTAAACTTAAAAATACAGCCCATTATATTCTGTATTCTTAGTTCTCTACTTAACATATATAAGTTCTGTGTGTGTGTGTGTTTTTTTTTTAGTCAAGTTTCAAAGAGACATTCATGTGTGAATTTTTCAAAATGTTTCAAGAAGAAGGATATATTATGGCAGTTAAAAAGGTAATGATTTTTTACTCTGGAAATATTAACTTCTTATCAAAGAGCATTAGGGAAATAACATTTTATATTGTTCCTAGGAATCAATCCCCAGTTTAGAAAAATACACTTAAACTATCTGTCAAATATAAAAAGACTATCTTTTTCTGCCTTTCTCCCTGCATACATAACTATGGGTTTTCTAGCTATGGAAATACCTAAATGAGTTTTAGCAACAGCTACTATTGCCAGTGTTTTTAGTAACACAAATTATAAATATCTAGAGTTAAGATTTATTAACAGCAGCACCGTTGACAATTTGGTTGGGTAATTCCTGACTGTGAGGGGCTTTTTTGTGCATTGTAAAGTGTTTAGCAGCCTGGCCTCTACTATTAGGTGCAAGTGGCATAGTCCCGGTCTTTACAACTAAAAATGTCTGTCTGTAAGCACTGCCAAAAGTCCCCTGAGGAACAAAATTGCCTCTGATTGAGGATCTCTGGTCTAGGGAGAAAGGCTTAATGGTACCTGGTATAAAGTGGGCACTTAATTGACACGGGAAAAAATATATAAAATATTGAATATCTCATATACAGTATAGGCTTGTGGTTAGTAACCTGAGGAAAGTTAATTTAATATGTATGAAAGCCTTCAGTATATAATATCCTAACAAAAGGCCTACAACAAACCATTGCTATACTTAGAAGCTGAGAATGTTTTGAGAAGATTTTTAGTTTCTTGAGTCTTTAGTTCTGAGTCATCCCAAACAAAATATGGCATTGTTATAAAACCCTAAAAATTTGTAAAGAAAAGTTATTTTGGAGTATATCTAAGCTTAGCTTGAAGAAAGTACTGTCTTCTTTTTCACAATTCTCACTTAATGAATCCAAACTAACGAGGTCAGATTTTAAAGATTGCATTCAAGTTCTGTAGTGTAATTCACTGGTGACTGTCAAGAGTATATTTTGTTGAAGAGCACATTTTGTTTGTATTTTTGTGTGTGCACTTTAAAAATTCTTACAAGGACTCATCAATGAAGATGATCAATTTAAAAAATTAAAGCCAGTTGGAACTCTTTCATCTAGAATAACAATGTAAGTTCAACCAAAAAAAAAAAAATTTAAGCAGTGATTGAATGCTTTTGAGGAAGAAGTCTTTGAAAAGAATATGCAGAGTGGTACAGTGGGTGAGAATCCGCCTCCCAGTGTGGGGGACACAAGTTCAGTCCCTGGTTTGGGCAGATTCCACGTGCTGCGGAACAGCTGAGCTCACACGACGCAAGTCCCGACGCCTGCACGCAGGACAGCCCACCAGCCGCAACTGCCTTCCTGCCTGCTGTAGCTGCTGACGCCCACGAGCCTGGGGCCTGTTCTCTGCCACAAGAGGAGTCACCGCCGCGAGAAGGCCACACACCACAGCCACAGAGAGCACACATGCCGCAGTAACGACCCAGCACGTCCAAAAAGGAAAAGAAGTAAATAATTAAAAAAATTTTTTTAAAGTAACTCACATGTCCCCTTAAAAAAACACACACTAAAAAACATTCAAAAAAGAATATGCAAAGAACAAGCTGCCTTTTTTATTTTTAGGACATTGTTGAAACAGTTGTGAGATGGTGTAGGCAGACTTCTGTTGGCAAGATTATAATGTACTGTCTTTTGTTTAGGGGCTGTTTTTCCATTTCCATGACCTAGGCTCTGGCAGCATCTGATTTCTTTTTCCTGATACAATCATCAGAATGTGTGTAGTGGGTAATGTCAGTGGAGAAAGTATTTAAGGGTGCCAGGAATTTAGTCTGCCCCTGATCTGCTCTCAATCAACCACTCAAGTTCCCATGAACTATCACTGTGGTACATCTCCTGTGTCAGATTTCTATAGGATATTTTGCCTTAACATATGAATTTTCTTTATTATTTACTGGCTAAATCTAGATATGTACAGCACTAGGAGTTGCAAAAGCTTATGAAACCCAATTTTTCATTTAATTAGTAGTGCTCTCACTAGTGACATTGGTCACTGCTCCAGAAGAGAATAGTTTATAACTCTGAATCCTATACTTAATTTCCACAAAGTCTAGGAGGAATACCAGAATAGGTCTATAAACAGGTTGACCATATAATTTTGTGTCCAAACCTACAAAGTTTTCAAGAATAAAAAGAAGTACTTTGATTATGCCAGGACCAAAGTTGTAAACAGAATGGCCCTGAGCAAATGGAGGCCTATATTCACCCTGCCTAGAGTCCATCTTAATTATTATGTTTCCTTTCGCTTTATATAACTAGGTTTACCTCATATTCCTTAAGAGTATAACAAATAAATAATAAATTTAATAACTATAAATAATAAATATCAAATAAGAAAATTAGTGCCCACAGGCAAACACTAAGAAATAAAATATTCAAGTAATTCTTTCTCACTCCATTAGTGGATGGTCCATTTGTGAGAACTGAAGATGTAACAGGACACTTCTTTAGTTCCCTTGAATACTTGTTCTTTGTCACCCACATATGATTCAAAAGAAACTTTGTCCTTGTTCTTTCACTTACTAAGATTTCTTCCATTGAACTTGAAGTAAACATTATACTTGAAAATACCATAAATGAGAGTCTCATGGGCAATCTGTAGCCAGCCTTAGGAGAAAATGACTGTGCCCACAAATTCTACCTTAGATTATTCACTGTCATCCTTACTGGAATGTACTTTGTTTCTGTTTTAAACCCTAAGCGGGACAACACAGAAAAACATAAAGGAAAAAACAAGGACTAAACAAATAGTTCACTTTGTGGGGCAAAATAGGAGTCTTTTCTAAGAACAGGAATTGTCCGTGAACCCTGAAATTTCCTCTCCTATAAAAAGAAGGCCACACGTCAGGAATCTCTTGACCAGTTGAGGTAACATGTTCATGAAGCTGAGTGCTCATCATTGGGTGGTTTGCCATTGCTGGATTTGGGTATTCCAGATTTTCTTGAGCCATCATATTCTCACATTTTCCATAGGAGGTTTCTAAATGGTTATTAGATTTCCAGGTTATTCCAGAGAACCCAAATTATACTTTAGTCATAACTGAAATATTAGCTCTGAGGGCTGAAGTCAATTATGTATAATAAAAGTCAGCAAACTTTTCTGAAAGGGCCAGTGAGTAAATACTTTAGACTGATGGCCATGTAAAGGCACTGCTGCATATTTTTCTATGATTTTACAACCCTTTGAAGATTTTAAAAATGTTCTTTTTTTTTTCCATTTATTTTTATTAGTTGGAGGCTAATTACTTTACAATATTCTAGTGGTTTTTTGTCATACATTGACATGAATCAGCCATGGATTTACATGTATTCCCCATTCTGATCCCCCCTCCCACCTCCCTCTCCACCCGATTCCTCTGGGTCTTCCCAGTGCACTGGGCCCGAGCACTTGTCTCATGCATCCAGCCTGGGCTGGTGATCTGTTTCACCCTAGATAATATACATGTTTCGATGCTGTTCTCTCGAAACATCCCACCCTCACCTTCTCCCACAGAGTCCAAAAGTCTGTTCTGTACATCTGTGTCTCTTTTTCTGTTTTGCATATAGGGATATCGTTACCATCTTTCTAAGTTCCATATATATGCGTTAGTATACTGTATTGGATTAAAGATCTAAATGTAAGACCAGAAACTATAAAACTCCTAGAGGAGAACATAGGCAAAACACTCTCTGACATGAATCACAGCAGGATCCTCTATGACCCACCTCCCAGAATATTGGAAATAAAAGCAAAAATAAACAAATGGGACCTAATGAAACTTAAAAGCTTTTGCAAAACAAAGGAAACTATAAGCAAGGTGAAAAGATAGCCTTCAGAATGCGAGAAAATAATAGCAAACGAAGCAACAGACAAAGGATTAATCTCAAAAATATACAAGCAACTCCTGCAGCTCAATTCCAGAAAAATAAATGACCCAATCAAAAAATGGGCCAAAGATCTAAACAGACATTTCTCCAAAGAAGACATACAGATGGCTAACAAACACATGAAAAGATGCTCAACATCACTCATTATTAGAGAAATGCAAATCAAAACCACAATGAGGTACCATTACACGCCAGTCAGGATGGCTGCTATCCAAAAGTCTACAAGCAATAAATGCTGGAGAGGGTGTGGAGAAAAGGGAACCCTCTTACACTGTTGGTGGGAGTGCAAACTAGTACAGCCGCTATGGAAAACAGTGTGGAGATTTCTTAAAAAACTGGAAATAGAACTGCCATATGACCCAGCAATCCCACTTCTGGGCATACACACTGAGGAAACCAGATCTGAAAGAGACACGTGCACCCCAATGTTCATCGCAGCACTGTTTATAATAGCCAGGACATGGAAGCAACCTAGATGCCCATCAGCAGATGAATGGATAAGGAAGCTGTGGTACATATACACCATGGAATATTACTCAGTCATTAAAAAAAGAATTCATTTGAATCAGTTCTAATGAGATGGATGAAACTGGAGTCCATCATACAGAGTGAAGTAAGCCAGAAAGATAAAAATGTTCTTAACTTGTGGGCCTTACAAAAACCAGTTGAATTTGGCCTGCTGAGCTATAGCTTGATGGTTTGATTCCCTGACCCACAATATAGGTTCACAACCTGTATCAAAAATCTTTGGGAACAGAAGTATTTCAGAATTCAGTTTTTCAGAGTTTTGAAAGATAATAGGTATATGCTATATATTATAGGGGGTCACAGGATAACACCCCATAATCAAACACATGAATGTTTACATAGCATATGAGTGAATATCCACCCTGAGTAGGATAAATACAGGCTTTAAATAGCCTTTCCCCAGTTCACATTAAGTTACTGTAAGTGAGTTTACTATAAATCAGAAGCAAAAAGGTCAGTGTACTCAGAACTTTATAGGTTTCAGAGTTGCAGTTAAGGGATTGTGGGTTGAGTTTTTTCTATAGGGACACATATTCTGGGTTTTAAGTAACTTTAAGGATAAGCTTTTTAGAATACCTGTTGTATGTATTTTGGGGACTTCCTCTACAATTAAATATGTGTTTTGCTTTGTTCCTTAATGAAGAACTTCACTATATTATCTATCTGTGACACTGATAAACTGAATTTATGATGTACCTTATCACAAAGTGTAACATTTGCCCCTTTCTTCGTTTAGTTCTTGGATGAAATTTCATCTACTGAAACGAAAGAGTCCAGTGGTACAAGTGAGCCTGTGCACCTGAAAGAAGGGTAATTTAATGAAATTAGATATTAAAGTCGTATTTCAGTATAGACAGCAAGTAAGTACAGAGAGCATGGGTGCAGAAGTGAAGAAGAAGGGGTTTTGTTCTGTGCTAAAACTGCCCATAACATCAGTCAGGTAATTCACCCTCACTATCCTATTAACTTCATGCCATACGGACATGACTTTCCATACAGTGCGAGAGTTGTTTTCAAAAATAGTGAGACTGTGGATGTTAGAGCACTTTGAAAAAAAGTAACAGCATTGTTCAGTGTTAGTGTTTTCATTGGATGTTAAAGGGGAAAATTACTCATTTGGCCTTTTTAGTTCTGGGTAGTACAGTTGTAAATATTAAATTATTTGAAGATTTTATTCCCTTAGTATGGCCAAAATAAATGTAGCAGTTATAGATGGCAAAGACGTTTCATATACTTAATACAGTCTTTGATAACTGTTCATGTCATTTAAAATTAAAAGAGGAAAAATAAATAAAATTAAAAGAGGAAATGACTGTGCCCATTTTTTTTGTTTTGGATTAACTCTTAACATTTGTGGCTAAATGTTTTACATCTGTTGTTTTGGCAGTGAGATGTATAAAAGGGCTCAGGGAAGAACGCGGATTGGAAAAAAGAACTTCAAGAAACGGTGGTTCCGCTTAACAAGCAGAGAGCTCACCTACCACAAGCAGCCAGGTAGTTGTGTTTACGCTCTTTTGCGGGGTCTGTTCCTGGTTCCCAGTGAAGATGTCTTTTTCCGCTGCTTAATGTGACTAGTGAACCTTTTTACTAACGTTCATAGTTTATGCTTTCTCACAGTGACGCATACACACTAAAAATATAGTAAATATGTGACTAGTGACACCATGTAAATAACATTTTTTTCTCTTACACTGACTGTCTTGTGTTACTAAAAGTGATGTTCCTACAGTATGCTCTGTTTTCTAAGAATCCATGGTAAATCTTTTTTTTTTTTTATTAGTATATAAGGAACAACAGTTAGATATTTTAGAACTTCGAGGTTTCTTTAACTTCCAGAATCAGATTGGTGAGAATCAGTTTCTAATAAATGAGAGTGTTTCAGTAGTTTGCCAGAAATGCCCACAGTTTTACCATAGATGGTGTTTCCTATTCAGTTAAAACATTGCTTCATTTATATTAGCCTGGCTAACTCTTAAGATGAAAATTCTAGTAATTTGCCTCCTGAAAAGGCACAAATTGTCTTTCTGGGTAAAGAAAGCCATCTTCATATAGTGTGATTTGAGAGTTTCAGAGAGGCAAAGTTTGTCCCTCAGTGGACTGACATAATGCTTATCATCTCTGCCTTTTGAGTGTATTCCTTTGGGGTAAAGCATTATCCATAGAAGGCCACTAGCCTCTTGATATCTTGGCAAGAACTTAGTATCTTGATCATAGGTAACATACAGTAAAATCCCTTCTATTTGAAGTGATCAGGACCCAAAGCGTCACTTAGCCAAAAAGGTCAGTTAAAGCAAGAATCACTTTAAAACAACAACAAAAGATGCATGCATAGCTTAAGTAGTTATATGTTTGTTTATTAGCCTTTTGATAGAGAGCCAAGATCTTTTCTCGGTTGATTTCTCCAAAGTGAAGCTGGAAATTATTAATAAATACTTGAAATGTAATCCAATTATAGAATCCTTTTAGAGTCACGATAGTTACTCTAAGCTTTTGCCACTGTCTCACACCCATATAAATCAACTTGATTTGTGTGGGTGCTGGTCTCCTTTTTTTGAAAAGCTTTTCAGAGTGCCTGATTTTCAGATAAATATATGCCTCTTGGTGTCACTTCCTGTGTGACACTTACTGTGTCACTTACTTACCATGTCACTTTACATAATGTTAAGTAGATTATAATTACAGCATGGAAGAATGGCATAAATAAGTCTGGGAACAAACCTAGCAGACTCTAATCAAAACAGCCTAACCAGTGGAAATCAAAGGGTACAAGCTTAGTAGAACCCTAGCAGCCACAAGGATTCGGTGTTGCATGAGCATCACTCAGGATGTTTCACAGAGGAAATGGAGTCTTGGTTAATCTGTCAAATCTGTTAAAGAGTGCCTGGTATAAATTCTGAAATGATAAACACCAGACATAAGATACTTTCAAGAGAATGTCGTTTCAGTTAAGTATGGGTGCTTCACTGGAGATTGTTAAGGAGGAAAGGGAAAAGAAATTTTGTTTCATAATTCCTTAGAATCTTTAGCCAGAGTGACCAAATATGTCCAAATACAGTAGTAAGACATATGAAGCCAGATGCACTATATTTTTAGGCACCTAGATATTTTGTTGTGGAATATGAATATTCTAATAACTAAAGATCAACAGGCTGCATCCCTGCACTCTCAGACGGCATTCTTTAAGCTCCACATTTAAGAAAGTTTTAGTGGTTATAGTTTATGTTGAATACTATATAAATGCTCTCACATATATAGTAACATTTTAATAATAGCTGGCATAATATGCTGATTATGTTTTCATAAGTTAGTCATTCTCTATGAATAAATTGGCTATTTTCTCCTCATTTAAAGTATTTTCTAATCTAAACCAATATTCTGAAGTCTTCTTTGCTTTAAGACTTTAGGAATCAGATGATAGTTTCGGACCCTTTTCTTCTAGAAAAAAGTGCACGTACACACAGAGACTCAAAGTCTCACATATAATTTCAGGACGTTCATAATTCCAGAGGCCAGTGCACAGTTCTCAGGAACTTCTGTTCTATCCAGTGATCGTATGAGGATAAAATTCTGTAGAATGATTAGATTGGTCCAAGCTATAGAATAGACACATTAGAAGTTCCATTATTTTCAGGCCTTAAGAAATTTAACATGTTGGAATGGCACTGGTGGAATGAGCTCTGTTACATGAAGTTTCGAGATTATTTACCAAAGCCTACAGTTTTAAGCACCCATGCTTTTTGTTTTTAACTGTTTTGTTGGATTTTTCCAAAATGTATTACATGCCTCCCTGCCTTCTAAAAAAGAGTTCATTGAACGTAAGTTAACATTTTCTGGATGACTTGGGGCTCTCACTGATAGTATTAATTATCAGTTAGTACTCTGATTTAGTGGTGTTTTCAGGGCTGCTTATGGATGTGTGCAGCTGTTACTTCCCAGCTACCTGCCTTGGACTGCTGTGCTTTTTTGTGTTCTGTGTTTGCTTTATACAGTTCTTCATCATCCCCTTTATGTTCAAGCTGTCACCTTAAATTTCTTGTGCTGTCAGTGAATGGTAATGTAACATCTCACTCCCATCTAATACCCCCAGTTCCATTTTTGCTGCTAATATACTGTGAATAAGGATGTAGGTACTGTGTTTGTTAAAATTATGCATATGATTAAAAGGCTTTGATTGAACATTTCAGGACTTTCCTCTGTGAATAAAATACATAGGCTTTGGATTCTCCCTTTGGTTGCTCAGCAAATGTTTTGCTTACTTCCTGGTTCCTTGCAATTTTCTACATAGCTAAGACTGCTAGTTAGGTAGTTTCTTATTACACTTTATGACTTTGGTGTTTCAAAGGGTGCCTCCCAGATATTCTGTAACATAGCTTTAAATCATTGAGTCTTCCACTGTTTGCTCCTACTGGACACTAGTATTCTGAATGAAGTATTTCTGTCACTTAGAATCAAATAATAAGATTCTTTTTCCAATTTACTAGAAAAATAATTAGAATTTTCTCAGTTTTAAGGGTTTTTCTCAAATAAGTTAGATTTCGATGCCCACTTAGTAATAGGAAGCAGCTAGTCTCCAACATCACAAAAGTAGCGTGTGGTAAAGGAGTATCGCAGGGCGTTCACCCAGCTGTGCCCGCGATCACCGTGACAGTCTTGGCGGGTCTGTGCGCCTGTGACTCTGGCCCCATACTGCCCTCCTGTAGCGTGCTCGCCTTCCCCAGGTGGCTCCTGTGGCTGTGCGCTGTGACGAACGTTGCGCACGCGGCAGCCTCCTCCCACCTCCTCGGCGCAGCCCCGTCTTTTGCGTTGTCCGTATGCCGCTTTGCCAGGCTGGCTCCTCAAGTCCCTTTCATTTGTGCTCTTTCACACTCATGCCTTTGCATTTGCTCTGTCCAGAAATCTCTCTCTTTCCTTCCTTACCTGTCTAATTTGTTGTCCTTGAAGCCTCAGATCAAATGTCCGCTCTTTATGGAAGTCATTTTCATAAAGCTCTAGCTACTTCAGTTGGATATTCTCTTACTATATTTCTTTAGCATATTAGTGATAACTTTTGTCACACTGTGTGGTCATTACTTTTATGTCTTTCACCTTAGTCTTTTACGATCCTCAGTCGGTGAGGACCGTGTTTTTACTACTATCATTAAGGTATTTATTAATTTGTAATAAATGGTATTCTTCAGAGAACACCATGTCTTTCAGATATGCTGTTTTCTGAATTAAGAACCACTTTCTAAAATTTCCACCAAGCTTACTAATAGTATATGATGAATAAATTCATCTCTGAAATCCCATATGTGTTTTCCAAACTTGATTAGATCTTGTCTACTTGGGGATGACCTTTTATACACAGATATGTATGTAGAGCCTACACAACTTTCATATGCTGTCTGTGTTCTAGCTCATATAATCTATGGACAATATAAAAGAAGTTTTCTTGATGTTTTAAACATAAATCTCAATACTTGGTTTTTACCTGTTCCCATCTTGACAAACGGGGCTTCCCAGATGTCTCAGTGGTAAAGAATCTGCCTGCCAATGCAGGACATGCAGGATTGATCCCTGGGTCAGGAAGATCCCCTGGAGGAGGAAATGGCAACCCTCTCCAATATTCTTGCCTGAAGAATCCCATGGACAGAGAGGAGTCTGGTGGGCTACAGTCCATGGGGTCATGAAAGAGTTGGACACAACTTGGGGACTGAGCACACATTTTGATACACAGGGCTCTGGAGTATTTTTTTCTTTAATATGTCATGTTTGTGGATTTGAAGGTTTGATATTTTTTAAGAACTCACTTCTCAAATTCATCTTGATTTTAACACAGTCCCACTACAAATCACAAGTTTTTTTGGTAAAAATTGACAAATTGATTGTAAAATTGATGTCAGTGGGGGAACAGAGGACTTAGAATGGCTGAAGCAGTGTTGAAAAAAATGAACAAAAAGTCTGAGATTTTGACATAAAAGCTAGAGGTGAACAAGCAGTCAAGAGTCCAGAAAGAGACACACACATATGGTCAGTTTAGTTTTGACAGAAGTGTCAAGACAGTTCAATTGGGAAAGGAATGTATTTTCAACAAATGCTGTAGGAACAACTGGGTAAACACAGAAAGTGAACTTCATCTTATGTCATAGTACCCACAAAATTTAATTCAAGATAAGAGGATCAGTGAAAGCGTAAGAGAATATCTTTGCAACCATGGAGTATGCAATGATTTCTTAGGCTATTAAATGCACTGAACATTTTTTAAGATAAATTGAACTTCATTAAAGTAAGACTTTTCCATATTTCCCCTTCCATATTGCTCCTCCTTTCTTTTTTGTTCTAATAATGGGCATAAAATCTATTGCTTGGCAGTTGAAACTTTTTAGTAGGTTGTTGGGATTTGAGTTTCTTTAAACTATAAGCTACGGGTTTTCACCAGCTTAAAAAATTTTTTTAGTTATTTCTGTCCATTTTCTCTCCTTCGTAGGACTCAGGTTATACTTATCCAGGCATGCTTGAGACTGTTACAGGTCTCTGTGAGACTCCCTTCATTTGTCTTCAGTCTTTATCTTTGTTCTTTAGCTTGGATAATTTCTATTTACATTCATTGATTTATTTACCATCTCAAGTCTTTTTAGCTAAATGTGATGAATTTGTCATTCCATTTATTGTGCTTTTCAGCTCTAAAATTTGTTTGATTCTTTTTATAGTTTCTGTTCTTCTGTTTAAAGTCCACATTTGTTCAGTCTTCATTGGCATATTTTCCTTAAATTATTTAAACATTTATAATAATGGCTTTGTCTGCTAATAGAATAAATTCAGCATTTGAGCCCACTCAGACTCAGGTTGTTGGCTACTTTCTTTCCCAAGTATGGGTCACACTTTTCTGTTTTTCACATCTAATTTTTTTGTTTAAAAACTGAGCGTTGCTTGTAATAAATTATAGTGTGTCTGGATTCTGTTTGTTCTTCTGAAGGCTTGCCTAGATTCAAACTGCAGTGTCCGTTTTGTGTGTGTGTCTGTCTGTCTCTCATCCTCTCCCTCTCACTGTATAATTGCTATTGTCTTTACTCAGATTTTGTTTTATTCCCTAATCATAGCTGCCTCCCTAGGGGTCTCACCTGAGCTTTCTGAGCTTAGTGGTCAGCCAATGATTTGAACATAGAGCTCAAATGCCTGAAGTCAGTAAGTATTTTACCTTTTATCACCTGTGCTGTTTTTGAATCGGAACACATTCAAAGGCATAGCAAATTCACAAGTCTTCCCAAGCTTTCCACTTTTGCCGGACTCTGGGATGATCCACATACAGGCATCTTTAGCAGTCAGCCAGGGATGTGGTGTGTTTATGATCTCAGCCTTTCTATAGCTCTATTGTTTCTAAAATCTCACCCTTAGGCTGAATCTGTAACCTTCAGCCAGTAAAGCTGTGAGTTTTCACTGAACTGAGGAGTTACGGAAACACCCCCTCCTTGGAAGACAGTAAATCCACAGTTTTTAACCTATGCTATAGCAGTTGTTCATGGATAAACACTTCTCAGATTTTTACTTGCGTTTGGTTATTTTCCAGCACCCTGAAGTAGTTGTTTTTAATAATTTTCCCAGTCTTGTACTTTATTTTCTGAGGAATAGAAGTACTCAACCTCAGTATACTACTATCAAAAAAAAGATTCACAGTTACTTTATTTCAGCTGTGTTCCTTAGGACCTAGCTGGACTTCTGTTTTTCTTGGGATAGTAATTTTTTTTAATGGAAATAGAATTCACGTGCCATAAAATTCACCTATTGAAAGTATACAATTCATTTTCTTATATTCACAAAGTTATGCAGTCACCACTGGTTACAGAACATTTTCATCCCCCCGGAAAGAAAACCTGTACCCATTAACAGTCACTGCCCTGTCCTTCCTTCTCCCAGCCCCTGGCAAACACAAATCTGCTTTTTGTCTCTGGGGATTTGCCTGTTCTGGACATTTCATGTAAATGAACTTAAAGAGTAACCTTTTGGGCTTCCAAGGTTTTGGACTTTCCCATCTTCTTAGTGGTAAAGAACTTTCCCGCCAACGCAGGAGACGTAAGAGACTTGGGTTAGATCCCTGGGTTGGAAAGATCCCCTGGAGGAGGGCATGGCAACCCACTCCAGTATTCTTGCCTGGAGAATCCCATGGACAGAGGAGCCTGGAGGACTACAGTCTGTAGAGGCATACAGAGTCAGACGTGACTGAAGCGACTTAGCACATACTAGCATGCAGCCTTTTGTGACTGCCTTCTTTCACTTAGCATGATGTTTTCAAAGTTCATCTGTGATATGGCATGAATCAGTACTTTATGGCCAAATAATATTTCATTGGATATATTCCAGATTTTACCAGTTTATCAGTTGATGTACTTTTAAATTGTTTCCAATTTTTTATTATTATGAACAATGTTGCTGTAAACATTCACATACACGTTTTTGTGTGGACATAATATTTTCACTTCTCTTGGGTCTGTATCTAGGAGTGAAATCAGTGAGTCATATAGTAACTAACTTTATGTTTAACTTTTTGAGAAGGTGATGGTGATTTTTAACTAAAACTGGATTTGGCATTTTAATAGGGAAACTTAATACCCTCACATTTATTGTGATTACTGTAACCAATATTTTGTTTTGTGTTTTCTGTTTATTAAGCTCTTCTGTTCGTTGGGATTGTTTTTTTTTCCCTGCATTTTTATTGGAATAATCAGTCCCACATATATTCACTCTGTCTTACCTAGTGAGAGAATTTGGGCATTTTGTTTTTACTTTTAAATTGTTAACAGATAGGTTTAAACTTACATGTTCATCTTATTGTCTGCAGTTAATCACCATCTCCATTCAACCTGAGAAGGAACATAGCATGCTTTCAAATTTATTTTTCCTCACACTATCTAATGAAGTCATCTTAAATTTTAGTACTAGGTTCTGTTTCTTTTACCTTTTTATGTTTTCATCATTTTTTTCTAACGATGCATGTGTGCTAAGTTGCTTCAGTCGTATCCAACTCTTTGCAAAAACCCTGTGGACCATGCTGTCCATGGAATTTGCGACCAGGCTCCTCAGTCCATGGCAAGAATACTGGAGTGGGTTGCCATGCCCTCTTCCAAGGAATATTCCCAACCTGGGGATCGAACCCATGTCTCTTACATCTCCTGCATTGACAGGCAGGTTGTTCACCACTAGTGCCACCTGAGAAGCCCTTTTCTAACCTTTCTTGTCAGTTTTTCTGATGTCTTTGCCCAACACTATTTCTTATATCAACATACTTGTCTTTTTCCTGGATTCTTACTTATTTTGCAGGAGTTATGTCCTCAAGGAATTATTCCATATAGCTTTAGGGCTGATAAATTTTCAGAGTTCTTACATATTAGAAAAAGTATCTTACCCATACACTTGAATGATAAGTTAGGCTGGATTTAAAATCATTTCCTATAAGATTTTTAAGATATTTCTCCACGATTTACTAGTTTCCATTGTTGGTGGTAAGGATTTTGATGTCATTCTTAGTCTTGATTCTTCTCCTTGGAAACCCTCTGGACTTTCTTTAACCTTCAAGCTCTTAATATTCTACTGCCCAGTGTCTGAGTATTACCTTTCTTTCTTCCTACACTTTCATTCTTTCATCAGCACTTGACGGGTCCTTTCAGTCTAAAGATTTCTATCTTTATTCTTGGACATTTTCATTGGTAATTTTCTTCTGAACAACTCAGTTGTTTCTGGGATGCTTCTTACAGCTGATCTCAAAACTTCTAAATTCATCCATCATGGCCGTTCATCTCTTTACTTTGTTTCTTTGTCCTTTTGTACTGTATGTTTAGAGAGTCCTCAGTACAATCTTCTGTTTTACTAATTCACTTTACAATTCATTCAAGTTAGCATTAGCAACTTCAGTTAATTTCAGTTAACTCTAATAATAATAACATCATGTGTGCCTGGGAACAATGCATTTTCTCTCTGTATGCTGTGATATAATTTGTCCAGAAATGAACAAACACAGCAATTCTAGGATGTGGGCGTGCTTTGTGTATTCAACAAATCTGAAGAGTTGTTGAAAATCTACAAAATCTACTTCCTGCACAATTTTTAAATTCTCTGGACTCTCTGTGGTGCCCCATGTAGGTCAGTATCCAAAGGCATGTCTCCTCTGCCCCCTCATTTGTTACACCCCTGATCTCCTCCGATGTTATTCTCTCTGTTGTACGTGTTTCCTTCACAGTGCTGATTTTCCTCATCTGTTTAGTGGTTCTTTTGGCAATTTGCTCATTTTTGTGTTACAGTGCATTCACCTGCCTGAGGGCCCAGTAGCTCATGGCCAGTGGTTTTGAGGGAGGGACAGGATGAGCTGCTGACGGGCAGGGGTGCTGGTGCTCGTCCCCTGGCCTGGGCACCGTCAGCAGCCTGTGGCTGTCCCGCTTTCCAGCCAGTATGCATTTTCACTGCTTCAACCTGGGACTGTGCCTCTGTGGACTGCTGCTTAGTACAAGTGGGTTGAGGGGGGCAGTATGTGAGGACCTAATTGACTCAGCTGCTCCAAATGCAGCTTACCACGTAGTCATCCTGATAGACATCTAAGTGTGCTCCCCCCTCACCCCCAGCTCTCTGTGTCCAGTGCTCTGGCTTGAAGCTCTTCTGACCAGCCCTCCTTTTGCGAATGTGTCTTTTCCTCCATGTGGCTCAGGCTGTGGCTTCTTTGTTTCCTCCCTCCTCGCCTCCCCTCACCCCTTCATAAATTTGATCTTGTCTGCTTCCAGGAGACTGCTGATAGTCTTTTCCTATTTTCCCATGTATATATAATTTGTAATTGTTGAATTTAAATGTCGTTTCCTCAGAACAGTTTTCCCTAACTGCCCAACTTAAAGTAACTTCCGAATTACTTCCTGTCACATTACTTTATGTTGCTATCTTTATTGCATTTATCTCTACCTAATATTTGTCCTTCATCAGTCTTTCCAGACCTAAATGCAGACTTCATTAGGGGCCTTATATGTTCTATTCACTGCTCTATCCCAAGTGGTTAAGACAGTGTCTGGTATAGGATAAACGTGATAGCTAAATTAAGTGACTTTAAAATGTATTGTATATCACATATCTGCTTGAATTACACGTTTTAGATTTTACAGCAGGAACTAAGCTAGCAAATACTCTTTGTTAATCTCTCTGTTCAATAAAGAAAACATTTTTAGTGTCTTTAACCCAAAAGCTGTACATTAATCCATGAATATTATAAAAGATCTTCACCTTCAGCACTTCAGCCCACAAGTCATTAAACTGAAGTTTGTTGGGAGGAGGGAAGCAAAGCTTTCATTTTCTAAGAACCACATTTTATAATGTAAATGACCAGAAAAGTTCATGATTATATTTGCTTAGTTCTATGACTATATGAATGTAGTTTATTCAAGTAAATTTTAAGTTGAAATGCATCGTAGCCTCATGCTATTATGGAGCCCCTTTAGCAAACAAATTTCCAAATTCTTAAATTAGGTTAATGATTGACTCTACCAAATAAAATTTTTATTTTCATTCCCTGTACCTCTTAAAAGTAAATTTGGTAGCTCTAGTCAGCTGACCAGACAGTATGCAATATAAATGAACAATTTTTCAGTTTCAAATAATTGTTTTGAGGGTTAGTGCCTTAATTAAATATTAGATTGGAGAAGCAGAAAAATCCACTTAGGTACAGTCAGATTCTTTGTTTATGTAATAACTCCATGAAAGAAAATTCCATGTCTCAGCAAGTTTTCAGTAGGCCTTTATTGTTAATTACGTATTTTTTCAGTCCCCATATAATTAATGTTACAAAATACAATAACATTTTTATTTTCTACAGAGATCAAATTTATTCCCTAATTTTTCCATGAAAATGTTTTCAGTTCAGTTCAGTTCAGTCGCTCAGTCGTGTCCGACTCTTGGCGACCCCATGAATCGCAGCACGCCAGGCCTCCCTATCCATCACCAACTCCTGGAGTTTACTCAGACTCATGCCCGTCGAGTCGGTGATGCCATCCAGCCATCTCATCCTCTGTCGTCCCCTTCTCCTGCCCCCAATCCCTCCCAGCATCAGGGTCTTTTCCAATGAGTCAACTCTTCACGTGAGGTGGCCAAAGTACTGGAGTTTCAGCTTCACCATCAGTCCTTCCAATGAACACCCAGGACTGATCTCCTTTAGGATGGACTGGTTGGATCTCCTTGCAGTCCAAGGAAAATGTTTTAATTTTAATTAAATAAAGAGGAAGTCACGTCGTGGAAAACAATGAAAATTCATTTGGTCCATAAAACATTTATTATGCACCATTTGGAAATCTGTAGGTTACTTACACACCCACTGTCAAGAGAATAATCTTAAACCATATAGAGTTAACCTTTCGCCTTTATCCTGATGAAAATTATTTTAATTTTATCTTCTTTTATAATTTAGGCAAAGATGCAATTTACACAATTCCAGTGAAAAACATTCTTGCAGTGGAAAAACTGGAAGAGAGCTCTTTCAACAAGAAAAATGTAAGTTATACAATTTAAAGTTTTTTAAACTGCATATATTAGCTGAAAATTTTAAAAGAGGTTTAGTATTTGTTTTTAATCATTAATATCTTATAATTGGTAGCTGGAACTCTGTTTAAAATTGTCCATCACTGTTGATGCTTTGTATAGTCCACCTCACCTATTAAGTGAAAGGTACTTTTTTCAGTTAAGAATTCTTTACTCAATGGGCTCAGTGGTAAAGAATTCGCCTGCCAGTGCAGTAGATGCAGGTTCAGTCCCTGGGTTGGGACGATCCCCTGGAGAAGGGAATGGCAACCACCTCCAGTATCCTTGCCTGGGAAATCCCATGGACAGAGGAGCCTGGTGGGCTGCAGTCCATGGGGTCACAAGAGTCGGAAACAACTGAGTGACTAAACAACTTCTCTCAATACTTGAGTTTTATCAGATTTCTCAGCTTGACCTTCAGAATATAGTCCCAGCCTGTCCATGCAGCCTAATCCTCTGCTGCCCTTCAGTACATACCAATAGATACCAGTGCCAAAATGATTTCCTTGTTTCTATTTTCCCACTGCTGTCTTTACCCATAGGTTTTCCTCTGTCTGAAATTCTCTCCCTTTATTCCTATTTGTATGAAAGCCCCTTCACTAGGACTTGTGTGGTTTCTAAAAATTATATTCTATTATACTGTTTAGTACCATGTAACTCGAACAGTCCTGGGGACATAACAGTTTATGGTATACCTGAGCTACAGTTCCCTAGCCATGCAAACTATATTTCTGTTATGTACCTTTTTGTGTTCTGCACTGTGTTTGATTTTTAGACTAACTTTTTGTCTTAATTGTCTGTGAAGATGTTCCAAGTGATACACACGGAGAAACCACTCTATGTCCAGGCAAATAATTGTGTAGAAGCTAATGAATGGATAGATGTGCTCTGCAGGGTGAGCCGATGCAATCAGAACAGACTCAGCTCTTACCACCCCTCCGCATATCTAAACGGAAACTGGCTCTGCTGTCTGGAGACCAGTGAAAATGCCCCCGGCTGCAAGCCATGTACTGCGTAAGTTTTCTTTTTGATTAAAAAGGCAGTGTCTTAAATGTGCTGTATTCATACAATGGAACATTATTCATCCGTAAAACGGAATGATGTCCTGATACATGCATGGATGCACCTTGAAAACATGCTGAAAAGAAGCCAGAAAAACATGCTTAAAAGAAGTCCGACACAAAGGCCATGTGCTTTAGGGTAACACTTACATGAAGTATCCAGATTAGGTAAATTTATGGAGACAGAGTAGATTAGCAGTTGTGAGGGATTAGAGGGAGGGGGCAGTGGGGAGTACTTAATGAATACAGAGATTCTTTTGGGGTGATGAAAATGTTCTCAATAAATTGTGGTTTCACAAGTCAAAAAAAGGAGGGCAGTGTTTAAATAGATGTGCAAACTTGAGCAAGGTATTGAGGAAGAAGGGCCTAGCATTCTTGTTCTAATTGTGTGGAACAGCCATGGTAGCTTTACAGACTTTATAAAGTAATATGATGAAGCATAGGTAATGAAAATGATTACACTTTAAAATCCTCTTCCTTTTGAGTATAGTCACATAATGACCAAACCTAAGGATTTTATTCTATGTTATTATCAAGGTAGACTAGATTCCTAAGGTTCCTTTTACAAAATTCTGTGTTTCTGTTTTCAGTCTCAAACCATCAGAAGTCTTTAGCATGTTAACAAAATGATATTTTTCCAACGTCTTTTATTTCATTTTTACATAGAGGTGTCCCTGCAGATATCCAAATAGATATTGATGAAGACAGAGAAACAGAAAGAATTTACTCCCTTTTTACCCTCAGTTTACTTAAGCTGCAGAAAATGGAAGGTAACTATATAATTAAATTCTTTTATATAACCATGATCCTTTGTTACCAGTTCCTGAAGTGTTGCTTTGGCATTACTTTAAAGTCAAAAAATACTCATAGATTTATCAAAATGTTACCTGATGGAAGCTGACAAACTCCCAAAGGGAGTTCTTTTAAGTAAAAGTATTGTTGTTGCATAAATGTAATTATCATAATTAATAAAATGTATGGATTTTGGTTGTCTGTGCATTTCCAAGGGAACTTTTCCCAGCTTGAGCCCATCTTGAAAAGTTCTTACTTATATTACAGATTATCCTTGATGGATTTAGTTGTCTGATCAGAGATTTCATTTCTTCTTGTAGAGGCTTGTGGAACTATAGCAGTCTATCAAGGACCACAGAAAGAGCCTGATGACTATTCCAACTTTGTAATCGAGGATTCTGTAACAACCTTCAAGACAATTCAACAAATAAAAAGTGTCATAGAGAAGCTAGATGAACCTCATGAAAAGTATAGGAAGAAAAGATCAAGTAGTGCAAAATACGGCAGCAAGTAAGTACTGTTAAGATACTTTAGACATTTTTGAATATAGTTTGAGCTTTCCTCTGCTACCCTCTACTCACACCTGAAGTGCAGGTCTCCTGCCTACCTTCATCTCTCAAGACCAACTTAGAACCTTTCTCTTGTGCAGGAGTCTTCTGAGTCACTCCTGCAGGGATCTTTTTCAATTCGAGCATCATTTCATTGTGTTGGGGCAGTACTTTTATCTTCATTTTCAATGTTATATTTCAATTTAATCATTGAATTGAATACTTAGTAGTTTCTTATTTTGATTTTTACTGATCCTCTTCTTTATCTGTCACAGTACCTTTATACATCCTAAGTACAAAAAAAATTAGCTTTGAAAGTGCTGGAAGTATTTTATAATTGATGCTTTGGATCCATCTCAGAGGCAGATGGACACTGATAGAAACAGCAACAACAGTTAATATTTATTAAGGACGTTCCTCCTTACCACTAGACACTGTGCAAAGTACTTTACATTCCATCAGTTAGATTTTTTGTGCAGCAAGTAACAGAAAATCCCAATGGCTTAAATAATAGGAAAATGTTTAATCTCACAAGTTAAAAGTCCCAATTTCTACATTTAGCTAATTCAGCTCAACACTATCATCAAGGACGATCCAGCCACTCAGCCATGTTCAACAAGATGATTTCTGTCTTCCTGAGGCTGGTGCCCTTGTGGTCACAGCTGGGCTGCAATAGTTCACGTTTATAATATAGTGTCTAGAGGCAAAAAGAGCTGTTTCTTCCTCAAAAGGAAAGAAACCTTGTCTAAAGTTACCCTAGGTTCCCCTGAACCGTGGGGGCTGCACAGCACCAGCACTAGAATCAGGCTTCTGTTTGCACAGAGGTGGATAGGAAGGGGTGGCTCTTGGACCAACAGATAAATGTTTGCCACGATGCACACCCTCTCATTGATCCTCACACCAGCCCAACACGGTTATACTCCCATTTCACAGCTAGAGAAGCTAAGGCCCAGGGAGGTTAAGTGCCTTGCCCAAGGTCATTTTTTTTTTTTTAATTGCTCAGTCATATCTGACTCTTTGCAACCCCATGGACTATACAGTCCATGGAATTCTCCAGGCCAGAATACTGGAGTGGGTTGCCTTTCTCTTCTCTAGGGGATTTTCCCAACCCAGGGATTGAACCCAGGTCTCCCGCATTGCAGGCAGATTCTTTACCAACTGAGCTATCAGGGAAGCCATAGAGCTGATTAATAAGGGGGCTTTGAATCTTGGCCCCAACCATTTTAAGTATTTTTTTTAACTTAGGTGGATTGATCATTTTAATTGTGTTTTATAAACAATGAAAATCAGTTTGACAGGTATAAATATTTGTGTTCTGCCTAGATGGAAGGCTCAGTACATTAAAAAGGTTATTGTAAGCATCCTGTAACTGTCTTTTCTACATTAGTATATTTTGTTCTCTTCCAACAGTAAAGTAATCCAGTTTTCTTGGAGCCATGGCAGGTTTCCATATGAGGTTCTAGCCAGTGCTTGGCATCCTTCCTAAATAGTATTCTCCCCCACCATACCCACACACACTATACCCCTTCCAATTATATTTTTTCTCTCTTAAAACCTACCACTCTTTCTTGTGCTAAATATTTTATTTGTTTATCTTATTTTCTCTGTACCAGAATATAGGCTCTACGGGGCCAAGGGTTTTGTCATTTTTCTTCACCTCTGTGTCCATAGTTTCTAAAATAGCGCCTGACATTTACTCACTAAAAGCTTGCTAAATCAGTGAAATGGGACTTGACATGAGAGATTGTCAGGAGAGAATTACAGACACTGGATACTGTGAGATATTTGTTACTTCTTACAATTTTTTTCAACGTTTGAAAAATTATTTTTATTGTTTTCTAGGGAAAATCCAATCGGGAAAATATTTTAGAGTTTGGCCAATTGACTCAGAAGAACTGGAAAATATTTTTATTGGAGTTTCTCAATTCATCGTGTATTTTGTTCATAGTATTTAAGAATGAACATCGGCTTCACTGTCATCTGCATTCACATTGTATTTAATATTTAATAATTGAAACTAACTGTTTGGAAATTCTGGTGTGATGTTTCACTAGAGAATTTAAAACCCAGGATTCGCTTCATATCTTATGTGTCGAAAGCCATGTTTCTGCAACTTCTTTTTAATAGAAAGACTCTTCCTAAAGAAGCTTTATAACAAAAGGAGAACTCCTCCATAGCAAGAAACCATCTCTTCTTGTAACACTCCATGTTCTGTGGACTTTTCACTACCATTAGTGCCTGCTCTATACTGCCAACATTGTGTTTTACTAGAAAATTTCAATCCATGACTATTCAGAGCTTTCCGTTTAGTTCATCTAGACCTTTCCTCTTCAAAAATAAAAAAACAACAAACAGAAAAGATTTCCTTTGGCCCATCGGTCATTACAGGTTACATTAGGGACAGTGACAAACTTTAGAAAACTACCACAGCATTCTTGAAAGTTGGTGGACCCTGTTACCTATTTAGAGACGCAAACAGAGCTCAGACAGGAGAAATCAGGGAACATGTACTGTTGTCTGCATCTTGTTTTCATGTGGGATGAGTGATGGCAGATGAAATAAAACCAGACCACTAAATTTTTTTTCACCATTTAAACATCAGGTACTCATGTTTTTGATTTGAGAGTTCAGGTTTGTTGTGACTTCTAAGGACTTCACTTCTGAAAAAGAAGAGAAAGTAAACAATGGGGACAGGTGGTGGTACAATCATTCGACTTCACTCGTTACTCCATTATTATAAGGGCCACCACCATGGGACGCCCTCCTCCCCACGTGAGGGTGAGATCCAACTCGAGGACAGTCACTCGGCGCACTTTACTCATCTGGGCGACCCCAGATTATACTTCAGATACTCCATGGTATCTAACCTTTATGATCAGTTGAATGATCAGTGTTTAAGTCTAGAAATAATGCTTTCTTGAATATGTTTATATTTCACTGCTGTTTCCTTATTGCCTGCTAGCCAAATGGAATTGGGCAAGCAACTGTTTGAATCCTGTTTTTCCCTAATGATTTACCTTTATCCTAAAAATCATAACTGTAAATAAGCAATCGAAGCAAGTTGCCACCTTGAAGTTAAGAGGGATACGCTGTGCTTCGTCAGTATTAAAAACCATGGTACTCTTATTATGTGTTTTTAAATCCGGCACATTTTCTAAATGTGGTACTTTGAACCTTGGAGTATTTTACATGTTTCTGTTAAAAACTGTGACTTATTAATGTAAGTCTAGCTAGTAGTGCTTTTTTGTTTCCCTGAGCATAAGCTATATTTCAAGATACACTTTGCCAATTATGTTATTGGTGAGTAATTGTTTTTAAATTATGTTACTGGGTAATTATTTCTAAAGACCATTGGCAAACAATCAAAGTTCCATAAATGATTATAACTAAGCAATGTATTTCTCTTAAGGACTTGTAAAAATCAGTTTTATTGAAGGATCAGTCCTAGTCTGCAGTAAGTTATTCCTGGCCCATTTTAAAGACAAATTTGAAAAAGTCTTTTAAATTTTATGAGCTTGTAGATTCCATAAACTCCACTGATTGATCAGTGTGAAAGAATTTTACCGTTTAGTCCATTTCTCACTGTTGAATTTTATTCAGATTGAAATTTCCTTTTCAGAGTCTCTGCCGGTCTGCCTGGAAAGGCCGTGTGAGCACTGCCAGGCACCACTCACTGCTCTCTAGTGGCTCCTTGACTTATATTCTGACATTTCTAATATCAAGCCCTTGGTAACATAATACCAAGTTATGACTGTTTTTAAAGATCACAGTGTTCTCAAGGGGACCAAGGCTGTCTGAATAAGTAACTCAGAATTTGAAAAGAATTCGGTTACTAGTTCTTTTCTTCACTCTTAAACAGCCAGTTTGACTGGAATTAACCACCTTGGCACAGCCTAAGAAGAAGTAATGTGAAATGAGATTTTCTTTGAAAGTCTTCTGAAATAAGAGACCATGTCAGTGGGACCCAAAGACAACCGAGGTACTTTCACTTGCTTCCAAGGGCCTCACTCCTCCACTGTTACTTATGAGTACTTTGATTTTTACTACCTGATCTGCTTTCTCTCCCTTTTCCAAACTTGGAAAAATACATGGCAGCTCACTCTACCCTAAAGCCCTGAAAACCCCGAGAAAGAAAGATGCAGAGAAACTCTTGCCATAAATGCCAGTTTGGTTCTTAGTTTAGCCATTTCCATCATTTGGAATTACCGTGGTGTGTCACTTGTTTTGTTGTTGTTGTTTCTTTGTTTAGCTTTGTTTTTTAATATTCATTTAATATGATAATGGGCAATAGCAACATTTTTTCACTCCCAGGAATATAATTTATCAAACTGAACTATTTTCTTTGCCAAAGAAATATGTTTATAATATCATGGGTAATGATTTAAGTGTCAAAACAAGACTTTGCTTATTGTACAAAAAAAAAGTGGGTGATGAATGATGTAGCTTTTGTTTCTGTTTCTGAAGCCTATTTTCATTCAGTTTTCAGAAAGGCTTATTCATGCCAGGTTTTAGAAGACAGATGTCATTTTAAGTAAAAGCACCTTTAATTTGTTCTAACGGTACATCCTGTAAAGACAAAAAGCTACAAAGCCTTTTATGTGTCCTTACAGTATGTGAAAACTACAGGACTCATTCTAGAGTTAAATGACCAGTCTCAATTGATATTATCTGCTTCCAATTTTATTAACTTGGAAATTAATATGTTGCTAGTAAATATTGGTTTTTACAGTGTCCAGTTGGAAAATGTAAGTTATCAAAACTTAATGTAGTGAATTTGTGTAACCATGTTGTATTGTTGAGAATGTATTTGTATTTAAATTTTATTTTCTTATCAAGAGTATTATAAAAATTAAAAACTTTTGTAGCTGTCGCTTGGAAATAACAAATAAATTACAAGACGCCTGTTCACTCTCTGTGTGACATCACTTTCTCACTGATGTGAGAATTTCTGCTCATTTAGAATGACCGTAACTCACCTATTAGGAAGGGAATAGCAAGTGAGGAGCCCCAAGAACAGAAGAGCAAGCCATCTGAAAAGGGTGCAGAAATCTGCGGCATTTATCTGGCCTGGTTGTTTGGACCGAGGTCCTTGTTTATTCCTTCAGCAGACTTGTCTTGAGGACCTGCCAAGTACAGGTACTATGCAGGACCCATCATTCCCGAGAGCCGTGCATGTCCAGTGTGTGGGAGTATATTCCACGCATGTGAGTCCACAGTTTAGAGCTGACTTGTGCCCCCAGTGAAAGGAGTCAGGATCTTCCCCATCACTACCCTCAGCAGCCTCTTATTATTTCTAAACAAACCTTGATAAGACTTAGCCCCTGCAACGCCAGAGGAATTGAAGGTTGGTAAAGATGAAGGATTAGGGTTCTGAATCTCCTAAGCATCTTATTTTTGTTGAAATACCAGACTCGCACGTGAGCCCATGTATTCGAATAGACCTTAGAAAAATTGGTAAGGACATTGTTGAACTCGACGACGTTAGAATAGAAACATCAAGAGGTTCTATGCAAGTTTTATTCATGATACAAGCTAGTTCTTCAGATAGAGGAGACCGTATTTTTGGTGGGTTTCCCTTTTCAAGTTTCATGATTCCAAAATAAGAGCCCCCTGAGGCCAAGCAGAGTCCCTTCCTGTTGCAGTTCCGGTGTGAGTTTCCCCGCTACCCTGAGTCTCAGTGGCCAGTGTGGTCCTTCAGAGAATACCTGCCTTAGGTGTACATGACGTACTGTAGAAATAAACTGACCCATGTCCAGAGACCGTGGGTCTTCATTCCTCATTCACATCCTCACCTGAGGTTTAGTCTCTTGTGGCTGAAAGTCTCACTTTTGGCTTGTCATTTTGCCATGTGACATCTTAGTTTGGTGAGCCATTTGCTGCCATGTTTTAAGCTTATGTCTAGGTATTACATTAACAGCAGAGAAGGTGTAACCTACTTAAAGCCCTGTTTGGATTCATTTAGTTTTCTGCGTTGTGTCAAATTCTCTTTATTTCATTCTATCAAAGTCTTTGTGCTTTCTTTGTATTGATCTACTTTTTGACATGGTCTTAGATACATGGGAGTTTTTGCTCATCAAAAAAAGTTCTGTCTAGAGTAGACAACATTGTTTTCCAAATTTAACACATTCTCAACTCCACCCAGAACTGAGAAGGCCACACTGCACTGTTAAAAAAGCACCCATCATTTTAGACAGACTTGGCGCAGGGTGGACTGAGGCATCAGGGCAGACTGAGGGATGCTTCAAGAGGCATGTGAGAATCTCCCTGAGGAGATAGAGGGCTCAGACATAGTTTGAAAAGGCATAGTCAATAAAATCTGTACACTTGAAAGTGCAAACACCTGTTTTTGTAGTTAATACTACAGAGAAATCTCAACACCTATCCAACTTCATTTTCTATTAACTCCTCATGTTCAAATTAGATTGATTAATCTTGTAAATATATACTATTAGTTTCTCTCTCTACAGTGTGTTCATATTGTTGCTTCTGCCTTGAATGCCCTCCCCTGATTTCTCCACCAATTACCAAACTGCCCTTCTTAACCCATCATATACCTAGTTTCCAGATCAATCTTTCTAAAGCACTGCTCATATCATGTCAGTCCCCTTTACCAAAAGAAAGAATGCTCCTCCTTTTATTTATTTAATGTTCATCCAGTAAGTGATGGGCTTCCCTGATGACTCAGATAGTAAAGAATCTACCCGCGAATGCAGGATACATAGGTTCGATCCCTGGGTCAGGAAGGTCCCCTGGAAGAGGAAATGGCAACCCACTCCAGTATTCTTGCCTGGGAAATCCCGTGGACAGAGGAACCTGGTGGGCTGCAGTCCATGGTGTCTCAAAGAATCAGACGTGACTGAGTGAGCACAGTAAGTGATGGTTGAACCCCTAGGAAATGAAGCCCAAATTATTGGTTTAGTTATATATGCAAAGCCTTTTATATTCTTGTCCCAAACTGTCCTTCCAACTTTACTGATGACTGTACCACCACAGAGACCCCATGGATCAGCTTAACTGTACTTCTTGCTCTTTCCAGAATACATAAGCTTTCATTTCCCCATGTCTTTGTTCATGTTATTCCTCATTTACTTGCCATTCTCATCCTTTAAGGCCCATGTTAATATGTTTAAGGTCCATTGCCTTTCTTATCCATCAAGGCCCATGTCAAATATTTTTAATGTCAAATATTATGTCTTCTATCAAGACTTTTATAATCCTGAATCAGCTGAGCATAATTAACTCCTTCTCTGGACTCACATAATACTTTTTACCACCCACATGAGACTCATCATATTCTGACTTGCAGTATTGTTAATGGTGTTTACTCTCTTTTCTAGAGTCCCTTGTCATTCAACTCTGCAAAGGAAACAGTGTCTTACATATGGTAGATGGTCAATAAGCTGCTGCTGAATAAATAAGAATACTGAATTCAAAAAAAAAAAATCTCAACAAAATCTTGACCCATACAAATGCGTAGGTGAGACCACAGTTTTCATCCAGAGGCCCTTTGCAGTATGGAGCCTGCGATATTTATGTTAACATGGGGCATTTTTTAAAAGTTTGGGAAACTGCAATATGGGCTAACATGAATTCCAAATCCTGATCCCCAGTCTCTTAAACTCTACATCAGAAGTTGGTGTCAGGTAAGAATAAAAACACAACCACTGCCTCCTTGCAGCTTGCATTCTGAGGAGAGAAGGCAGATTAGACGAAGAGGTAAAATGTGTCAGATGGTGAGAAGCATTGTGGAGCAAAGTAAAGCAGGGAAGGGGGACAGTGCTGTGTGTGGGGCTAGAAGGGCTGGGATACAGTTTAAAATTAGGGGCTTCCTTAGTGGTCTTGTGGCTAAGACTCTGCTTTCCCAACGCAAGGGACACGGGTTCAATCCCTGCTCAGAGAACTAGATCCCACATGCTCCCACTAAGAGATTGCATCCCTCAAAGAAAGACCCCACACGCCGCAATGAAGATCAAAGATCCCATGTGCCAAAACGAAGACCCAGCACAGCCAAATAAGTAAATGAGTAAATATTTAAAAAATAAACTTAAGTTTATTCTAAGTTTAGAATAAGCTTAGAATAAACGTAGAATTCTAAGATTCTCCAGCAAGCCCTCACTAGAAAGGTTACATTTGAACCAAGATCTGAGGAAGATGAGGAAAGGGAGTCTTTACAGAAATGTAGGGAAAGATCCTCCCATCTCAAAGACAGCAAGGAGATGAGTGTGGCCAGAACAAAACGAGTAAGAGGGATTGGTAAGATCCTGCAATGAGGGAGGGTTTTGAGCAGTGGAGTGACATGATGGACTCGGCTTTTTCAGATTGCTCTGGCTGAGAGAAGGCTCATAGGCACAGGAGGCGGTTGGAGATTGGGCTGAATCATGTGAGGTTCATATGGAACACAGAGGACCCCAAACAAAAAGGGAGCCTGACTAAGGAGACCACAGCTGGAGGAAACTCTGTCCTTGACTTCATACTCTGAAGCTACAGAAATAAGTGTAGAAATGGAACAAGAGATGCACAGGCCAGAGTGCCCAGGAATAAACCCACAAATACGTGGTCAATTAATTTATGACAAAGCTGCCATATAAAGGACATAGAGTAGCCAAAGGATGTTTTGTTGGTCACTAAGTTGTGTCCAACTCCACGACTCCGTGGACTGCAGCTCGCCAGGCTTCCCTGTCCTTCACTGTCTACCGGAATTTGGTCAAACTCATGTCCATTGAGTCAGTGATACTGTCTAACCATCTCAATCTCTGCTGCCCCCTTCCCTTTTTGCCTTCAATCCTTGCCAGCATCAGGGTCTTTTCCAGTGAGTTAGCTCTTCCATCAGATGGCCAAAGTATTGGAGCTTCAATATCAGTCCTTCCAATGAATATTCAGGGTTGATTTCCTTTAGGATTGACTAGTTTGATCCCTTGCAGTCCAAGGGACTCTCGAGAGTCCTCTCCAGCACCACAATTCAAAAATATCAGTTCTTCAGCCCTCAGCTTGCTTTATGGTCCAACTCTCACACCCTAAGGATATGTCCCTCAATAAATTGCTTGGAAAATGGAACATCACAAGCTAAGGACACTGCACATCATCTGCTTCGCACACAAAACTAAACACACAGCTATGCACATCAAGCCCTTCCTTTGCTGAGTCCACTAATGACAGACCCCCAGCAGTCAGGCACATACAGAAGGTTCTCCCCAATTTTTCATCACTTTTTCTCCCGTGGCATAACCTTACAGCAGGTCCTGAAGAAACTGAGATCCACTAAATGTAGTTCCAGCTCTGAACTGTCCTGAAACCAAATTCCTGGCATGTCCTGTCATCTGTGCTAAGTCACCTCACTTGTGTCTGACTCTTTGCAACCCCATGGACTGTAGCCCACCAGGCTCCTCTGTCCACAGGATTCTCAAGGCGAGAACACTGGAGTGGGTTGTCATTTCCTCCTCCAGGGGATCTTCCCGGCCCAAGAAGCCAACTCCCTCTCTTAGGTTTCCTGCATCGACAGGTGGGTTTTTTTTTACCACTAGCGCCCCCCTGGGAAGCCCTCCTGTCTGCTCTGCACAGAGCCAAATCTGGGGGCAGGTCAGGCAGGTCCTGCCTAAGAGAGGCAGGCTTATCGCCCTCTGCTGGTCAACTGTGAAATGCAGGCCTCACCCACTCAACAGTTTCATGGAGGCCAAGATCCCTGCTCAGTCCTGATGAATCTATTATACTTTGGGAATTCAAAGGGTTGGAGGCCAATATCCCATGACTTCTCAAAGAGTTCTAGAACAATTAGAAACCATACACAAGGAAATGAACGTACATACAAACTTTACAACTCACATGTAAAATCACTCAAAATTGTCCGCAGACATATTTAAAAATATAAACATTATAGAAGAAAACATAGAAGAAAATAAACATGGCCAGGGTTTGGTCACATAGGTTAGGAGCTTTGACTTTTAATGTACAGCATGAAAAGCCCACACACGGAAAAGGGAGGGGGGAATTCATAACATGTACTGTCTACAACTAAAAATTTTTACTTAGGGATACCAAATTCAAAAACCAAAAGATAAGCCTCAGAGTGGGAGAAAAATATTTGCTACACACATGTCTTATAAAGAATTTGTAATCACATTAAAAATCAATAAATCATGCAGATAAAAGTACTTTCTTTTGCTAATGCAAGTTTTATGTTTGAAATTATTGGAAAGTCAGTAACATTCCAAAACCCCATGTCAGTACCACACCAGAAAACACAGAAAACATCACGGTACAGGGGAAAACATTTCTCTACAAAGTCCAAGCTTTACCCACTTCCAGTTCACACAAAGAAACATCACCACTCTCCTAGGAGTCCACATGTAACTGATAGGAACTGTGAGAACGTTATAAGAGGAGCCACTGTGTCTTCCATATTGCAGATGACCAGGATGTGATAGAAAGAGTGAACTCTAACATTTTGAATTTTCTGCATTATTCCAACAACAAACTATTAACTAATATATGAATTCAGTAAAGTTACCAAATCAACACACAAAAATCAACTGTGTTTCTAAATACCAATAACAAACCATCAGAAAGAGAAAGAAAATCAGTTTGCAACTGCATCAAAAAGAACAAAATACCAAGGAATAAATTTAACCAAGGACTTGAAATACCTGCACACTGAAAATATTGACACTGATGAAGAAATTGAAGATACAAACAAATGGAATGATATCCTGTGTTTGTGGATGAAAAAGAATCAGTAGTGCTAAAATGTCCATTCCACCCAAAAGAATATACACATTCAATGCAATTCTTAACAGAATTCCAATGGCATTTTTCACAGAGACCGAACAACAATCCTGACATTCGTATGGAACCACAGAAAACTCTGAACAGCTAAGGGAACCTGAGAAAGGACACCAGCAGCTAGAGGAAACTCACTCTCTGATATCAAACCAATTAACCTATGACCTATTAGATGTCTCCTGACTCAAAGATCTCCCAGTGTGAAAAGACATGTCCTTTGGAATTGCTGTGATACATGGATTCTCAGATGAACAAAAATAAAAATAAAGCTGATTCTGTCTTTGAACTCCATCTAGATTCATGGATTCTCAGACGAACAAAACAATAAAAACATCATACATAAACCCCCAAACATACGTGATTTTAGTAAAAGATTAATATTGCAGATAGTTGGGTAAAGAGGGATCTTTCACTGACTGGTATTGAGAAAATTAGGTAATTGTCTAGGAAAAAAGTCTCCTATCTCACACATGATTCACACACACTCACACACACACACACACATACATACACACACTCACACACTTCAGCTCCACCAAAGATGTGAAACCAAAAACCAAGAACGTAACAATTGTAGAAGAACTCAAGGGGTAACAATTTTTATATTATCAGAATAGGGAAGGTTTTTTCAAATATGTCAAAAATCGAAAAGCCACGCAGAAAGACTGATAATCCAACCACTTAAAAACAAACAAAGCCCAGTGGCAAGGCCAACACTGCACCACCATCAAGTGAAAAAATGACAGGTGAGCTGGGAAGTAGCCTGACCACTCACCCCACAAGGCCTTGACACCCTGTCATGTCTCCAGGGTCCTTATTCTCCCCAGAGCCCCACCTACATGGCTGCTGCCATGCCAGTTTATACAGACCTCAGTCACCTCCTAACATGCAAAGGTCATTTTATTACAAAGACAGTGGGTTGAATGGTGGCCCCAAAAGCTGTGTCCCCCAGAACATATGAAGGGACCTTACCTGAAACAAAGGGTCGTTGCAGACTTAGTGAAGAAGCTGAGAAGAGGTCATCCTGGATGAGGGTGGCCCAAAGCCAATGACAGTGTCCTTATATGAGACGGAAGAGAAGAGCCCAAGAGAGAAGCCACAAGAAGATGGAGTTGGGAGGGAGGTCACCACAAGTCCAGAGATGCCCAGAGCCCCCAGAATCTGGTAGAGGCTAGAAGGAACATCCTCTGGAGCCTCCTGAGAAAGCACAGCCCTGCCCACACCTTGATTCAGATGTCTGGTCTCCAGAGCTGGGGGAGGATGAATTCCTTTTGTTTTAAAAACCCCAGCTTGTTGTCATTTGTCATAAAAGCCACAGGATAGCCACATACACAGACCCTGCCCTATAGACTTCTGGAAGCATTTCAGTCTCCTGATTGAGAACCTTCAATGTCACCATTCAGATCACTAATTAAGAAGCAGGCAGGACTTCCCTGATGGTCCAGTAGCTGAGACTCCACGTTCCCAATGAGGGGGACCCTGTTCAATCCCTGGTTGGGGAACTGGATCCCATATGCCACGACTAAGAGTTTGCATGCCACAATTAAAGATCCCGCATGCCACAACTAAGACCTGGTGCAGCATGAATATTTTTTTAAAAGAATAAGCAGGCAGTTACACAGATGAAAACCCAATTGGGATACTTGCTATGCTGAGGAGAAGAATTCTGCAGTTGGTCAGAGTTCTGGTACTTTCTCCCACGTCGGCCATCAGCCCCCCACGGAGAACGTCCTCATTGGAAAGCTGGTGCACTCTGGGGAGGCGTCCCTGAGTTAACATTACCTGACCCCCAAATTAGTGGCTCCTGAAGTTTATCCTCCCTTTCTGGTAAAACACCCGAATATGTGCAAGGACCTTAAAGGCTGGAGGAAAGGGCTTGGAGCAACACCAATGACAGCTCGCATGCTGAATCGCAGGCCACACGGATGGTCCTGGCCTGGGTATTCTTCTGGAAATTTTCCATTTACCTGTCTGGGCTACCCCTCCTTCCTTGGCCCCCAACCCCCACTGCTTTTTTTCTTTCCCCACCTCTGTCTGTCGAGAACTTCCAGCAGCAGGTGCAGGTGATACATCTTCTTCCTTGGCAGGTGGCAGCCGAGCAACTCCTGAGAGGGCCTCTCAGACAGGCCACACTCACAGTCACGGTCCCTTACCAGCCCCATCCACGGCTGGCGGGGCAGCAAGCACGGCTTGAAGTGTCCCCAGAGGTGCTCTTGCTGCCTGGAGGCAGTGTTCACAGCCCTGGGGAGGCGCACCTGGGCAGGTTGGCCGGTCCAGTCAGGCTGCCCGAGTTGGCCAACTGTCACCCATCAGGGGCTAACGGTTGCAGAAAATGGGTTTTGCTGTGCTGGCCCACTCCAAGGAATGAGTATGGGTTTCTGAGGGTCAGGAGGAACATGGGCTGCAGCTCTGGTTTGTTTTCTAATCGTTTTACCTGGCCCACAAGTGGCAGGCAACTTCCAGAATACCCCCTCCTCGCCAGAGAATCCCAGGAGTCAAGAGAGGAAGGGGGCTGGGCAGAGACAGAGGCCTGGTGCCCCAGGGCGGTGAAAGCCTCTGGAAGAGCCGGAGGAGGGAGGCCGCCCAGAGTGAAGCGCAGGGTCTCAGACCTGCCCGGGAGCTGCTGCTTCTCAGTTCGGGCCCTGCTCTGAGGTGCTTAGGGTTGGCGCTGACCAGCTGGGGGTGCTCTGCAGAAGGGCTCTGGGCACGGTCCCTCTGAGCCCACCCAGGCCGGGGTGCCCACCCAGGAGGGCCCCGGGCCCCAGGCCCTGTGAGGGGCCTGCCCAGAAGAGCCCGGTGAGCTGCCCGGGTGAGTCCCAGCCTCTGGAAGGGGCCTGCCCACTGGAGCCCCGTGGGCAGCTGGGTGCCGGCCCAGGTGAGCTCCATATCCTGGGAGACGCCTGCCCAAGAGAGCCCTGTATGCCGGAGGGGCATGTGAACGAGCAGCCTCTCTTTGCAGCCGGCGCAGAGTTGCTTATGACTCACCTGTGGGTAGTGCTGGGATGGGATGAGAACCAGGAGATCCTGCAGGCCTTGAGCACCCTGGGCCTATCTGGATAAACAAGGACCATAGGTGAGACCCGGCGGCTGTGAGACAGGAGGGAGGCCCCACAGGTACCTCTCGTTTCATCCACTTGACACCACGGAAGTCTCCCAAGGACAGAACAGACAGCCTGCCCCAGGCTGGTGGGAGCTCCTGGTGACCCTGCAGTGGACATGGGAAGGAGGGGCCGGGCAGGAGGGGAGTGGGCGCCCAGGCAGAGCCACAGGGCTCAGGGGGCGAGCCTTTCTGGGTCGGAGCTGGGAGTGGATGAACACGTGGGGACTGTGGCCCAGGAAAGCTGTCCTGGTGACAGATGCTGAACCCACATCAGGACGACAGGTCTCGCAGGTGACTCCCAGAATAGGACTGTACGACGAATCCTGTTCAAAGAAGGTTTTATAACACGAACTTGAAACAAACAAACAAACATGAACTGGCTGAAGGAAAGGTTTTGCAGAGCTAATCCCCCTAACAGGAGTCTCTGGTCCCCTCAGAGGGGAAGGAGCAAACAGCTGGGAGTCGGCAGCACGCTGAATGGGTGGTGGGTGCAGACCCCACACTCTGGCCCCCTCTCTTTGTTTCTGGGTGTGCTACTTGGATTTTCAGAGAGTCAGCTGTGTTCATGTTAGGAAGAGCTGAAAGCCAGTCCATTCAAATCACTTAGTAAGTACAGCACATAGTTTATGTATGTATTGCATCTTCCTCACTAGATGGTCAGTGATTCCAAGGATAGGGAGGACCTCCATTGTACCCACAGCTTCTTCCCCTTTAGATGGGGAAGACCGAATACATACTCCGTGAATGAATGACGTTCTGTGGCTGATGGAGAAGCAAGGGCTGTGGTAGAAAGTCAACCAGTCAACTGGAAACAACCTTCATGATCTTGGTCAGATAACCGCATGGGGTTTTGGTTTCCCTACACATGTAAAATGTAAAAGTATTTTCAAGAACAAAGTATTGGGCCCTTGCTATGCACTAAGCCCTCTGCTAAACCCAGGAGCCCCTGGGATACTGCCCTCCAATCAAGCCAAAGACAGGAGCAGAGTCACCTCAGGTTTTTCTACAAGTTCAATACCCAGGCAACTGCTGGGGTCCCTCCTACACACCCACGATCTCAACTAATTGCCAGTAATTCAGTTCCTTCATGGCCCTTTCCGGGCAGAATGTTCCCAGCTCTCACCCAAAGCGCCATGATTATGAACCAAACCAGCAGCACAGACCCTATTGGACCCTATATTTGTACTGTCATACTTTAAGGAATTAATGGGCTTCCCAGGTATCTCAGTGGTAAAGAATCCGCCTACCAATGCAGGAGATGCGGGTTGGATCCCTGGGTTGGGAAGATCCCCTGGAGGAGGGAATGGCAACCCGCTCCAGTACTCTTGCCTGGAGAATCCCATGGACAGAGGAGTCTGGTGGGCTACAGTCCATGGCGTGGCACAGAGTTGGACAGAACTGAAGCGACTTAGCATGCATGCATGCAAGCATTATTGAAACAGCTGACTTACAAATGAAACAGTCTGGGGTAGGAAAAGACCACCGAGGTGTTAATTAAATGAGGAGTCTGTTATATTTAGGTGACTCCAGTGCCGTGGCACCCACATAAGCAAACCAAAATCCAAGACTGTAAATGCCTCAGCAACCTGACAATGCTGAGGACAACGAATCAGAAACAGCCAACCAGGCTTTCAGTGATCACAAATCAATGTCCTTTCTTCACTTCTGCGCTTGACATGAAAGTCTTTCCCGGCTCCCACCGGCAGAGCCATCTTAAACCGCTTCTGGTTTGGTGCAGCCCCATCTGAATTGATTTTTGCTTAAATAAACTCTTAAAATTATTAATATGCCACACAGGTCAGCTCAGGGGGGGTCTGTGCGATTGTATCCTCTGCTGAACTAACACAATACATTTCTAAACAAATGTCATCATTAAGACTGCAAAGTCTGAGACTGAGAAGCCTGTCTCAAGACTGAGGCCCAAAACCCTGATGACACTTCGTTCAACCCCTCAGGTTCTCTCTGAAGGGGACATCACCTTGTTCTGTCTGAACTATAAACCCCTCATGTTAACAGATCAGGGCATCAGGCAACCCCTGCCTCCCCACTGCCCCAACCGAGTGTCTGGAGCTCTCCTCCCAGACTTCAGCCTCACAGGTACCCCTGATGATGTTCTCGTCCACAGGCAGCAGCATTTGAGACCCAAAGGTCCTGACCCATGCTACCAAGAAGGCCTGTTCCTTCCACAGGGACACAAAAGGTGGGGGCTGGAAGATGCCATGTGAGTGGTACCGGCAACTATTGTGGTGCTACCTGTGTCCCCCGCCCCCAGCTGCCCTAGGAAGAGCCCTGGCAGCTTCCTGGGATGCCCCTGAAGATGCTTCCGACCAAGTGACAGAGAAGGCTCCTTTGTCCTTTGAGTCAGGCTTCCGCCCTTGAGGGTCCAGAGGAAACCTCCCCGGATCACTGATGCTGATGACAGGGACTCAGTTAGTGGTGCAGGTGATGCCCTCCCCCAGGGTACCGGGGCTTCCGTCTCTGCACTCACTGCCGTGGGCTCATGGCCCAGAGTCTCCCAGCTCACGTAGGTGCAGACCCAAGTGCCTACCAGAGTTCTCCAACAACAAGATGTTCACCAAGGAGGGGAGGGAAGGAGGGAGGGAGCAGAGAAAAGACAGGAAATCCATACTGGGATTTTAGAGAAACTACAATGAATTTTTTAGTGTAACTCCGTACCACACAGTATTTCCATATTTTATGTGGCAGCCCCGGCTTCTCCATATGCCTCTAGAAGACAGTCCACAGGAAGAAGTGCTCTTCCCTTGGCAGCTCCCAGGGTGGAGGGCTCTGGAAGCACAGAAGATGCAAGATGATGCCTCCTGGGGGCGGTCCTGTGAGTGACAACTAGGGGGATCATCACAGTTCCTATTTTCAAGTCTATGGCTGAAGAGACCCGCTCACCCAGCCCTCACTCTGATGATGGAATCCAGTATTCTTCCTGAGATGAAGGAGCACAGGAATAGCAATCCAGGCTGCTGTGGGTGCATCCCAGAGCCTGGCTCCATTGCTTGCCAGCCTGTGCCCTTAAGGCAGGTCCCCAGCTGGCATCAGCCTCCATTCCTTCCTCCAGAGACTAGAGACCAAGTGTGCTGCTTCCGTCGGGGGAGTGTGTGGGGCCAAAAGTCTGTGGTCAGTGGTAAAGGATGACACTTGTGTCAGGATGGCTACTGTCCTCTGGGTCCCTAAATCCAATCCTTGCATGGGGCCACCCGCTTACTCTTTGTTCTTCCCCATTTGAAACATAAAGCATCGGTGCAGGTGGTGCTCGTGATAAAGAACCTGCCTGCTAATGAAGAAGACACAAGAGATCCAGGTTCAATCCCTGAGTTGGGAAGATCGCCTGGAGGAGGGCATGGCATTCCAGTCCCGTATTCTTGCCTGTAAAATTCCATGGACATCAGGAGCTTGGCGAACTACAGTCCATAGGATCATAAAGAGTCAGACACAACCAAGCAACTGAGCATGCACATATATACACGCAAAGAATCGATGCAGTATGAGGCTCCACAGCTGAGGGAGAGGCTCGGGACCCCCTTAAACTCTAAGGGAAAAGGTGATCTTCCTGGGGGTGTGTGTCACAGGAATTAGTGCTTCCTCAGAGTAGAATGGCCCCCTCGGTCCCCTGGTTCCTTCCAGTCTAAGAGCACTCTCTGTGGAGTCTTCATATCCAGGAATTGTATTTTCAGAACATCTCCTACCATTTTTCAGATTCCCGCATCATCTGAACTTTCACAACCGGAGGGAGAGAGCCCTGACCACCCTTTCAGCCTCACTGGGTTCTGTCTCAATGCCCACGTCTCCCTGGCATCCAGCCCATGCTCCAGATTGCCAACCAGGGGGCAAGGTTTAGTACTGGATACCAGGCTCAAAGTGGACCACAATGCTATAAGTGGGGGCAGAGACCAAGGAGGCCCTACCATGCATGTTGTGAGCAGTCTCTTAGGGAATCCTCACAACAGTCCTGACACCACGGCAGAGTCTGCATCCTGAGAGGCTGTGGGACCTGCCCAGGGAGGAAAGTGTGGGCCCAGAGCTGTCCTGCTCACTAGACCAGTGGGTGGACCTGGAACTCAAGGCTTCAGGACTTGAAAACAGGTGGATGAGAGCATCAGTGGCAGCAACCAAGAAGCAAGAGGCAGGATGTGACCCAGCTCACTGCCCAGCCTCTGAGTGGGAGGGACCCAGAGGGGTCACCAGGGACCAAGAATCTGGAAGCCAGACGAAGAGACACAGAAGCAGCAAGGGTCCGCCTCCGGGGTGTCTGACTTCAGACAGACGAGGAATGTGTCCATCAGAGGTTTGTGTGCAGTGGGGGAGTGCGGACCACAGCCAAGATAAAGAGATGCTATCAAAATCTGTGGTCAGGAGCCTGGGTCAGAACCCAGAGAGATAGGTGGGCCAAGGTGGCAGCCCTGGGACCTAGAGCACTTAGGTCAACACAGCACCCTAAGGCCTAGATGCATACCTCATTTGCGGAGCCCAGACACAGGGCCCTGAGCTGAGATGGGGCCTGAGTCACCCCTACCCTCAAGCTACGTTTCCCACACCTGCCTGCCAGCTCCTCAGTGAGCCCACCTGGCAAGCCTCTTACCCCCACACGAACCCAGATCTCAAGGGGGCTGGGCTCCCCAACGCGACACGTTCCCAATGTATATATGCATTGGCTGGCTCACTGACGGAGCGTCCTGCCCAGTCCGTGGACACACTCTGGGGCAGACGGACGGACTAGGGCCCAAGGCTCAGGCCTCAGGCTCCCACTTCTCTCTGGCTCAGACTGTACTTCGGATGACCAGAGAGAGTCCAGGATAAACCTCTCCTCAGGGAGTGACCATTTCTGGGGACCTTCTAGAACGTGGTCAGGGACCAGTCAAACTCTTGAACCCCTTCAGACAACCCCCCTTTATCCAGTCCTGGGAACCAGCTTCTTACTCCTCCCTACTAAACCTCTCATTTAAACACAAATCCCTAGGGGAGGGAGGAACACCTCTTCTCGGGGCTCTGCGATTCAGTTCCCCAGCTGTGAGTTAACATTTTGGGGAACTTTGGAAAGAAAGAGAAACATTAGACTAGTGGTTTTTAAAGGGAGGACCCAGGACCAGTAGCATCAATATTACCTGGAAACTTAATAGAAATATAAATGCTTAGACCCTTCCCCACCAGACCTGCTGAGTCAGAGCTCTGGGGCAGAGCCCAGCCATCTGGTCAACTTGCCTTCCGGGGGATTCTGACAGTCACTCAATTTGGAGAGTCTCTGCTTTAGCCATCAGGAGCTGCTCTGCACAGGTTCAAGTGCTGTCAGCTCCATGTAGAGGGGAAACCAGCCTCCATGTCTGGGGGCAGAAGATATTCCTAGAAGCACCAGGTGATACCCCAATGCTCTCTGACTTACTTAGGCGTTAACACTGGGGGGGAAAGCCTGAAGCTGAATCAAATTGGCGTGGAGCCACCAGAGATAAAAAATTAAAGTTTCCTAAATATTATTGTTGGGAATACTTAGGAAGGCGCTGGTGTGGTGCCTTTTACACAAATATTGTGAGTCACAATAACTGTGTTTATCTTCTTTTTCCTTCAGCAAATAAGGAAACATCAGTGGGGGTGCTGATATTTATTTATTTTTGGATGAGCATCGTGATAGTGGAAATATTTCGTACGTGATTATAGAACCCTGGAGCTAAAGCACTGCCCCCAAGGAGGAGCAAGGAGTTAATTGGTAAATAACGTAGACATTTCCTTCTGGTTAAAAAGATCCCAATGTGTCCCATTTGTTTCTAAGTCATGTCACTCTAGGCATCTTGCTTCTCAATAAAAAGCAAGATCAGGTCAGTGGCGGGAGGCAAGCAGTCCTGACAGAGGATGCCTGGCCCAGCAATCTCAAATCACACTGCCTTCTCTGTGCTCAGTTTCCCCTTGTTTCTTGGCCTCGTGGTGGAGCTGAGAAGCCAGATGCACTGCAGACTCAGACCTCAGACCTTGTCTGAAGCCAGGCTCTTGGGAGAATCCTTGAGTATGGATCCCTACAGTGATCGCCATAAACCTCCTGCCAAAAATTCCTGCTGACCCACAGGGTTCATGCACTAAATGTAGGAGAAAATGGGGCCCCTGCCTCCTGTGATGATGGAGGCCTGTTAGACACATGAGTAAACTCAAACCCAAAGGCAAGGTGCCTCCTCTGACTCTACATCCTTGAAAATAAGGCTGGACATGAGTGGCATTTGCAGATAAGAATGATTTTTAAGATTGGATTGAGAGAAAAAAAAAAGACATGTTTACCCAGAGATGTGTCAGTTCAGTTCAGTCACTGAGTTGTGTCCGACTCTTTGCAACCCCATGGACTGCAGCACACCAGGCTTCCCTGTCCATCACCAACTCCCAGAGCCTACTCAAACTCATGTCCATCGCGTCAGTGATGCCATCCAACCATCTCATCCTCTGTCATCCCCTTCTCTTCCCGCCTTCAATCTTTCCCAGTATCAGGGTCTTTTCCAATGAGTTGGTTCTTCCCATCAGGCAGCCAAAGTATTGCAGTTTCAGCTTCAGCACCAGTCCTTCCAATGAATAGTCAGGACTGATTTCCTTTAGGATGGACTGGTTGGATCTCCTTGCAGTCCAAGGGACTCTCAAGAGTCTTCTCCAACACCACAGTTCAAAAGCGTCAATTCTTTAGCGCTCAGCTTTCTTTATAGTCCAACTCTTACATCCATACATGACTACTGGAAAAACCATAGCTTTGACTAGATGGACCTTTGTTGGCAAAGTAATGTCTCTGCTTTGTAATACGCTGTCTTGGTTGGTCATAACTTTCCTTCCAAGGAGCAAGCACCTTTTAATTTCATGGCTGCAGTCACCATCTGCAGTGATTTTGGAGCCCAAAAAAATATAGTCAGCCACTGTTTCCACTGTTTCCCCATCTATTTCCCATGAAGTGATGAACTGGATGCCATGATCTTCGTTTTCTGAATGTTGAGTTTTAAGGCAACTTTTTTCTCTCCTCTTTCACTTTCATTAAGAGGTTCTTTAGTTCTTCTTTGCTTTCTGCCATAAAGGTGGTGTCATCTGCATATCTGAGGTTATTGATATTTCTCCCGGCAATCTTGATTCCAGCTTGTGCTTCATCCAGAGCAGCATTTCACATGACGTACTCTGCATATAAGTTAAATAAGCAGGGTGACAATATACAGCCTTAATGTACTCCTTTCCTGATTTGGAACCAGTCTGTTGTTCCATGTCCAGTTCTAACTGTTGCTTCTTGACCTGCACACAGATTTCTCAAGAGGCAGGTCAGGTGGTCTGGCATTCCCATTTCTTTAAGAATTTCCCACAGTTTGTTGTGATCCACACAGTCAAAGGCTTTTGGCATAGTCAATAAAGCAGAAGTAGACATTTTTCTGGAACTCTCTTGTTTTTTCGATGATCCAATGGATGTTGGCAATTTGAATCTCTGGTTTCTCTGCCTTTTCTAAATGTAGCTTGAACACCTGGAGGTTCATGGTTCATGTACTGTTGAAGTCTGGCTTGGAAAATTTTGAGCATTACTTTGCTAGCGTGTGAGATAAGTGCAATCATGCGGTAATTGGAGCATTCTTTGGCCATTGCCTTTCTTTGAGATTGGAATGCTTTATGTGTAATAGCCAAAAAATGGAGACAACTGAAATGTCCATTAACAGGTAAATGGAAAACAAAGCTGTGATATGTCTGTCCCAAAGATGGAGTACTTGTTGCTTAGCAAAATAAAGACATGAACAATCAACACAGCCAACAAGGGGTGAATCTCAAAGTTGCCATCTTGAGCGAATGAAGCCAGGCACATAAGAGATAATGTGCTGTGTGATATATTTGTATACGATTCTAGAAAGTGCAAACCAATCTACAGTGACAAAACACAGCCTCGTGGTTATCTGGGGGAGGGGAGGGGACTGGGGACGGTCACAAGGCCACAAGGACGCGTTGGTGAGGGCTGGATCCCCTCACCCTCTCCACTGGGGTGCTGGTCTCATGAGTAATTTACATATGTCAAAATTTATCCAATTATATGCTTGAAGATATACTGTTTATTATATGCAGTTATATGTCAGTGAGATTTTAAAATATATGGGTTGGCAATTTTCACCGTTTCTTGGAGAAACTGGTCACATTTCTGCTAGAGTCCCTCCTCTTTCTGGCTAAACTGGCAACAGATTCTTGTCGACGTCAAGAGAAATAGTGAGGTGCCCTTCCTGGTGGTCCAGTGGCTAAGACTCCATGCTCCCAATGCGGGGGGTCCAAGTTCCACCCCTGCTCAGGGAACTAGATCCCAGATGCCGCAACTAAGAGTTCACATGCTGAAGACTGAAGATCCTGCATGCTGCAACCAAGACCTGGTGCAGCCAAATAAATTAAATAAATAGATATTTTTTAAAGAGAGAGAGAGAGTAGGTATTTCAGGACAAATGGAACAAGTGTTTATTAGTCTGTGGGGCAGGGGAATGAAGAAATGTATCTCTTTCATAGCAACTGTGCTATTAATCATCAACAATCTGAGCATTTTTTGTCTGCCAGGCTGATCATTGTACATTACCTTATTTAATGCTCATGCAACCTTGAGAATAGATGTCATTGGACTAATTTACAGAAGAGCAGACTAAGGGAGATGCCTGACATCCTAAGGAGTGGCAAGCAGATTCAGGATTTGAAACAGGTATTTATTTATTTGTGTGTACTTCGTAAACTTTCTACAAGGAAAATAAACTACTATTAATCAGAAATCTTTCAGTCTTTAAAATTATTATAATCACTTGGTAACAACACTTGAAAATTTCTTCTCCTGTAAAGGTACTGCTTATAGGACCTGTTAGGTACCACGTACTTAATTGTTCCTTTCTTTTTTTAATAATTTATTTTAAAATATTTATTTTTATTTATTTATTTGGCTGCACCAGGTCTTAGTTGTGGCACATGGGATCTTCAATCTTCGTTGCAGCATGCAGGGTCTTTTTTAGTTGCGGTATGTGGGATCTAGTTCCCTGACCAGGGATAGAACCTGGGCCCCCTGCATTGAAAGCATGGAATCCTAGTCTCTGGACCACCAGGGAAGTCCCTAATTATTCCTCTTCTCTGAGGTTGAGACTCAAGAGTAGGTGAGCTTATATCCCAAATGACAAAGCTAAGAAGTGTAAGAGCCAGAATGTGAACTCAGAACACTTTGTGTGTGGAACACTTGTTCTTTTCATATTCGTGGACCCAAATTTCATATCCACCAAAAGCTTGAACAGCTGTTTTAACTCCCTGAGTCCCTTCCAGTCCAGGAGGTGTGTGTACAGATTTAACATAGCTGGAGCCACTCTGTCCATTGTCACTGACTGTTCTATTTTCTATTTAGACCCGTGGGGCAATGTTTTCCATACTGTTACATAGACTTCTCATTTATTCTTTAAAGAGATGTGTAATATTTCATGCAGTTGATGTATTATAGTCACTTGCTTAGCCATCACTTTATATCGGTCTGCAATGAGCTTTTTATGGAAAACCATGCTATCCATCAAGGAACCAAAAAATAGCTGGTAACTTATAGTGACCTTCAAAAATAGCAGAGAGAGAATCAGAAGAGGAAAGATGCTCTGATGATTTGAGGCAGATCATCCACATTCCAGCTCAGAACAGGGAAAGGCTCGAGAGCCTTACCTCTTTCATCCTTGAGGAGGAAGGCCACCGGGTTTAGGGAAAAGTTCGTAAGGATCTCTCTCCATGGTGATGTTTGCAGAGCATGTATCGAAGTTTATTTCTGCTTTTCAATAAAATAGCACATTTTCCTTTCACTCACTATGAAATAAAGATTATTCATCTACCCTCTTCGTTATGGATGGCATTTTAAATTATTTGCCATATGGGATTTTTGATCTGAATTAGGGAGGATTGGGCTTCCCTGGTGGCTCAGACAGTTAAGAACCACCTTCAATGCAGGAGACCCAGGTTCGATCCCTGCGTTGGGAAGATCCTCTGGAGAAGGGTATGGCTACCCATTCAAGCATTCTTGCCTGGCAAATCCCCATGGACAGAGGAGCCTGGCAGGCTACAGTCCATAGGGTCGCAGAGAATCAGACACAGCTGAGCAACTAAGCACAGCACAGCACCCGTTTCAGTATTCTGGCCAAGAAAATTCCCTAAACAGAGGAGCCTGGCGGGCTACAGCCCACGGGGTCGCAAAGAGTCAGACACAACGGAGTGACTGAGAGCGCGTGCGCACACACACACACACACACAGACACACACGTATGTGTATGTAATTCTATTTTTAATTTTTTAAGGAACCACCATATTGTTTTCCTTAGTGGCTCACCATTTTATTTATTTACTTATATTGAAATATAATTGACATATAACATTATGTTGTTTCAAGTGTACAACTTGAATTATTCAATACACACACTAGAAAATGATCATCATAATAAGTCTAGCTAACTTCTGTCACCATGTGTAGTCACAAATTTTTTTCTTTTTTTTTTTTCATTTATTTTTATTAGTTGGAGGCTAATTACTTTACAATATTGTAGTGGTTTTTGCCATACATTGATATGAATCAGCCATGGATTTACATGTATTCCCCATTCCGATCCCCACTCCCACCTCCCTCTCTACCCGATCCCTCTGAGTCTTCCCAGTGCACCAGGCCCGAGCACTTATCTCATGCATCCAACCTGGGCTGGTGATCTGTTTCACTATAGATAATATACATGTTTCAATGCTCTTCTCTCGAAACATCCCACCCTCGCCTTCTCCCACAGAGTCCAAAAGTCTGTTCTGTACATCTGTGTCTCTTTTTCTGTTTTGCATATAGGGTTATCATTACCATCTTTCTAAATTCCATATATATGTGTTAGTATGCTGTAATGTTCTTTATCTTTCTGGCTTACTTCACTCGTATAATGGGCTCCAGTTTCATCCATCTCATTAGAACTGATTTCAAATGAATTTTTTAATGGCTGAGTACTATTCCATGTGTATATGTTACCACAGCTTCCTTATCCATTCATCTGCTGATGGGCATCTAGGTTGCTTCCATGTCCTGGCTATTATAAACAGTGCTGCGATGAACATTGGGGTGCATGTGTCTCTTTCAGATCTGGTTTCAGGTGTGTATGCCCAGAAGTGGGATTGCTGGGTCATATGGCAGTTCTATTTCCAGTTTTTTAAGGAATCTCCACACTGTTCTCCATAGTGGCTGTACTAGTTTGCATTCCCCCCAACAGTGTAAGAGGGTTCCCTTTTCTCCACACCCTCTCCAGCATTTATTGCTTGTAGACTTTTGGATAGCAGCCATCCTGACTGGCGTGTAATGGTACCTCATTGTGGTTTTGATTTGCATTTCTCTGATAATGAGTGATGTTGAGCATCTTTTCATGTGTTTGTTAGCCATCTGTATGTCTTCTTTGGAGAAATGTCTGTTTAGTTCTTTGGCCCATTTTTTGATTGGGTCATTTATTTTTCTGGAATTGAGCTGCAGGAGTTGCTTGTATATTTTTGAGATTAATCCTTTGTCTGTTTCTTCATTTGCTATTATTTTCTCCCAATCTGAGGGCTGTCTTTTCACCTTACTTATAGTTTCCTTTGTTGTGCAAAAGCTTTTAAGTTTCATTAGTCCCATTTGTTTATTTTTGCTTTTATTTCCAATATTCTGGGAGGTGGGTCATAGAGGATCCTGCTGTGATTTATGTCGGAGAGGGTTTTGCCTATGTTCTCCTCTAGGAGTTTTATAGTTTCTGGTCTTACATTTAGATCTTTAATCCATTTTGAGTTTATTTTTGTGTATGGTGCTAGAAAGTGTTCTAGTTTCATTCTTTTTACAAGTGGTTGACCAGTTTTCCCAGCACCACTTGTTAAAGAGGTTGTCTTTTTCCCATTGTATATCCTTGCCTCCTTTGTCAAAGATAAGGTGTCCATAGGTTCGTGGATTTATCTCTGGGCTTTCTATTTTGTTCCATTGATCTACATTTCTGTCTTTGTGCCAGTACCATACTGTCTTGATGACTGTGGCTTTGTAGTAGAGTTTGAAGTCAGGCAGGCTGATTCCTCCAGTTCCATTCTTCTTTCTCAAGATTACTTTGGCTATTCGAGGTTTTTTGTACTTCCACACAAATTGAGAAATCATTTGTTCTAGTTCTGTGAAAAATACCACTGGTAGCTTGATAGGGATTGCATTGAATCTATAGACTGCTTTGGGTAGAATAACCATTTTGACAATATTGATTCTTCCAATCCATGAACACGGTATGTTTCTCCATCTGTTTGTGTCCTCTTTGATTTCTTTCATCAGTGTTTTATAGTTTTCTATGTATAGGTCTTTTGTTTCTTTAGGTAGATATACTCCTAAGTATTTTATTCTTTTTGTTGCAATGGTGAATGGTATTGTTTCCTTAATTTCTCTTTCTGTTTTCTCAGTTGTTAGTGTATAGGAATGCAAGGGATTTCTGTGTGTTAATTTTATATCCTGCAACTTTACTATATTCATTGATTAGCTCTAGTAATTTTCTGGTAGAGTCTTTAGGGTACAAATTTTTTTTTCTTATGAGTACCTTTAGATCTATTCTCTTAGCAGCTGTCAAATATGTAGTACAGTATTATCCACTACAGTCACCATGCTGTACTTTACATCTCTATGCATGTGTGCTTAGTCACTCAGTGGTGTCTGATTCTTTGTGACCCTATGGACTGTAGCCTGCCAGGCTGCTCTGTCTATAGGGATTCTCCAGGCAAGAATACTGGAATGGGTTGCCATGCCCTCCTACAGGGTATCTTCCCAATCCAGGGATCAAACCCAGGTTTCCCACATTGCAGGTAGATTCTTTACCATCTGAGCCACCAGGGAAGCCCATCTCTATGACTTACTTATTTTATAACTGGACCCCCCTTTACCCATTTCTCCCTCTTCTCACCCCCTGCCTCTGGTAACCTCCAATTGTTCTGCATGAGCTTGAGTTTGGTTTTTTCTTCTAGATGCCACATGTAAGTGAGATCATATAGTATTTGTCTCTGTTTGACTTATTTCATTTAGCATAACACCCTCAAGTTTCATTCATGTTGCTGAATTTTCAGCAAGATATCATTCTTTTTTATAGCTAAATATTATTCTATTGTGTATATATAGATAACTGCACATAAATATCACATTTTCTTTACCCATTCATTCATCAATGGACACATTATTTCCATGTCTTGGCTGTTATAAATAATGCTTCAGTGACCATGGGGGTGCATACATTTTTTGAATTAGTATTTTCATTTTTTTTAGATAAATACCTGAAAGTTGATTACTGTATTACATATATGATAGCTCTACTTCTAATTTTTTGAGGAAGTTCCAAACTGTTTTCTGAAGTGGCTGCACCAATTTACATTCTCACCAACAGTGCTCCTAGGTTTCAATGTTTCCACATCTTTGCTGACACGTATGTTCTGTTTTTGTTGATAGTAGCTTTCCTATACATTTTTAAATGGTTTAAAAAAGTTAAAAGAAAAATAATATTTCGTGACATATAGGTTGAATTTCAGTGTCATAAAGAAAGTTTTTTTAGAGCACATGCATGTTTGTTCATTTTTATATCTATGGTTGCTGCTTTCACACTCCAGTGGCAGAGTTGAGTAGTTTCAACAGAGATGATGGCCTGCAAGCCTAAAATATTTACTGTCTGGCTTTTTACAGAAAAAGTTTGCCAACTCTTGCTGTAGGAGCTTCTCCCTGGGATGATGGTGGGTCAACTTGGACTGAAACTTGAAAGTCACACATTAATACACTGATGGCCACGAATGTATGAAGTCTGTGCTTCCCGCCTGCCTTCTTGGCCCTCAGTTGCTTTCTCAGTAAAGACCTCAGCCACACTGTTGTCACCTCATCTCAGCTCCAGCATGCAGGCTGTTCTCTGGTTTGGCATTGTTCAACCCAGGATGCCAGAACCCCCTGAGACTCTACATCTCCACCCCCTCTCACCTCAGATGACATACATGCTTCAGAGCCTGGGATCTGCTCCCCAGGAACCGCTGCCCTGAGAGCCACTACCTGGAAGCATGAGGGACCAAAAACTTGATTCTTAGAGCTGACAGTTGAATTTCCTGGCTCCTCCCCAACAGTTCTAGGGCCATCAACATCCACAGAACTGCACTGCTCAGGATGGCACCGCTTTGCACTCAGTCTTCATCCCTGTAGGCCTTTTCTCTCACACTAGCTGCAAGGTTGCCTTCTATGAGAGCCTGACTGTGACACCCATAAAAGTCCTTTGTTGGATGTAGTAATTTCCCCAAGGATTCGCACACTTCGACTATTATACAGCCTTAAAAACATGCCTCTATGCCTATGAAAAGTATCTTATGAAATTACTGAGTGGTAGATTTGTTTGTTGGTATGTTCTAGATTTTCCTGAAAGGTACCATATCATTTATGTTGTAGAGGGAAAACAACAACACATGGCATATGTTATGTTTGATCACAATTAATACAACAGAAATTGCTTTGAAAAATTAGTTCCGTACACATTTTGGAGAGTATCTGGTATCTGCCAAATGTTTGCTAATTACTCAGAATAAAAATATTCCATCTCCCCTGATATATAATGAACCTCTAGAAATCAATATAAACACCAAAATAAGAAAAAAATTGAAAAAAATAATAAAAAGATATGTACAGTAGGTTCACAGGAAGGGAAATATGGCTTTTTTGTATATGAAGAAATGCTAAATCTCACATGTAATAAAAAATACAAATTAAAACTTGATGAGGAATACCATAAATTTTCTAGGGCAGGATGATCAAAGAAAGAAAGGGGAAAAAAATGACATGCTCCTTTTGTGCCATTCCCAATGCTCAATGTGCATCTACATTATTTATATATTAACCAGACCTCCTCAAAGCAGGAGAATGAAATCAACCTTTGAGAAAAAGTTGGCCCCTTTCTTCAGGTGCCAGCATTATAATTCTATAATTAATGTATTTCTTTTTCATCTGAAATAAGGGGTTGCATTGCCCAAATGCTTGTCTGTAGATGCATTATTGACAAAGAAAAAAAATTTGATGAACTGTGTACATAATGCTAACCTGTCAGTATGATACATAATTTCTTCATTTCAAATATGTATAAAACTGCATCTCTAACTCTTGATCCATGGAACAGTTCTCAGAACTTCTGATAACCTGTTTCCTGGGTTTGGAATCCTCAGTTTGACTCAAAATTCTCTTTCCTTTTTCATAGCTTGATTGTTATTTGATTTTTCATCAAGGTACTTTTTTTTACTACAAGGTACCATATTCCACCTACCAGTTTGAAAAAGAACTTTAAAGTCTTATACCATATTTGCTAGAGTGTGAAGAAATAATTACTTTTAGAAATTGTTATAAGAATTATTTGATCTATGGCTGATTCATATCAATGTATGACAAAACCCACTGAAAAAATAAATAAAGGGGAAAAAAAAGAATTATTTGATACAGAGGGTAATTCAGCAATGTCAACCAAATTATGAATATACATCCCTGCCGATGAAGCAAGTTTCACTCAGACATTTGTCCTATGAATATACAGATAGACATGAGCATGAAATCTTATGTACAGGTTTTTCTCTGCAGCCCCACGTGAAATGGCAGAAGATGATGAAAATCCTAAATATCCACCAGGTCTATTCAAAAAAGTGCTATTGAATGAAGAACAAGATGGCAGAGGAGTAGGTGGATGAGGAGTACATGTCTCTCCATGGATACATCAGGAACACACCTTCAGACACAGAAGTACATGCAGAACACCAGTTGAGAGCAGACAGGAGTACCTGACCAGTGGAAAAGAATATAGAGAACCACGCAAAACTCGGTAGGACAAAGGAACTAGTGGGAAAAACAGGAGTGTTATTAGGACTGGACCTTCCCTCGGTGGGTGGGGGAACTGAAGCAGGGGTCTGATCCCCACATGAGGCAATTGTCTGAGTCAGAGGAGAAACACTTAAAGCTGAGAGTGAGACAACTGATCTGTGGCAGCCTAAATGGAATGAGAATCAGACAGTCCTTGCCACAGCCATACATACCCGGGACAGGAATGCTGGTCCCCTGGAAGGTGCAGCAGTTGGGAGCTGGAGTTTCAGGATTGTGAAGAAATCCCAGGGCAAAGGCTGCTGTTGACTGTGGAGAGACAGATCGAGGGGGAGGTGAGGGAGGAGATCATGATGGGAAATGCAGGTGGAGAAAAGCCAGGCAGCCATGGCGGCAAGGCGATACTGCTAGTCACACATAGAAGGTGGAGCCATCACCATAGCCTCTCTCACCCCACATGCCAGCAAAGGCAGCTGAACAATAGAGAGGCTGGTCCATCAAATGTCTGATGCACTGAACTACAGCACAGGACCTCATATGCCCCTTTAAATGCCTGACCCAGATCTACAGAGTCGGGCCCCAGCCAGGGATGCCCCTCTATGTGCCTGATGTGCCAAACAACAGAGAAGGACCCCAGGCAAGGGAGCCCTGTAAGTGCCTGAACGGGCGGAGCTATGGAGAAAGACTGGCCAAAGAGGCCTTCTGAACACCAGCTACAAGATGCTAAAAAAAGACTCTATCCAACTAATGAAAATAATTGGAAAAAAAAATAAAAAAGAAAAGAAAATTAATTCAAAGGAAAAAAAAAAAAGACTCTGATAGGGCCATAACTTCTGCAGTGGAGACGTGTCCGTGTCCCTACACACTTGGCACCACCAGGGTCGCCACAAACCAAGCAGCTGAGCCACTTTCACGCTCAGCACTCACTGGGGCAGAGCTGCCACAGGCAAAAACAAGTCTTATGTCTATGCATGCAGAGTCGCTTTGGTCATGTCTGACTCTTTGCAATCCTGTAGACTGTGGCCTGCCAGGCTCCTCTGTCAGGGAGAGCGGTTCTCCAGGCAAGAATGCTGGAGTGCGTTGGCCAAACTTCCCTGGTGTTTCAGACGGTAAAGCGTCTGCCTACAATGCGGGAGACCCGGGTTCAATCCCTGGGTTAGGAAGATCCTCTGGAGAAGGAAATGGCAACCCACTCCAGTACTCTTGCCTGGAAAATCCTATGGATAGAGGAGCATGGTAAGCTATCGTCCATGGGGTCGCAAAGAGTCAGACAGACTGAGCGACTTCACTTTCACTTTCAGACTGTGGCCTGCCAGGCTTCTCTGTCAGGGAGGGTGGTTCTCCAGGCAAGAATACTGGAGCATATTGGCCAATACTGGTTGCCATACCCTTCTAGAGCACTGTATTTCCTGCTGCCATAGCTGCCAACTCCCTTGAGTACCTGGTGCTGCCAGAACCCCTGCGACCCAAGCAGCTGCACCACCTCCTCACCTGGCCCTCACAGGGGCAAACCCAAATCCTCCAGGGCAGTCTCAGGAGCAAACCCCAGAGGACGAACCACATGCAGAGGTGGAGATAAAACCACAATTGAAACCCAGGGGCAGTGCGGCTAAAGCAGAAGACCCAAAACCTTCCCAGGAGCTGTACAAGCTGCAGATTAAATCCACACGATCAACTAGGCAGACTCTGTGTCTATGGAATATATGAAAGGTCACTGAGAGCTCCCACAAAAGAAAACACACTAGCTCTGATAGCTGTGGACATTGGAGGCAAGAACACACAGGAGTAGGACCAGATTAGAATCTGAGCTGCCCCCACAGCAGGTCCAGAGATCAGCACAGTGTTGGAGGGCCTCCTAGGGAGGTGAGGTGGGCTGTGACTCCCAGCGAGGGAAAGGACTCTGACAGCAGTGACTCAAGAAAAATATTTATTATTCTTATGTTTTGACTTGTTCTGTAGATTCTTTTGGATTTTTCTTTTTTCCCCCTCTGTTGCAGTTGTCAATTTTATTGGCACTATGAAATCCAATTAAACTTTTGAACTTTTTTTTTTCTCGGTCACATTTTTTATTGTTGTTATAAACATCTGCCTCTATGCTGGGCTTTTGCAGTTCTGTGGAATTTTCCTTTTTTTTCTCTTTTTTTAATTTTAATTTTTTAAAACTAATATTATTTTTCTACATTTATTCCTTTGTTTGCTTTTCCTACTGTTCTTTTCTCCTTGCAGTTAATCTTTAACATATATAAATCTTTGCCTACCACTATTTAACTTTGTATATCTACTCTTTTTTCCTTTGCTTTCTCTCCTTTCCTCTCAACATATTTGTTAGTTTTATTTTCATTGCTTTATTCCCCAATTGGCACCTTGCTTTAGTTTTGTTTGCAGTTTATGCTTTAGTTAGTTTTGTTCTGGTAGATATAATTTGTGGTTTCCTTTGTTCACTGGGTCAATCTATTGTACTTTATTTTTGTTGGGATGTTTTAATTTTACTTGTGGACATATATGTATATGTGTATATACAGCCACAATTTTTATTGCTATAAATCTCTGCCTCTATGTTGGGCTTTTGCAGTTCTGAGGAGTTTTTCCTTTTTTCCCATTTTTTCTTTCATCTTCTTCTTCTTTTTTTCTTCTCTTTTTTATAATTTCAATTTTTTTAAACCTATTATATTTTTTATACATATATTCCTTTGTTTGCCTTTCCTACTGTTCTTTTCCCCTTCCATTTAATCTTTAATATATATAATCTTCTTCATATACCTATATTTAACTTTGCATATCTATTCTTTCTTTCTTTCCTTTCCTTTCCAAGAAAATTAGAGACACCAAGGGAACATTTCATTCAAAAATGGACTCAATAAAGGACAGAAATGGATCCAACAGAAGCAGAAGATATTAAGAAGAGGTGGCAAGAATACACGGAAGAACTATACAAAAAAGATCTCCACGGCCCCGATAATCCCGATGGTGTGATCACTCACCTAGAGCCAGACATTCTGGAAAGCAAAGTCAAGTGGGCCTTAGGAAGCATCACTATGAACAAAACTAGTGGAGGTGATGGAATTCCAGTTGAGCTGTTTCAAGTCCTAAAAGATGATGATGTGAAAGTGCTGCACTCAATATGCCAGCAAATTTGGAAAACTCAACAGTGGCCACAGGACTGGAAAAGGTCAGTTTTCATTCCAATCCCAAAGAAAGGCAATGCCAAAGAATGCTCAAACTACTGCACAATTGCACTCATCTCACATGCTAGCAAAGTAATGCTCAAAATTCTTCAAGCCAGACTTCAACAGTACGTGAACCATGAAGTTCCAGATGTTCAAGCTGGATTTAGAAAAGGCAGAGGAACCAGAGATCAAATTGCCAACTTCCGTTGGATCATAGAAAAAGCAAGAGAGTTCCAGAAAAACATCTACTTCTGCTCTATTGACTATGCCAAAAGCCTTTGTGTGGATCACAAAAAACTGTGGAAAATTTTTTAGGAGATGGGAATACCAGACCACCTGACCTGCCTCTTGAGAAATCTGTGTGCAGGTCAGGATGCAACAGTTAGAACTGGACATAGAACAACAGACTGGTTCCAAATCAGGAAAGGAGTACATCAAGGCTGTATGCTGTCACCCTGCTTATTTAACTTATATGCAAGTACATCATGAGAAACACCAGTCTGGATGAGGCACAAGCTGGAATCAAGATTGTCAAGAGAAATATCAATAACATCAGATATGCATATGACACCACCCTTATGGCAGAAAGCAAAGAAGAACTAAAGAACCTCTTGATGAAAGTGAAAGAGAAGAGTTAAAACGGTGGCTTAAAACTCAACATTCAGGAAACTAAGATCATGGCATCTGGTCCCATCACTTCATGGGAAATAGATGGGGAAACAGTGGCTGACTATATTTTTTTGGGCTCCAAAATCACTGCAGATGGTGCCTGCAGCCATGAAATTAAAAGACACTTGCTTCTTGGAAGAAGTTACGACCAACCTAGACAACATATTAAAAAGCAGAGACATTACTTTGCCAACAAAGGTCCGTCTAGTCAAAGCCATGGTTTTTCCAGTAGTCATGTATGGATGTAAGAGTTGGACTATAAGGAAAGCTGAGTTTCGAAGAATTGATGCCTTTGAACTGTGGTGTTGGAGAAGACTCTTCAGAGTCCCTTGCAGTGCAAGGGGATCCAACCAGTCAATCCTAAAGGAAATCAGTCCTGAATATTCATTGGAAGGGTTGGTGCTGAAGCTGAAACTGCAATACTTTGGCCACCTGATGTGAAGAGTTGACTCATTTGAAAAGACCCTGATGCTGGGAAAGATTGAGGGCAGGAGGAGAAGGGAACAACAGAAGATGAGATGGTTAGATGGCATCACCAACGTGATGGACATGAGTTTGAGTAGACTCCAGGAGTTGATGATGGACAGGGAGGCCTGGCGTGCTGCAGTCCATGAGGTTGCAAAGAGTTTGACACAACTGAGTTACTGAACTGAACTGAACAACATATTTGTTTTGTTTTCATTGCTTTATTCTCCACTTGGCACCTTGCTTTAGTTTTGTTTTCCAGTTTGTGCTTTAGTTAGTTTTGTTCTTAACTGGTAAATATAATTTTTTATTTCCTTTGTTTGCTGGGTCAATCTACTGTACTTGATTTTTGCTGGACTGTTTTGACTTTGCTCATGGGTGTATATGTGTATGTGTATATTCCAGTATTTTAATTATTATTTGCCTGACTTATTTTGCCGTTTGTCTGGGGTTCATCTTTGGCTTCTTGTTTTTGAGTATTTATTTTAATCTCACTTAATGCCACTTGTGGGATTTTTGTTTCTGACCTGAGATCAAGCCCTGAGCCATTGGAGTGGGAGCACTGATTCCAAGACTCTAGAATACCATAGAACTAATCCTGGGGAGTATCAAATAGTGTGAACTCACACAAATGAAACCACTTGAATACAAGACCAACATCAGCCAACCACCAGTACGAGCACTTTGTGCAGAACACCTCAGCTAAACAACAGACAAAACAACAATACAAACCCAGTCATCAGCAGACAGGATTACCTCCTCACTCAGCCTTGCCATCAGAGGAAAAACAAACAACAAACAAAAACTCAGCACAAATCTCACCCTATACAAAGCTTACACAAACCACTGGACCAACCTTAGGAGGGCAGAAACCAAAAGGAAGAAAGAATTCAACCTTCTTCAAGGTAAGAATTCAACTTTCCTTGAAGCCTGGGAAAAGGAAACCTCAAACACAATACGTTAAAAAAAAAAAAAAATGAAAAGGCAGAGAAATACTACACAAATGAAAGAACAAACTAGAAACACAGAAGTCCAAATAAATGAAGAGGAAATAGGCAAACTACCTGAAAAAGAATTCAGAATACTGAAAGCAAAGATGATCAAAAACCCTGAAAACAAAATGGAGAAAATGCAAGAACCAATTAACAAAGACCTAGAAAAATTAAAGAATAAATATGCAGAGTCAAACAACAGAATTACTGAAATTAAAAATACTCTAGAAGGAATCAATAGCAGAATATCTGAAGCAGAAGAACGATTCAGTGAACTGGAGGACAAAATGGTGGAAATAACTTCTGAAGAGCAGTATACACTAAAAAGAATGAAAATAACTGAGGATAGTCTCAGAGACCTCTGGGACAATATCAAACACACCAACATTCGAATTATAGGGGTACCAGAAGAAGAGAAAAAGAAAATTTTTGAAGAGATTATAGTTGAAAATTTCCCCAACATGGAAAAGGAAAGAGTCAATCAAGTCCAAGAGGAACAAAGAGTCCCATACAGAATAAACCCAAGGAGAAACACACCAAGACACATACTAATCAAACTAACAAACACTAAACAGAAAGAAAGAATATTAAAAGCAGCAAGAGAGAAACAACAAGTAACATACGCTTAATGGCTGATCTTTCAGCAGAAACTCTGCAGGCCAGCAGGGAATGGCAGGATATATTTAAAGTGCTGAAAGGGAAAAATTTACAACCAAGATTACTGTACCCGGCAAGGATCTCATTCAAAATTGATGGAGAAATCAAAAGCTTTTCAGACAAGCAAAAGTTAAGAGAATTTAGTACCACCAAACGAGCTTTACAACAAATGTTAAAGGGGCTTATATAGCCAAGAAATACAAGAGAAGAAAAAAGATCTACAAAATCAACCCAAACAATTAAGAAAATGACAATAGGAACATATATATCAATAATTACTTTCAATATAAATGGATTAAATGCTCCAACCAAAAGACACAGACTGGCTGAACGGAT